>NC_134580.1:19812298-20488548 GCF_037038515.1 Microtus pennsylvanicus | reverse complement strand
CATTGCTCCTTTCTTCTCAGTGGTTCTTAGGCTTCTAAACAAAACCAATACACTTAAATACGGAGATCTGATTGTTCAAGAAAACTCTCCATTATTATTTATGGAGTTTTGCATGAGTCTCAATTTTTTCTTTTCTTCAATAGGAAAAATGAGGGTCTGGAAAGGTGTCTCAGCAGGAAAATGGAACTTGCCATCAAACCTTGTGACTTGAGTTCAATTCTCTGAATACACACTGTATAGGGAGAGAATCAAGTTCTGACTTCCACATCTGCTGCACACACATGTGTGCACACATATACACACTAAATAGAAAAAAGGAAAATGTCTCTCCATGAAAATGTGAAGTATGTATCAATTTTATTGTCGATGTTGACTATTCCAATATTCCATAAAACTGGAAACAAGTAATTTATTGTCTGATATTTTAGATCTTTTAAGCCTAAATCCTTAGTAAGCCTAACCATCAAACTAAGTCATTCATGTGACTAAACATGTTTTCTCAGTTGGGAGGTGTGCGCATCAGGTGTGACAGCCCTTGCATGTTCTCTTCTTACTCAGAGAGTTCCTTGTGGCCATCCTGTCCAACACTGGTCACTTCTTACAGTATTCCCCCAAATAAGACCATTTTCCTACTGAACCCCCTGTCCATAAATACTTGACAGTGGCTTCAAGTCCTGGAAGCTCTGTCTGCTCCACTGACAGACAATATGAGGGACACCCTGATTTACCAGCAGAGCAAAGTCTTCCCAAACTTGGGGAGGGATGTGGCAAGGCCTTGGTCTTGAATGGAATAAAAATTACCATTGTATTTTGACTTGAAGTCCTTTCAAGGGAAAGATGAATGGCCTACATACCTTAGGAAGGCAGACTGGATTCCAGTCTCAAGACTTCCAAGGTGCTGTGCCTCAGGACTAAAACTGTGGGGACAGTCATAGCCTGAAGAGTCCAAACAGCACTGCCAGGTTCAGAGCCCAGGACAGGGCAGCACACAGCGGTGCTCATCTGTGAAGAGGCCCACACTAGAGTCAAGCATGTCCTGCTTCAAACGTCCATCACATTGCACGTGGTGTGCAGACAAAGTCAAACTGCAAATGTGACTTGCATATTCAATGTCTTCTTTCAGAAGGACACTAACATTGTATCTCTTTTTTACTTATCCTTGTGGATTTTTCTTTTTTGCCTAATTTTTCTCAGCAGCAGGAAAACTTTACCTTGGGATTCAACCCCGAAGAAACACATTTCAAAGGCTGTCTTAAGTGGTGGCAAGCTTCTTGGAAGGTAAACTGATTATTAAAGCTCCAATCCTAGTTACTGATAATTTGGAACACTCAATAAAATCAAGCCTTTTGAGGATTGTTGTTGATATTCTTTCTCAGTACTAATTATTCCTTTCCTTGTAGCTATACATCCAAATGACACCGGCTATCTACCTCTTAAGTGATAAGTTTCCTTGGTGGAATCCCAGGTGTATGTAATAAGGATTTCCTTGGTGGAATCCCAGGTGTAGTAATAAGGAGCGGTGGCAGGGTTGCGTCCCCAAACACCCCAGCCGCCTGCCCGGCTCGGCTAGCTTATGCTCCGAAATAATTACACAGACACTGTATTCTTTTCATCACTGCTTGGCCCTTAGCTCTAGCCCTTACTGGCTAATTCTCACATATTAATTTAGCCCATTTCTAATCATCTGTGTAGCGCCCCTAGGTGCGCTTACCGGGAAGATTCTAGCCTAAGTCCATCCTGGGTCGGAGCTTCATAGCGTGCGTCTTCCCTGGAGCAGGTAGCATGGCGTCTCTCTTGCGTCTGCTCCAGAGAGGAGAGCTGCAGAGTCTGACCTCACTTCCTCTTCCTCCCGGCATTCTGTTCTGTTTACTCCACCCACCTAAGGGTGGGCCTATCCAATGGGCCTAGCAGTTTCTTTATTGCTTAACCAATGAAATCAACAGATTGATATATGACACTCCCACATCACTTCCCCTTTTTCTGTTTAAACAAAAAAAAGGAAGGCTTTAACCTTAACATAGCAAAATTACATATAACAAAACAGTTATCAAGTAAAAGTTACAATAATCTTTATCATAACTAAGGAAAACTATAACTATAACTAACTATTCTTAACTCCATCAAAGACTCCAGAAAGATATAATACTACATAAGCAAATAAGAAAAAAGAAACTTTTAAAACTCTAGAAATGACAGAGACATCTCGCTGCCTGGACAGTCACCCAAAGTTCCTCTGTACCGTTGGGGCATCCATCTTCAGCCTTCAGGCCCATGGTATCCAGCAGACATTTCCATAAAGCAGGAAAATTCAAAGTCAGTTCAGTCACTATCTGTTGTGTCCTGCAGAATGTCTTGCAGACTCTTTCATGAATCAGGAACCCCGAAAGATCATCTCACCTTAGGCAAGTTCAGTAGTCCTCTCTCTGCGGGTTCTCTGTGTCCAGTTTATGCAATAGTCCAGGCAAGAGCAGTTTCTTCCCCAAATGGCTATCAAACTCCATAAGGATCCTCTTCGATGCCCATCTTCCTCTTGAAGTAGATTGGTGCTGCCAGGAGCAGAGTGTCTCATTGTCATGAAAAGTCCTCAGTTATTAAAACATTAAATGTCCTATTCTGTAATCTTTGAAAGACATGAAAAATGTCTATCTAAAATATATCTCTATATATCTAGAAAATCTAACTAACATGACTACAAGCTTTACTGTTATCAATGATTATCCATTAACAACCTATATTTCTTAATTATACAGTACGTATTTAAATGAACTACACAATCACAATACCTTAATCAAAATCAGAAACACTTATACATATAACAAAATTGACCTTAAAATCATACCAATGCAAATTATTCATACCTATATCATATCCCCCTTTAAATGTAAAAGAACTTATAAACCATATTTGGGAACATGGGCACAGTTTTTTCTCTCCAAACTGCTTCCTGCTGAACGGGGGCGTCGTTAATTAGGTCTTTCATGGTATAACCTGTGTGCTAGTTTCATCTCAGTTGGCAATTGAGCAAAGCAATTTTCTGAAGATGTTCACAGCAACCCTTCAGGAGGACGTGGTCCATCATACCAAATCAGAATTGAAGAAATCCATAGAGTCTCATCCTCTGTGAAAACAAAAGAAGAATCTCTTTTCCAAAGTATCATATCCTTAGATCCAAATTCTGAAATCATAATACCCTTATCATATCCGTTCTGGTTCCATTTGGCAGTCCATATAATGAAATGTCTCTCTGTACTTAGCTCCTTCACAGTCAAAAATTTTAAAGAAAACACAATGTACATAATCCAGACTCTCTGTGAATTTTCCATCTTTACGCGGCTTATTTTTATTTATATCTATAACTATCTGTACTCTGTCTCTTTAAAGACTTTACTTTTACTTTTTTCTTTTTAAACCATTAACTTTATTCTCTATATTCTTTTTCTTCTCTCTCCCAAGCCAACGTACATTCATCCAAAAGTGTGACTCATTTAGTGGTCTGAATCTGTCCTATTGTGAATCTGCAATTTTTTACTATCCAGGAGCACTTTTGATTTGCGCCTTTAAATCATTAGGCGCTTAAGAATCTAATCTGAGACATTCCTAGATTAAGTTTTTGTTGTTTTTTTTTTTTTGAGCGCATATCTTTGACCTGGAATAACCCTGTAGACCAGGCTGTCTTTGAACTCTCAGAGATCCGCCTGTCTCTGCCTTCTAGGCATTGGGATTAAAGGTGTTTGCTACTACACCTTGAACTCACAGAGATCCGTTCGTCTCTGCCTTCTAGGCACTGGGATTAAAGGCGTGTGCTACCACACCTTGAAGTCACAGAGGTTTACTTTAAGAATTTTAACTTTTAGTCTGCATATATTTTTAACACACTTTAAACCATTCAGAAATTTTCTCTGTCTTTGAATCTCTCTTTACTGTATATCTCTCTTTTTCTGACCACAAGAGCTTTTAATTTACCAAGCAATATCAGTAGGACTAAAGCCGTGGCTTTGACGGCTGGATCCTTAGCTTCCCAGCCTCATGGCTGAAGTACTGGCTGTAGCCATGTTTATAGCCACAACTGGCTTTTCAAGGTCCCTGCCAGCCAGCAAGCTACAACAGACAACACTCAAGTCCTCTCTCGGTAGCTGGCCCTCCTGCCTCAAACAGTCAGAGTTTGTCCTGGCAGGATGGCCCAGAAAGCCGGCATTTTTAAAACAACACAGGTTTGTTCCTGCTGCTGAGTCAGGAAAATTTCAAAATGTAGGACGTACCATTTTGTGCTAGCTCTGTGGCTACCAGGTAGGAGCGGCACTCAGCACTTTAATTCTGAGACTGAGCGTGCAGCACAGAAATTCTTTTCATCCAAGTTACATCCAAATCTGAGACGCAGAGCACTACGCAGTCTGAAAACACGTCCCTGTATGGCAGCAGGAATCCGCCATGCTCTTCCGCCTGCCTAAGCCTGATTCTGCCTTCTGCCCAGGAGCAGGCGGGGAGCTCAGAGTCATCGTCAAGGTCTCAGAGCACTCTCCTTCCGATCCCAAGCGGGAACACAAACATAAAGCCAGATTTTGCACTGGCGGCACAGCCCCAGGAAGCCACGCTTTGAAATGACACAGCGTTTTTTCTGCTGCTGTTGCCGAATCAGGAAATCTCTCTACAGCAGGCCACCAACAAACAGCAAAAATCTGTGTTAAACTCTCTCTCCCTTATTTTTAAGCCTTCTCAGGTTTTTTAAGTGGGTTTAGTTAGCCACACGTCTGGGCGTCATTTGTAGTAATAGGGGTGGCAGGGCTGCGTCCCCAAACACCCCAGCCGCCTGCCCGGCTCGGCTAGCTTATGCTCCGAAATAATTACACAGACACTGTATTCTTTTCATCACTGCTTGGCCCTTAGCTCTAGCCCTTACTGGCTAATTCTCACATATTAATTTAGCCCATTTCTAATCATCTGTGTAGCGCCCCTAGGTGCGCTTACCGGGAAGATTCTAGCCTAAGTCCATCCTGGGTCGGAGCTTCATAGCGTGCGTCTTCCCTGGAGCAGGTAGCATGGCGTCTCTCTTGCGTCTGCTCCAGAGAGGAGAGCTGCAGAGTCTGACCTCACTTCCTCTTCCTCCCGGCATTCTGTTCTGTTTACTCCACCCACCTAAGGGTGGGCCTATCCAATGGGCCTAGCAGTTTCTTTATTGCTTAACCAATGAAATCAACAGATTGATATATGACACTCCCACATCAAAAGCCAAGGAAGGTTAAGTTTTTATTTAAGTTGCCCATGAAGACGCTGTTAAATTACAATGTTCCTCCCAATTAAAACAAAACAAAACAAAAAACTTAACTGACATCGAATGGAGACAAAGAAGGAAGTTGGATTGGAAGGTCACTCGAAGTAAATCTGACATATTTTAGTTAACAAAATCTTTACAATTGATTTTTTTCTTTCTTTCTCTGTTGAGCTTCTATGATTTCACTTCACAAAGTATATTGTTATCATTGTCTATTATATCTGAACTGCTGGCCTTTGTACCCTTAAAACTCTGGCTCATTATTAAGCAAAACAATTGTTCTTGCAACAGCACTTCTTTAATGTCACAAGAGTCAATCTGACAGCCAAAGTGAATTGTGAGTGGCTTATGGGTGAGTAGTATATACATTGAATAACTAAGGGATAAAGAGATGGATAAGCCAATGAGTTTTAACATGGTTATTGAGGCCTTACTCATATGTGTATGCCCAATAAATGAAATAACATTATGAATTTTCAGTCTTAGTTATTTTAGAGGGTCCAAGGAACTCTATACTCATTACTCATCCTGAGTATCAAATATATATAGATTAGGAGAATGCAGAAACTATGTTCTAGGCATATCTTTAATAATAGAGAATAGATATTCAAAACAAAGAAATAATAGAGAAATAGCAAGGATGAGCACTACAAAATATGACACAGTACATCACGGGGACCGAGGCACATGCTGTAAATAGTTGCTTTTGTGAAGTTTGCAATAAATAATGAGCCATGCAGGCTGAATAAAATAATTTTTGTAATATGAAGAGTCTGTTATTTTTATAGCTAACACAGGAACCAGCTCACAACTGTGGTGCATTTGTTCTTCACCATGCATTGCTCTCCAGTTTTGTTTTTGCATGCTTGCTTGTTTTCCCCTCACAATGACAACCATAAAAAATTCCCAGTGTTTCAAGAAACAATACATCTGTGTGAATAATGAGGGGCTTAAGCTGTAATAGAAATCTGTATCAATTTATGATTGATTTTGACGTGTGGCTTCCATGTTTGCACACATCAGCTTCAGCATGTTGATTTCTAGACTTAAAGCATGGTTGTGTGTTCTTCGTGATTAGGAGAATGTGGTAAATTCCAACAGAACAGAAGCCAAGTGAACTGTGGGCTGCCTGGTCATTACTCACCTATGTATAGTAGGTTACATCAAGATGTAAGAGAGACTTCAGAGCAAAGAGGCATATTAACTTTGCACCCAAAACCATGTTAAAGAAAATAATTGCACAAGCAAAACTAAAGTATCCAAATTCCTAAAGTTTAAAACAGTTACTTAAATATTTTTAAATTTATCCAAACTAAGATACACAGAAAGAAAAGTAACCAAAGAAATATACATTATAATAAAAATTTAAAAAGAATTTAGGCTCTTGACTTAAGTGTTAATTATTTCTTTCATAGAGTAGATAAGACATTTTAAACATGGCTCTTCAATATAGTAGATTATTTAAAAAATTACTTCCTTAAACATTCATCAAAAAATAATTAAAATTTTGCTCTAACCTCAATTATTTAAAAAAATTGGTTTTTAAAAGGGTGAGGGAAATATAAAAACACAGTCTAAGGTAGAACACTACGTGTTCTCCTAATGAATCAAGTTCTATAGCAGCTAAATTACACAGAAGAGGTAAACATGTTATCTGAGCTCATAAAATTAAACATGGTGGGGAAATTTACATTACTTCTTTTAGATTTATTTTTATGTGTATGTTTCTGTCTGTGAGAGTGTATTCATCATGTTAGAGATGCCTACAGAGGCCAGAAGAGGATATCAGAAGCCCTAGATCTCGGGACACAGGTGGTTCTGAGGTACCTGAAACCAGATTTAGGGAGTCAACTTGAATCCTCTGCAAAAACAGCACGTGCTCACTGATCCATACCTCTAAGCACAGCAACACTTTTCGAAGAACAGAATTTAGTACATGGAGTTTATTTATTTGATACATTTTTTTAAAAAGTTTAAAAGACTCATCTTTTAAAACTGGGATTGGTTTGGGAGCAGGACCAAGAAGTTATCATATTGAATATATAGTATTTCAACATTTTAACAGTGGCTAATTTTAAGTAAACCCAGTCCTTTAAAGTTTTAGATCAAACAGATGCCCACAGCGTAGACTCCTTCACTGGCAGCACCAGCTGGGAAAGGCAACTATAGATGTGCGCTTTCCTTTCGGCATAATGGTCCACAGCAATAACTAGTAAGGCTTATTACGGTATTGTTCTGATTTGAATGCTGTATAGTTAATATACAGTCTGTATTAATTGTAAAGACTGTGCATTTAAAGCAGTTCTCACATTGTCGGAACATAAGAGCAATAGCAGGTCTTATGTAATACTTTGTTTGGAAGTATCCCACATATGATAGCAAAGGAAATGTTTTAAAAACCAACTGTAGTAAAGTATTAGTAGCAATAATTAATGAAGCTGAAGTTAAACTCATGATTTTATTATCCCTTCCCCATATTAATTTTCTTATTTCTGGGTACCCCATCTCATTTTTTTTCTATTTCCTGGTAACTCCATTTACTGTGTGAATACCATGGTTACTACAGATTCTCATGCAACAAGACTCTAATCCTTTTGTCTGGCCGGAATTCAGATTCACAGCCTCATTATTTTCCATAGTCACAGAAGTGTGTTTGCTTCATGCCACTCTTTTGCATGCATTTGACTCTGTGAAAGACACCGACACCAGCTTCTGTTGTGGTTCTCCTAAATGCCTCTCTCCCTCCCTCCCTCCCTCCCTCCCTCCCTCCCTCCCTCCCTCCCTCCCTCCCAGACTTTGCCAGCTCTCTCTTTTCTTCCCTTACTCCTGGAGCCTTCTAAATGCCTCCACCAGCCACAGCTGCACCAGAGCTCCTGGAAGCACCTCCGGATTGCACTCACGTTCTCTCTTTCACATTTGGTTAGATCTGCTAGATCCCTGATTGGTCTCTGAATAGGTCTTCTTCCTACGGGTTGGAGAGTTGCTCCTGATTTCTTACATTTTAAATGACTTTGCTGACAACCCTCATGTACTGCCAGTTATTTTCTGACCGATTTAAAGAAGTATTTCCTAATATCAATATTTTTATTTCAAAACATAAGGTTTTCTTCTTTTTTAATTAAGATTTTATTACATTTTTGAGAATTCTAAACAACGTATTTTGACCATGGTCATTCCCCCACTTCTCACAACCCTCTCTCTCTACCCTCACTTCTTCACCCTACCCAGCTTTGAATTTTCTTTTTTCCCCCCTCAACTGAGAATAGTTTGTGTTGCCCAACTACTCTTGGAAGTGGGGCCAATCCTGAAAGATGACCAACCTTCTAGGGATCACATCATTAAAGAAACACAGTTCACTCTCTCATAGCAGCTACCGAATTTCAATAGCTCATTAACTAGCGGTAGGAATTTGTACCACCTCCTCACTCCCATGCTAGGACTTTGTCTAGCTTGAGCTTGCATACGTCTCCCCATGCTGTCACAGTCCCTGTGAGTCCATGGGCAGCTGCCCTACTGTGCTCAGAAGCATTGTTTCCCTGAGGTCAACAACCACCTCTGGCTCTCCGATTTCCTGTTCTGAGAAGTTCCCTGAGCCTTGCTTGGTGAGAGAGGTGTGATACGTATATCCCATTGAGGTCCAATCACTACACCGTCTCTTGTTTTCTGCACGTTAATGATCAGAGGGTCTCTGTGTTTACTGTCACCTCTCAGAAGAAATTTCTCTAATGAGGATTGAGTACACAGTATTCTGTAAATATAGAAATAAGTCATGAGGAGTTATTTTAAGACTGTGTCCATTTATCAGAATAGTTGTATCTGGTTCTCTCTCTAGGCCTATAACCTATCCAGCCTCAGAACTTGGCCTTGTTAATAGTTCCAGAAATGGGTTACACCTGGTGGAGTAGGCCCTAGTCCAGAAAGAGTAAGAAATAGTTGGTTACACCTGCAACATTTGTGCCACTATTGAACCAGGAGACTTTGTTCTTCACTTTCATCTTAATCACTTTCTTTCAGCATAAACTCCTGTCCAATCCCTTCTTTGTAAAACACTTTCTTGGATTTGTATGTTAGCACTATTTTGAGAATTTTTCTAGTTGTCTATTGCCTCGTCTGGTTCATCAATAGTTGTGTTTTGTTTCCCATCAACCAATAAAAGTAAGATCCAAGGTTTTAATTGCCAACTCTGTGTCTTTTCCTGAATAACTGAGTTCATTCAATACTTCCAAAGTGTCAATGATCATTTCTAGATCGTTCTCTTCAGTCCCAGAATTTTGATGCTCAATTCTTGGTGCTGCAAATACTGGTGGAGGTTCTTTCATTCTGAACTCACCACGCCCTTGCCCTTTTTGTCAGCTTCTGGACAACTTTTTTCCTTTTCATTTTACTGTGAGATGATATACGTAATTCAGATTTTATGGGTGGTATTTGGCTAAACTCCACTATTTGTTAATTCCTTCTTTCTCAGTTATCCCGGTTTGAAATATAAATGCATTTTCTTTCAATTTCCTTTACAAAGTGGATTATTTTAATGAAGCCTACATGCTTTTCAGTCTTACTGTCTTCATATTCATGAAAACTTCTTTTGACATTTGCAAGAACTTTCTATTTAGCTTCTCTTCCCACTTTATTTATACTCTGATTGCAAAGTAAATATTTATTCCTCACAGCCTCGGTCAACTGATTGACCTGTTTAAATATACTCAGTGGTTTCCAAATATCTATTGAAAATTGATTTGAGGCTTATCAAGGTGCCTAAAGAGAGCTATGTCCCTTTGTGTTGAATCTGAACATTTAACAGAGAAGATAGGATTGCTAGGCAATTGGAAATATAGAAAAATTTTACAGGTTAAAGGCATAGAGTCATTCATTCTTCCAGACATGTAGCATTTTAAAAACAAAACAATATATACTCACTTTGCTTTTTTCTATATATATATATATATATATATATATATATATATATATATATATATATAAAGTGAACATACCATCACAATAGGTAAATGAATGTATTGTAGAAATGACCTGATTTGAAATCACTGGGGCAATTCACAGTTTTAGATAACACTACATTATTCCTTTTGTATATCTTCTTGTGTGTAGTGCTATAGGTTACCATCAGACTGTGGGGTCCCACACTGCTTTTTATTGCTAAAGCCTAGGTACTCACAGAAGATGCAATGCAACTCTTTTCCACTTTTTCATGTTATTATTAAATAGTTCTGAATTGAGAATTTTCTATATTGGTAAAAGTTGTTTAAATTGTATTGGGTCTCCTATAGCTATCTGAGCTGTCCAAAGAGGAATGCATTCATCTTAAATTATATATGTAATAGTTAGTCTTAGTTGTCAACTTCTTTAGATCTGGAATCATCTAAGAGGCATGGCACTTTGTATGCCTATTGAGAGTATTTCCAGGAAAGTGTTGAGTAAGAGTGGAAAGCACTTCCCTTAATAGTCAGCGCTTTCTGATGATGGAATAAGACAGCTATCTGAGGAGAGAGCATTGTGGCTTTTACACGCCCATCGTCACTCCTTGCTTGTGAGAGCATCCACTCTGAAGCTGCCATCCTCTACTAACATCAGACAGAACCCCAGGGGCTGCCCACTGACTCTCCAGGCCTTCAGTGCCAAATTGAGCTGCTGAGCCATCTGGCCTCTTAAACTGAGAAGCATCCCAGCTCTTGGCCTCTCCAGCGTGTAGATAGACACTGTTGGTCTGCCCAGACTGTTTTACATAAGCCAAACTAACAAGTTTATTTCACAATAGACATTCATTCTAACGGCTCTGTCCCTCTAGTGAACCGTGACTAATACAACACATTTTGCTCTATCTAGCAAAATATCTGAAATGATACTAAAGAAATAATAACACTGTCTATTAATCCTAGTTGAAAATAAGTTCTCAACAAGTTACACTCATACATGTGTGTGTGTGTCTGGGTGGGGGGGATGTAGTCAATTCCAGAATAGCAATGAGAAGGTTTAAAGAAGACAGCTCTGGTTTTGAACCATGCTGAGTTGTTTGACCTCAGCATATAATACGCTATGGCAGTGGATCTGATCATTCAACAAGTTGCCATGTTCCAGTATGCTGAGATTTATTTCTATTGCACTCTGCTGTTACAATAGCACAGGTATCTAAAGGTCTCATGAGACCCGGCAGGACTTCTTTTTAAGGTTCTTTGGAGCTGGCTTATACAACGCACACCCAACAAACACTCTGAGATTTCTGAATTAGAAAGCCAACCCAGAGTTGCCTCCAGAGATTTCAAAAACAAATAACTAAAATGGAAGCCTTAATAAAGAAGAGTCTGCATCATTAGTTTCCTAATGCACCCACCCCTAGATTTTGTATTTCATGTATATTATTCTACATGAGCTTCATGCTTCACATTTTCCAACGTGGCTCAAAAAGCAGAAAGAACAGTATTCATCAGATCAGACCTGTCTCTTGCACAATCTATGGCCATCTCTCTTTATACACAATTGACAACATCATGGTCGTATTTTCCTTAATTATTTACCTTCTAAGCCTTTTGTACTCCCTACAGTGGCCCCTGGACTGAAATTCTGATTGATTCTTGTGTACATTGTTACTGCAAATGTTCCTCTCCTAGCCTTTTGTTTTCAGTACTGATAATAGCTCACCCAAACTGACTTTCAGAAAGACTGAGAGGGATTGGAATTACTTCCTCTGAAAATGTCCTTAGTGAAGCACTGTGCCTGAGGAAAACAAAAAGCATTTGTTTTCCTAAATGACTGACTTTGTGAGTGTTCAAATAACCTGGTCATGGGGAATGTCACTGAGTTCCTTAAGATGCCTTCTCTCCAGGAAGTAGCTTGGTATCCTTGGAGATACTGATAGATATGGTAGCCGTCATTAGCATACAAACTTGGTCACAGTTCAGGATACAGAGCAACTCCAGTTATGATTGGGTTATTATGTTAGTTTCATTACTATCAAGTGTCCTGGGTGAAGTATAGAGCAATTCAAGAGAACTTACCTCACAGTTCTCTGTTATTGGGTCTTTGCCCATCAACATAGGGTTCTCTTTTTTCCTTAATAATGTTGCATTAAATGGGTACATAAAAATAATTGAGCCAGCAGGCTAAGGAAAAATCACTTGCTGGGGGCATTCTTAAGAATGTGGCACTTTTGCCATTTCCATAAAAAATAGCTATTTAGTACCAGGCCTGGACCAGGAGTGAAGCAAAAGATTCATATGTCGGTACAAATTTAAGAGAACATCAACAAATTCGGTAACAAAGATGTGGATTGAATGGAACATTCTAAAATATGGAAATGAATGCAAAGATCTATGATGAATAAAACATAACATTTTAATTTAAAGTCTTTATATGTCATATCTAATTTAACATACCTTACAATTGCTTTAGTATAATAACAAGTCAAAACTTTCATTATTTTATGTCCTTCATATATTGAACTTTTGCTTTTGGCCATGCCCTCATACTTTATATTTTACTCCTATTTCTAAAGGGCTGTTCAATTGGTTGTGATATTTAATAACATTAAGATTATATTTCTTAGATCAAAGGTTATATAAAGCTATTCTTCTTCCAATATTAATAAATATTCTTTGCTTACATATTTCATTCAAACATACCTTTTAAATTTTCTAAATACTATCTTCCTATAATTATTTGACATAATTAAAATTTACTTCATATTTCCATAATATAAAGATGTGATTCACTGGGTATTGTTATTTAGCTCACAATAACATATTGCAAGGTAGGGATATGCCTACCCAGACTTTTTATTGATCCTGCTTTGTGGTTAGTGGCTAACATTGACCAGCACAGCACATTGATTGGGGGAAGACCATCAGAATTTGAAATGCTACAAAAACATGTAGAGTCCTCTGCTATATAATTAACAACAATTTTGGAAGCAACTTTATAACAGTGGTCTCTCAAGATTCTAATGCAGTTAAACATTTTCCATTAACTTGACTAGCAACTTCATAGCCCTCATAATGTATGCCTGTAAAAATAATAGTTCAGCAGCTGAACTATACATACAATATAATACTTGGTCATAGCATGGTCCCTGAAATGAACAGGTGTGGTAATGTCTTGATCATATTCTAACACACAAAACTTGCCTGAGGACCAGAGGGTGGAGCTAGCCACTAGTTAACCATAAAGGTCTGGAGGTCTGTACAGACAGACAGGAAGTGATATGGCTGGGAGGAAAGAGGAATATAGGTGGGAGGAGACATGAGCTTAGCCCCTTTTCAGCTAAGGAGTTACCAAGGTAGAAGTTGGCTGTAGCTTGCTCCTTTGTCTCTCTGATCTTTCAGCATTTACTCCAATATCTGGATACGAGTTTTTATTATTAAGACCAATTAGAACTCGTGCAAGAAACAGGACATCAAATGCCACAGCTGAAATGATCCTTTCTATTACAAAGACTGGGAAACGCTGAGGAGTCATAGGAAAGCACCAAGCAGACCAAACCCTGGTGTCAGATGAAGTTAAGTTCCTACAAGTACTTTCTGCACAGAAGTCTGTTATCCTGGAAGTACACTCTCTCAGCTAATTCTTAGAATGGTAGACACATGGGATCATAGCATCTTAATTATGCCTCTACACATGCAGTCTAACACAAAACTCTCTCCCTTCAAGGAGCAGACACAGAAGCATGTAGACAGCCCACCACCCCTGGGTTTTCTGGCAAAGCACCCAAGGTTAATAGTGCCTTAAGCCGTCTTGGGACTTCAGTTTTCGGGACAATATACATTTCTAATGGTCTTCTACAGAAAGTTTATGTCCCCTGCCAGTAAGTTCCTGCCAGAAAATTTATTTCCATTAGGAAATCATTTCAATTATTATTGTTATTTTCTCTGTTTCATTTGAATTTATCTTGTATCTTTTTGTTTGTTTTTTAAGATAGGATTTCTTTGTGTAGCTTTGGAACCTGTCCTGGAACTAGCTCTGTAGACCAGGCAGGCCTCGAACTCACAGAGATCAGCCTCGACTGTTGATACTCTATGTCCTTGTAAGACACTCACTGCTATTTAGTCATGGAACATGACCTCCTAGTTTGTCTCTTCTCTGTTTTGAGACAGGTCTCTCACTGTGTAACCCAGCTGGTTTGTAAATCAGCAGGTTGTTCAGGCTGGCTTGGAATTCACAGAGGTCCACCTGCCTCTGCTTGCTAAATTCTGGGATTAAAGGCATACAACACCATGATCAGCAATGGTTTCCAACATTATCTCATAAGAGACTGCTTTCATTTATATAAAAACCACTACTCCAAAACATTCGTGATTGGTTTCTCTTAGCTTTGTTCCAGTACATTCAAGTTCATAAAATGAAGGAAACTGCCTAATGAAGCATTACACAGACTGTAGTCTGTATATTACAAAATAAATTGTCCCTAACAGCACACATGCATAAAGCTTCGGATTGCCTAAAACTTGAAACTCTATATAAAGTATGCACAGAAATACTTCTGTTCTTCCTTGTCTGCAACTCTCATTTTGCATTCCAACTAAGGCCTGCAGCTGACCTAATAAAAACCTGCCTGCCTGCCTGGCCAAAGAGGAGAACAACCTGCCTGCAGCTGCAGCTCAGGCCAGGAAGAGTGCTAATTCTTGGCTTCAGTCTCTCCTCGGAAGGAATCATTCAGGGCTTTCTGTGGCATGGAACACTGTGACCAGCCAGGAACTGAGATGAAAATAACTTTCTTTTGTCTTATACCCCTCCACCAAAAGTAGCAATGCTTCGGTTTCATACAAGACCCTTACTTGTGCCTAGTTTGAGAAACAGAAGGATTTGAGTTAGGGGAGGCAGAGAACTGAAAATCAGACACGCCAGGTTTGATTCTCAAAGCAGTACATGCTTAAAGGCGTGTGGTAGCAACTTATCTAGAACACAGAGACCAGTTGGGAATGACTGTGATGTGACAGGAGAGCTTCACGTAAGGGGAAAGGGAAGCAGATGTGGGGTCATTTGTACAGTTTTAGGATATGGACTCTGTCTTCTGAGCTGTCTTTGTTGCATTAAACTGACGTTTTATTACCCATGTCACAGAATTGCAGTCAAAATTAAGTATCACAACTACTCAAATTGTAAATTATGAACTGTTAGGCAAATGTTATCAACAAACATCTAAAACAATACATATATATATATATTTCACTTTTCATATAATATATATATTATATGAAAAGTGAAATAAGGTTGGGAATTCGATCTCCACTGTATTGGAGAAATTTAATTAAAAAATATTTTCATAAGTCTGGAGACATGTAGGTTGCCAAGCCAAACACTTCCATCTAAATAATTTCTTACAATAAGTCACTCTTAGAAATAGAAATTCAGTCATTGAAGGAACAATGCATATTATAAACATATAACTTATAAACATATAACATACAAACATACAAACAATCTATATGTATAGTTTACTAGATTATAAAAGCCAAATTTGTTTTTAAAAACTGTTTTTAACTTATTTTTACTTCTAAAAATATATAGTGAAATAAAATGGTCTCAGTGTGATAACTTTTCATGTTCCTAATTAGCTCACAAAAATCAAACTGAGGAAATAATTCTATTCTATTACGAAATAACTGAAAAATAAACATTGACTTTTCGACTTGTTCAGACCAACTGGATATTATGTAAAACACTTTAGAAAAAAATCTAAGCATAATTATTGATAATATTTAAGAAATATGGTTCCTTACATTATTGTTTTTTTAAACAATAAGTTTTATAACAGGTAAGTCATATACAACAAAATAATTCTGAATGAAGCATTAAAAGTTCTCAAATTTATTCTCAGGGTGTGTGTGTGTGTGTGTGTGTGCGCGCGCGCGCCTATGGAGACCATAGAAGGTCATCTGATTATCTCCACTGGAGTTACAGGGATTTGTGAGCTGAAAATCTCAAGTCCTACTGAAATTATTTTTTAATCTTGATTAGTTTTTGTTTTTTTATGTAATTTCTCCAGAGACTTATTACTGAAATCTGGGTATTCATTGCAATCAATACATTGCCATTAAATCTATTTCTACTTCTAATATCTCTTTTCTGAAGTCCAGGTTCCTAAAACATAACCGTTTCCAGAATGAACCAACATCTCTCACCATGTGATAATTTGCTTTTGTTCATACGTTCTTCTCTGACTGTAGATCATACTACCCACACACACACTTGTATGTCGAAGATGACAGTTATCATTCTACATAACTGACCAAGAGAATAAATGGAACTCTACTTCTCAACATCCGTTGTATCTATGATTGCTCTTCTACTGTCCAGGCCTCCTCTGAGCCTTTCTTCGTGTACCCCACTTTAAGGCATATTTGCTTCTCAATGTAGGCATCCTGATGAGAAGGGGAATCCTCCCACAGGCCATGGATCACTCATAATCTCCCTATCCTGCTAAAGGCCAGACCACAAGCAGTCATTTGCAGAACCAACTACTTCCCAATACCCACATATATTCATCTCTAATTACCTTCAAGTTGCTGAAGCAGTTCACTGGATCTGTCAGTAATTACTCTGGCTCTCAGCCTGTAGAAGCCATTCCTTATTACCTCTGGAAACATCTAAAACATCTGCCTAGACAACTTTCCGATATTCTCCCAGATGTAGTTTGTAGGACCACAGCTCCTCTGCAAGCTCCAGAAGCTCAAATGCCTTTGATCCTCATCATCTTCCAGAATACTGGGTATAGACTTAATGTGGGATTGAGAAAATGTTTTCTCTTTCTGTTCACATGTCTCATTTTTTTCCATTAAAGGCATAAAATGTTGCCTGTCGCCATTAGATGGGGAACCAGCCTGAGCCCTGTAGGAGACTGACAAGTATGGAAATTTGTTTAGTCTTTCATAATTAAACAATGGTGAAAATTTTCTCTTGCCAAAGCATATGGATAAATGTTCTTTGAGTGTTTGTTTATTGCTCTTGTCAAGGTCAGAAAGGATCTTGAGTGACCAAAATCAAAACTTTTCTGTCCTCATGTTAATTACTTACATTTGTATTAATTCTGTCACATTTAACCACCTAACTGCCTCTTGACACGCATTTTTTTCTTGACTCTTTTAACTCACCTCTTGGCAATCTCTCATTTTTCTACATACTCACTGCCTCTTCTTTGCTGTCTCTTCCTGTTCCCTTTTATCCCTGAAGGTGAGATACTTTGAGACTGAACCTAAAACTCTGCCCAGGTGAGCATAGTAGAACCATGCTAGGTATCATTTATACAATCCTTAGATCTAAGACATAATGTCCTAACTCCCCATTAAGCTCTCCACTCCCCTGTCCTGTGGCTGAATTGACACCTCCGCTTGAAAGTCCAGTAGGTATCTAACCATCACATAGCTTTACATTCACACTGTGGCTCAAATCAAACCTTAGAGCTGTTTCTGTTGTATATTTGATCACAGCAAAGAAAAGAGCGACTAATACAGGGGACATTATACATAAAAAACCCCTGCTGTGCTGGCAGCTATATACACGCTATAGCAATACAAAACTGAAGAGATGGCTCAGTGTTTAACCGCATTGAGGGCTCTTACACAGAACTTGTGTTTGGTTCCCAGCACCCACTTATGACCATCTGCAACTGCAGTTCCAGGGCATCCAATACCCTTTTCCACTTCTGTGTGCACCAGACTCATATGTGGTACACAGCCACACATAATATATGTGTGCGCATGCACACACACACAAACATAAAATAAAAATAAGTAAATCTCTTTAAAAAGTACAGCAAGACAATTATTAATGGCAATAAATGGCTACCTTCCTAGTTTCTGTACTAACTACACTTCACAGCTGTTTTAAAGTGACTCTATGTTCTGATTACATTCTAGCATACACACTTCCTATTGATTACAGGTGATCCAGAAGAAGGGCTTCTCAGGGGACGACAGCTCCGCATATGTTATTACCTGTCTTAGTTAGGATTTCTATTGGTATGAAGAGACACCATGACCATGGGAACTCTATAAAGGAAAACATTTCATTGTGGCTGGCTTACTGTGCAGAGGTTTAGTGACTGTCATCATGGCAGGAAGCATGGTGGCATGCAGACTGACTTGCTGCTGGAGAAGGAGCAGAGAGTTCTACATCTAAATCAGCAGGCAGCAGGAAGAGTGAATGACACTGGTCCTGGCTTGAGCATCTGAAACCTCAAAGCCCACTCCCGGGGACATATTCCTCCAGCAAGGCCACATCTCCTAATAGTACCACTGACTATGGGTCTAAGGAGGCATTTTTATTCAAACCATCACACTACCCCAAAGATTTTTCCAGTGAAAGAAGATGAGAGCAGTACTGACCTGAGTAAACCTGAGCTAATCTGCATATTTCTCTCTTAGTTTTTAAGAAAAATGTTTAAAATATTAAAAGTTTTCAGTGGGAAAATATATACATAATTAATGCTATAACAATGTTTTTGTTTATGGGTAATAGCATTTTAATTGTTATTACAGAAGAAATAAAAGTCCTTTAAAAAGTGTATAAAGTGAAACATAGGAAGCAAAGGCTAATTTGCTATTGTAAAGAACTTTAAAATGAATTTATTATTTTTATTTTCTGTGTAAGAGTATCTGGCCAATACATGTATATTATAGTGTGTGTATATCTGGTACACTTGGAGGCCATAAAGGGGCATCAAATCACCTGAAACTGAAGGTGTGGATGGTTGGAGCGTCTGTGTGGGCCACAGGAAACAAACCATGATTTTCTACAAGAACAGTGACTTTTATTAAAAGCTGTCATCTCTGCAGCTGATAGAGGACTCGTAAGTTCAGTAGAATAGCCTATGTGTACAGTATAGGTAACATCTTCAGTAGCTAACAGCAACTGCATGGGCCCCTGCCTGATCCCTCACTCACTGACTGAGCCCAGCCCCTTCCAGTCCTGCATGCTGCTTCCACGGCAAGTGCTCCGTACCTTTTACATGTTTCAACGTGCTCAGAATCCTGCTTTCCTACAGGCTTACATAATTGGAGTACTAAGCCACACCATACAACCTGAGTGTGTAGAAGATTATGATATCTTAGAAAATACACTCCATACTATTCACTTCGTAATGCAACACCTTTATTATGTATGTCATCAGAAAGAATATCGTTTTCAAATGGCATGTGACCATGGTTGCCCCTAGCAGCACTGAGACTGTGAGATTCAGCGTGTATCTTCAGAGTCTGTCATAGATATCACATACTTCTGAAGCCCCACATTGGGTTCACCTTGTAATTCTGCAGTAGAAATCTATTTGACCAAGCTCTGCCATGTCATTGAATTCCCAAGATTATTCCGAGTTATAGCCTTCTTTAAGGTGACAACTTACAGATTGCATGGTCCCTGTCCATTCATCTTGTAACCACAGCGGTAAGGACTAGAAATCCATCACAGATGAAGGAGTTCCACAAAGTGTCAAAAGTTTTCCCTAGTTCACTATTATGGTAATCTAAACCATTCCCATTGTCTTCAGAAACTGCGGAATACATATCTTAGAAGAGATATTTTATATCACCATCATAGTAAAATTTATGACACACGGGCTCAGTAGTCCTCAAAGAAAATACAATTTTGCTTGAATTAACTCTAAGCTTACAAGTAATGATTCGAAAGTTAATACAGCCGAGGCTGTTCGTGCGGCTCCCAGTAGGAAAGCCTAGTTGTGTCCTGGCTAGTCAATATGCTTCTCACAAGAAGCTCTAAAGGGAACAGTGCGATCAGCGCTACCCTGAGCTGACATTCAGCCTCAATTAGAAGCTCATGGTAATTTGAAAGTTTGATGAGGCTTAGGAATTTAGTCTATTCATAAACAGCATTCCGATTTCTGTGTGATTCAAACCCTTAATGATGATTCATTGAAGAAAACAAACAGCCCTTGAAAATCCAGAGAAACATTGGAAAAAAAGAATCTAGCCAATGAAATGTTAAGGTTAAAGTCATATTTACCACCACCACCCCAAAAAAAGCCCCTGCCTGTAGCTGCTACAGAAACTCTCCCATTTATGTTCAGTCTAATTCACCCAGGAAATAAGACTCAAAATTCATTCTGATACCTCCTGTTCAAACCAACTTGAAAACACGTTAGCAACCCCAAATCAACTATATAGTTTGAAAAATTATTTATTAGCTTTGCAGAAAGAGATAAAAAACCAAATCTATAAGTTAAAGCATAACCACAACCTGGGGAAAGGACAAATAGGATTTTCTGAGTGCAGAACTCTTTTTGTAAGATGCCTTAAGCTAGGTAATAAGGGAAGTGAGTCACTTAGCTAGAAGGAAGTATCACTGCTCTATTTCCTAGGGTGGTAATGCCCAGAAACAGGAACATTCAACATTTATAAATCCTTAGGCAACACTGTTGAATATTCAATAGCAAATGCATGATCACCATTTCTGCATGTTTAGGCATATTTACAATGAATCCATGATGATAGTGTGCCAGGCCTTCCATTTGAGCATGTCCTCCAAGGTCCTCCTGCTGGCATTTAACTCCCATTGGAAGCAGGGGTTCTGACTGCTAATGTTTAAAGGGATAAGTCTGGGATATGATTAGGGGCCCACGACTGAAGAATGGTATTTTCCTAAGAAGAGGTTTGGTACTATGAAGACACGCACACAACAATGGTCCCTGTCTCCTGCAAGGGATGCTCTCTACCCTCCCAGGACTCTGCCAGTAAAAACATCTCCGCATATGGCCTCTGAGCTGTTCACTTCCAGAATCACGACCCAAAATCAACTTATTTTCTTTACAGCTAAACCAGTCAGTAGCTTTGTGTATAGTACTATTGACTGCAAACCAAAACAAAATTTTAAAAAAGTATCTATATAAATGACAACTTAATACTTCATACAAAGTACTTCTTTTCAGTGTTCTGGAGCACATAGTTTGGGGAGAGCTGAAACAAATGGGCTGAGTTGACAAAGAGTGCTTATATAACCTTTAAATAGGATATCAAAGAAGAATCATATAACAAACTTGCTATTGTGGGGATATTGAATGCTTCCCAAAGGCCCCCATTAATACTTCTGGAAGAGGTAGATCCTACTCAAAGGGATGATGGTAGGCAGGATGGTCTCTTTCTCTCTAGTTTTTGGACTCCAAAGTGAGTGAGCAATTTCTCTGTCCCTGTCCTTGTCATTGCTAGCCTGTATCCTACCAGATGAGCCCACCCACTTACAGACTGAAACCCTAAAATCTTTGCCCAAACAAAGGCTGTCTCTTTACATGCTAATTATTTAGGTATTTTGTTAGTGAAAGAAATATGAGAAGTGTGCATTTTAATTATGATTAGTTGGATTTTCATCGCATAATTCCAACAGACTAAACATGTTAATTTAGTAACTGCTAATTAAATTATTGAGCTGAGACTCAGTGTATCCTGATAAGCTCAAGACAAAACTCAAAACAAACAACCAAATGTACAACTCAAAACAGTTTCTGGGGAAAAAAGAAAATGGTTGAAACTATAGTTTGAAAGGGAATACTATCTTAGAAAAAATCAATCTAACCCACACCAACACATTTAAGGGCAAAATTATAAGATTTTAAAGACAAATAAAGAATTAGGCATACATGTGTGATGTTACTGATCAGAGAAAAGTTACTTTTCAACAGCACCTCTCACAGGTGGAAGATGATGAACTTTAAGACAGGCAATGAAAGAAATGTAGAGCCAAGCGTTATTTCAAACCTCAGTGAGAAGTTTATTAATGCTACAAACACAAACATTAATATGTACCTGAATACATACACTGATATGTACATGAGTATATATACTATGTTGCATGCATCTACTAACATAATATACATTTTAATTAACAACATACATATTAAGTGTTTTTGAAATTGTTAGCAAAGAGGTACAATGAGTAGAAAGGAAACATTTGATTATGATTTATTTTGAATTTTTGTCACTGAACCATCTAAATATTTTAAGCAATTATAAAATATAATCAAATTTAAGTAGAGATCCTAAAATTTTAAAATTAAATAAACCAAATAGATTCAAGTGTAAATCTATTCATAGTCTACCACCCTAAAAGGAAATATTCTAAGGAATTTTGAAAATACAATGATTTGATTGAAAATTCTAGGTATTCTAAATTTAAAGTAAAATAAAAACTACAAAAGGAAAAAAGTTATATATAACAGAAATGTTGGTAACAGAGTGATTACAGACAGTTACATAAATAATTTGGAATAGAGAAAATAAATATGTTTTTATGGTATTATAAGTTCATCACCCTTCATTGTCTTGATATGTATGATGCCTGACACAGGACACACGAGGCAGAGTCCAAGGAAGAAGTATTTGGAAATCCAAAGCCATAAGTTTCATCTATGAAAATCATTATGAACTTATAAGATGTTTAAAGTCTTGTTAATATTAAGATGAAAAATACTTTTTATTCTGCCGACTAAAACCTTTCAAACAAAAGAAATCCCTCACTCAGTGTGGTAAGTTCCCTCGGCACTCAAATTTAGATTATGTCTTACAAAAGAAATCATAGAAGTTGGAAAACTGATGATTCTGACTCAATGATGAATTTAAGTGAATAAGTGAAACTCAATCTAGACTCATCATGGGTTGGAAAGTGTCAAAACTGGCTATAGGTTGCATAAGGACTTGATATTTTCTACTGTCTAATACTGTAGATATTAGAGACTTCATCATGTTACTAAAATAACACCCAAACATTTTCATAGTTGATTGGAATATAAAAAAAATACTTAAAATGTTCAGTATTCTATCAAAACCATGGCTGTTGCTATTTTTTACTGTTTTGGTGCATGGAAAGAGAGTATGTGTGTCTGTGCATATGTTCATGTTCAGGTACACATTTATCTGTAGAGGGTAGGTGTAGAAGCCAGCTATAATAAGCTAAATAGAAACAGACCACCCAAAGGAAGTTCGTTACTTCCAATCAGAGAACGACTCAGCCATAAGTTTAATGGAGGCCTGACTCTCAGTAGTTTACCTTGAAGCAATATTTGGCTTCAGGAAGAATCACAAACTGAGATTACCTGAGCACCACCCAAGAACAGACCATCCAAAGGAAATGCCTAAGATTCCAACCTTGTAGATAGGATCAACTGCACCAGGACACCCCTAGACAAATGTCAGCCAATCAGGGGTCTTGAACCTCAGAAACCCCTTACCCCAACATCTAGTACTATAAAAACCCAACTTTAACTTAACTCAGGGCTCTCTGTTTATTTCAATACGTTGGACATGCAGAGAGACCAAGTTTGCAAACTTGCATAAAATAAAGGTTCTTTGCTTTTATGTATGGGACTCGGTCTCCTTGTTGGCTTTTGGGGGACTTCACAGATTTGGGCATAACATTCAGGGGCTGGGCTCGTCTTCTGGGCATCACAGTAGGTACATGTGTTCATGCCTGAGCATACATAGAAAGGCCGAGAGTGAAGGTCAGTGTCTTCCTCAATTTCTCTCCAGCTTTGCTTTTGTGCTAGGGTCTTTACTGAACCAGAGCTTACCGATTGACTGGACCTGCCAGTGAGCCTCACAGCCCCTCCTTTCTCTGCTGTACCTGCACTGGGCTTACAGGTGTGAGGTGCCCACCTCTTTGCTGTTTTTTCTGTGGGTGCTCAGCATGCTTACACAGTAAGTACCTAGCTCACTGGGCCTCCTTAGCTTTGTTTTGGTTTTACAAAGCAAAGTCTCACCTTATAGTCCAGGCAGACCTTGAACTCACTATGTGACCCAGACTGACCTTGAACTCATATTAATATTTCTTCCTCCTTGGGATTTTGTAATAAGGACACTACTGGCATTAAACCACCACTGAGAACATAATTATTAAACAAAGAAGCTATAAAGGATTAAGTTGCGACAGGAGAGTTAAATGTTCAGCAAATGATCGGAGAACTTTAAGTAGTATGTTTCTTATTTTAATCTCCGGTAAAATTCTCAGAACACACACGCACACACAAACATAATTTTGAACTTAAAATATTCTGAGTATATAAATATAAATCAGCTACTGTGTAAAATATTCATAATGCCAGAGGCTGAGAGAGTAAACAATTAGCAACATCGAATCAGTGATGTGATTAGGACATGGCACTTCAGAAAATAGGGCAGAAATAATCAGAAACGTGCTAGCTGACGCTTGTATACACTGTGGAGAATGTGCTTCGCCTGGGGCAGCAAGTTCAGGAGTCTATTTAGATAGATCTTCACTATAAGAAGAGAAATAGCATCTGTCTGGCCAGACGAGAGAAGACGGGAGCATACTGACATTTGTTATCTTAATCCTGGCCGCGACAAGGCCTCATTTACATACCATGGAATTTCTAATTTTCTCTGCACAAACAAGAGAGCACAACAAAGAATTATCTCACAGTTTTGCTTATTGCAAAACCATGAGAACATTTTTCTAGAAAGTATTTGATGTTTTAATGAAAAAGACCAACTGACGAGAGGAGTGAGCTAGCATTGTTCTTTTAATACACAATACATCTAAATGTATATAAGTGTGAACACTACAATTTATCATATTCATGTATATACACATGCAGTTTACTTTTTGTTGCAAGGAATACAAGGGTAAAGAGTCATACTAATTACATGTTAACTGATAACTTTGTGGCGATGATTTGGCAATGAACAAAGGATTTTTTAACATCCCTTTAATAAAAGTTTGTACAATCGTAAATTTGCAACAGCAATAGGCTGACACAATAAGTCACAAAGTGGCCTCGTACTACAGGGAACAATTGCTTTGGTTTGAATGTGAAAAGCTTCATGTCAACTCATCTGTTGACCAGTTGGTCCTCAGCTGGTGGCACTGTTTTGAAAGCGGTGAAGACTTTAAGAGGAGACGCATAGCTGGCGGAAGTCACTCACAGGGGACATACGGGCAAGGTGACATATGATCCTGATTCATCCCCAGCTTCCCTTTGCTTCCAGTCTGCCCAGAGATAAGCAGTCTCTGCCACATGCTCCTGTTACCATGACATCCCCAGAAATGACTGAGCAGAGAGCTATGAACTGAACGCAAAATAAGTACTCGTCCTCCCAAGTTACTTATTTGGGCATTTTATCACCACAATAAAATCTAATTAACACAGAAAGAAAGATTCATAATTCTAAAGAATGTGAAAGCATTCTGATATTGCTACAGGGGCATCAGCAAGATTACAAATTATATGACAGTGAATTACATGATCTCAATTTTCTAAAATATTTATTATAAATAATATATCAAAGGTTATGCTAAGATGGTCACCAAATTATCGAGTGGCTGCTTCTCAGTCACCAAGTTATATGTAATTATTATTTTCCTTAACCTTGTCCATAATCATTTTTAATATATACTTTATTATTAAAAAGTTCAAATAAATAAAAACATTACAACAAATGCAAAGCAGCAACAAATGACCATATCTAAGAAGGAGGAAGGAGGTTGTCCTCATTCCACCCCAGAGAAGGACCTGCGCACCACGGCTAGAATCTTGAGGAATTATATCTTTGAAGGGCTTGGGACAAAAAACGTACTCCAGGATATCAAAGTCCAATTTCCTCCCCACCACAACCTGTGCCGTGCTTGGAAATATTAATGATCCCTATCTCTGGGGACTATGACACAGAAACGCAAAGACGAGAAGCCACTGGGCTCACACCTCCCACCTGTTGCAGAAGTGTTCATGGAATATTCCTTAACCTTAATTTTAATCATAAAATAAATAGATTAAGGAGACAGGGCATTCATCCCTCATTTGTTTTACTTATTATTACAGGACGACTTGAAATGAAAAACAACTTTCTGCTTTTACAAGCTAGGTAATATGTATCTTTTACTAAGTGTGTAAGAAGTCTCAACAGTTTATTGTTAATAATTATGTCATTTTAATGTACCAAATATCAACCTCCAAAAATAAACTTGAAGTTTTGGGGAATGGATACCGTAATTACAAACAACTTCATGTATCACGGAATGGCCTTATTTCACTTTAAACAAAAATATTTTTTGTTTAAATAAGTTGGGACACACATTTGTGTAATGTCTGTTAATGATGTTACCAAGGGGAGAATGTGGGACAAGCTTTAATTCTTTCACACATCACAGATAATTTTCAAAACCACATAAAATTGACATCTTTTCTAAGGCCTTTATGTAGTTCAATTATCTAAAAGGGAATTTGTGAAAACAAATAAGGAAAGAAACATAAAAGTTCTAAGGATGTTGCTTCTTAGATTCTAGACAAACATTACTCAGGGGACAATGAATGTGCCACTCTTGTGGTTGTGATGGTGAATTTAGGACAAGGGAAACGGCACCAAAGCCTGGGCTACTGCACACAGACAAAGCAGGCACTGTCATCCAAGACTCATTGATCAGAAACATGGGACCACGTCTGACACAATGGAGGACTTGTTCTTGTGTTAGCCTACATATACTCTATAGCTTCAATTTATCTTACTTAATTGTTCGTCAAGGAGTGCTAGCCAGGTACTTCACAAATAAAACTTTAAAATAAGGTATTAAAAAAGGAAGAAATTTATCCTAATGGTATTTAGGTAAAAGTGCTTTCAAACCGCATTTACAATTAAGAACACAAAACGCAGATCACAGGGTTCTGCAGAAGTGCTGGAAGTGACCATCTCCCAGATGTTTATCAGAGCAATGGAACACCACTGAAGGGAACACCTAGACCCCTGACCACTTTACAGAAGAAGCTGAAGGGTTGTGTCCTTTATTCATATGACGGGTGATGCTGGACCTAGAAGCGACTTTGTATGCATGCATTGATCTTCACACTGCACGGCACTGTTTCCAAATACAGTTGTTGATTATATAAAGGCCCTAGATGGAAAATCAAGTTGCCTGTTTAATGACTGCTCAAGGTTTGGTCTTGAGATGTACAGAGGGAATATCCATTAGTCCTGCATTGCTCTGAGACAACGACTCTCTCATCTCTGACTCCTTACTCATATAACACTTCAATATATTTGAACCCACACAGACTTTTGTAGATTTTTAAAGACAGTCCTGATACTTCACCCCTTCTCCTCCTGACTCACCAATACTTTTCTCTGATATGTTGGACAATAGCACATGACAAATATTTCTAACATAATGTGCCTTAACCAAATAGTTTGCATCTCAAATTTTGCCTTTAAATAAATCTAGTGTCCATGTAATCATTTAATATCATTCATTTAATTATGCATTAATAAATCAGGAAGTAGCTAACAAGATAAATAAGAAAATAAAAGCTATAGAATATTCCTTTATATTATGTGAATACATGTCACTGTGACTGGTTTAATAAAGAAGCTGACTGGTCAATAGCTGAACAGAATAAGATTAGGCATTAGGGCCAGAGTAGAAAATGCTGGGAGGAAGAAGGGCAGAGTCTGGAGTAGCCAGTTAGACCCAGAGGGAGCAGGACATAAACTTGTCATACTATAAAGTTACCGCCATCTGACAAAGCATAAATAAGAAATATGGGTTAACTTAAAATGTAAGAAGTAGTTATTAGTAAGCCTGAGTTATTGTCCAGGCATTTGCAATTAATATAAGCCTCAGTATGCTTATTTGGAAGCTGCTGGCAGCACAGATACTTCCACCTACCTATCAACACAATATTGTGAATAATTCAATCAAATTTTAGAAAATCTACCCAAAGGAACATTGATATTATTTTGCTCATACTATTCATTCTCATTTAATACTACAGTACTTAGGAGTATTTTGTAGTTCAAGTCATCTATACCTGGACTTTAATTGTGACTCCATCATCATGCAATTTTGGCTGTCATATTTAACCCACCAGGAACTCATCTTTAATATCTATGCACGCACCTCGTTTACAATGACTGGACCGTCAGGTGTTTAACTGAATTAACTGAACCAACACATGTGACCACCACTCTCACTGTTACAGGCGCTCACCTCATGGGTGCAGCGCTCATTTAGGAGCCTCCAGAGAATCAAGTAAAATGCTCAGTGTGTATTCTGCCCTCTATCCATTCTAAAGGAGCCGTATTTCCTTCATTGAAAACAAAATCTAATTTTACTCTTCTGCCTGTGGATATCCAGTTATCCCAGCACCATTTGTTGAAGATGCTGTCATTTCTCCAATATGTGTTTTCCCCCTGTCTTTGCAAATATCAGACGGCTGTAGTTACAAGTGTTCATGCGTGGATCTCTTACTTGTTTCTATTGGTCTATATGTCTGTTTTGAGTTAACACCATGTGCTATTACTATAGCTCTATAACATCTCAGTCTGAATGGAAATCTTTCCTGGTACCTTATGAAATTTAGGACTTTTTCTATCTCTCGTGAAAGACTGTTGTGGTTATTTGTATTGGAATTACATTGAATCTATATCACAATATTAATTCTCCTGATTCATAAAGATAGGTATCTTTCTATCTTAGTTTCTTTCTCAATCTACTTCTTTAGAGATTTGAAGTTTTCATTGTAGAGGCATTTCACCTCATTGGTTAGCTTTATTCCAAGACATTTTATTGTCTTAGATGCTACTATAATTGGGAGTGCCCATTATCTCTTCCTCAGTATGTTTGCTTTTCGTGCATAAAAACGCCAGTGATTTTTTAAAGTTTGTTTTGTTCCCTGTCACTTGCTACTTTGCTGAAATTGTTTCATTTCTAGAAGTTTCTGTTAGAATTTGAAGGCTCTCTTATGCATAACACCATTTGTAAACATGGATAATTTAATTTCTTCTTTTCCTATTTTGTTTTCCTTTAATTTCCTTCTCTTGCCTTATTGCGCTGCCTAGTACTTCCAACGCTGCATGGAAAAGGAATGGAGATAGTGACTTGCCCTCTATAATTCCTAGTTTTGTGGGACTGCTTCAATGTTCTCTCCATTTAGGATAATGTTGACTGTGAAGCTGTCATGTATAGTTTTCTCTATGTTGAAGTATGTTCCTTCCAGTTCAGTTCTCTCTAGGACTTTCATTATGAAAGGCAGGCTGCATTTTTTTTCAAAAGTTTTCTGCATATACTGAGGTGATTGTGTGATTTTTGAAGTCCATTTTTGTGATTCATCTCATCCCAGTCAGTCAGAATGGCTTTGAAAAACAAACCCAAACCTAGTGACAAATGCTGGCAAGGTTAGGGAAAAAGAGGAGCCCTCATTCTTGCTGGGGAGGTTGCAAACTGGTGCAGGCACCCTGGAAGACAGTGTGAAGAACTCTCAAAAGGCTAACTCTACCCTATCACCCAGCTATACTCCTTGGTATACGACCAGAGGACTCAACAGCTCATCCCACAGATAACTGCACAGCGGTGTTCATATCTTCGCTATTCTCAACAGCTAGGAAATAAAAAATGTAATACATAAACACTATGAACTACCATTCAACTGTGAAGAAAAATTAAATTATGAAAATTACCCTTAAATGGATGAAACTAAAAAAAAAATCAAATCATACTGAGGTAACTCAGACCCAGAAGGACAAATGTCCCATGATCTTTCTCATCAATAGTTACTACCTCTAAATCCTCAGTTGACAGTATAAAACCTGGAGTAACCACAAAAACCAGGAAAGAATGAAGGAAGCAAAGGGGTGAGTTGGAGAGAACTTGTGAGGGAAATAGCTGGATACAAACAAAATGAAGCAAGAAATATAAATATGGAGAAGAGGCTCCATGGGGGAGGAGAGAGGGAGCTCGATATGATGGAGAGGAAGGGATGATGTTCAAAACACAATAAAGTTGTTTGATGAAGTTTCAATGAATTATTATTTTATATTTATTATATACACGTATGTACATATGTACATGTGTATATATATTAAAAAAGAAATGTCACTTGGGTTGACAACACATTTCCCATAAGAACCACAGACTAACAAATCACAAGTGCCAGGCAGAAGAAATGGGTGCTAAGAATAGTTCAAATGACTCCCAACACTATATATATATAATTTATTTATTTTGATTTTTGAGACAGGGTTTCTCTATATGTAACTCTGGCTGTCCTGGGACTCACTCTGCAGCTCAGGCTGGCCTCGAACTCAGGGATCTCTGTCTGCCACCGCCTTCCAAGTGCTTGGATTAAAGATGTGCACCTCACCTGGTACAATATAGACTACTGATGGAACCCTTGGCTGTTTCTCAGGGGTTCAGGGCAAGCCTTTATGACTTAAGACACCTCACATGTAGAACACAATATTCAGATGATTTGAGCCTGGATCTGAACCTCTCTCCGGCAGTCTAGCTTTCATGGCATCACAACACATTATGCAAACTGTCGAGGAAAGGAAGCAAGTACCAAACCAGCTGCAACACTTATGGACCATGTCAATGACCAGCATGGCAACATTATCTGTGAAGGTACAGCAAATGGCACTCATATGGCAGTGGTGACTAAGAGTTGTCTAATTGAACCAAAGACCCACACAACAATAGGGAATTAAACCTGGTACTGAAGACCTAGCTGACTTCCTGGGGCTAGTGAGGTCATGGACATTAGAACTTTGCTATATCAGCATATTTCCTAACTACATTCTAAATCTTATTCTTATACCCACAGATAAATGTAGGTAGTACCCATCATCAAAGAGGTCTCATTTTACAGCGAATGAGACTATCAAAGAAAACCACAACTGTAAATAGATCAATGGATTGTGGGAGCCAGTTTCAATAGATACATCTACATTATTGCTCCTGAATCTGTTTCTCAAAGCACATCATAGAGAATAGGCATTAATATGTAAGAGATGATATACCAGAATATCTTCTGTTATACAAGCCTCTTCAAAAATGGCTGAATAATCAGGCAATGTCAAAGGACATGTGTATGTGAAGGGGGGGGGATTGTTTTTTTTTTGTTTGGTTGGTTTTGCTTTTTCGAGACAGGGTTTCTCTGTAGGTTTGGAGCCTGTCTTGGAACTAGCTGTTGTAGACATGGCTGGACTCGAACTCACAGAGATCCGCCTGCTTCTGTGTCCTGAGTGCTAGGATTAAAGGCGTGCGCCACCACCATCTCGCTTACAGGGGGCAAGTTTTGAGAGGGTCCACTAGATACTCAAGGATCCCTTCTGTCTCTTACTACACACGTCCAGTCTTGATCGTTTGAAATCTCCCTTTAATAACCCAGATTTCCTAATTTTTCTCTCTCAATTACTCTTCTGGTCTGTGTCAGTCCTGCGTATTCTTCCACCAACCAAATATTCCAAAAGTTTCCTGAAAAGATTTTGTTCAGTGTTTCATATAAAAATCTTAAGAACATTCCATCAATCACCTCTGGCCTCCTGTAGAATTTCACACCACTATATCCTTTGCAAGGACTGGAAACCATAGTAGTGGACTCCACTTCTTTCTCTGCTTTATCTCAGGGGGAACAAAAACAAAGAAACGACAAGGAAACAAACAAAAAACAACTAGTCCCATAAGCACAATATCTCCATCCCAGCAATGGCTGGGACTCAAGGTACCTGAGATGATCTTTCCATCTTTTACTCTACTCATGTCTTGTGCTTTGCTTTTTGCAAATACAAATTCTAAATACTTGCCCAATTACATCATTTAATCTTTAAACTAATTGTATATATGAGTATCACTTTATATACAAAACTGACCCCCCCCCAAAATAAATAACTTAGTTATATAGATAGTAAGGGGCAGAAATAATGACCTTTATTGTAACCATCTCTGCCTCTGTCACATTCACAGTTGCTGTGTACAAAATATTGTTTTGGAACCCACACCCACATGACTGCATTGAAACTCAGTTATCACAAGTCTCACTGTCTACACTTAGTCTTCTCCTCCTTACCTCTACCTTGTGTTCCTGTCGAACTGAACAGAAGGATCTAGTACACTCAATTCTTTCTCAGCTTCCTCAGTTTGTCCATACCTTGGCAGCTCAGAGAACCGTGTATTCTCATCCCTGACCCCATATAATCCATTTCAACTATATTAAGATAGGCATCCCTCAAGCACACTTCCCCTCTCTCTCCCAATCCTGAAGAGTAACTTTTTCTGTTGCCTATATTCATCCAGGGAATTCCCTTTCCTAAAGAAGTTATTGGCTGATTACTGGCTAATCCATTTTAGCAAATGGCAACCTCCAGTGTAGGGTTGGACCTGGTCCATCGCTGTGTGGTTTCCTCATCACAGATGAACTGTGCATCTATTAGGCAGCAGTACTTAACTCAACGCCTGGCGCATAGGAGATGCTCTATTAGTCAACAAGTAAAATAAGCATGAAGTCTTTCATCAGCCAGCCCTCAAAGTCAAGAAGCCTAATATGAAAACAGCCTAAAAGGTCATTTGGGATGGAAGCAGAGGATATGGGAAAGGCAAGATGTAGAAATGACAAAAGCATTAAAAATCAGCAGAACCAGATGTTACCTACTTGAAAGGCATGCCATTTCTAAAATATTAAGTACTCAAATACATGTTAACCTGGATAATGTCCTTTACAGTAGAAAAGTTACAAGATTCCCCCACCCCCACCCCCGTTCTTTTTGTAAACCTTGTTTCAGCTGTCCAGCAAGGGAGCTACTATGGTGAAATCACATCCTACCAAAGGCTCTCAGTGTTAACCACTAAGCCATTGTGAAGTTTAACTTGGCAGTCTCCGTGCAGTGAAAGGGCAGGATGGATGAAGCTTCCCTGAAGCTCTTTTACCACTAAATAGCAGGAGGGCATTATTGGCACCCTTCCGCTGTGGCTAGGTTACACGGTTCATTTCAAGGATTTGGGGCCAACTTCACACTGTAATGTGATATTATTGGGCCAGTGTGTCTGACTATTGCAAGAACAAGTGGTTTTGTGTATAGCTTCACCATAGTCTATGAAAACTCTTTGAGAGATCATGGAATTCTGTTTCAATTAAAAATTTTTTTTAAAAAGAAAAGAATTCTATAACACCGTAAGTATAATTGCATAGCATCTTACTCTGTCAGCCTGTAAAATCTGTAAAAATCTAGACTTTTTTTTTTCTACAGGCAGAAAGGGAGGAAAGTTAGCCTACCAGAAAAGCAGCTACTTGACTTCTTCCACTTGGCATTTTCAGAGTTTCCACAGCTTTCCTATTGTTCTGTCTAGTGTAGACTTTGCGTATAACCGTTTTCAGTCTATGACTTCAAATTTTCTTTAATGGTATTCTTTGTCAGACAATTTTTAAATTCATAGTGCTCCCTGATAATTACTGCCTTTTGAATATTACTTAAGAAAGCTTCCTGACTCAAATGCCAGGAATGTGTTCACATTTATTAGTTTTCAAAATTGTAGATTATTTTTACCCTTGCTTTTTAAATTTTTCATTACCTTCTTCACTAGTGTGTTTCCATAAGGCTTCTTATTCCACAGTTTTGGTTAACCTCCTCTTTCTCCCTCCTCTCCCTTGTTCTCTGCCTTCCTTTCTATTTAAGCCTCTATCTAGACCTCTCGTACAACCTTTCAAATCATATTTGCTCTCCTGTTCCTCCAATTACATTTATAATTAAAGTGCCTACAGAGCTCCCACAAGGCCTTTTCATACACCTCATCAGGTTACTCCTTCCCACACTGCCTTATTTCCCATCCTCCTTGTCCACTTGTCTCTATCCCGCTGTACTAGGATGATGGGTGTGTGCTACTTTGCCTGTTCTTTAACATGGTCACTGGAGATCCAAACTCAGGATCACACTTCACAGCAAGTACTTTTCCTACTGAACTAGTAAGCGATTGCTCCATTCTCAGACATTTGGGTCTATAAAAAGTAAGCAAAATATCCTTTGATGCTTTTGACAGTATCACGATGAGTTACATATAGTTGATGCACAATATTTACCCAAATTCCCTATACAATTTATGTTCCTTTACTCTGCTCACAAAATCTTATTTCTAAGAAAATCTTCCTTTGCTATTAGTGAATATGCTTTTCTTGTTGCCTAACAATTGTTGCCATATTCTTTAAGTAAAATAGACTCTCAACTAACAGCCACAGTACTTAACAATTTCAGCAGTTAGAAGGTAGAGAGGCAGGAGGATCAGAGGTTCAAGGTCACCTTCCACTATTTAGAAAGAGAGCCAGAGACCTAAAGTACATGATATTCTGCCGCAGAAGCTAAAATCAAGAGCAAAACAATGATAGATAGATAGATAGATAGATAGATAGATAGATAGATAGATAGATAGATAGATAGATAGATGATAGAGTTCTTGTCATACACTTGTTTCATTTTTAACAATGTATCAACTAAGTTGAGTCTGTATAATTTTAAGTCTTTAAAGAAAGACATTGAAAAAGATATCAGAAAATGGAAAGGTCTCCCATGCTCTTGGAGAAATACGATCAACAAAAATGGCAATACTACCAAAAGCAAGCTAAAGATTCAATGCTGTCCTAGCACAATTCTTCACAGACCTTGAAGGAACAATACTGAACTTCATGTGGAAAAACAACAACAAAAACAAAAACCCACGATAGCCAAAACAACCCTGTACAATAAAAGAACTTCTGGAAGCATCACCATTCTTGACATCAAATTCTACTCTAGAGCTACAGTAATGAAAATAGCTTGATACTGGCATAAAATCAGACCCATGGACCAATGGAATTGCATCAAAGACCCTGATATAAATCCACACACCTATGAATACCTGATTTTTGACAAAAAAGGTAAAGTTATACAATGGAAAAAAGCATCTTCAACAAATGATGCTGGAATAACTGATATCGACATGTAGAAGAATGCAGAGAGATCCATATCTATTCCCATGCACAAAACTCAAGTCCAAATGGATCAAAGACCTCAATATAAATCCAGCCACACTGAACCTCATAGAAGAGAAAGTGAGAAGTAGCTTTGAATACATTGGTAAAGGAGACCACTTCCTGAATATAACCCCAGTAGGACAGACACTGAGATCAACAATTAATAAATGGGACCTCCTGAAATCGAGAAGCTTCTGTAAGGCAAAGGACACCGTCAGCAAGACAAAACAGCAACCTACAAAATGGGGGGAAAATTTCAGCAACCCCACATCTGACAGAGGGCACATCTCCAAAATATACAAGGAACTCATAAAACTCGATATCAAAATAATCCAATTAAAAATGGGGTACAGATCTAAACAGAGAATTTTCAACAGAGGAATCTCAAATGGCCAAATGACACTTAAAGAACTGCCTAACATCCTTAGGCATCAGGGAAATGCAAATCAAAACAACTCTGAGATAACATCTTACACCTGTCAGAATGGCTTAGATCAGAAACCCCAATGAAAGCTTATGCTGGAGAGGATGTAGAGCAAGGAGAACACTCATCCATTGCTGGCGGGAGCCCAAACTTCTACAGTCACTTTGGAACTCAGTATGGCAGTTTTTCAGAAAATTGGTAATCAGTCTTCTCAAGACCGTGCAATATTGCTCTTGGGCATATACCCAAAGGATGCAGACTCATACTACAAGGACATTTGCTCAACTATGTTCATAGCAGCATTTTTCATAATAGCCAGAACTTGGAAACAACCTAGATATCCCTCAACCAAAAAAAAAAAAAATGAATAAAGAAAAGGTGATACCTTTACAAAGGAGAATTTCTCAGTGATAAAAAGCAATGACATCTTGAAATTTGCATGCAAATGGATGGAAATAGAGAAAACCATCATGAGTGAGGTAACCCAGACAAAGAAAGACAAATGGTATGTACTCACTCATAAATGGATATTAGACATAAAACAAAGGATAACCATTCCACAGTCTGCAACCCCAGAGAAGAGAGGAAACAAGGGGAACACTAATAGAGACATACACGGATACCCCAGGGAAGGGGAAGGGGACAAGATCTTCCTAGCAAATAGATTGCATGGCAGGAGACTGGAGGGTGGTAGGGGAGTGAAGAGGGGAGAAGGGGAGTGGGGAGCAGAACATGAGGGACCAAGAAGATTGAGTTGGTAAAGGTCAGAGAGGGAGAACAAGATAAGAGATAACTTGAAAGAGGAAGCCATTATGGGGCTAGCAAGAAACCAGGTACTAGAGAAATTCCCAGAACTCCACAAGGATGACCCCAGCTAAGATCCTAAGCAATACTGGAAAGGGTACCTTAACTGCCCTTCCTCTGTAATCAGATTGATGACTATCTTAGTTGTCATCACAGAATCTTTATCCGGATACTGATGGATGCAGATGCAGAGATCCACAACTAAACACTGGGCCCAACTCTTGGAGTCCAGTCATAGAGAGGGAAGAGTGAAATTGTGAGCAAAGGGGCCAAGACAATAATGGGGATACCCACAGAAACAACTGACCCCAACAAGTGGGAGCTCACTGACTCTGACTGAGAGCTGGGGAACCTGCATAAAACCAAACTAGGCCCTCTGAATGTGAGTGACAGTTGTGTGGCTTAGGCAGTCTGTGGGGCCACTAAAAGTAGAACCAATATTTATCCCTCGTGCATGAACCGGCTCTTTGGAGCCCATTCCCTACAGAGGGAGACTTTGCTCAGACTAGATACAGGGGTCAGGGCCTTGGTCCTGTCTCAAGTGATATCAAAGACTTTGTTGACTCCCCATGGGAGCCTAGTCTCTGAGGAGTAGATCGGGGTGTGGTGGGGAGAAGATGGGGGAGGGAGAAAAACTGGGATTGATATGTAAAATAAAATCGTTTAAAAAAAAACAAAACCAAGACCAAATCAATCATTCAATCAATAATTATACAGGCTCAACTTAGTTGATGCATTGTTAAAAGATGTTCTTTGCAAAAATAATCTATAAAATCAACTTTTCCTCCTTCAGATTAGTGAGGTGAATCTTTTGAATCTTAGGGGCAATCTTAGCAGTCTGGGCTATTGAACTTGAACTCAGGAAGGATATTAGCACTGGAGGCAAATGCTTTTGTCCACTGAGAGACCTAGTTCCCCCCACATTAGATTAATTTTTGTATTCAACAGTGATAAATAGTAATGACACTGACATTATGATAAATATTAATGACACCGACATTATGATAAATATTAATGACACTGACATTATAATAATATGTGATTGTTATTTAGAATCTGTTAATTTCCAAGCAAGGCATCAAAGTCATTTTTACCTTAACGCTTAAATAAATACAATCCATTAGGTCATTTCTTCCATTTTTCCTAATGAGAAATGAGCTGAAAGAATCTGAGTAGCATCTCCAGAATCACACACAGTAAGAGCCTGGCACAGGAGCAAATCTCGACGTGGAGCCTGAACTCCTTAACCCCAGTGTCCTACAGTATAAACAGTTTCCTGTTCTTCCCATGGCAAGTCCTGGTCAATTTATTATATCGTGCTCACATTCAACCCCTACCAGCAATGTGACCTTATCTAGACTGCTTTTGTGTAACTCAGTGTGGGACTCCAAGATCAATGTGTTAAATGTTTATTTCTGCATCCTCCAGGATCTTAATCAGAATATGCTCTCAGCTGAAGAAGTTGGCCTAATCCCTAGCTTTAGACTCCCCTTTCCTTTTTAGTGGTCTCCAGTTGCTTTGTGTATCTGAACTGACAGCAATTACACAAAGCAGCCAGAAGATGATTAGCTTGGAGAGGCGAATTGTGTCAAGTTAATTACCAGTGGTGCATGCTGACTTTTTTTTCATGAAGATGGCTTTTAGTGGGGCTTTTACAAAGCCATGTTAATCAGTCGACACTTTTTTTTTTTAGATTTTAATGGAAATGTCAGAAGGAGAGGTACATGGAAAACCAAGGAAAGAGGGATCCTGGTGCGCACTAAAATAATTATAAAACATCAAAGAAGCATTCATTTAAAGAACTGTTTTGTAGGCCACTTGATCATGAAATGAACACTCCTTTCTTTAACTATAGGGATGGGATCAAATCCACCACCAATGTTTGAGATGGCTTACTATCTCTCAGGTACATAGTTCCCAAACTGCAACAAACAAAACTGCCAGGAAAGAGGTACAAATGTGAAAAGAAAGTTTAAAGGTGTATTCTTTCAAAATATAAACTATTGAGTGGTTATCATAGAGTTTTCGTCCAAGCTGGAGATAATCTTCAGCCTCTTCATGGTTCAATAGTGCATTGACACCAGTGGAGTAGGTCCACAGTTCCTGTCAGTCCTTCACACAGCTCTTGAGGCCTGCTACCTTCTTTGTCTCATGCTATGAAACTCTCTTGACCTTTTTCCCAGGAAAACAAACTTTTTAGCTGAACATATTTGAATCTAGTCATATCATAGGAAACTATACACTTTGGATTATGTCAAATTTTGCCACTGTATAGATTTCCAAGTCTTTTAAAAAAGTTTTCTTTTTTCTTTCTACAGCCTAACAGGAGTCCGTGTTTGGATGTATAGTTCAATCACTGCTCTTCAGTAACTTGTTTCTGAGTAAGATAAACACTGAAGTAGTAAGCAATGTCTTATTGGGCTCATAAGCTGTGTGACCAGTCAACAATATACTCAAGGACACTGGGTTTTATATTTTGAAATTTGCAAATAACATATGATATTAGTCAACAAAATACTATGGTTAAAAACATCTTTCAGTGTTCATAAATATATTCTGTAAACCTACTGCTCTGTCTCTATTTATAGGTCAAGTTCATACTCAGTACCTATGTCTTTAAAGGGAGGTACAACTCCTAATATCACTAAGGATAACTATGCTCACTAGACAACTAGAAGTGTTTAGCAAAAGTGAATAAGCAACTATACTTTTTAATCCGAGCTATTTAGCAATTTAGGGCTGCTGGAAGAAGTGTCAGAGATTTTGCTTTGGTTTGGTTTTTAAAAGATGTGACCCCTAGTAGTATGGTCGGATAACAGAGCAGATCTCAATACCAAGATTAGCTTGGCAACACAAACTGCACTTGATTGAGAAAGCAGGAGGAGGGGGAGGAGGAGGAAAAGAAAGGGGGAAGAGGAAATAAAGAGAGAAAAGAAGGAAAGAAAGAAAGAGGAAGAAAGAGGGAGAAGGAGAGGAAGAAGCAAGGAAGGAAGAAGGAAGGAAAGAAAGAGGGAGGGAGAGGGGCAGGGAGGAGAAAAGGAATGAAGGGAGACAGATAAGAAAGAAAGAGAGGGAAGAAAAGGGAAGGGAAAAGAAGAAAGGCAGATAAGCAGAGAGGAAAGAAAGAAGGGGAAAGGGGAAGAAATGAAAGAAGGAGAAAGGATGGATGGAAGGAAGGAAGGAAAAAGGAAGGATGAGAGGAAGATAAGGAGGGAGGGAGAGAAAAAAAGAAAAATAAAAAAAGCAATTTCAAAGTTGGGTGGGAAAGGATGGGAGGATTGATAAGACAAGGAGCTGGGGTGGGGGTGAATATGTTCAAAATACACTGTCAAAAATTCTCAAAAAATTAGAACTATCTTTTTTAAACTACACTAAATCTAGACTTCTACCTTAACTATCCTTGAATGTAGAAAAGGAAGATGGGGAGAGTAGATCCCAAACCAGTGTGACCCATAAACCAATACATGGCAACTAACTAAAGTCATCTATCTACACTAGATGAACTAGTGCTCTAGAAAGAACTAGAGCAAACAGTATATAAGTTCACTCATTACTGAGTATCGCTTAAAACTGGCTTGAAATAAATCGTATTGTATTTCAAAAGTATCCATCAATTTATAAGGGCAGAGAAGACATAAAATGTTCTTTTCCCTCATTATTATGTAGCCCAAACCAGCTCATGTGTAGTAAGGAGGAGTGCCAAAGATTGCTGTTGGATCAAGGGGCTGCCATCAGTGAAATCATTTGAAAGAATTTTTTCCAGAATTAGTGGTTGTCAGCTTATCCAAACATTTGGACAAAAACCACTGTAGGCAAATTATTGACACTTCACTGCTTCTCCTCGCCGCTCCTCAATAGAGACACTAATAGGATCTCTGAGCAAATGTGCATTTCAATCTCATTTTGCACTAAAGCCATCTCAGTGGGTGCATTTTGTACACCCTTCTTTGTTGCGGAGAAGAAAATAACTCAAGTCAGGGCTGCTCAGCAGTCTCCCAGGCAGTCCACCATCCTGATCATCAAGGACTCCTTTTTAGAAACGTGGAGTTTAGATAATGAGTTTTTGGAATGCAACAATGTGATGTCATAGCCCACTGTGTTGGGATGAACGCTCATGCAGCACTATAGCCAACGCTGGACAGGCATGTTCTCTCACGGGATATGTCTTCTTCCGTCTCTGGTGCGGTCACCACTTTTCAACACAATTACACTTCTGAAACTTAACTGGATTTTTAAAAGATAATCAGAAAGTTGACATAACATCTCGTAACACCTCAGCAACTGCTCCACATACCGAACACATTAGGAAAAACACAATCGCCTCAGTTAAGCAAGATAGACATAAAGCTACTGAAACCAGCCCTCATCATGTGGCAAAAAATTAAATGCTGGTTTTTTTCCTACCTGTCCTCATTTACAATGTAAAATTTTCCATTTTATAATATAAATATTTTTCAGTCATTAATTCAATGTTGTTTTCAGTTTTTTTTTCCTACACCAAGATTACAATTCTATAAACCAAATGCCTTTTCCCCAGGAGTCAGGAACTCTGACAGATTGCATGCAAGGCATATTTGCTAAACATTTATTTTGTTCCTGTACTGGAACTTAATGAGACAATTTAAATAATGATTTTATCACTCATCAAAAGTCACACTAAAATATTGAGGCCTACGAAAATGTTTGTGTTTATTAGATGAGACACATGAGGGGGCTGGTTTAAGGTTAGAAGTAGCCAGTAGCTGCAAGTTCACTCAGCTCAACCTAATTTATATACCCACCTCTCCAGTTAAACTTTTTTTTTTAACTGAAATTGATTCTTCTCTCATACAACACATCTTAACTACAGCTTACCCTACCTCCACGACTCCTAGCTCCCACATCACCTCCCCTCTCCCCTAGAGCCATTCCTCTTCAGAAAAGAGCAAGACTCCAAGAGAAAACAGAAAATAGGACAAAATCAGATACAATCAGACAAGGCTTCAAAGACCTCATTTTGTTGGCTTTTGAGACTGTTTTTCTCCTATGGGGTTGCGCTTTCCAGTTCAACTTTTAAATTATTTTCAGTAAGCTGTGATAATAAATAGTGTTATATATTCAGCCAGGCATAATGGGCTTTTTGTTTTGGGGCCACCAATCAGCTCCCAACTCAAGACATAGAGACTTAATAGTTATGAGTGTTCCGCCTTATTTTAGTTTCTCTTCATCTATGCTTTGCCTTGGGCCTTTTTACCTTTCTTTCTCTATGTCCTACTCTGGGTCTTCTGGCTGGTGCTCTTGGCTGACCCTGAGTGTCTCACTCTCTTCCTCTCTCATTCTCTCCCCCCTCTCATCTAGTTCTTTCCTCTTCTCTTCTTACCTATTCTTTCTGACCACCAATCCCACCTATCCACCTTCTCCCTAGCTATTGGTCATTCATCTTACTAGTTAACTAACCTGCCTAGTTAAAGTAATATCCCGCAACAGTAATGTAAGTATTACATATCTTTTATTCATACCCTATTACTACTTTCAATGTATCTAAAAAAAATTTTTCTTTAAAAAAATTTATTTTTTCCCTTTTTTATTGATTTTTATTGAGCTCTGCATTTTTCTCTGCTCCCCTCCCTGCCTCTACCCTCCTTCCTTGAACCCTCCCCCAAGGTCCTCAGGCTCCCAATTTACTCAGGAGATCTTGTCTTTTTCTACTCGCTACTTCCCATGTAGATTAGATCTATGTAAGTCTCTCTTAGTGTCCTCATTGTTGTCTAAATTCTCTGGGATTGTGGCTTGTAGGCTGGTTTTCTTTGCTTTATGTTTAAAAACCACCTATGAGTGAGTACATGTGATAACTGCCTTTCTGTGTCTGGGTTATCTCACTCAAAATAATGTTTTCTAGCTCCATCCATTAGTCATCAGAGATATGCAAATCAAAACATCACTGAAATTCCATCTTACACCTGTAAGAATGACCAAGATCAGAAACACTGATAACAACTTATGCTGAAGAGGTTGTGGGGTAAAGGAAACACTTCTGCATTGCTGGTGGGAATGTAAGCTGGTACAACCCCTTTGGATGTCAATGTGATTTCTCAGAAAATTAGGAAACAACTTTCAAAATCCAGTGATACCACTGTTGGGTATATATCCAAAGGATGCTCAATCGTGCCACAAGGACATGTGCTCAACTATGTTCATAGCAGCTTTGTTTGTCATAACCAGAACCTGGAAACAACCTAAATGCCCCTTGACCAAAGAATGGATAAGGAAAATTTGGTACATTTACACAACGGAGTACTACACAGCAGAAAGAAATAACAACATCTTGAATTTTGTAAAAAAAAAAAAAAATTAAAGAAAATCTTACCATGTAGCTCTACCTAGCTTGGAACTCTCTATGGAGACCATGCTGGCTTTGAACTCGCAGGGAATTTCTTGCCTCAGCATTTGGACTTCCAGGTATGCGTGCATGTGTGTGAGAGTGTGTGTGTTTAATACCAATGCTCAGAAGGCAGAGATAGGTGGATAGCCATAAATTCAAGGCCAACCTGGCTTACAAAGGGAATTCCAGGCCAGTTAGGGCAATACAGTAAGATTCTGTCTCAAATCCCAACACCCCAAAATAGAGTGCTGAGACAAAAAGCATGAGCCACTGCTACCAGACCTTTTCAATTTTTAATATTTATTTTTTAGTTGTGTTTAGAAGACCTGCCTCAGATTATTGTTTTCTTTTCAATTTGACTTACCTTATCTCAAAACTAAATTGCCAGGGCCAATGAGATGCTCAGTGGGCAAAGTTACTTGATAACACAAGACTGCCTTCTAAATATTTTATGTTTTGCCATTTTAACCTTAGAGTCTTCTATGTATTCTTGGATTAATAAGGGAACAAACACTTAACGTATATTGTTCCTGCTCAGTATATCTTGAGCTTATTACCTAGTTATGCATATTTCCCTCTAGTATTTGACAGATACAGCATAACAGCAGAATTGAATTTGTTCTTTGAAGACGTAAGATTCATTTATGTTGTTTGTAAAGTTGGTTGGCTTAGCAACCACTGCACACGTAGAGCCATTAAAAGTCCCTATTCTTGCCTATCTTCTACTCCTGTACAAGGCACATACAGAAATCTCAACCAATTCCCCCAAACCGGGTCAGACCACTGATACATGACTGAAAGTTATTGGGTTGTCCTTCCAGGAAGGCTCCATAGATACAGAGTTTCTGTACACCATAGTCAGCTTGCCTCCTGGTCCTCTGCTCATGTCTAGGAAATATGAAACCACACAAACAACAGAACAGCTGGAGAATCAGAGAGGCTTAAGGACATCCAAGGACACATAGGGACAATTGACCTGTCTCTGCACACACCTTTTCATGTTCTAATCATTGTCATCAGACTTTTTCAGCCTTGCAGCTAACATTAATCTTAATGGGTAGCAAGGAATTAAATGCTGTTAAGACCCACCCAGATGTCCTACAATGTGCAGTGTGTGTGTGTCACTAAGGCCGAGAGCTAATAACTGTGCCAATGATACATTGTTCTTGGCTCATGTGTCACTAAGGACAAGCTCTAACAGCTACCAATGGCACATTGTTCTTGGCTCAGAAGAACACAGCATGTATAGACAATGGGTTAGGGGTATGATAGGGCAAATACCTGAACTCCCTTGTTTGAGGCGGTCTATCTCTATGGGTTCACTTCTTGAGCAGGGTGCTTAGTGGTAGCCACCCAGGCTAGCCTTCAGAAATGTCTCGCTCTACTCTAGTTCCCTCACTTTCTCACAGTTTTTCAGAGTGGATTCATTCCCTTCATCAATCAGTTGTCTCTAGTGAACCCTAGATAAGTCAATGGGTATTTTCATGTCACTAAAACCCCCCCTTTATTGTGGATGGATGGGGAGTATAGTATGTGTTGTAAGTGCTTCTTGAAGCGTTTAAAGGTTCTGTGTCTTCCTATGGGATGGGTTTTGTTTAGAGATATAGCTGTATGAAGACAAGATAGTTGTCTTTAAATGAGTTATTAAATTTGATACATGAGTTTATCTTATTAGATCCATCCCTTAGAGTCAATATGTTGATATCTATTCGCTGTTTGATTCTCCTGACATTTAGATCCGTATTTTAAATTTAATTTGAGTCCGAGTGGTTTTTATCTCTGAGGTAAATTTTCTTACTGTTTGTAATCTGAATGCTCTGTATTTATTTTGTGTTCTTCCCTGGAATTCTGGTAAGGATTTCAATGTTGCCTTCTCTGCTTTACTTCATGACAGTTTTTCTCATACTGTTTGCAGGTTTTACATCCTGGTAAGTGACTTCTAAACTTTCTCTTGGAGACAGAATATATCAAATTTCCCTTTCTTTGCTCCTTTTTCTTTTCTTTTCTTTTTTACCATTGTGACAATGTTGCCCTTGGAGAGGTACTGCAGGCATTCATATTTATATTTATGTAGCAATTTTTATTCCTTTAAATATTCCTAAATGTTTGCTTTCATTTATATTTTTATACTAGATTGATATGTGGTTCACTGTAGACATTTTGTTGTTGTTTACTTTCTGTCTATTGATTTTGAAGTAATTATTTTTATTCCAACAGAGACTTCAAAATGTTTAAATGAATCTTTCCTTGTAATTATCAATGTAAAAATAAGATTATAACAGATTTGTAACTACCAGAATTCCATGGTATAATATGGGGTATTATATACATAAGGCTTTCTGACTTACCAGAGTCTGATAATACAGCTGTTTACAATTTTAGGTTATTTTTCCATCGTTCTCACCCAACACTGACTTATTTAGAGGAAGCATTTTAGAATGTTTCTCTCTTAACCTTTGCTTGCTGTGCAAATTCACAAGTAAGCAGGGAGAATTTCTTTTTGTCAACAGGACTTCATCATCGGCAAGAATAAATCATCCTCACATGCCCTTCAGAACTTCTCCTTCAAGACTGTTCTGTTGAGGACCATTACAGTTGTGTGAGGAAGATAGTTTCACAGTGAACTATAAAAGTACAGTTAGCCTTTCTTCTACTGTGTTAAGTAGAACCGTTACAGCTATAAGCACAGCTGTATAGCCTCACATCTGCACACATGGGGTCTCTGGCATACAGAGGAAATTCCTTTCATGTTTTTTCAGAAGAACCAGCGTTTTCCAAAAAGTCATTGTACCCTGTGAAATTTTATGAAATTTATCCCATTTGTGTCTGTATTATTATTAAATCAGTTTTTTAGTTAGTAAATTAAACGGGATTTCTTTGCAAATAGGGTCTACATTTTATCCTAAAAATGAGGATGCTAAGATTTTTAACTAAGTGGTTTTTAAATGCAATAGGTTAAATTTTAATTTATTTCACACATGTGTACACATACATATACACATGCACGAGAGAGAGAGAGAGAGAGAGAGAGAGAGAGAGAACAGAGACAGAGGGAGGAGTGTCTAGCACTGGTACAAATGAAGGAGAAGGACTAACAGAATCACTCCAGACTGTGCTCTAATGGCCCGTTCCTCATTCGCTGAACAACATCTTGCCATGGAAAAGAAACTTTACCCTTTCTTCAAATCTCCTTTCTTAAACTCTCTTGTGTAAGAGAGCAACAAACTCTATTGTGTGAGTGTATGAATTTAGAGCCCATACTTATAAAATGTCCTTTCCTGAATCTCACATGGCAAGCAGATGTCTAGGAACCTTAGCACCTCTGTCTCTACTTCTCTCCTTATCTATGATCCTCCGTGCTAAGCCCCTCCGCAATTGAAATATGACTATCTGAACAGTGCACAGGGGTCACAGATAGTGTCTTCAGGGTGGTTTGAATATCCAGCTAAGGCTATAAAACCCCCAGCCTTAATTATTAATTATCCTTCCAATCCTAATTAACCTTCAAAACAAGAAATACTTGTGAGTTTTATCACAATCCCCAAAGTGTATTTACCAGTTATTAGTCATGGCAAATTCCATTCACCTCTCTCGTGTCTGACTGCTGACTGCATTTCAAAGTAGCTAAGGAGAACCCATCAGGGCCATCCCACTAGCTCCCCTCCACAGACTGACTGTAATAAAATGTGAGACAATCATAGATTTGCTTCTTAACAGCAACCAAAAAAAATTCAATATTTCTCCAACACAAGAGTAATCAAATCAGGCCCTAGAATCTTCCTTGTGCTGATTTATAACAGCAGGAAAATGTATCAGTAATATTAAGCCAAGGAATTCAGTCTTGCTAATGTAACTTCACTCGATATCTAAATAAGATGTTTTGTTTTGTTCTCCCCCCACCCCATTAGTTGATATCCTTGGTGGAGTTATCATTAAGAGTTACCAGCCAACCAGGAATCCTTGGAACAAAATGTATTTAGGGCAGTCATCCCTAAAGGGTTCTCAACAGGCAGTGTTAGCTTTTACAAATGCAAGTTATCAATGTCACTCCAGACTTACCAAATCATAGGTCCTTAGAACCTGTTTCAACAATTGATTCTCCTGACACTTAATACACATTCATGTGTAAGAATCACAGACTTAAGAGGATAGCTGCAGCAAAGGAAATTCCGGTTCACAATCCATGGTATTATGTATTCTTATCTCATCCCTCTCTGCATCTGTTTTTCATCCCTCCATAAAATGCTTACAAAATCATTTTCATGCTGAGAGAATTTCTTTACTCAGCTGGCAAAGGACCATGCAGGCTTGAGAGGTTCTGGTTTCAAAGAATCAATATTTATTTCTTGTATTAAAAACAGAACACTCACAATCCATTTTTTAAGTGAACCACACATAGACGAGTACTGCAATCCTATTCTCCTTCAGCAGGTCCTGAGGCAATCAGAATTCCTCAAGAACTGGATAGCATAAACTCCAAGCTCGGGAAAAACTGCAGGATATTACATGTTTACTTACTTCAGATCTTTGAAAGAAAATCATGTGTTTGCTTGCTTTACAGAATGTTTAAAAGCATGTCTATAAAGAAACTCACATTAGAACTCTTGACAACCTCAGTATCTTCTAAGCTGAGGTGTTACACAGCATGTGTAATAGACAAAAATTCATAAGGAAGCTGATTTGAAACCCCACTCCTTAAGTAGCAGATAATGCTGATTAGAACAAAGGTAAGAGATGAGAACATCCGGTTGGTAAAGGATGAACAATTACTTATGTGGCTATATCCTTTTTTTCTAATAAAGATGTGTAGCATGACTTTATTAATAATCAGCATTTTGATCATGCCTAGATTAGAGTGACGAAGTTTTGTGATTCAGAACTACATAAAAGATTGTGTGAAATTTTATAGTTGCTTTTCTCCAATCACCTAATTCTAGAAACTCCCAGTTTCATGAATCCTCTGGGCTTACTCATGTTTAAAATTGCTTCTATGGCTAGAGAGTTAGCTGAGTGGTTAAGAGTGCTTGATGCTCTTGTAGAAGACCCAGGTTCAATTCCCAGCACCAACATGGTAGTTCACCACTGTCTGTAACTCCAATACTAAGGGATCTAGCAACCTCATCTGACCTCAGCTGGTACCAAACATACATGTGGTTTGTCCATACATGGTATACACACAGAAAAAACACTCATAAACACAAAATAATAAAATAAAAAATAACAAATGATACTTAGCCAATCATCATTTTTTCCTTAAAAGTGAAAAAGACATTACATGAATAATCAAAAACTTGGTAATTTTTATTCTGATGTGTGGACCCCAGACTGTGTACTTACATCCATTTGTAGTCAAGGCTGAAATTCTCTCACGTACCTCAGGTCCAGCAGTAAAGCAAGACCATGGCCATCCTATTTCACATTACATCAATGGTCAATGAAAAGGAGACCTTCCCAGCAGGTACCAAAACCAGAGTCTAAGGAGACCACTGACCTTCATCATGGACCAGAAGACAATTTGAAAATACCAGGGAAAACAAAATTAGTTCTTCTTTTGAATAATAAGACTTGACCAAAGTGCCAGATACTGAGAAGACACAAGACTTAACTTCCTAATAGTTCACACAGAAAGAAAGCACAGAGCTTCTGGTTGGACATTTTACTGTTATTTTATTTATTATGTAAATTGTATTCAGAATTTACTATGTATAACTCTTTAATATTCTCTATAAATACTATGATATTGTACCTGTTAAACATGAAGGACTTCAAAAAAGGGGTACTGAATGAATTATGCATACACCATGTTCATTACTCAAATGCCTTTGGTTTCCCAGTGAGAGCATGTACTGACCAACTCACGTGTGTTATGCACTTCCAGTTATCCCATAGAAATAGAAATATTATTTTGTTAAAATATGCCCAAATAAATGAGAAGCACCCAGTAACCTCATTCTTCATTCTAGAACTCTGCAATGCTGAGAGTCAGGACTCTCAGTTCTTTACAGTCACAAGTGGATTTTATGAATGAAAAACAACGCTGCTTTACAGCCCATCCACCATTATTATAATTATGTCTACCAGTGTGCAGGAAGACATGCTGGAAGATGGATATAGCCTGCTTGCGTTTTTCAAACATGAAATACTTTTACAGGTGAATATTTTAAAAATAATTTACCATTTATTTTCTTAAAAAAGTACTCCAATAGGACATCTTAAAATATTTAATTATAGTGCATCGATATGTTTAGTGTTTTTAAATACAATAAATGAACTTAGAAGTTGTAGCCAAAAAATATAAGGTATGGTCTCCGTACTTACAACCTGGTAATGAAGAAGAAGGAGAAGTTTGACCATAAGTTTGAATAATGAAGAGGCATAGGGGATGTAACAGAGGTCTGTATGTGGTACACTGGGGACACAAGAAGATGCTAGCATGCCAGAACCCAGAGAAGACACCAACCAGAATTTCAATTTCAACAGACACAAAAACTTTCTACTCTGTTAGGTTATCAGACACTTTTAAAACATGCTTTACCAAGAACTCTCGCTAAAATCCACTATTAAAACACATTGAAAAGAGATCTGATTTTATACCGAAGGAATCATCCTCCATTAACACCCATCAATCAGTGCACTTGTCCTAAGATCCATGCCATTTATATAAATGAAACAGACGCATGGGGAAGACAAGATCCATGGCAGCCGGCACTGGAAATCATAAATCCACTTGCAAACAGCGTGTCAAGTGAAAGAGCATTGCAAGCAATTTCAACGGGAAATATTCCCTGGGTGAGGTAAAAATCCTCCTGGGGAATTTTAATTCTCTGGTGAAACAAATAACTGCCTAGCCCCATTTCTGAAGAATAAGATTGGTCTTGAATGCTGCAAAATTGGCCTGTGCTAGGCGTATCCATCTGATTCCTCTGCAAGGCATTTCTGTGAGAATTGGTGACTCTAAAAGGAAAGGGAGACCAGTTTTATCCCAGGCTTTTTCATACCCAGGCCAGCTGGCCTTGGTGAGTTCCAGATAGAACATCCCCATTGTCTCAGTGTGTGGGTGCACCCCTAGCGGTCCCAATGAGGACTACTGAGAACTCAAGAACAATGGCAATGGGTTTTTGATCCTATTGCATGTTCTGGCTTTGTGGGAGCCTAGGCAGTTTGGATGCTCACCTAACTAGACCTGGATGGAGGTGGGTGGTCCTTGGACTCCCCACAGGGCAGGGAACGCTGATTGCTCTTTGGGCTGACGAGGGAGGAGGACTTGATTGGGGGAGGGGAGGGAAATGGGAGGCGGTGGCGGGGAAGAGACAGAAATCTTAAATAAATAAATAAATAAATAAATAAGGAAAGGGAGAATAATAGAGAAACAAGTGTGACGTTGATCACAGTCACTACATGTCTTTGTGGCTGCTTCATGCATGCTTTTAGTAAAATATTAGAAAATAGATTTTTATTGCAAGGATATACCATAATTGAGGCAAACAGAGGTTTTCTGAGCATATTTCAGGGTTACAAAAGCATTTGAGTTAATAGCAACCACTAGGCACATAGTGATAGATAACATTTTCCTAAAAGTAAAACAGTACCACTTCATGCATCTATCAAAGTGGACTGTTCCCATATGGTGGCTTGACAATGACCCATCTAAGCTCACATATTTGAATGCTTAGTCCTCAGTTAATGGAACTACTTAGAAAGGATAAAGAGGCCTTGTTGGAGGAAGTCTGTCTCTGGGTGTGGACTTTGAGATTTCCAAACTCCATGCCAGGCCTCTCTCTCTCTCTGTCCCTCTCCCTCTCCCCCCTCTCTCTGTCTCTGTTTCTCTTTCTACCTCTGTCTCTCTCTTTTCCTGTTGCCTATGGATCTATGGATCAGATGAAAGGTTTTGGGTAATGACCTAGCATGATGCCTGTCTACCTGAAGCCATGCTTCCTGCCATGATGATCAGAGACTAACCCTCTGAAACTGTAAGCAAGAAAACCCCAAATTAAATGCATTTTTCTAGAAGTTGTCTTAGTCCTAATGTCTCTTCACAGTAATAGAACAGTAATTAAGACTGGCCATATAAAACATGAGACATAAAAAATCATACTAGAAGAAAAAAACAGACCTGAGAACCTATGGAACATGCCAGACTGAAGAGGTGTATAACGCTGTTCCCTGGACTACATAAACATACGGACATCTAACACTGGCATTGGCAGTCCCAGCCTTCTAACAACCTAGTGTGTGATTCAAGGGATCAGGAGGCAGAAAACTTCTGACTGCCCCAAGAGCTTCAGCTCAGTCAACTTCCCATTGTTAAAGTAGTGCGTGAGAATTGCTGTCAGTCCTGTGGTTCATCCCTCAGTATGGTGCAGTTCTAGCTGAGTCATTACCGTGCTTTCATGGTATCCACATTCTTGCTTCTCATTCCTGCAACTTGACTCAACCTCAGGCCCACTTTGACCCGACAGCCCTGTGGCTGAGTCCCCAGACATAGCCAGTAGCTTGTCCATACACAGGGAGGTCCCCCGGGTATGCTTTTAACTGTCTTACTTGTCTCTGGTAAGGCCTCTTTGAACTTCATTATGGCTTCTTTAGCCCTTTAGGAGGCATTCTAAAACCAACATATATACAAATAAATATATACAAGGACTATGATATGTAATCTAAGAGTTGATATTATAATTAAGATTACAAGAATCTGTGTGTGCCAGTGGCTAGCTATCAAGAGACATGGGGATTACTTGGCAAAATGCAGCCATAAAAGTAGATATTTTCTATAAATGTATTGTTATTCAATATAAATTCTGTCATTGTGGAAAGACACAAAGGTGCCTGTTTCTGATATAACACACTCTTACAGCCCTGACCTAAGTAGATTTCTGTTACTGTCTTAAAGCCATGCAAAAGCAGCATGGGAACAAAAGGGTAGATTTGGCCTACAGTCCATCATGAAGAGAAGCCAAGGCAGGAAAACTGTTTACTGCCATTCTTCTTCTGCCTTGCTTAGCTACCTTCCTTATAGCGGCTAAGACCAACTGACCAAGGTTGGCACCACTTATAGTAGGCTGGATCCTCTTTCATCAATTAGAATCTAAGAAAATGACCCACAGCTACAGCCACAGAACAATCCAATTGAGGTAATTCCTCAACTTGAGTTTCCTCTTTCTATGTACGGTAAGTTGACAATTGAAGCTAGGGTGAGTCTATATATTAGAAAAGACACATAAAATAATAAACCTTTATATTAGAACTATTAGTAATAATACAAAGCTGAAACAAGCCATATCTTTAACTCTAGAATAAACAGATATTTGGATCTCTGTGAGTTCGAGGCCAGCCTGGTCTAGAAGAGCTAGTTCCAGGACAGGAACCAAAAAGCTATGGAGAAACCCTGTCTCGGAAAATCAAAAAAAAATAGTAATTGCAGTATTTGTATAACAAAATCCTGTAACATTAAAACAGGAAGCATCACTACAAATTGGAACTTTACTCAAGGAAAGTTTGAACAAAAAAAAAATCTGTTACCAAACAAAGTAAATGTTTCCTGAGTTCGTTCTTATAAATATCAAGAATCTTTCAAACCATTCCACTGTCTTAAAAATAAAGAGACAGCTCAGTTGGTACATAGCATGAAGGCTGAGTTCAATCGCTATAATCCACATGAGAACTAGCCAGCAACAGAAACCAAGGAACAAAACACCCACCAAAGACAAGACCAGATATTAGTACATAGAATTACAATCTTACCAAACCCAGATGCCTAGACACCACTCTAAAAACACAATCAATAACAGTCAGGACAATATATCCTCACTGAAGCCCAGCAACCCTACCAGAGTTGGCCCCTATAATTGCAACATTGCTGAAGCAAAAGTCAAAGACCTTTAAAATATCTTTTATGAATATGATAGAGGTTCTTAAAGAGGAAATAAAAAATCCGTTAAAGAAATGTATAAAAACACAAACAGTGAGAGAAAATAAGTAAAATATTTCAAGACATGGAAAGTAGAAATAGAATCAATAAAGAAATCCAAACTGAGAGGAATCTGGAAATGAAAAATTTAGGAATTCAAACAAGATCCTCATCAACAGAATATAAGAAATGGAAGAGAGGATCTCTGGAATTAAAGATACAATAGAAGAAATTGATATATTAATCAAAGAAAATGATGACTCTAAAAACATCCAGACATGACACATCTAGAAATCTAGGACACTCTGAAAAGACTAAATCGATGATTAATAAGAATAGAAGAAGGAGACAAAAACCAGGTCAAAGGCACAGAAACTACTTTCAACAAATCACAGGAAAAAAGAAAACAAACTTCTATAACTTAAAGAAAGAGATGCCTGTCAAGATACAAAAAACATACAAAATACCAAATAGAATAGACCAGAAAAAAATTTCCCTCAACATTAATAATGCAAACACAAAGTTTACAGAACAAAAAAAAATGTAGAAAGTTCAAGGTAAAAATACCAAGTAACATACAAAGGCAGCTGAATTAGAATAACATCTGACTTCTCAATGGAAACTCTTAAAACCAGAAGGACCTGAAAAGATGTTCTCTGAAATCTAAGACGTAACAGAAGTCAGCCCAGACTACTATCCCCAACAAAACCTTCAACCGCCATGTATGGAGAAAGAAAGAAATTCCATGATAGAGCTGAATTTAAAAAGTACCTATCTACAGAAGGCACTAGAAAGAAAAGTTCTACTTGAAGAGGTTAACCACACCCAAGAAAGAAAACAAAGAGTAATGCTAGGCCAGCAAACAGAAAGAGGAGAAATCAAAAACCACATTACAAGAACAAACTACCAGAAAGCCACAAACAATGCTCATTGATGGCTCTCAGCATCAATGGTCTCAATTCCCCAATAAAAAGACACAGACTGACAGAATGAATGGAAAATCAGGACCCATTCTTCTACTGTATCCAAGAAACACACCTTAACATCAAGAATAAACAGTACCTCAGGGGAAAAGGATATAAAAATATATCCCAAGCAAAAGGAATTAAGAAGCAAGCCAGAATAGCATTTTTAATATATGACAAATAGACTTCAAACAAAAACTAAGAAGAAATGGAGAACGACACTACATACTCAACAAATGAATTATCTACCAAGAAGACAGAGCAATTCTTAACATCTATGCACCAAACACAAGGGTATCCAAGTTCACAAAAGAAACACCACTGCCATTGAAGTCACATATTGACCCTCATGCACTGATATAATAGTAAGTGACTTCAATAACCCATTCTAATCATGAAGGGTCATATGGCGAATACAGTTACCAAACATACTGGGAAAACAGTGTCTTGGCTGATCAACTCTCTTCACCAAATGAAGCGTCAGTACAGGGAATGGAGTACATATAAGTTGTTGGCCAAATGGATCCCATGGGAACCCCCAAACAATCCAGGCTTTTGCAAAGGCTATAGGTTACTTTCCACAAGCTGTCAACAAGACCACATTGCTGAAACCAACACCTACACAGCTCATTGTACATGGAGAAGTCGAGCTGCGGATGACATAGAAACCTCATCCCTACATTCTAGCATTTGTGGTACTCTGTGTGCTACCAAAGTAGAAACTTAAACACCAACACAGCTACAAACCCTTTTGTCTACAATAGTGTAGTGCCTGCTAGATTTCCAAGTGGCCAAAGCTTGTGTTAGTAACCAGCCAATATCTGATTTGAATTACGGTCTGCTATATGAAATGGAACCCTTACTCAACGCTACTTGGGCAACCAGGAACCAGACACTGGATAGTCCTAGGACCTATGAGCAAAGCAAATATTACTGATCTACAAAAAAGATACAGCAATAAGATGACTCTTGTTGACAGTCTTCTGTTCACAGATCAGTGCCTCGATCAGCCATCCTCAGAGAAGCTTCATCCTGCAGCAGACGGGAAGAAATACAGAGATCCACAGCCAGCGAATATTGAGAGAGGAGGACTTTGCAACACTTATCCCTGAAGAGAATGCTTCCATAAATCACTCTTGGGACCCTAGAGAACTCTGTGAAAGATGACGCAGAACGATTCAAGAGCCAGAGGGGATGGAGGACACCAAACTTCTAAAACGAGCAAGACCAAAACACATGACATACAGTTGATTAACATACACACTCACTGGCAGCCTGTGCAGGACCAGCAGGAGTTTGCACCAGATGGGGTCCTAGAGCTGAAAGAAGTGGGCACCTTGTTAGCATTCAGGCAGTACATTGACCTGCCCTCCTCAACAGCAGCCCTTAAGAGCACTCCCTGTGTGCATGCACCTGTTAGCCCATAGGTGCTTAGACTGCTCAGCACTAAGGGTCCTGACAGGATATATCACAAGCCACGGCCACCCCCTGGGCCCTACATTCCCCCATAATGGGAAGACCCTCTCTCTCCAGCCACTCTCATGACAGAGGCCTCCCCTAAGCCCTCTCCCAATAAACCTCCCATGTGAATTTGTTGAGTTTCTTGTATGGTCTGACTTTCTTTCCCGCCGATGTGACTAAACAACAACACACAAGCCCCCATCTCTAACCCAGAAGCTATCTCCAATTCATAACCACCTGCAAAAGAAAATTTCATTTTCTTCAATTAAGTCTCACTGGGGAAACAAACTAATCTTAAGGGCAGGCTACATGCCCAGTAGTACTAATCTTAAGGGTAGATTACATTTCCAATAGTAGATAGCCAACAGAAAAAGAAAAAAAAACTTAAAAGCATATTTGGAGGTTCTTTGTTTCTTAATATTGTGGCAGGCTTTTTTAAACTTTATTTTTATTTCATATATATTGTTTATTTATATATATATATAATTATACTATATTATACATATATGTATATATAATGTAATATCATGGCTTCCAGTTTTATGGTTTAAGAGAGCCCTGAATATTCAAAGGAGCAGGTCTCTGCATTTATATCTGTTTCTTGTGCAGTTTCTTGGGTTCTTTTCCTTCTATTTTATTTGTTTTGTCCTATACTGTTTTATTTTTGTTTTATTTTATTTTACTATTATCCCTTAGATGCCTTTTTGCTCTCTAACATGAAACATAAAGGGAGTGGATCCAGATGCAAAGAGAGGTGGGCATGAACTAGGAAGAGTAGAGGGAGGGGAAACTAGCCATGATATATTGTATGGAAAAAAATCCATTTTCAATAAAAGAGAATTAAACATGGTTTTGCAGAATACATTAATGAGTACTTTAGTAGAAATAGCTGCCATGCTCGTGACCATTCAACCTACACATAGCCCAAATATCTAAATTAACTACAAGAAATTGGGTTAATTTTCTAGTAGCCAGAGTTATAATGATCCTAAAACAACACGTGAAGGCTAAAATGGAATCAATCTACTACTCATTTCAAATATTTTCAACCAAAATGCATTGCCTCTGATGTATAAAATATTAGACACTGTCATTTTCTGATACACTAAACAAGTTGACGCTCAGACTGAAATATTACACTGTTCTTAGCATCTTTGCAGGCATCCTGACAGCTGCAGATAGAGATCTGCATTCTCAGTAACCATGACAATGAAATGTGGTCAGATTACAAACCTTAGCATAGAATTGCTGCTAATGTTTGTGGTGGTGGGATGGAAAATTAGGTCAGAAAGCCATAAAACTCTGATGTTTGCATCAAAACTGTAATAATAAATATTTAAATGCTACATTGTAAAGATCTAATTCGCATTTGGAAAAGAGCACCCTGTAAATCACTACAGCAGAAGACCTTTTTGTTTATGAGCCATCTATGAATAAAACATTTGAAAATTAGGAAGATTTAATCCCTTGGGTTAACACAATATATTTGTGAGCCTAGCCTACGTTATATATACCATGAGCCACAGGATACTAAAGCCTGCTATTCGTGTAAAAACTGATCACATAACAATGCAAGGATTAAAACCTAAAATGTTGTTCAGGATGATTAGCATCAAACAATAAAGAGATCCTGTCCGAAACAGGGTGGAAGGTAAGGACCCTTGAGGTATTTGCTGTAATTTCCTGACTTACACAATAGGGTGATTCATGCTTCGAGCCATCTACACTGTGGGTAAAGTGCCGAGAGGTCATATGCAACAGATTTAAAAGAATTATTTTCACTGTGGTGTTCAGTAAGTGATTATTGTTAATAAATGAATGGGAATTATAGACATGATACATTTGCAAACTGGTCAGAAAATAATTCTTATATCTCAACATGGTGAATGTCCAGACAGGGTAGATTAGTGTTCTAAGTACCATCACTTTTAAATGAATTTTTTTTTATTATTTGCCTTAGTTCCAACCTTCCTCCAAAATTTGACTTTTGACTTGATTCCTATCAATCTTCAAGACTGTATAGAATTTTATGGTAAGAAAAGCTAAAAAGTAAACTTGAGCATCTCCATTTAGAAATATCCCTCAAATTTATTTCAATAACTCAAGTTAAAAAGATGAGAACAAGGATATTGCACTTTTCACCACAAACAGGAAAGAAATATACTCTAAAACAAATTCTATGAGTAAAAGAAGAATTCTTCTCAAAGACCTGTAGAAAGTATAATTATTTATTGGTGGATTTTACTGATGAAAGGAAGGGGTAGTACACTGCCCAGAACTTTCAATGGGTCATTAAAATTTGGACCAATGCCGTTATTCTGACAAGACATTGAGAGCCTTTCTGTGGTAAGACTAGTGCACACACTGGGTCTGAGTACTATTAGTCCTTTCATGCTTAACTCACTAACATTTGAATTCAGGCAATTAACTTATTTCTCTGACTTTACCCATAAATCAGATAATTACACTTTTTCTTTTAATTTTAGATTATAGTATAATTACATCATTTCTCCTTCCGTTTCCTCCCTCAGAACCCTCCCATCTCCCTTCTTTACTTTTTTCCAAATGCATGGCCTCTTTTTCATTGAATGCTGTTACATTCACATATGAGTATGTGAAGCATGTATAGATGTAACTATAACTTTCTCAGTCTGTGTAAGGTTATTCATATATACATTTTCAGGGCTGACTGTTTGGTATTAGCTAATATAGGTGGCTCTTCCTGGGCAAGATAATTTCTCCCATTTTCAACATTAGCTACCAGTAGTTCTTTATATGTTGAAGCCTTTTGAGGTAGCTGTCAAAACCCTTGTGAGGATCTGATAATGCCATACACATAAGAGAGTATTCTAAATGCTATACACATTATAAAATATCAGAGATTACAATGAATACTGATAATTAAGCAGAGAATATTGTAATTATTTTTGCCAATATTTCTACAACATCCATACATTTACAAATGTATCTTACCTTATGAAATACAGGATTGCTTAAAAGAAGTTAACTTAGTGATTTTGCATTATAGAATCATCATATCCTAGGCAGGGATTATCATTAAAAAAAGGAAATTACAAAAATCTTCATTAAAAATCTTTTATCTATCTTGTATAAACCACAAAATCAGGATATCAAATTTGAAATACTATAAAAATCCACTATGACTTGTAGTTTTTATTTGTTGCTTTTTCAAGGCAAAGGTGCATACTTCATTTGATGAAATCATAAAAACAGATTCAGGCTTGGTTTTCTTTTATGTCTGCAGAAATACTTACAAAATATAAAACATATTTGAGGACCTATTGGGACACAGGAAGACCTAGTAATGGTCTCTGTTCTGCAAGGCACACACAGTAGCTTCTGAGAAAACAATTGACTACAATACAGAGGTAACTTCTGGTTGTTAGAGACTGATTGAGAAACTCTGAATGTGGGCTAAACACTCGAGGTTTGTTCTCTAAGGAACAACTCCAGAAATGATAGAGCATCGCTTCAGACTTGGGGAGTTAGGCAATCTAAAAACAACCAAGAAAACAAGTGACTTATATTGGAGACCAGAGCCTATCAGAGGAGGGGAGAAAAGAGAAAGCGTGAAGGGAGGGAAATGGGACGTGTGAGTCACCTGAGCACGGTCAGCAGCTAGAGAGAGAAGAGATCTGAAGATGGAGAAATGAATTTTTGAAACTCAATAAGGACTAATGTCAAAATACTTCAGGTGAAATAAAGAGGGCCTTAGGAAAGAAAAGGGGAGACCCTAGCAAAAGACCTTCAGTCTAGGGATCTCGCTATGAAATTTGCTTTGGAAAGACAGTTGGGGCTGTGAGATGGGAAATGAACTTGATGTAAAGGGGACTACAAAAAGAAGACCAGAGAGTGGTCTCTGAACACTGAACATCTTTTTCAAAACACATTAAACAAAGTGTTTGAAAGTGTAAATAACTTATGCTAGTTACAGAGCAGTTACCTGATTGGGGTCTCCTGCCACACACTGTAGAGGTCTTGATAGCTGTAAGAGAACAGGTTAAGGACCAGCTCACATAAGGAACCTAAAGTGACCAATCAGAGGTACTTAGAAAGAAGTCACAAGACGGTACAAGGAAGGCATGACACGCTCAGGTCTACATCAACACGCGCAGGGCTGAGCAATTATCCAGCGAGCTAAGGACCATCTGGATAATCCTAGCAGCAACAAATTTAGTGTTTGAGTCATTCAGATAATTGTGCAAACAATGCGCCCTGCTCTGGCTGAGTAACCTGGATGCTAATACCTACTGTTGTACACTGTGCCCTGAGGTATTTTTGGAATGGACGATGGAGGCTCAGAAAGCATTAAGGAGCCAACTACTTACTTTAAGAGCCGCATGAAGAATAAAGGTTATCTTAAGAGACTGATATTAAATTATATGTGTACCCAGAAGCCATGTCACATGAGGATAGACATAAGATACACACATTCGGTTTTGCTTTAGAGGACAAAAGAAATTAGCAGTATGGTACTCATATGTGAGCTTTTATATTCAGTTCTGTTTGGTGGCAGAAAGTTCTCCGAGCTTCGAGACTAGATGAAGCAGCAGTGTGAATGACTTAGTAAACAAAAGTAAAATTACAGCAAAAGTGCTGTATGGTAAAGTACATTTCTAGAAAGTCACAGCAGAGCACAGCAATTCCTATCTAATCCCAACACAAGAGACTAACATAACAGGATCTCCACAAGCTCAAGGCCAGTCGGAACTATGTGGTGTGTCCAAAGTCAGCCTGCACACAAAGTGAGACTCATTTCAAACCCCACTTCTTGTGGTCCCCTCCCTCCAATAAAACCAAAGGCAGCATCAGGAGAAGAACACTTTTGCAAATGTTCTGTTACATGAGGAACATGGGAGTACCCTGAGTCAACCCAGCTTCACAAATGGAGAAGCACAGATCAAGTATGACATTCCATGAACTCACTACAAAGCACAGAAAGACAAAGCAAAACTAAAAGAACTCAATATATAACTTGTACCATCAAAATGGTCACCTTAAAAAGCTATAATACCCAGTGTTAAAGAACAGAATGCATTGCCCAATTGGTATAGCCATTGGCAGAATGTAAATCTGTGCATAAGTTTTGAGAAACTGTCAGTACCCATTAAGAGGCTACAAATATTGTCTTCACTAGTAACTTTTAATCAGTTATGATAAAGAAGCGACCATAAATGTGGAACATGTGCATTTGCATTCAGTTCCTTAACTAAGAAAAATTAGAAATATTAATGACACTATATAAAAGATTACTTGGAAGCCAACTATACTTTCTTAATAACAATGGTCAATGAAATCAACAAATGCTTAGTGTCTGATGTGAAGAAAAAGTAGAGCACAAAAATCAAGTTACTTACATTATATCCAATATTCAAAGGTACAAATTGAAAATATCTATATCCACTGACAGTAATGAGAAAAATAATGACCTAGGCATGGTGGCACGTGCCTTTAATCCTAGTGCTGCAGAGGCAGAGGCAGGTAGATCACTATGAGTTTAAGTCCAGCCTGCTCTACACAGTAAGCACAGTGAGTTCCAATCAGACATCCTGTCTCAAAGAAAAAAAAAGGAAAAAATTCTTTATTTCTAATTTCTCCTGAGTGATTATGTAATTTCTTTTAAATACTCAAATTTATTTTCAATTTTATCTGAATTTAAGTTTAACAAAGTAAGTATTTACGCACTTTTCAATATAATTTTACATAATAGGCCTCACATTCAACCATAGTGAACAATGTGTTATCCGTCTGCTACATGGCCAACAGCAAACTCAGTCCTCCTTAGAAGCTGGACCCAAATATGTCTTGCTACCAGTAAAAAAAAAAATTCAAAATAAAGAAAAACCAATAGTAAAAATCTAACACACAATACACTTGAGTTATCTGTAGCATCTTGGATTAAGCTTCTGTGCTGGTGGACCTATTTGCCACTCTACCAATCCAGGTTTATAACAGCAATGCAGAGTAGAGGATACACACTAGAAATTAGAATAAGAACAGATAAACTACTGAATAGATAGTGGATACTTCTAGATGAAAGGAAGACTGGAAAAGTATTAGCCACAAGCAAAATTGTCTGGAGAGTTGTAGCCTGTGTTCCTAAAGGCCAGTTTATGGCTGGTGCCTATCAGTAGGGATAGGCAAACAGGGGTGTTCACTCCTTACGCTATCATTACAAATAATGCTCTTTACCAGCTATTACTTATGAAGGATTTCTGTGGCCCAGGTTCTGTCTTGAATCCTTCACGTTCACTGTCTCAGTCAAACTCAGGAAAGCCTCCACAGTGTTATTGTAGAGCCCCCTGCTAGCGTTCATATATCTGCATAATGAAGACTCCCACCCACCCTGCCCTATGCAGCCCATGTTCTTAATCAACACAGTATTCATTGACTGCCAGGAGCATAATAGAAACGCAACTACAGAAGGAAATATGTCATTTGAGAGCTTGGAAAAGAAAGCAAAAATAGGAGGGAGACCAAGAAAGGAGGCTTAGAGAAGTAAGAAAACCTGACAACAGATGATTGTGGTGTCTACTACTGAAATCTGGCAGAAGAGGGGAAAACCATGGAAAATGACTGTCGGATGGAGGAACAATAGCCAACATGCTAGTAGCAAAAGCAAACACTGCTCCTGTAAAACAGGGAGTTTACCGGTGACGTAGACGGGTTAGGTTCTGGGAGATGAGGCAGACCATAGGCAATTTGCAGGTAGAAATGATAGCATTTGACTGGAAACATCAAGAGATTAGCTGGGTACATGCCAAGCAAATGGGTTATTTGCAGCAGAGAATGGAACATGTTGATAGGTGTGTATAGGGGTAATACATGTACCATGGAGAATGCATCCGATTTACTGTGATTATTATGATGGGGATTACAGATGCAATAGACTTGAAGAATAAAAACCTGAACACCAAGAATGTTCAAGGGACCAATGATGGCTTCATATTTACAGATTTGGGGGTGGGGGAGTGGGGAGTGTGGTTAAGGCAAGCATGTGGAATGTTCTTACTTGTAGAAATCTGTCACCTAACTCTCTAGATGGATGCATGGAGCACAAGAAAGAATACATGACAGAATCTAGTCATTACCTGTGTTAGAAAACTGAATGATTCTGGGGCAAGAATGCAGAAACACCCTCACATCAGCCATTAGTCACCACGGACAGGATCATGGAGTCAGCATTCCCAAAAGTAGCCCTCAACTCTGCTGTCTATTGACAAACAGATGAGCCTCAAATTATTGCAGCACCTATGTGAATAATTTGCCACGATGATAGGTTTTCAGGGGACACCTTTGAGTATGCTTAGAACTTTCAGTGTGATAACCATAAGACCACATAGGTCATAATGTCGCAGTTGTTTTGGTTTTTGTTTTTAAATTGTTGTTGCTGTGATAATACACAGACCAAAGCAAAGACCACAGAGGAACATTGCTTACTGCCGCTCTTTGGCTAGTTCAGCTACCTTTCTTTTATCTCTTGAGCCCTTTCAATAGGAGTGGTGCTGCTCACAGTAGGTTAGGTACTCCTGCATCAATCTCTGACTAGTTCAGCTACCGTTATTGTATAGCCTGAGCCCCCCACAGTAGATTGGTCCCTCATGCATGAGTTCGAGACCAGCCTGGTCTACAGAGCTAGTTCCAGGACAGGCTCCAAAGCCAGAGAGAAACCCTGTCTCGAAAAACCAAAATAATAATAAAATCTCAACAGGCATTTTGAAAGTATAGTCTCAGTGTAGCAATTTCTAATTGGAGTTCCCTTTTTCTAGGTGACTGTAGTTTGTGTCAACTTGAAAAAACCAGCACAAATGTCTTTCAGAAAAGCACTACTAGATAATTGTAGTGATATTTCATTTGTATTTTAATAATTAAAGCTCGCCTGAAGATCAGAAAGTAAAACAGCAGCCCTAGTCAGCCTTACAGGACAGGCAGTGGTGACACGCACCTTTAATCCCAGTAACCATACTAGTTTGCCATAGAAACCAGGCAGTAATGGTACATGCCTTTAATCCCAGCACTAGGGAGCATTATACGATTGGAGAAGACAGCTCTCAGTCAGCCTCATTCTGAGGATTCCTGGAGGCAGAATTGCCATTTTCTGGCTGAGGTAGAGGTAAGAGTCAGTAGCTGGCTGCTTTGCTTTGCTGGTCTTCAGGTTGAACCCTAAAACGGTCTCTGGGTTTTTAATAATCGTGCTATAGATAATAAAACAGATAGATACATAAGGTTAGCCAGCATAAAACTAAGTGTGATGAGGTCTCCACATGTGTTTCCAAAGAGACTCAAGTTATAGATTAATAGTCATAGTACCTCTATTTACCCACAACCTATTAAGTACTCACTCCCACAGTGGAAGTACGCACATTTTTTTGGTTTTTTGTTTCTTTGTTTTTAAGGCAGGGTTTTTCTGTGTAGCCTTCCTTGGCTGTCCTAGAATTCACTCTGAAGACCAGGATGGCCTTGAACTTATAGAGATCTGCCTGCCTCTCCCTCCCACATACTGATATGAAAGCTGTGTTTCACCAGTACCTAGCCAAGTACAGATTTTTAAGAGGAGCTTCAGGACAAACCTAGGAGTCGACCCTATCACTCCTCCCTGAAATGCCATGAGGCTCACATTCTAAGAGACTAAAACACTCCACAAAGCAGATAGGCAGGCAGTCAGGGTGACAAAACTCAACACCACCAGCTCCCTCTGGAATATTGGAATGATACCTAGGAAACCAAAAATTAATTCTGAAAAAATAAAGCAATAAATGAACAAATGAGTTGCACATCGTTGCGGATATCAACACTATTTAATTTATTACAAGGACCAATGACGATGGAATACCGCGGAGAGCGCTGTCTGGAGAGAAGTTGCTGTGCATGTGTGCACAGCAGGCTTCGCTAAGACCAGAGCTGAAATTCGTGAATGCACACTATTTGGTCCTTCTGATTCATGACAATGGAAAGGCTATTATCAGGAAACAACCCTGGACAATGATAAAAATAAATATATAAACATCTAAAAAGAGTTCAAATAAATCTGAAATATCATATCAGCACAAATTTATGTAAGCCGCAATAAAAATCTGTTCAAGAAAATGTATCAAAACTACCTCCAACGGCCCTACCAGAACCACAGTCCTGCATCCTGAAAAGTGGGTGGGTCCTTTTCAGACCCCTCAGTGCAGCTAGCTATAAGTTACCACACAAATATATTTAGTTCTAAATAATCAAGAAGCAAGCATGTGCACAACATTGTGCACCAATGAGTCAATGAAATAGTGCAGAAAAGACATGCATTAGTGTGATGTATGGTACACTTCATGCTGCAATGGTCGATATGCACCAGACTCCGAAAAACGCGGGATAAGAACCAAGAATGCATTCAGAATAATTTTGGAATGCATTGATTTCTGTGCTTTAGCAAAACGTTATTCCATGTGGGGGCTTGTTACTCTGAGTTTCTCTTCCCTGGCTCTCCCCATGGATGAAGAATCTGATTCTATTTCGCCCCTCCCACCCAGTGCTTGCCGATTGCCTGAGAAGGCCAAGGCAGCCCGCTCAGCAGCAACGAACCTGGGCAGGCTGCGCAGGAGCTATATATAGCTCCACCTTGGAGATGTGCATACACAGGCACACGTACAGATGCCCATGCTGGATTTGGCATGAAAAACAGGACAGCCAGAAATGGCTACACCTCTCACTTGCTTCTTTCCCACCATTCCTTTTTTTTTTTTTTTCAGGAATTTTCCCAGCATGGTGTCTGATTTCCCCGCAATTCTTCTCCCGCCTGCTACCAGCAATCTGATTCCAGTAGGAATCGGCACTGGGCCAACACCTAGTTCCCAAATACGGTCACCCAGGAAGGATGCTTTAGGGTCCATCCTGACACAGTCATTTGACTAGATGAAGTGGTAGTTCCTGGTGGGAAACAGTGAGGCAGGCGGGAAGCTACCTCTCTGCCGTGCCCAGTCCGCAGCACCTCCTGGTTTTTTCCTCAGACTGGATTAATCAGAAAAATGCCTGGATTCTTCCCAGTCCTCACGCCCAAGGGGAGCTAGTCCTTAGCCTGGGGACGCACCAGCCCTTGCCTCCCTTACTGCAAGTACCGGCAGCCAGAGCTGTTCTGGAGAGTACCCTGCAGGTGCGGGGGAGGGGAGCAGGCGGCGCCTGGCGTGCTGAGCAGTTGAGATGCAGAGAGGACCTGCGGTTCCGACAGCTGTCACGTCTCCACCCCCAGGCCCCAACCTCTTAGACAGGGCAAACCCCAGGCCCGACCCAGCAGGCAGCCTCAATGACTACAAGCAAAGTTGCCCAGACGCATTGCCCCTCGGGCTCCTCTCAGCAACCCTTCCCGGTGCGTTGCCCCGGCTCCAGCACCCGACCACCCCCTCCATCCCATCTTCTGATTGGTGTCATGGACGTTGAGGTGACAGCCACAGCGACCCCGGGAGCCGGGGTAAGCAGGGCGGGGCAGGGGCTGGGTGGCCTCTGGGAAGCATGCCTTCCCTGCGCTCTGCAGAAGGGCGAGCCTGCCTCCTACCTGTTCCCCACTCCTGTCGCCGCTGCGCTGCCTGGCCCTACAGCTTTCCCGCTCCTGCTGCCGCAAACAGCTGGGAGCGCATCTCCCACCGGCGCCACTCCTCGCCTAGGCGGAGCCCACCCTAGCTACTTGACAGCAGAAGCCGGGGCCTCAGAGTGCAGTTATTGGGGCCGCAGGGAAAGGGAGGCGGGGACCGGAGAGAAACCTGCACCTTTGATTGGACAGAGGAGATGTCATTCTCAACTCCGGGCTTTCTGTGGACTCACAGCTTCTGAACCTTTGAAGTCCGTGGTTCCAAGCCCTTCTGCTTCTTGGTCAGAGAGCTTTGGAGGAGGGAACCTGCTTTGAGGACCCATCATAAAAAGCTCCAAGACGGAGGAAGGAATCTGACAAAACCAGACTCCTGGAACGCCTGGAGATTTAACCAGGGATACCACCAGGGGCAAAAACTCTATATGGAACATGTACTTCAGTGAGGAACCAAAAAAACAACATGCACAATGAAGTGGAGAGAAATCACAGAAATATCAGAACTGAAGATTTTTGTCTCATTCCAGTTCCCAGTCATTGCCCAAATACGCCACGGAAGTTTTCCTTATATCAAAAAGCAGAAACTCTTTACTTCGTGTGACGGAAAATAAGTCCACATAGGGTTCAGTATTTTAAATGGGAAGACACTATACAGCAAACTGTCATAGTAAAGCAAATTGAGGCATTTGCCATTAGCAGTTCCATTACCAGCCAGTTCTTAAAATAATGGCCGCCATACTGACTGATAACCCGTCTCATGTTCTTAAGTCTGAATACACAAAACCGGACAGCTAGGTGATTGCGAGACTGCTTTTCAGAGGGCAGAGTGTCTTTGTGTGCCTATGTCATCTCTCCTGTCTGTCCAGGTAGAACCAGAAAGCTATGAAACCCCGAGGGACCCCTTAGTGGAAGACCAGGAAGAGACTGGAAATAAAATTGAAATAGAGTGTGTGTTCTCTCAGTACCTAATGAGGGAACAAGATACCCTCTTCCTCTTTAGAGCTCAATCTATTTTCCACCTCGGTAACTTAGCCATCCTAACGCATGGTGAACATAAGCGAAAACTCATGATCATGAGTTCATGAATGGCTTGCCCCCTGGACTGTTGTTAAAAAGAAGGCTGGTGCTACCAAATGCTAAGTACAGACACCCAATATTCAAAGTTTTTAGTGCCATCAAGGTCTACCTTGTATATTCTCTTCACAGCCCTGGAAGACTCCAGGGTTATAAGGAACAATAGATACATTGTTATTATACATACATACTGTGTATACCCGGAACCCTCTTGCCACAGCTACAAGTGTCAAAGCCTCCAGAGTAATTTTTCCCTATAAAATGCCTGGTAGTCTTCTATCTTCATCTCCAGGACGTTCCAGCTTTTCCAATGGACTGCGCAAAATTCTTGGATTACTGGGCACTTGTCCTGTGCCTTATTCTCTGCGTGGTGTACCAGAACTAGGCAAGAATGAGATGTAGATCTTGCAGAGGGAATCCAGGGGGACAAAATTAGCAAACAGTTTAGTAGGGAATGTGCTTTCAATACTAGTATCTCTCAATTGCTCAATAAATCTCAGTTAGCTGCCTTCCAATACACTCTCCTCCAGGAAAGAGAAAGCGTAGAATGAAATGAAAGCAAGAAGAAAGGAAAAAAAAAAAACACCACCAAGCACTCAAGTTTACAGAGCTGAACAGAATACTAAAATCTCCACCATGCAGTCATCTTACCCTTCCATTCATTCCTTTAACAAGTGCTAGTATTGTAGATATTGTGGAGGGTGAGATAAGATAATCAAGCTGTCATTTTTTCCCGAGCATTTCTTGATCTAATGAACATAAGCACAAGCACACAAAGAATTATGAATAGCATTCAAATTATTTCTATCTCATCAGGCTCATGTACTTTCAAATAAATCAGACGTTTTCCAGGTTTCGTAATGGCTTTTTGCAGAGATCAAAATCTGTACATCTGTTCATGGCATACCTATATTTCTATTTACATAAAAACATGATCAATGCCTGCTGTACAGGGGTTTGCCTTTTCCAAATCACTTTCTCGTGCTCTGTGCTGGCACAATTACGAGCTTAAGTATAATAGTCATACTTGCACAACAGGACTGGATACTCACACCCATAGACATCTAGATACAAGCTGAGCCTGGATTATAAGACTAAACCATCATTATTTTTTCCACTCCATAACTTTATCTGGTATGGGTCCTGTACAGCTCTTGCCCTTTCTCCTCCCAGAATCATCTGCATATTGAAGCTTTAAAAAAAACAATTAAATTGGCATATTCCTCTTGCCACATTTATAAAGCATATGAAAGTATGCGCTTGCATTAGAGATTATTCAGGACACAATCAGTTTCTAAGCTTGGGGTCTGCTTCTAGAGGCTGTAATCATAGCCAGTGGGCCTGGTATTGAGGCGTGAAGAAAGCAGAGAAGCAGTGAGTAGATAAGTGGGCAGGTGTGCATTCATGACGCTTTCCCCACTGACTGAAGGAGGGAATTGTTATACATGGTCTGGATTGCCTCACCCTGGCAACATGGTGGATAATATAGCTGGACATCTTTGGCTTTCTCAATGGATGATCCAAGCTAGTAAGCAATCAGAGTTCCGCCTTTTTCCTGGGGCTTACCATTGCACAACTGCTCTTGACTCTGCTGGGTCCCAACCCCACCCCAGGCCCCTCCTTTCTTTCACACTGCATTGACTGTCATTCTTCAAGCATTCTAATTTCCTCCACCACTGACTGAATCTCAGAGCGAGTCAAGGAAACCACAACAGCATCCCAGCTTTCCCCAGGGAGTTCTCTCTTCCTCTTTCCTCTGCTCCGCCCACCAATTCCTCACTTGGAAGCTTCCCAGGGGAGCAATTCCCAACATAGCCTGATGTGACAAAGGAGAGGGGAGTAGAGAAAAGCATGTTTTTGCTTTTTCTTTTGCTTTTACCAATCAAAATTCAAAGCTGCACTCAGCACCTCGGTACAGCAATAGACATTCTGCCCACTGGTTTGAAGAGTCCTGCTGAACACGCCCTGCAGCATCTCCTCTGCCTGCAGTGTGTCTCAGCCCACAGCATCTCAGATCTCATCAGCCCACTGACCTAGCTTTTCAGAGCCAATTGGGAACTCCGAAGGAGATGCACACAGCAATCAGGAAGCATACTACACAAAGCCAGGAGCAAACACATATATACACACACTCTGTGAGTGTGAGGTGTTGGGGAGCCAACACTACCAAAAGGTTTTGCAAATACTAAACATTGGAAATTCTGTCAACAAGCTTCTCTCTAGAAGCAATTACAATTTTCCTAGAGATTAAGTGTAAGGTAACAATTTCTTTTGTTTTGGAAGTGACTGCTGTGTCCCCAAAACAGGCTTTCAGAAAATCCCCCCCCCCTGCTTTTATTACTAGAGGATTCTTACACAGCTGCCATTGTTTGACAATGATCTACTGATTTCTTTTTACTATTACCTCATATCTATAATAGAAATCAGTGTATAATGTAATAAAAATGTAACAAAAGATCTGTTACTTCTTAGTCAAATCCTTGTCCTCAAAAGTCTTTCAACTCATAGATCTAAAGGGAAAGGGCACCTGGGTAATTTAGTGTCAAGTTGTGGTTTTATTTTGTTGTTCCCCAATAGTTGGAGGTCAGACACTATTAACCAACTCCGACCCTCAGCCATAATAAATACACCCTTTCCCTCAATTTCAACTGCCATTTTAGACATCACACATCCTATTTTCAGAATAGCTCTTCAAAATAATGGCTACTTCTATCATCTGTAGTAGACAGAGAATTGAACATTAGGCATGTGTCATTGTTCATTTTTGTGCTGCTAGCAGAATTCCTGAAAGTGGGCGATTTATGAGGAGCAGTATGGATGTTGTAAAGCCCAAACCTTGTATCTGGAGAAAGGTTTATGCTACACCATGCCAAGAAGGCATGAAACCAGCAAGAGGGGGAAGTTGCACGGACTAACCTTGAGTTGAGTCCTCTTGTATTGTGACTCATATTGTAGCTACAATAAAATAGCCAACAAGAGCAATGTAGGGACAACTGTTTGTTTTGGCTTGCAGTTTGAGGCTACAATCGTTCCTGGTGGATAAGTCATAAGGACAGGCACTCAAGGTGCTTGGTCACATGGTTCCTCAGTACGGAAGCAGAGGACTCAGCTCATTTTCTACTTATCCAGCCAGGCACAGCTCACAGAATGTTATCACCTATATTTTGGATGGTCTTCCTACTCTAGTGAATCAAGTCTAGATAAGCTCCCAGGTATTTGCCAGGAGATTTATTTCCAGAGCAATTCTAGATCCTGTTAAGTTGACAATCAAGATTGAGCACCACATCACTCCATCAATGACTGACCCAGTCTTGCAGGACAGTGTCAGTCCAATCCTGGGGGCTGTCTCTGCACATCATTGCCTTTAGTGGTCCTTAATGATTCTGTGCGCTAGACACTAGGCTTCCAACTGTGAATGTGGACTTTCTAACTTTCTATAAGCCATATTTGATTCTATGTTACTGTTTGCTGATTTTATCAATTATTTGCTTTCTCTTGCTTACTTTTGATTTAATATCCCCTTTCTGTCCTCTTGAAATAGAACACATCACTGGATTTCAGTCTTCATTTTTGCAAAATAATTGCCTTCAGTGAAAGATTATTTTATTATTTAGTAATGTGTGTGTGTGCACATGTATGCATCTATGTGTGTTTGCATCTCTGTGTGAGTATGAGCACACATGTGTGCAGTTGCCTGTGGGGACAAGATACTCCCTGGACTATAGCTACAGGGAATTGTGAGCTGCCTGACGTAAGTGCTGGGAATTGAACTAGGATCCTCTGGAAGAGCAACAAGTGCTCATAAGCACTGGGCCATTGCTCCAGCCTCTAATTTCTGTTCAATATATCTAGAAAGATTTACTACATCTTTCTATACACATAAAAGAAAGAGTTGGTTTGGGAGTTATGGGCCCCAAGAGTTAGAGTTCATGATGGTGGAACAAGGTAGCAGCAGGCCAACAGCTGGAGCAACAGCTGAGAGCTCACATCTGGAGCTGTATGCCAGAGGCAAAGATGTGTGTCTTAACATCAATTATTATTTGCTTCAGACACTTTCTAATCTCTTGTTTAGGGTTTGCTGTGGACTGCTGTTGTTTGTGGGTTATGGAGTGCTGGAGACTAAACTTATGTTAGCTAGGCAAGTGCTCTCCTACTGACTGTATCTGGAGCCCTGTGTTTCTTCTTGACTCTAAAATAATTTAAATTTATATCACTTCATAAATGTTTACTTACTTACAGTTTACCCTTTGCTTTAGATTTATATATATATTTATTTGTTATTATTAATTTTATATGCCAACCAAAGTTCCCCTTCTTTAGTCCCTTTTGTCAGAAAGATATCTTATAGATGTTTAAACTGTAGCCAAAATTTTCACCTTTTATATTTGCCCTCATAACTCTTGAAAATATAGAGAATCAGCTTCGAGTGACAGAAGGTGTCTGCTGTTGGAGCGCCTGGTTTATAAACTGTGACTATATATACTGTAGAAGAAAGAAAGGCCTTCTGGGAATGGGAGGACAGGCAAACGCAGGCAGGGGCTGAGAAACACCTAGTAAAAGACAATGGTCAAGCAGAGGACTCCACTGAAGCTTTTTGTCTTCAAGACAGAGCCAAGGGTCTTCCAGGCAGAATGGCTAACTCTCAACCAACATTAGCAGTGACAAACAGCAAAAGGTACAATCAACGGAACTCCATATGGTGACAAAGAAGCCCAGAATAGACACCCAGAGAGAATCCTTGGGTTCAGAATTCAAATTCTATCTCCATCTTAAACTAATGAACTACACAAAACCAGGGCTTGCTCTGGGCAGTTCAGATATGACCAAGAGACTACAGCAGGCTGAAAAAAAAATGACCTTCTGAATCGCTGAAACCTGTGACTTCTGCCTTCTCTAACAAAGTCTATGCAGGTGTGATTAATTCATGGCTCTTGAGACGGAAGATTATCATGGATTATCCAGCTGGAGGGCCCCAAACGCAATCACACGGATTCCTGTAAGAAGGAGGCAGAGAGGATTGTATTGCAGGGAACAGATGGCGGCATGAAGACGCAGCAGGAGATGTTTGAGGCGCTGGCCATGAAGACTGCAGTGTACAGCCATCTGCCAGGGTCCCCAGCCACTGCCAGAGGAGGAAGCTAGGCAGGGCAGCTCCCTCGATTTTCAGGACAGCTCTGCTCCCCTTAACCGTGACCCAGCATTACTGGCTTAGACTATTTCCAGGACCTTGTGAGAATGAATTGTTGTTGAAAAATTTTTGTCGTTTCCAATGAGCAAATTATTGTTTATTGTTGTATCGTAATGTGTTAGAGGAGGCCTAAGTACCTAATGCCAGCACTCAGATTCCAGCTGCCTGCGAAAACCAAGTGTGGGTGTATGCGGGTGAAAAAGTTAAGCTTCTGCTGAAACACAACAAAAATATATTAATATGCCCTGGTAGCAGACACAAAAAAGAATACAGAATGCACCATCACCATGTCTATAGTGCATATTTTAAATGATTATTATTTAAATCCAGTAATTCTAAATTACTGGATTTAATTTCTAGGTACCTCCTCACCTCAGCAACCTAAGACAAACAGATTCAAAAGATTAAAACAAAGCAGGGAGATGCGATTCATACTTGAGCAAGAGGTCAGATACAATAGGCACAGGTCTTGAATGGTTGTCAGAAGTCTGCCTAAGGGCCAAAAAGCCACTTGTGCCCATAAAAGAAGTTTTCCCTGTGGATGTTCTACACAGGTAGCATCAGCTTAGAGTCTGTCTCCTGGGCAGTGAACACAATGTAATAAATCATGTTCATTATAGAAAGTGTGAAAAGCTAAGAGAAATGATATTCGGAAACAGGCCTATGCAGATTTGGGAGTTGCTATTGGATACTAGATTTCAAGGCTTTTGTGACTTTTCCAAGTTTTCCAGTGTAAAGCTGACTAGTTCCAGTTAGAAGCTGGGTTACTTCATCACTCTCTCCAGCCTCCTCCACTGCAGTTAGGACATATTTATTACATGTTCAATATTTGTTTCTCTGAAGACATCCCTCGTTATAAAGACATGTGGGACTTTGTTTGCTCCCGGAGACCTTGGAGTCCGGGATTCCCTCTGTCTACCTGTTTCTAGATTTTAAGTCCCACTGTATGTCAAAATGATTTCCTTATTAGCTGCTCCATCTTCACTTCCTATGGTGAGCTGACCCTTGACCATAAAATGTATGCACAAAACATTTAGGAACCATTTCAGACATAGACAAAAAGATCAGGCACCTAAGCAAAGCAGAGTAGCCATGATGCCGGGCTTTCCACCTCCACGCCTGCTTATTTTCAACCTAGAAACTTCCTTCTCCCTCACAGTCCCATGTACTCCAACATTTGTTCAGCTGGTACTTCTCACATCTTTCTCTTCTCTCGTTTTTGACTCATTGTTTTTTGCAGTAGCCTGTTTTGTTACCTACATTTCCTAGTGTGTCTCTCTTCACGACAAGCAAATAGCTTTTAAAGGCAAAACTATATTGATTGGTCAACTTTGCTGCTCAGAACTGAAATGTAGCCCTTTCCCTCTGCCTTCTTCTGTTATATGTAAGAATCCTTCCTTGTCAACACTGTGGAGTTTGACACTTAAAAGAGGATATGTGCTGTAGTTTGGATACAACTATACCCGGAAGGCTGAAAGTCCTGGGAACCTTTCCCTAATGTAGCAATATGGGAGGCAGTGGAGCATTTAACTGGGGCCTCTTGGGACATAACTTAGCTTAGAGATACCACCTATAGACAGGATTAATGTCCACTTTGTTTACACAGTGTTTTCTCTTACTCAGGACTGAATCACGTTTCTTCAAAGGACACCAGGCCTTTGGACTCCCCTATACATGCTCCTTCCCTGTAATGCCATCCACCGGGACTCGTGACAGATCAAACTGCCTGAACTGAGGATGTTCAGCTTCCAACAAACACGATAAAAAACAAAGCATTTGTTTTTATGAAATACTCGGACTCTGATATTTTGTCTAGTAACACAAAATGGACTTAGTAAATAATTGCACAGATAAAATCTTATAGCTAAAAATTGTCTTTTATTTCACTTATAAATGAAATAAGAAGTATGTATTTTCATAATCAGCCTGAGTTATTGTAAGCACATTGTCTTTGTTGGGGTTTCTACTATTGCGATGAAATGAAGTGACCAAAAGTAAGTTGGGGAAGTTCATTTGGCTTATATTTCCACATCACACTTCATCATCATCAAAGGAACTCAAACAGAGCAAGCTCCTGTAGGCAGGAGCTGATGCAGAAACCATGGAGGGTTACTGCTTACTGGCTTGCTCATCATGGCTTGTTCAATCCGCTTTCTTATAGAAACCAGGATGTCAGCCCAGAGATGCTAGTGCCTACAATGGGCTGGGCACTTCCTGATTGGTCATAATTATGGAGGTATTTTCCTAAGTGAGGTTCCCCCTCTCAAATGACTTGTTTGTGTCAGGTTGACATTAAACTATCCAGCATTTGTATATCTGCTATTTTTTATCTCAATGCTGTATTTATTAAAGTTCTCATATGTTTATGAGATGATCAGGTTATAGATAAAGCCCTAACCTTCAGGCAGAGAGCACGTGCAATTTGTCAGCACTCTGAATCCTTCCTAGGTGTTTCTGAAAGGGAATGTGGCTACAGAAATACAGCTTTCCTGTAACCATTCCTATGAAGCTTAAGCAATGGCATGAGGAACAACAGAACAAATATCCCAGCACACAAGGGAAGTACCAAGCACGACTTGAGAAGAAACGATAGGGCCTCCTGCCAGATCTGAAGATTTGGCCGCCACTCAGTCTTCAGATGAGAAACTATTTGCCTAGTCGTAAAGTGACAAAAATCATTCCACTTCCTGGGAGATTTGCTATTTGGCATCAAAACAAAATTGGCTCAACGCCTTGACTCCCTTCTAGCTGGTTGTCTGCCCCTTAGGCATTGCCTGATTAGAAAGACAGGTTCTATGGTGCATGAAACTGCCTAGCAAACCCTTCTACTTTCCCAGAATGCTTCATGGCCTCTCTTTAAAATATTATCAGTTACTCTAGGTTCAGTAAGTAGTCCTTGTCCTTTGGAAAAGTCCTTTGTTGAGTAGCATATTTTGATATAAATGCAAAAACATATGACACGGAGCCAGGTAGGTCAGGAAAAGAGAAGGCACCATGGAGATTTCTTTGGGCAAGTTTTGAAAGTGACAGGAGAGATTGAGGTATTTGCTGTGTGTCTCTGCTCTTGGGAAATGTACCAATGGGGGCAACAAATTGATTGGGAAGTGCGAGATCCTAGAGCTATGATGACTCCGTTCTGCATGCTCTAACTGTGTGTCTTCTCCCATGGAAGTCCTTCCTTACATGAAAAACTCTAGCAAGAGTCAGATGAGGAAAGACAGTTTCATCATCACAATATGATGGTATGCTGAGGCAGGAGGATCACGGGTTTGGAGCCAGCCTTAGCTACACAGTGAGACTGCCGCAAAAACAAATGAATGGATAAATCTTAATAATGAAATAAAGCCCTCCAATGGTGTCACATTCCAGTGTGAATGTTTGGTTTTTATTCTGCATGGTCAGACTCCTTCCTGTGTCTCTCAGCTTCTCAAGCCATTCATCATTTGCTTACTTTCAGCCAACAGCTCTCTATTATGTTCTCTAAATGTGCTAAGCTTAATTGCTCTCTCTCTTTTTTTTTTAAGTTCTTGCCTCATTCTTCCATTTTGGCTATGCGGGATGTTTTTAAAAATCTAATCTTTTTTAGTATTTTTCCTTTATTTTTGAGATAATAATGTAATTACATCATTTTTCACTTCCCTTTCTTCTCTCCAAACCTCTCCCATACACCCTTCCTTCCTATCTTTCAAATTCATGGCCTCTTTTTTCAATAATTGCTATGACATGCATGTATGTATACGTATAAACACATATGTTCCCAAGAATAGTCTGCTCAGTGTATATAATATTACTTGTATATATGTTTTCAGGGCTGACCATTTGGTATTGGATAACCAATTGGTGCGCTTGTTCCTGGAGAAGACTACTTTCTTATCATTCCTTAGTTGCCCGTAATTCTTTTACAGGGTAGAGGCCACATGGTGTTTCTCCTGTCCATTAGTCAAGTCTATTGATGTCCTCATAAAAGAGGGGGTGGAAAGATAGCAAGAACCAGGGAATCAGTGAGTTTATTTTGAGATGGTGACTCCAAGTAATCTCAGACACTATACCCATAAGGTCTCACCACTATGGCTGTTCAATTGTAATATTAAATGGCACCATCAGAGATGTCCTTCTTGACAATACTAGTCAGCTGGGCAGTGGTGGCACATGCCTTTAATCCCAGCACTCGGGAGGCAGAGGCTGGTGGATCTCTGTAAGTTCGAGGCCAGCTTGGTCTACAAGAGCTAGTTTCAGGACAGGCACCAAAGCTACACTAGTCAAGTAGACCCAAATAGGCATCCTCTGTCACATCATTCTTTTGCTTTCCCTTCATGGAATTTTAAGATAATAAATATAATGTTGGCTATCTATTTAATTTGTGTATTTTCCTGCTTCCTACAATAATCTACAGAAAGACTCTTAGGGACAGGGGCCTTGCTTCATTCACAACTCTTTCTCCTTCTCTAGGATGGTGCAGCACATGCTGTGTTGATTGTTCCCTTGTCATTGCTACAGCCTCGATGGAATGGTAATAGAAAAGCAATATTTCTGGCCACATTCCCTTCAGAAACATTCAGCAAGAATTTAGATATTTAGTGGAAATAACTACCACCAGTAACAAAATCTGCAGAAAAGAAACAACAGACTTAAATCAAGTAAAGAGAGAAATTTAAGAAAAAGATAATCTATCTCATATAAGATAGATTACAAAGTGGCAACATGTAAGAGATAGGAGTGAAGATTTAAAAGTGTCATTAAATAAGAATAAAGCCACAAACCCATGGGAATGGGCTTATGGAGATAATAAGGTGAAGACAGAGACTCCAGGTGACACAGAAAATGAAGAAAGTTCAACACAGAGACGGAAAACCAGAGCACAGAACAGAACAAACCCTAAAAATATTTGAAACTCTAATCTGACAAATATTTCAAAGGAAAACTTTAGTCTAAAAACTAATGGGGCTGAAGACACAGCTATGTGGAAGAGAGCTGCCTAAGCAAATGTGAAGTCAGGCCTGAGTTATAAATCCCAGCACTCAAAGAAAAACCAAAAGCTAGGAGGAGGGGACTTTGACATCTGTAACCTCAATGCTTGGCCAGAATGAAGGCTCAGAGTAGCCTGGAGCCAGGAGGATTGCGTACTAGTTGCCAGCCTAGTCCCAGTTTCTGGGGGAAAACTTTGTCTCAAGGGACTAAGGCAGAAAGAGATAATAGCCTTTTCTGGCCTCTAGAAACATCACACATTTACCTCATTCACACACATATTCTTTCTTTCTCTCTCTCTCTCTCTCTCTCTCTCTCTCTCTCTCTCTCTCTCTCACACACACACACACACACACACACACACACACACACACACGACCCTTGTGTGGTGGGTAAAGTTGAGCACCCTAATTATTAGACTTTAATGACAAAAATAAAATCATCAGGATTCTCAGATAAAGCATGTCTTATAGAGCTGTAGCTACATTTGCCTATCATGCATGAAGTCCTGGGTTCAGTCACAAGGCATTGAAACTACAAAATAAAATGCTAAATCTATCAGGCTGAGTTATGAAGCAACATAAATAAAATTCCAGTATAATTATGTTTTTTTCTTATTTTTAAAATTGTTTTTATTTTTCTCCACTTTTTCCCCTTCCTCTTTCCTCCCCTTCTCCCCTCTCCCATCGTCCCCATGCTCCCAATTTACTAAGGAGATTTTGTCTTTTTCTACTACCCATGTAGATTAGATCCATATATGTCTCTCTTAGGGTCCTCTTTGTGTCTTGGTTCTCTGGGATTGCGAATTGTAGGCTGGTTTATCTTTGTTTTATGTCTAAAAGCTACTTATGAGTTAGTACATATGATATTTGTTTTTCTGGGTATGGGTTACCTCACTCAATATGATCTTTTCTAGATCCATCCATTTGCCCACCAATTTCAAGATGTCATTTTTATTTTTTTCTGCTGTGTAGTACTCCTTTGTGTAACTGTACCACATTTTTTCTTATCCATCCTTTAGTAGAGAGGCATTTAGGTTGTTTTCAGGTTTTGGTTATGAAAAATAATGATGTTATAAGCATAGCTGAGCACATGTCCTTGGTGGTATGATTGAGCATCCTTTGGATATATATCCAAAAGTGGTATTGCTGGGTCTAGAGGAAGGTTGTTTCCTAATTTTCTTAGAAATCACCATACTGATATTCATAGCAGCTGTACCAGTTTGCACTCCCACTGGCAATTGATGAGTGTTCATTTTACTCTACATTCTCACCAGCATAAGTTGTCATCATTGGAAAAGAAGAAGTCAAACTCTCACTATTTACTGATAATATGAGAGTTTACATAAGTGACACCCAAAATTTTACCAAGGAATTTTTAAAACTCATGAACGCCTTCAGTAATGTAGCAAGATACAAGATTAACTCAAAAAAAATCAATAGCCCTCCTTTACACAAATGATAAATGGGCTAAAAGAAATCAAAGAAACATCCTTCATAACAGCCACAAATAACATAAACCAACTCTAAATCTAGGGGTGATTGGAGCCAAGCACCTGACTTATTGGCAGACTACACATCCTTCAAGTTCCGAGGCTGCAAAGCCAGGGAGGTTTAGAGAAGTTCTTCCAGGTGTTTTGTCCCCTATAGTTGTTCACATGTCTATTACAAGACCAACTTCCTCAAAGCAAACATGACTGGAGAAGACTGTATAAAAAGACAGAGTTAATTCCAAGATGGAAGGAAAAAGACCATCAAACCAAATCATCATTGCCAAGTTAATTAGAACAAGCCAATAATTAAAGGAAGCCTTTTTTATTTGTGCCCGTGGTTTGCCTCGCCTAAAGTGGGGTTTGAGAGGTAGGCATTTGACGTGAGGAAGACAAGCCGTCTATAGCTCAGGAGTAAGGGGTTTCCAAGTGAGAAATTTGGTGGTGGTGGGGAATAGACCAGGTTATGGGAGTAGGGCAGACAAGTTATTCCTAACACCCTCTTGAAGCAAAGACATGGTTGCAAGGTGGGCATGACAAGGTAGTCACAACAATAGGTAGTCATAACAAGATCATCCTAAGATAGTCATAGATGGTCATAAAATCTTGTGAAACAAAGGTAGGATTGCAAAATGTTTGTAAATAACTTTATGAAGCAAACACATGATTATCATTCCTGAAACAGGCAGTACAGAACCTTTGGTAGTTAAGGTTTCAGGTGGAGGATAGCCCATTCCTTGAGAAATAGGAATGAGCCTAGATTGTTTATACTATAAGATGGCTTTTAAGTCTAAGAAGCCAGCATGCAGGTAGGTGAGATGAGCAGGGCCTTTTGTCCTTAGGAAAGAAATGCTATGATGATATGAGAAAGGAAAGGAGCCCCTCACTCAGAATCTGATTGAAGCCTCTTGGTAGCTAAGAATCAAGAAGGCCTGTACAATTAGCACTTACTATAGGGATTGCTGACCAAAAGCATATTCCTCTCTTACACAGGCATTTTATGTTAAAATAACAATCAACCAGATTGAAGACGTAAATGACTTCGCTATTGGGTATTTGGGTTCTCCTTTTGTGAGCTCTTAATCTAATTAACAAACTATTTTTAAAGCAGATTCATTGGGAAATTTAAGGATAATTTTAATAGCATTTGAGAGAAAAGTAATAGAGCAAGAAAGCTATAATTTTCAAGACGTCTAAAACATGAGTAAGAGTAGAACAGAAAGTCAAACCTATTGATTAAGGTCAGCAACAGTGACCTACATGCAGTTATAGAAATGAAAGGGTTGGGGCTGAAGCCTCAGAGATACATCCAGAGAACCTGGGGTGTTAGAGCAAGCATGCTTAGAACTTTGGCTGTGTGCAAAGAACAGGATTAAAGGGAACAAAGGAAATCAGGCCTCGGGAAACAGGCAGGATTATCAGAAACACAAGCTCTGAGGATGTGTTCTTCGGGGAAGCCGCACTTAGGAGAAGGAATAGCTTAGGAAAGTTGGTTTATGTTTCATGGAACTGAATTTTACATTTGTGTTCCCTGATAAGAAACTTTTGCTGAAATAGAGAGTGTTTGTGCATCTAGGTCACATACTATGTTAATGGACTTACAGGAAAAATGTCCCCATCCTGACAGGGAAGACTCATTTCTTCATTTTTCCTTGAATCCAAATGAAAATTGTTTATGAGGTGTACAACCTCTCCATGAAATGTTACATATGCATATTTCTAAGGGGAATAAAGTACAAATATTCCCACCTGGTTTGATTTCTGCTGCTGTGAGAAAACACTGAACAATGTCAACTTGAGGAGGAGATTTCTTGGCTTGAACTAGGGAAACTAACGCAGGGACCTAGAGGCAGGAAATCAAACAGACACCACAGAACAACACTGTTTACTGCCTTGCTTTTAGACTTACATTCATCTGTCTTTCTTAGATAATCTGGGATCACCTGTGTAAGGAAGGTACTACTCACAATGGACTGGACTCTTTTCCATCAATTTAGCAATCAAGAAAATGCCCTCTCAGACAAGTTCATGGGCCAATAGGATGGAAGCAGTTTCAATTGAGATTCCTCCTTCCCAGGTGTCTCCAATGTGTGCCAAGTTGACAAAAACTATCCAGCACATTTGGTAGTGAATTTGCATATGAATTTTATGAATTAGAATAAAACTTTTTGAGAAAATGTAGTCAGGGTTAAAATAGGTAAATACCAGGACACAGTATCTCACCTTAGAGGTATTTTAAACCATACAAGAGTCCAATAAAATTATAACTGATATTTGAACTATATTTTCGTTTGTTTGTCTGAATTTTTAAACTGCTTATTCAATGCATTTTGAGACATGAGCAAAGTATTTTTAAGTTTCTAAAAATACCCTTAAAATGTGTTTTTTAAAGTTGAACAAAATAATTGTCAGAAAACATCTAACAGTAAGACACAAAATTATCTAGTCAGAAGCATAAAAAATATTCCACGGTAGAGTTCAATGTTGGTAATAAAATGTATCTGAAACACAATTTGCAATAGCTAGGCTTCAACTACCCACCCCAACCCCGCCAAAAAAAATTTACCAACCACATAGTCAGGAAAGCCTTTGGGAAATGGGAAATAGTTACCTACAATCAGTCAATAATCTTTTTAACCCTTGCCTTTAAATAATGTTCAGGCATCATTGTTAAAGAGTTATCCCTAAACTTTCAAAAGTAATAAAATAGAGTAGAACTTGGGCAGCTTGAAATAAAGAATAAATGAGGTCTCCGATTCAACTGGTGAGCCCTGGAGCAGCCACTAGGTGACAGATGTCCTTAGAGGGAATTCCAAAAATCTTCAAGGCAAATGCTCGCCCAAGCTTGTAAACCCAGTGTCAAGGTCATATGGTTCTACTCCACTATTGTCTGAGCAACTTCATGTTTCTCTGCAGTGTGCCCAAGTTCAAGAATACTCAGGTTCAGTGCCAGGAATTCCTTTTCACTTTCTCCTTTGTTGTCCTGACTTTTTGATTCTCATCACCTGTGGAAATAAACAAATCAGCAGTGAGACCTTTCCATGAAGCCTAAAGTGAACTGGTGCTCCTGTTTGCAAGAGGAGCACAAATCTGTGTGCTCGGAAGCTTCAAGGATCAAGGTCAACAAAGGTGAAAAAGAGGCAGCCTCTATTTTCCTCCCCATCTTTCTCTTCTTAACGTGGTGTCTTTGGGTTTCTACTGCTGTGAACAGACACCATAACCACAGAAACTTTTTATAAAGAAGACATTTACTTGAGGGAGCTCACTAACAATTTCAGAAGTTCAGTCCCTTATCATGGCAGAGAGCATAACAGTGTACACCGACAGACATGGTGCTTGCTACATTTTGATCAGAAGGCAACAGGAAGTGGACTGTATCTCGAGTGAATCTTAAGCAAAGGAGACCTCCAAGGACACCCCCACAGTGATGTACTTCCTTGTTGGAGGAAGTACATCACACCTCCCAAGAGTGCCACTCTCTGTGAGCTTCTGGGGGCTGATTACATCCAAACTACCACAGTCAGTGACAATTGAAGGCTACAGTGTAAACTGAGAAAAAAATAAAACCTTTAGCATCCAATTTAATAAGTGTGTAATACATAGAGCTCTTACTTGAAGGGTATGCAGAAATTTCCATTTTCCAAAGTTTCCTCTTGAACAGTTTGTACCATTTGCCAAGCTATGGGAATAAAAGGCAAGTTCTTCCTTCTCTGAAGAGATAAAAACCAGCCTCCAGACTAACTCCAGGCCTGCTACTGGTTTCCATAGAGCCCTGGTGTTGATGAGGCAAAGCCACGTTGCTATGGCAGTTGTCCCCCTATCCATCCCAAATAGGTCATGGTTCTTTAACTAAAAAAGCATTTAAAAAAATTGAGTACTGAACTTTTCTATCAGAAACGTTAAAAAAATGCTGCAAATAATATACCAGGTATTGACTGTATGAATACTAACATCCCAAACTAGAGTCCAACCTGAAACAGAAGGCACATTATCTTGCTGACTGGTATTTATATATAATACAGAGAAGCAAACAGCAATGCAGTAGGAGTGGACTTTACCATAGCCACCCCGTTTGACGAAGTGCATGCATGTTCAGAAATGTGTCTCCAGGTTAGGTGTTTATTTACCTGCTACTATGCAATGCAATGGTATTTCATAAGTAGACAGTAGGAAAAAAGAAAGTTAAAACAACGTATACCAATAGATAGATCTTCTATAATGTACATGCCCTTTAATTTTGTCCATTCGGGTATTTTCTTTTTCACTATTGCTATCCATGGTTCCTCTTTTCCTTAAGAAAATGAGACAGAAGAGTAAACTGATAGGCAAAAGCTGTCCTTGGACCAATTACATGTTCTGCGAGAAATACATTTCAAACCACAGGATGTCCAACATTTTGGCATTCTTGCCACCCCTGCTATTTCCTACCTTCTTGGTCCCTGGTATTTTCAGTCCCAACTTCACAGCTGCCCTGACTTTCTTGTGTCCTCCAGAGCCTATGCCAGCATTTCATCAGACAGCAGTGGCAAGATGATAGTTTTACAATGTAAACAGATCTTGCTTCAGAGACCAAAATTTTCATAATAATATTGCAGATCTCCAAAGGGGAAATTTAAACATTCCTCATGGTCCAGAAGATTCTAGAATTTAGCCTCTGCCTATACCTAAGAGAATGCAAACAGAAGATAGGCTGCAAATGCTCCTGCAGAGTAAGTCTGAGTGAAAAACTTAGGGTACGTTTTTATTGGAAATGTGATTCTCTAAACAAGGAAATAAGTATATAGGAATCAAAAAGGTACAAAATGATTTATAAAAAGATTTTTTTTTCTCATCAGAGGTCAAATAATTATTTAGCATACATGTAATTAAAGCATTTTGTATATGCTGATTAAAGAAAATGATTTTGAAAATGACTCATCTTTGCACGATTTTAATGTAAATTTTCCTGGTTAGTCAGGTCAAACTGAAAGATAAGCTCCAGCTTTCACTGAAGTAGTTGGGGTTGTCTTCAGTCCTGCATGAACATTTTCCACAGTCACGTTTTTAAATAAAGTAAAGCTATCCTAGAGAACTTTGAATCAACATATTGAGGCAGAAATATCAGCCAAGTGATAAAAATAAAGACATGTAAGAAGTCCCTAAAAGCATAATAAAAATCCAGGGCTCATACTTTCACAGAAATGTTACTACTCAAGCCTTTGAAAACATGGTCATCATTTCCCCTTCAAGTTTTTCAATAGATCAAAGGGGTATCATAGAAATCCTTAAACAATATTGACAAGGCAATGGTTCACTCTCCACAAACACACAGCAAGACCCTATTGCTGAGGATAACATCCCCATACCTCATTAACAGTGGAGAAGTAGACTTGGTGTCTCTCCTACATTCCAGAGTCTTTGGTTTGGGAAGGTACTCTGCATGCTACTAAGGAAGACCAAACCAGCCACAAAACCTTTGGTCTACGATCTGTTCTGCCTGCAAAATATGCTAGCGTAATGGTGGCACAAAACTACTGGAGAGCAGCTCCAGCTGAGGTTCAGGTCCCAAGGAGAAGGTGTGGACTCCAGGGGAAGGAAGAGACTGACATGAGCTGACGGTGAATCGGGATAGCTGCCACTTTATTGGAAAAAAAAAAGGTTATACATTTTATTTTCTACAATTGCACAAAAGATTAAATGGGAGAAAAGGGGCGTGTGAGTTGAGGCGTGGCTTGTGTTTAGGGATTGAGGAAAGTAGCATTGACCTTTACAAGTTAACAGGTACCACAGTCACAGGTAAATGGAAGGGCCACCAGTTCCTCTTGCCAGAGATAAGAATGACTCCTTTTCTAGGAAGCAGAAACTGTCTTCAGGCCGCTGGGGTAATGGAAACTTTTGTCTAAATGCCTGACCTTGACAAAAGGGACTTTCCAGGGGGGATGGGATGGAGAGAACACACCAGACACTGTATTATAAAACATTGCAGGTTTTTATGCTTTAGTTTATATATTTTCGAACAGCTAAAGCTTAAAGTGAGCAAAGACATTAGAGAAATATTACTGTGACCCCTAGTAGACCTTGGGAATTTATAAATCATGATTACTAAATATACCATATCAAGCATGTTTTAGTTATCTACTTTTTCCAACAGCCATGTGTTAACTTGTGTGGGAGTAGTTAGAGTCATCACTTTGTATGCTTCCATGCTGTGGGGAATTTTTCCAAAGAATTATTTTATTTATAGAGGTTGCCATTTTACGCATTTTCATCCTTCAAATCCCATAAAAAAAACTTCCTAAAGGAAAGGGCATAAGGGAATTTCCATTGCACATAGTAAGAATTATTAAAAATGAAGGTAAAAGGGTGTGGGAAAATTGTAAGCTAGTCAAAATGCTGGAACTTTGCCAAACAGCACTGGTTGCTATTTGGCCCATGCCACAATACTTATGAGAGTATCCAACCATCCAATGTATTTAGGGTCTGTTAGATGAGATGGCACCCATGGACCCAACACTGCTTAGGTGACCAAGAACCAAAGATTAGACAGCCTAGAGACCTAAGGTAAAACCAATAATAATAATAAAGGTAACAATACACTGACTCCTAATGAATCTTTGTTCTATAGCAAATGGAATAAATACAGAGATGCAGAGATCACAGCCAGACACAAGAGAGAGAGAGAGAGAGAGAGAGAGAGAGAGAGAGAGAGAGAGAGAGAGAGAGAGAGAGAGAGGGAGGGAGGGAGAGAGACCTTGGAACACACAACTCTAAATAGGATATCTCCATCAAATCCCTCCCTTCAGAGATCAGGAAGAGGAAGCAGAAAGAGTGTAAGAGCCAGAGGGGATGGAGGACCCTAAGAGAACAAGGTCCTCTGAATCAACTGAACAAGGCTCAGATGAGCTCCCAGAGACTGAAGCAGCAAGCACAGAGGCAACACTGGTCTGCATCAGGTCCTCTGAGTATATATTATAGTTTTCAGTTCAGTATTTTTATGATACTCCTGGCTGTGAATGAATGGGTCTCTGATTCTTGTACCTTCTCTTAGGGTTCTTTTTCTTCTATTAGTTTGCCTTGGCCTACTTCAAGGTGATGGTTTTTGTTTTATCTTAATTTTTTTGTTATATTTAGTTATTTCTTAGAATTCTGTTCTTTTCTAATGAGAGACAGGAATGGGGAGTGGATCCAGATGAGTGGGGATGTGGAGAGGAACTGGGAGGAGGAGAGGCAAGGGAAACTATAATCTAGATGTATTATATTGTATTTATTTTTAATAAAAGGGTGAGAAAAAAGAAAATTTCCAATAGATTTTTACCTTGAGATTTCCTCATTACAGTCTTACTGAATGGAAAGTTATTATATTTTAAAATGCCCCACTTTAATCTTTATTTATTGACAGCACATTTGTCTTCTAGGTCAATGAAGAACTAATTAATTCTTCATCAATTAATTCTATTGCTGATCTCTTTTTACACAGTTGACCCTTCTCTCACCTTCATGTTCTTCTAGAGTCTAAGCACCCCTAATTCCATCAGTGCTCCCTCACATTCGATGGGCTCTTTTTCATCTACAACAACACCATGATTCCTCTAGAGGTCCTTGCTTGAGGACATTTGTATCAAACATCACTGAGCCTTTACCATGGTGACCTAAACATAGGGTGGCCATGACAATTTAAAACCGTGATCCCGGTGAGCTCCTCTGCAGTCTTGATTCCACATTGCCTCACACTTCCTCTGCCAGTATTGTTAGGAAAAGTAATCCATGCAGTGAAAGCTGACCCCCTGTGACATATCTTAGTGGACTATATTTATAAGTGATGATTCAGCTTTTCGAGTTCTTCTGTTCTACAGCTCATCACCACTGTGCATTGCTCTGGGGCCGTTCCCTTGACAATATCGTGAAACATTTTCTTAAAATTTCTGCAAAAGTGATGCATGGTAATTACATAGAATTCTCCTGACTCAGCAGTCTAGTTGGGTATCTTTAAAAAACCTAATTTAGAGTAACTTACATTTAGTGGTTCTATTCTCACAGGGCATAACACTTTTCATTCTAAATCTTCATGAACCAATTGGATTGAGTTTCCCATCTTTTTTTAATGAATGTTTTAATTTGGCTTAATTTCATTATCAGCAAAGTGTGTGTGTATGTGCATGTGTATTGTGTGTGTGTGTGCACACGCACATGTGTGTGCATTTGTGTGCATGTACATACACTTGCGTACATGCAGAAAAGACAGAATAGAGTTCTCTAGAAGAACAGAACTGATAAAATGAATACTAAAGGAATTTTTATTAGATTTGTCTAGATGACAGAGCCTGAGCAGTCCAACACTGGCTTTTTTTACACAAGAGTATCTGAGAACCCAGTTCACGTTGGAAAGCTGAAGAATCAGGGAAGAACGGTGGTTGCAGCAGCCCCAACAGCACACAAATTGCCATCACATATGTGTATGCCTTAGGAAGTTTCTACTGTATGAGGTTTTTCTAAGCTACCCCTCAAATGGCCCTTAATTTTAGCTATCTCTCCCTGTATTCTCTCTCCCCCCCTCTCTCCCTCTCCCCACTTGATCATACTCTTCCAACACCCCTCATTCATAAATATCTTTCTAGCTCCCTTTCCTAGGGAGATCTATCTGCCACCCTTCTCCCCAGGTCCTTACTCTATACCCAGAACCACAGAGGACTGCAGACTTTCTAAAGATGTGCCCAGTGAATGGGGAGCTGGCCTCTGTCTTTAAACACTCACAGTCTCTGGCATACCCGGATGATCATGCACATCTTGTTTCTCGGAATGAGTTGACCTCATCACAAACAAACACTCCACCAAATTCCCAGCTGTGGGATGACTTCCTTCACTGGCCATCTCCTCTCTCCCAGGCTATATCTGTACCTAGCACCTGCTTTCCAGGTACCTCTTGCGCTGTTATTCTGCTAATCAAACTCTTGGGCTGGAACACTTAAGTTTCTCTAGACTGGCATGATGATGTGTTTGGTACTCATTCAGGCTTGATTACATAAATGAGAGAATAAGTAAACTCATTGCCAGGCAGCAATAAAATTCTGTTAGAGTGAATGGGGACAACACATCATCCCAGATACAATGTAATGAAAAATCTACTCAAGATCCAAAATGTGTTGCCCCTATAAGAATTCTTTGCAGGCCGTTTTCAAATCCACTTTACTGAGATCAACTCAAACTCTCCTAAGGCAAGATTGTTTAAAATATTCAACAAGCAGAAGATTTGGAAAGTAGAGGAGTAACAGCAAATGTCCCCAAGATCAATTCATAAATTCTTCAATACCTTCTGCCATAGCACAGATATAGCTGGTTCTGTGCTCTGGCAATCCAATAGACATGCCATTCCATACATTCACTAAATATATACAGGGTGACCAGGCATGGTGCCTTATGCCTTTAATCCCAGTACTTGGGAGGCAGAGGTAGACAGATCTCTGAAGCCAGCTTGAGTTCAAGGCCAGCTTGTTGTACATTGCAAGTTTCAGGACTGCCAAAGCAAAGTAAAGAGACCCTGTTGAAAACAAAATGAATATGCATATAATCAAACAAAAGATGGCTTTTCCCCCCACATCTAAACATTTATTACATTAATAGAATGTTTGAAAAATGCAATAAAAGGCCACAAAGAAACTGGTAAACAGTGAAACATCTGGGATAATTTTAACTTAATAACATGCAAAATCTGGATAAACACTGAATATGGAATCTTAAAGGTCGAACGACTTTGCCTCATGTAAAATGCAGTCACAATAATTACGTGAGGATTTCAAAAGCCAGCTGTCAGAATGTCAGCTTTTATTTTCAGATGTTTTGTTTTCTCCTCTAACTCATCCTTAGCCTTTTGAATATCGCCAGGTCGACTTCTCCCATCACAACTGTGATCATGTTATCATATCATCATGTCCTTGGTTCAGAAGCATCCTGTAGAACCTCCTTATTATGAAATGGTGTGGCCGGCACCTCCTCATAGCTATCGAAATCTCCAGTCTCAGTTCTGCTGTCCCCTGTCTATATCTCACCTGCCACTTCCAAAGCCTCTATTTTCCAAACTCTATCATTTGCTATCACTACCACCCCCATTGTCTCCTAGGAATGGCTGACCTCTGACCTTCCTAGTCATTTCCTCCTTTCTACTCCAGTGCATACATTAGTATATGTATTAGTATTTGGTAGGCCTATGTACATGCATGAGTGTGTATCCATGATGTCTACAAAACACTTGCTTTCTGAGGCCATAGTTTACTGTCTATATCTTCCACACTTTTGGACATTTTGTAAGTGCTCAGTAAATAGGTATTAAAAATGAACAAATGATTGTATACTCTAATAAAAGTCACTATTTTGACCACATATGAAGAGTTTTTAATCTCATAAGACATATTCTAAATACTGGTTCTTGACAAGCTGAAAGACACAATCCCCTTTCTCAGCATCCCCTTCTGACATTATACCTTGTTTGTGCTGCTGTTTTAATATGGACATCTGCAAATCCTCAGAGGGGGAAATGCACATGTTTTCTCGTTTACAGCAATGTGGAACCAACTGTTTCAAACCATTTGCACTGTCCCCAAACATACATTTTAGTAATTCAGTCTGTCCAGAAGCTGCTGAACAATGACAATTTTGAAAATTATTTCTAGAATGGACTATAATGAGAAGTCATATCCTAAATCTACAGAAAACAAATATGTATATTTGAAAGAAAAAATAGAGACTAGCAGAGGTATATCTGTGAATATGAGAGTCTACATACCATTCTTTTATTTCTATAGGAATGTTTAAGTTCTGTATTTTCAGTTCTTTAAATCGTATTCATTATTTTTGAATATGTTTGATTTCTGCTATTTATCTCAAGAGCAAAAAAAATCTGTATCTTGATATTGAGACAAAGACAGAATGTCACTTTCAATGAAGATTTTATGTATTTTGTGTTTGGATTGGGAAAGTTTTTTTTTTAAAGGGGGATTTTTAGACATGAAAGGATAAAGTCAATTCTATTATAGGAAGGATATTTTCTCAAAAATTGAAATACTAAGTGCTCTGTGTGTATTAATCCTGAGCACAGACAACTGGACTGTCAGGAGGAAGGTTCTTGGGGAACACAATGTGATCATGGAGGGGAATTTATCCTCATCCAAGCAGCATATCTACTGCTTAATTCCAGAAATTCTCATGCTCACTTCCGGTCCAAAGGGGACTGCTGAGATATCTATGACCCTCTTTCTGAGTTCACTGTAATTTTTTTTTCTTTTTCAGGGCTTTGAGACAAGGTTCGTTAAGTGGGAAGTTAGAAATAATTCTTGAATGAGCATGTTCCCATATTCAGGACATTCCAACATCCTGGAGGAGTTATATTTACCCATAAGTAGTGTTCGGAAATTCACCGAAGAAACTTAAATGAACAATGCTACAGGGCATGCAGGAAGTATGTGTGAAGGAAGACAATCATGGATGCTACCCAGGAAACATGTGCTGAGAGAAATAGCTGTGAGACCATATTTTCTGTACTTGAAGCATGATAGAAAAACACAAAGCACTGCCATTCAGATTTTAAGATTTTTTTTATTTTTCTTTTATGTGTATGAATATTTTGCCTGCATGTGTATAAATGCTCTGGATCCCATGGAACCCAAAAAGGATCCTGAATCCTCTGGAACTGGAGTTACAGATGGTAGAGACTCACTGTATGGATCCTGGGAATCAAGCCTGGTTCTCTGTAAGAGGGGCGAGTGCTCTTAATTGCTGAGCCATCTCTACAGCCCCTGACATTTGGATTACAAAGACAAGGGGGACCTAGTAGGCTACAGAATGTGAACATGTTAAGTCTTTAGTGATTTTTCTTAGGTCAAATTTTCATAGTTATTGTTGGGTCCAGGGGTCACACAATGATGGGGGACAGACCACCAAAGTCTATTAAACCAGAAGCAAGCTTTATTCAAAAAATTGAAAAGCAGTCACCATGGAACACACAAAACTTATCAACTGTAGCTGTGACCATAGTTAGAGATTGGGTTTCTGAAATTGTGGCAATGGGAGCTGATTTGGGAGCTTCTTTTTACAGTAAAATCAAGCACCAGGTGTGGTCAAAAAGCTTTTACAACCTTTAGGTCAGGCTTAAAGTCGCATTACATTTTAAGTTTTACTTTTGGTTATAGGATGCTAACTTACATTTGCGAAAGCCTGTGGCTGACACAGCTGGTTTTCACTGTCCTTGAAAGAATGCAAGGCAGAGAGTAAAATCACATAGGGAGACTTAAAAATTAAGAGAATACAGCAAGAGGTCCCATAGAAGCAACAGTTAGAAGCTAACCCTTGTCCCGAATATCTGCCTAGCTGGGAAGCTGGGAGGCAGGAGACAATTACTAAATGTTTATCTCTGTACACAGTGGCGGCCAGGATGTCTGCTCTTAAGGCAGAAAGTATTTGTTAAAGGTTAATAGTGGCTGCCAGCTTTTTATTTTTCTTCCAAAATGTGTTTTGGCTTACGAATTTATAATTCTATATTTTACAATCCTATTTCTAGAACCTGTATTTATAGATTCTTATTTCTGAACTCTTCAGTTATTGTGTTAGTTAGGGTTTTAATTTCTGTGATAAAATACCACGAACAGCAACTTGGAAGGAAAGGATTTAATTAGGCTAACCCTTCCTCATTACTGTTCACCAGCAAAGGAAGTCAGGGCAGGAACTCAACAGGGCAGAAGCCTGGAGGCTGAAGCTGGTGCAGAGCATGGAGGGGTGCTGCTTACTGACTTGCTCCACATGACTTGCTCAGCCTGTTTTCTTATAGAACCTAGGACAACCAGCCCAGGGATAGCACCACCCATGATGGGGTGGCACCTCCTCCATCAATCACTAATTGAGAAAATGCCCTAAAGCTGGATCTAACAGAGGTCTTTTCTCAAATGAAGTTCTTCCTATTCAGATGACTCTAGCTTGGGTCAAGATGACATAAAACTATCCAGGACAGTTACCAATGCTTTCTCAATAATGTTTATTTTCAACAGCTCTTTGTTATTCAAAGAAATGAAATTTAGCTTCTGGGGTTCCAGCCATGGATGAGTAATCTCTACTCAGTACATGTAGTTTGTTATTTCCTCTTAGACAGAAACATTGGTTCATAGGAAAACAAATACACTCATCCTGCAACCCCAAACTCTATCTTCGTCTTCTTTACTGAGCTGTTTTTTATACTAGAAGAGGAACATCGCTTAATTAATGGTAAGAAAAAATGATTTAAAAGAGGAGTAGTCAAATAGGAAAGTTGAAAAATTAGAAATTATCAAATATAGTGCTGACAGACTACAGTAAATTTTAAAACAAAGATTTTTATCATTATAGTTTTAAAAATCAGACCACAGGTAAATAAAGAGGTTTGTGATTACTTTCTTTTAAACCAATTAAATATTCTACATTTCCCATCACTTTGCTGGAGATCTGTAGCTGATAATTCTTTGACCCTGTAAATCTAGCTAGTCTTAAATTAATATTTTTTTGGGGAGAAATAAATTTTCTCTGGTACTTGTACTAAGAGGTACAGAAAATCCATCTCATTTTTCAGTTTGTTCTGCTCAATTGTTGCTTTCTAGATGACATACAGACATACAAATATATATACATATTTAGGAAAAAGAAATACATACATATGAAATGTATACACACACACACACACACATATATATATATATATATGAAAAATAAAACAAAATCAGTTACAATGGATTTCTGTCCATTCTCCACTCCTTTTCATATCATGTAAACAGAGATTGCACTTTTATTTTCCTGGCGCCAGCCCGAATAATCACACAGAAACTGTATTAATTATCACACCCTTTGACTAATGACTCAGGCATATTCCTAACTAGCTCTTATATCTTAAATTAACCCATTTCTATTAATCTATGTATCTCCATGAGGTTGTGCTGGTAATGTTCTGGCATCTTTTTCCTTCAGTGACTACATGGTGTCTCTTTGACTCTGCCTGTTCTCTCTATATATTGCTGTTCATATTTCCCACCTGACTTTACTCTGCTAAGCCATTGGTAAAAAACAGCTTCATTCATCAACCAAAAGAAATAACACATATACAGAAGGAAATCCCACATCAATACCATGTTTGGGCAATTTTTATATACATAATGAAATTTGTTTTTACATCCTTGCAATCTTCCCCTATGTTAAGCAACTAGCTTTATTTCTGAATATTATTGCTAAAGAGTTAGTTAGCTTTGTGTAGCTGTGAGAAAATGCCTTGAAAAGTCAAATTAAATAGACAAAATGCTGAGTTTTGGCTCATCGTTCCAGAGACGTCTTGTCATAGTTGTGAGCATACGAGTAAAGAGAATAACAAGACAAGAGGGTATGTGGCCAAGGAGGCTGCTCACCTTACAGAATGGAGAGAGCAGCAGGAGAGCTTCCCTTTGTTTTTGTTTTCAAGCCTCTCCTCCCAAACTAATTAAGCTTTGTTTTTGTACTTCATTAATCCAGCCATGAGGTCAGAGCCACCATATTCCTTCTAACTCTAGGAACACCTCCCTCTGAGCATTTCTGGTCTGGGCACCAAGACTTCTGCACAGTAGTATACACAATCCTTTTTTGTTATCCACCTTGGCTTTCTTATTCTGTAAAATACTTCCTCCTCCCTTTTGGGAACCCCACTGTAGTTCGTACATTGAAATATGACCTCTCCTCATGAGACACAGGGAGTGGGAATATACGTCATGTCAACCCAAAGTTCTCCCGAGTTTCTGGACATTGTGACTGGTTTAGGAATACCTACTTAATCAAGATGAGTCGGTAAGAATCTTTCCCAGAGTTTTTCTGGGAGATCAGAAAAAAAAAATCTTTTGTTGAGGTTGATGTGCTTTTGAGATAAGAAGTGAAATGTAATGAGCCTTTTTTTCTAAAATGTAGCAGAACCATTTCAAGAGAGACAGAGTAAACATGTGTGATGCCCTTCCTCAATTGTGACTAAAATGTTGATTTAAGTTTAAGGGGATCTGACACCCTCGCACAGATATACATGCAAGCAAAATACCAATTTAAATAAAACAAGCAAATTATTTTTTTTAAAAAAGATTTTTTTTCATACAATATGTTATGATTATAGTTACCCTATCCCCAAGTTCTCCAAGGTCTTCCCCACTTCCCTACCCACCCGACTCCACACCCTTTTCTTCTGGACACAAACCAATACATATTTATTTGTGTGTGTGTGTGTGTGTGTGTGTGTATGTGTGTCTGTGTGTGCAATAAGTCTCGAGTTTCTTTTCTGCATTTTCAGCAGAAAGACTCCCGAGTAGTAAACCAGTCACCGGATTGCATGTTCCTGCTCTATCCATTTGCCAGAACTCCCATGGCTTTGTTTGAAACTGCACTTTCTGACAAGGTGAACTTGACTTGATTTCTAACTATTCACATCTGTCTCTTGCTGCGTTTTCATTTACAAAGTACACTTGAGAGCTACTCTTATTAACAGGCTAGTGGTATCCAGAGCCCTACATTGCTATAAATGCTAGACCACGAAAGATGACTGCTCTGTCTAAAAGGATATCCCCACAGAGTAGAGCAGCAGGCAAACCTTGCTAAATTCCTGCTCACTTCTGATCTAACTTGGTTGAAATTAATTACGCTGTATTTAAAACACAGTGCTGTGCACCATTGAATAAAAGGTGTATGTCATTTGCCAGTGTCCATGTCATTAAATTTCTAATAACTTAGGCAGAAGCTGAATCTCCATCTGTGAAGGAAACTCTTACTTCAAGTGGAATTGTCTTCCGTTTCATTTTAATGAGGCTCTTAAGAGTTGACAGCAGAGACTCTAAATCAGTTGTTCTCAACCTATGGGATCGTAACCCCTGGTGGGGGTGAAATGACCCTTTCATAGGGGTCACCTAATACCATCTGCATATTGGATATTTATATTACAATTCATGACAGTAGAAAAATTACAGTAATGAAGTAACAATGAAAATAACTTTATGGTTTGGGTCGCCATAACATGAGGAACTCAGTTAAAGGGTTGCAACATTAGGAAGTCTGAGAACCACTCTTCTTGATAATATTACTTCATTCTTTATTATTATTATTATTATTATTTAAAATAGATTTTTTTGGGAGGCTGAAGAGATGGCTAAGTAGAGAACACTGATTGCTCTTCTCAAGGACCTGGGTTCAATTCCCAGCATCCACAAAGCAACTTACAGCTGTCTGTAATTCTAGTTCCAGGGGATCTGACACCCTCACACAGATATACATGCAAGCAAAATACCAATTTAAATAAAACAAGCAAATTATTTTTTTTAAAAGAAAGAGAATTTTCATACAATATATTCTGATTATAGTTACCCTACCCTCAAGTTTTCCAAGGTCTTCCCCACTTCCCCACCCACCTAACTCCACACCCTTTACTTCTCTCTCTTATTAGCAAATAGATAAATATGTAATAATAATAATAAAAATAACAGAACATAAAAACAAACAGGAAAAAAGGCCAAAGAAAAAGCACAAGAAACCCAAATGGACTCTGAGATACACATATTTGCACATACAAAACTGGAAGCCATAACATATGAGTAAAAGATCTGTTAGGTTAAATAGAAGAAAATACCCAGACAAAGCATTATGAGACCCTCTCCCCCCAAAATACCACTGAGTTCATTTTGTGTTGTTCATCTACTTTTTGCTGGGCATGGGACCTGTCCTTAAACGTGATGTATATACCCAGTAAGACTCCACTGGAAAAAAACCTAATGCTTCCTTTGTGAGTGGCTGTCAATTGCAGGCAACTTCTGGGTAAGGGATGGGGGCTTTAGTCTACTTCCCCTCTCAGCACTGGGACTCCACCTGGTGTGGAACTGTTCAGCTCCGTGAACGGTGCCACAGTCTGTTTGTGTTTTAGTCCTGTTTGTGTCTAAAAGGTCTTGTTTCCTAGGTGTCTTCTATTCTCACTGGTTCTTAGATTTTTTTTCTGCCTTCTCTTCCACAGGGTTCCCAAAACCATGAAGGGAGAGGGATTTAATGAATATTTCTAGGGTTGGATAAGTATTCCAAGGTCTGTCACTCTCTGTATATTTTCTAGTCTTAGGTCTCTATTTGTTTCCATCAGTCAGAGAAGGAGGAAGCTTCTCTGATAATGGCTGAGCAAGACACTGATTTGTGAGTATAGGTGCTTCCTTTTAAAAGGGATTTCTTTTGTATTTGTCACACAAACAACAACAACAGCAAAAAAAAAAACAAACAAGCATTGCTTGCCAACTAGAATTTGCCAGTGTCTTCTATGGGAATTTTTTTTTTTAGCTTAAATTCTTTTTTTTTTTAAATTTATTTATTTATTAAGGTTTTCTGCCTCCTCCCCGCCACTGCCTCCCATTTCCCTCCCCCTCCCCCCGATCAATTCACCCTCCCTCATCTGCTCGAAGAGCAATCAGGGTTCCCTGACCTGTGGGAAGCCCAAGGACCGCCCACCACTATCCAGGTCTAGTAAGGTGAGCATCCAAACTGCCTAGGCTCCCCCAAAGCCAGTACGTGCAGTAGGTTCAAAAACCCACTGTGATTGTTCTTGAGTTCCCATTCTTCCTCATTGTCCACTATGTTCAGCTAGTCCAAATTTATCCCATGCTTTTTCAGACCCAGGCCAGCTGGCCTTGGTGAGTTCCCGATAGAACATCCCCATTGTCTCAGTGTGTGGGTGCACCCCTCGCGGTCCTGAGTTCCATGCTCGTGCTCTCTCTCCTTCTGCTCCTGATTTGGACCTTGAGATTTCTGTCCTGTGCTCCAATGTGGGTCTCTGTCTCTGTCTCCTTTCATCGCCTGATGAAGGTTAATATTCAGGAGGATGCCTATGTGTTTGTCTTTGGATTCACTTTCTTATTTAGCTTCTCTAGGAACATGAATTATAAGCTAAATGTCCTTTATTTATGGCTAGAAACCAAATATGAGTGAGTACATCTCATGTTCCTCTTTTTGGGTCTGGCTTACCTCACTCAGGATAGTGTTTTCTATTTCCATCCATTTGTATGCAAAATTCAAGAAGTCCTTGTTTTTTACTGCTGAGTAATACTCTAATATGTATATATTCCATACTTTCTTCATCCATCAGGCCAATCTCACTCATGAACATCGACGCAAAAATCCTCAACAAAATACTGGCAACCCGATCCAAGAACACATTAGAAAAATTATCCATTATGATCAAGTAGGCTTCATCCCAGAGATGCAGGGCTGGTTCAACATACGCAAATCTATCAATGTAATCCACCATATAAATAAACTGAAAGAAAAAAAACCATATGATCATTTCATTAGATGCTGAAAAAGCATTTGACAAAATTCAACACCCCTTTATGATAAAGGTCTTGGAGAGAATAGGGATACAAGGATCCTACCTAAATATAATAAAAGCTATTTACAGCAAGCCAACAGCTAACATTAAATTAAATGGAGAAAAACTCAAAGCCATCCCTCTAAAATCAGGAACACGACAAGGATGTCCACTCTCTCCATACCTCTTCAATACAGTGCTTGAAGTTCTAGCAATAGCAATAAGACAACATAAGGAGATCAAGGGGATTCGTATTGGAAAGGAAGAAGTTAAGCTTTTGTTATTTGCAGATGATATGATAGTATACATAAGTGACCCCAAAAATTCTACCAAAGAACTCCTACAGCTGATAAACACCTTTAGTAATGTGGCAGGATACAAGATCATCTACAGGAAATTTTATTTACTGCTCTTGAATCCTGATCATCTCTGCAATTACTGCAAGCACAGGTGATGCTGTCACGCAAGAAGGTGACCACCAAAAGTAGAATGTCATTCATTTCTCCATTTCCCTCCTCTTTCTCTGAATTATCACTTAAGCAGGTGCAATGGAGTTTGCAAAAGTTGGCTCTTAACAATGTCATGAGAAATAATTTGAATTATAGAGGTCAGGAGACAAGGGAGAAAAGGAAGAAAGAAAGGAAGGAAGGGAGGAAGGGAAGGAGGGAGAGAGGGAGAAGAAAGGAGGGAGGAAGGGAGAAAGAGAGAAAGGAAGGAGGGAAGGAGGAAAGAGGGAGGCAAAGAGAGAAGTAGGGAGGAAGGGAGAAAGGAAAGAAAGAAGTAACTAGGCAAAAAAAATCTGTTTTACCACTACTATGAAAGTCTGCTAACAAAATTCAGTGACAATGATACACACAGTGTAAAATCATTTGAATGCCGCATGGGTAATTTTTAAAACATGAATTATGATCATAACTCACTACTCTCCCTCCTCAAGACTTGGAGGGAGTTGTGTGCTAGCGTCTGCTGCTGATTTGGATTCCCAAAGACAGGCCAGTAACCACACTTGAAGCGGTTGTACTTATTTTGATAGAGGGAGGTGTGGCCTCATGGTGCTCATATGAGCAAATTCCATGCATGTGTTTAGGACAAATTAGAAACCACAAACTACTTTGAGGATGTAAAGAGAAAATAAATGCAAAGAGTAGTCACACAATGAAAAGGGGGATGAAAAGTTGAACCGCATGTGTTAACTCTAACAAGATCAGCGGTAGCAAAAAAAATGCAGCTTTTGCTTAAACAGCATTGGGAAGGACATCTGTTAGAGCCTGGGGCTGCGTGGACTAGAAACTGTGTGGGCTGAAGAGACAGAAAAAAAGGCTATGAAAGAAATAATACTCTTTTATTATAATAATAATACTAGTATAATAATACTAGAAATAATAATTTCTAGCTTAATTTCTAATAATAATTTCTAGTACAATAATATGAGAAAACACAGAGAGATGCAGAGATGCTCGTGGGGCTCTTTGTCCTGCACTCTAGGAGCCATGCTGCTCTTTGTCTATACTAAGACCCAGTCATCAGCCATACAGAAAACCTGAGAATACAGTCTGAAGGAAGCAATTAACTCCACTGATTCCAGATTTCCTAGACTAAAATAATGAGTGCTTATCTCTAGGTATTTTTGTATTAAATACAATAGGAAATAAATACATAAATGAAATCAAATAAGAAGCTATGTACTTGAGAGAGTGGTCACTCAACAGTTCTTTTTCTTTCCTTTATGCTTCAAATAGTTTTGACTTGGAACATTACTTTTTCATTAAAACTGTTCTCTTCCCATTAAGTTGTTCACTGAAAATAACAGCAAGAGGGGCTATATACACAATGACTAGATGGTGTGGACAATAATAATAATGCCACATTCACATGAAATATTAAGGAAGATAAGGAAGACAGTTAACAGTGGATAGAAGCAGATGTACTCAAGTAAAGAAAGAAGGCTTTGTGGTGGGCTAGTACCGAGAACGGTGAGAAGAAATAGAGGAGCTTCCTGAGGATATTCACAATAGATCTCAAGCACAGAGAACAAACACAGGAGTCAGAAAGAAACTAACATCCCTGTCCCTTGCAGGGTCTCACTCTAAGTCTGGCTGGCCTAAAACCCACTATCTAGTGCAGGCCTTAAACTCACAGCAATCCTCCTTCATTAACTTTCCAAATATTATGTGTGAGCCATCATTCTGGGTCAGAAAATTTCTTTAAAAATCAAAAAAAGTTATAATAAGTGAAGTCATGAGTAAGAGATTTCCTACATTGTGGAATATTTTGAAAAAAAAATTATCCCTAATTAACATAATATTTCAATGAAGAGGTCAAGTTCCCAGATATATTTGATGGCCTACCTATCAAAATGTATACATGTGAGAACATACATTTTAAAAAGCCAAAGGCATTATTTTTATGCAAGTGATATGACAAAGAAATGGCAACTGTACATTTAACACATTCATAAAGGACATGACCAGGTTCATAATGGCTTTAAAGAGAATTAAGAGAGACAGGGTTAGGGAATGTATTGATCAGAAGGACAGTCAGAGGAGAAAGGAATGCAGAGAAAGGTTGGCACACCATGCTACAAAACTAGATGGGTTTCTGCATGGCAATACAATCATAATTGATGGCATATATTTTCTATGGCATAATATGCATTTGTTTCACTATAGAACAAGTGTATTATATCACCCCAATCTAAATGATGAATATAGTCAAACCATGTGAACCTCCTGAAATAGACATTAAATCAAACAACAGTTTCATTTTCTTCAAGCCCCATAGGTAATTATATAAACTAGCCATGTAAAACGTATTTTCTAGGATACTTCCACCTGTTTCTTTTTTTAAAAAAATCATTTATTTTCAATCCTTGTCAGAGAAGCTGGTTCTTGCGGTCAATGGGAATTAACTTAGAGAATCCCAGCTGGTTGATAAGCAAAGAATTTCAGACTGTGGCATGATCAGTTCAAAATAGGGTAAATCATATTACATCTGTCTTCTCCAGGCTCAAAGATCTTTGAGAAAAAGGAGGGTGGAAAGATTGCAAAAGCCAAAGGTGGTTGATAACAGCAACAAACTGTGTTTTCCAAACAAACATGGCAGATGAATGAATATATGAACAACTCACAGAGATTGTGACAGTATGCACAGTTCCTGCATAGGCTCCAACTATACAAACCACCAACCCAGAAAGGGGGCCAGTGGCCATGATCTCCTGCCACTGGCTGAGGGGATACTGACATTTGATAGTTGCTGGAAAGAGAAAGCCATTTTCTTCTTCATTTTTAGGTAGGTTCACCATAAACCAAGACAAACTCCAACCCAAGACTAACTGGACAACATAAGCTGAACTCAATGGGAGGGGAAAAAAATAGGAAACTTCACGTTGGGTAGGAAAGGATGGGAGGGCGAAGAGTGTGACTATGGGAGGTTTCAGAGATGGGAAGGCAATATGTTCAAAATGCACTGCATGAAATTCTCAATGAATACATTAAAATACTGCTTAAAGATTAATCACGCTACCAGAAAATTGAAATTACGTCGTATCAATAAGTTCTATTGTGTTGTATTTCTATTACAAAAATTCTGATGCACTGGTGAGATAATGCTCTCGTCTAGCCTTAAACAAAAGCTGAACACTATCAGTATTTATAAATTCTGACAGTTTTATTATAAAAAAAATAAAAAAAGAATAGCCCCTATTATAAAAGTGTATTAAAATAGAAGAGAAAGTTAAGGTCTCTTTCCTTACTGAGTTATGTGTCCTGTGATGACCAATCTGCTACTAAAGATTGGGCCAGAATGTCTGTGAAGACATTTTAGTGCTAGCTCTTTATGGCTGTCTCTACTTCTATTTTGTGGTCACAGGCCTGGCTGTAGATCAGATTTATAGGATTACAAAAATCCCGTGACACTGTATGTAGCCATAAACACACTCAGTTTTCATTCTTTATAACTTGAGCATACTACCAGAGATCCTTACACACCCTTTTCTCTTTCTTTTGATAAAGACCTTTAAGATGCTGTCACAGTTACTTTCCCTGGTGTGATAAAGCACCTGTCAAGAAGAAACTTAAAGTCCTGGAGAGATGGCTCCGAGGTTAAAGCACTGGCTGTTCTTCCAGTGGACTCTGGTTTTATTTCCCGCAGTCATGACAGGCACAGTTCTCTGTAACTCCAATCCTGGGAACTCAGTGCCTTCTTTGGCCCTCTGTAGGCACCAGACATGCATATAGTGCATAGATATATATGTAGGCAAAACTATTGTACACATACATATAATTATCAAAGAGAAGTAATTTAGGTAAGGAGGAGTTCATGCCAATTCTTAGCTTGAGGGAATAGTCCATCATAGCAAGGGACCCGTAACTGTAGGGCCTTGGAGCAATAGGTCACAGTACATTCACAGTGAGGAGGCAGAAGGAAAAAATGCTGGCGATCAGTTGGCTTTCTCCTTAGGATTCAGTCTGGGAACTCAGCCATGGAATGGTGCCATCTACAGTGGATAAATCCTCACACATCAGTCAATTTAATCAAATGGTCAAATAATACCTAGCTAGTGACTAACCCAATCTAGATAATTTGTCAGAGGCTTACCTCATAGATGGTTCTAGATTCTGTCATGGTGCTGACCAGTATTGACTATCACATAGGTATAGCTTGCTCTTTTTTATGACATACCTCCTCACCGAACAAGTGAGAGTATTATGGAACAGATTGACTAAATAATATTTATTACAATGTCCTGTGATAGATGCTATTTCAGTATACCAAAGAGCTGGCATACTCTCTGGCTTTGCAGAATTTAAGATGGCGAGAAGAGACAGCCAATGGGAAGAATAAAAACTCAGTGAATTAATGATACAGTAGGGGGGAGACTTAGGGACAGCTGTGAGGAGTGAGTCTGAATGACCACCTGGAGGCTGTAGTGGTGGAGACAGATGAAAAACACAGGGAGCCAGACTAGGAGGCATTCAAGGTAACAAAGTGTGTGGAAAGACTCACTTCTTGGAACACACAGAATGTGGTGGAAGCAAACTAAGTAGTGAGGCAAGGAGCCATCAACGAGAGACAGCATCGAAAGTTTGGCATAGGAAAGAAGAAATGAAGACTTTGACTCTTACTCTTAGTGAGATAGGGGGATACTGATGATATTGGTAAGAAATGCAAGGGCATTGAATCCTGAGTGGTGTCAGTGTGGAAATACCAAGACCAGTTAGACATTTACTGTATAAGATGTATAAGGCGAGAAGAACTTGACAGTGGAAGACGTGGTAGAGAAGTGGCCAGATTACAGATCCATTCTGAAGCTGGTTCAAGGAGGATGGCTAACGGGCTAAATAGTTGAAAATACTATATGATGAATGTGGGAATAATGCTTCAGCTTCAGCCATAGAGGAAAAGAACTGTCATTATGTAGGAAGAGTGCTCTATGGTAGGAACAGGCTGGGAGAAATTACCGAAGATATATTTGTTTTGAAGATGTTAAGTTTGAGTGCCTGTTAGCACTCTAGTGGAAATACCAGTTTGCAGTAAGATGTGCCTTTGGACTCAGAGTGCTGAAAGTCATGAGACTGGTTGGGGTCACCTGAGGGGTGAGAGAGAATATCTGTGTATTGATTACTCAGTACTCCACTTGAAGAGTTAGGAGAGATGAACAAAAACCAACAAAGGAGTAGCTAATAAGGACAAACACAGACAGACAGATAAACAGAGACACATACACAGATAAAAAGACACAGAGAGATATCTTAGGAATAAAGATAAGAATGGAAAAATGATTACGCATTTGATAACAGAGAAGTGACTGTCGCATATGGCAGTATGGGAATGGAAATACTGATAGGTTGAGTGAATTGAAAGGGAAGGGTAATAGATAAAAGATTAGAAGAGTGTAAAGAGATAGAAAACCTATATTTTAATGTTTTTGAAACCACTTTGCCACAAGTTTTGAGAAATGAGAGAGTAACAACCAAAGCATGAATTAGAGAAATGGGTAATGTGGCCCAAGGGACCAAAGCTGGAAGACATGGAGAGGAGCCTAGGAGGAGAGAACACACCAGCTAGTTTCTGGGCCACTGCTGCTGCTGTTGCTACAGAAGCAGAGGCTGCTGGGCCATGGAATGGACTGGGACTGTAGAGTTGAGTCCCATAGCAGAGACAAAAGGGCAGGACCACAGGAGCAGGCAGATGGCTGTCAGGTCCAGATGGGCAGATATAAGCTGAAGTAAGCTACAGCAACAGCAGGGACTGGCTGAGCTGAAGCCCCTGGGATATTTAGAATTTCTCTAGCTTTCCTTGTCTTGACAACGCACACACTGGGTGATCAGATGACAGGTTGACAGACCTTCACCTTCTTCTTGGCTGTGCCCTCTGCTTTGTATCCTCATGGGAGCATCCAGAGGCTGTGACATAATCTCACACCATGAAGATGGTCTTTGCTGCTGACTGTTAAGTCGTCACGTTGGTTGCCTCTGCTGAAATCCCTAAACTGTCCGTGCTGAGCTTGATTCAAACAATTCTATTCAAGATTCTAAACCATCTCAGGTTTAATGAAATGTTTTCTAATATTGTCTTCCAGCATTTACATGACTTAATTAAAAGTATAAAATATATCTTAAGTAAGTATAGCTTCCTTCAGGGCATGAATAAAACATAGCTTTGTGTTTTTTTTCAGGCACTCTGCCCAAAATGAGATATTACTATTGTATAAAACATATATAAAAGTATACAATTACATTAACAATAATTTATCAAGGTTATTATTTTTAAGTGATTATTATACTGTGAGTTAATTTTATAGCAATATTTGCAAGACATAGTAATATAGGGAATATAAGAAATTAGACATTAAAGCAAATCTGCATTCATTCTTATAAGAAACCACTCAGGTAAGTTATAAAGTAATAAAAGAAAATAAAACATAATACAAAATAGTGGCAAATAGGTTTCCATAATATAAGTTTTAAAATGTATATTATGGAGAAAAGGAAATTCATCTTTTTTTAAGGAAATTTTGTTTCAAGATCAAATGAGATCTAAATTTCATAATGAACTTCAGAATGAACTTCTTGGAGGGGAGGATGGCTGTCTCTCTGTATGGCTCTATCTGAGGGTTTGCTATTGAAAAGAAGAAAAAGATGGTTTGGGTAATGAATGGAATAAAATGCCAGAAGATTTCTCTCTTGCATCTTTCGTGACACACAAACAAAGACAGATACTTCTGTGAATGAGCAACATAAACCACCCTAAAACTACACAGTTGTTCTTCTGGCAAAAGCATCTAATTGGCTTCAGGTTTTGATCATATGGCAGATAATTTTCTGTCTAATGTGGAGTTTTTGGTATCAGTCTACTATGAAATTTTATTTATATATAATTTTACAACTATGTATATGTCTAAATATACATATATAGAATTTGTGGAGTATGGATATTTCAATAGATTAACATAATGATACAGATCAAATGTAAATCCTGCCCTGGAAACAAAAAGCCATGTGATGTGATTTCCAGGTTAAATTAATGACTTAGAAGCTGAAGCCCTTGTCAATTCTTTTGTCTTCAAGAATTTGTTTCAAATTACTTTGAGTTAAGAATAGATGTAGGTTTTTTTTTTTTTCAAATGTCTTTGGGAGTCTCTTCTTAGAGAGAGCAAATCATGTTTCAAAGCTAAAGGTATTAAAGTCATTGAAGGAATATACAAATATTGGGGTTTGATGCCAGCTTAGCATGGGTTTGTTTACGCAGCCCATTAGGGAACAGAAATGTGTGAGAAGAACGTGGGAAGACAGCAATTGCTCTCTGGAAGCTAGACAGTGTCAATCTTTGGAAATCAGCAGAGAGCACTTGGCAAGCACGCGCATGTCATGAGCTCTCCTTGGACAGTCTCCTTAGCTCCGTGGTGATCTCTTCTTGGGGCATGGAGGAGATCATCACAATCAGTGGGCCTTTTAGTTTGGAGAAGTGGGTGATTTATTATGCTGTAGGCACATAACACTGAAATATTTTTAGACAATAACAGCAGTTGGCTTGTTTACAAGTTCTCAAAAGCCCAGGTTTCAAAATTTAACGTTCCTTGGAAAATTTCCCAATATAATCTCATTAAAAGTCCTGTTACTGTTTGGGGGTGATTGCACATCTGGGATGTGCTTCATTTTTCAGCAAAATGTTTGCAAGAATAAGTAAATGCATGGCCATTAGGTGAGAGGATTATGGTTGGGCAATAAGCATCTTCTTAAAATTACATCTGTAATAATGAACATAGTCCAACATTAGTGTGAATTCTAAGGCTCTAGAGATCACAGAATCCTTGTACTTAAAGATAGCACCAAGGAAATTAGGAATGTTAAACCCAGAGGATTGTCTCCTCAACATAGGAAATGTAGACCTGTTTTCCATCCAGAAGACTCAGAGCAGATGGAGTTTATAGCCTGGTGATCTCTGCTATCTGTAGTAGAGGTCTCCAGACTATTACATTTATCCCAGACTCTTCCTCTGTAGACCTTTGTCTTGAACATTGCTTCACAGTCAATAATCCATCCTTATGGAAGATGTAACATGTAGCTTGGTGAGCTCTGTGATAACTTAGATCACACCATATTGCCCTTTAGGCCCTTAAGCTACTTAACGGACTTTAAAATTCTTCAGTAGTTCAGATGACAGACTCATTAGTATCTGTAGGATAATTTGGTTTAAAGATCATCATTGTAAAATTCACTCTTAGAGTCAAATACTTAAGGTGAGGACTCCCTCCTCTAGCGAGGTATACATTAGTGTTTTCTGACAATGGAAGCCACTGTCTTTGTTCCCACTCCCCAGTCCCACTTTTCAGAATACTTGTAAATGTCCTTAACAAACTAATATCAAAGCTTTATCACTTTAGAGGAAATGACTGGTCCTGACAGACATAAATGCCTTCTTTGTCTGTCACTTGAGATTGTACATATTCAAATATAAAGTATAAGCATAATAGAACCATTTTAGCCAATAGCTTACCAGCGTAGACAACATGCAGCAGACTGCGCATGCACACAGGCAGAACAGCCCCTCCCCATATACACAGCATGCATCTGTTTCCATGAAAGCAATTGTGTTCATGAAACACTTTATGGGGAAAAATGTTTACTCTAGTAAAAGAACACAGGGAAATCCAGAGGCAGACATTAGCACAGAGAAACAGCAAGAGTAGTCACGGGCATTATTTTCTGCCCCAGGAATTTGAGTCATGTTTTCAAACCATGAAAATTTAAGAGCAAAAGTTTATAGTTCTACTCAATGGAAAAAAAAATTGAGACTCAGCATACAAAGACAGCAGACTTGGTGACAGAGGTAAAAAAGTTGGACTTGGGACTGACTCTTGCCACCATAACAAACATGTCTCCACAGAGAGCATTGCTGTACTGTTCTAGAACCTGGGTTCGAAAAATCGGCAGTAAAGTGCAAGGTAGCATGCTCAACATAAGTAAACCCTAGAGGTGACATGGCAGGCAGTCCTGGAACACTGAAGTTTCTGCCAGCATAAGGATACCTTAATATCTATGAAGTAAAGTTATAGCCTTTGTCTATAAGACACCAGATATTAATTATTTTATGTTTTCATGTGCAACGATGCTTCTGTCATCATCCTCTTTCTTTTCCTCCTTTTCCTTTTCTTCTTGTTCATACATACACATGTTGAACACATATTTATATTGAATACTGTATAAAACAGTCTAGGGCTGGACTTCGTCAACAGTCTCTAGTTTTCTAATGCTTCTTCTAAAGGGTTTGTAGGGAGCGATAAATGACTGCGTTTGTCCAGATAGTCTTCTTGCTATTATGAACGTCTGTAAAACAGAAAGCGTAGAAAAGCAAAAAAGTAGTAAGGAAAGTGTTTAGTATCAGGAAGGGAGAGAGAAAGCATAGATTATAAACAGGAGAGGAAGTGTTGAGGGGTAAGCTGGAGGGATGAAAGGATTTTGTCTTTCCTTCTAATACAGTGTGTCAGTTGGAGGCACTGAGACTGGGGATGCTCTCTTCTTCATAGCCACTCAGGGACCTATATCTGCTGTTTCATACTTTGAAACTGGAGTTCCATGCAGGTGTCAGATACACTACCTGAATCCTGGGTACCAGCCTCAGGTTCAGTTCATTGGAAGAACAGCACCCATTCTTAACTACAGAGCCATTACTCCAGGCCCAAAGACACTATTAAGAGAAAGAAATCTGGCACTAAGGGCTGCTATAATCAAGGGCAGAGTACTAGCTTTGAATGTGAAAGACCCAAGGTTTCATCCAACATGTAAAAAAATTTAAAAAGAAAATCACATTAGAAGATATCCATCTGGTACTGACAAACCTCTTTTTAGACTTGTAATGTTTGAACCCAAAGAAGACAGCCATACCTTTGGTTAATCATTTAACATGTTTCTGGATCTCAGTATCCACATTAAAATGAACATATGTATCTTATTTTCTTGAAGCCACAGGAGTATCTTATATAGGAATTAAATCTACGCCATTCAAATCCTTCACGCTGACTGTAATGTACTGCCCGGCATCTTTCAAACCGATTTTCTCAATTCTGATGGTGAGTAATGTCATCCCTGGTTCTGACTGCAATCGTAGCAATAAAGTACCAGGAACTCTGGCAGAAAAAGAATCAGAGGGGCCTATTCCAGCACCACCTTCTTATCTCCTTCAGATTTCAAATTTCATCTTTATGGGATAGGCCGAACATCAAATGGGAATTCTTTATTATATGTAAGGATATTCTTCAGGATTGGTTTTAGCTTCTTCAGGTCCTCCAGTCTAAGTTCTTCTTCGGACTGTGTAGACTGTAATGCTGTGCTTCACAATTCTAAAGATGTGGCGATTTTGCCTATGGTTTTCTTTTGCTATTCTGTGAATCAAAAATTATTATGTTGAGCTTGGGTCTCCTCCTGTAGGTGTCTTGCTAATATTTGATACTTTTCTATTGCCTCCACCAGCTAGCCCCAAGAGTCAAAGTCGGCGCCTCTCCTATGATTGGTGCCCCAGCACTGCAGCAGACTCCGGGTCACTCCCAATGTGGCTGGCCTCCATCCTTATCACCTCCCACCCCTACTAGCAAGGCTGGGCTCTAGGGTGCCATCCTTCCCAGGCTTGGCCATGACATTAACAAGTTCTGGAGGAACCACCAAGGTCACCACAGCCTCCCACACATTACAAATCTAAAAAGATGTTTACGAGCACTGAGTTTTTGCCTTCATGGAGATGGATGAACTCAAACTTGGGCCAATTGTAAAAGAATTATATAATAAACCCACTGACTTTAAAAGAAAAAATTACTATTATTGACCAAGAAACTACTTTATCCCCTAGTGACACAATTCCTCTGAGAAGGCCACACCTACTGCCACAAAACCTTACCTACTAAGCTTCCTCAAGTGATGCCACTGCCTGGCATCAAATGTGTGAGTATTTGGGGCCATTCTTATGCAAACCACCACTCTTGGTATAAGTTAAAGTCATGTCATACACACTTCTTCCTCAAGACTCAGACCAGTCCTTTTCTCTATCAAGATTTAAAAAAAAAAAAAAACATGTCTTTAGAAACTCAGACATCCAAGAATGCTATTAGTGCATGCCTATCTTTCTTGGCATATCACCAGTAATGAGCTACATGCTAAACATATAGACAATGGGTAGGATAAAGGAGATTGTAGTTACAGGAAACAGAAACCACTCAATACATTTTAAACATCCCTTAGTTTGGTAATGGAATCAGAAGTTTACAAATTTTGGAAGACCTAGAAAAATAGACTGAGGCAGGTCCTCCTGAAAGAACAAATCCAAGATCAATACTACTGCACTGAGCTACAAGGAAATGACAATTCTTAGAACAATCAGAAATACATTAAAACTAACTGTGGCCCAAAAACTAGCTGTTGTGGCCAGAGAAGAAAAACTGACTTACCCCACATCTCAGACAATTTTGAAGATTATAACTAGAGTAAGTATAAAGGCTTGTGTTGGGCAACAGTACTGCTGGTTGGCCGTGTCTCTGCAGAGCTACGTTCTAGGGAAGAGGTTAGCAGACTATGTTCCCCAGGCCATAGCCAGGAAGAAACCATAGCCACATTTTATATATGTAATACCTTCTTTTGAGTGGCAGAGTTTTGTACCTGTGACAACTTGTATGTAGCTTCTTATATCTGGCAAGTGTAATCTTTTCTCCTTTACAGAATCAGTGAGCCAATGTCTTGCCGAGACATCAGTGATTAACTGCTGTCATAAGAATAAAACCCCAAATAAATCTATAATTATACTGTGATGTCTGTCAGGAAAAATATCCAAAACACTAAAACAAAAATTCTTGTGTCTTTCCTACCATGGCAGTTCTAAAATGCAGAACCTAATTTTCACACACAACTTCAACTGGAAGAGAATTGAAAGCACAAAGTTGTAGCTATTGATTTGGTAAGTATCTCCAAAGATCCAAAGAAGTCCTATTCCAAGAGACTAAAAAAAAAATTGACAGAGCCTTAAGGAAAAAATTCTGTTGGGAGGTGTGAATGTACCGGAATAACAGAACTTTACAGGGAACCTTCTACAAGCCTGATCACTGACTGAATGTGCTCTGTGGGGTAAGGAGAATCAAAGTACAATCAGAGAATTACTAAGGGTTCCACACACAGAAAGCAAGGACCTTGGTTAGGAACAATATCATGTAGACTCTTGATGATATGAGCTAAGCATTCAGGGAATTTTAGCTGTTGGTTCCCCAGTGTATAGACAGAATGGGTCAAACCAAATCCGGAATAAGTGTCAGTTCCTGGAAGATGCAAATCAGTATGGTGGATATGGTTCAAACAAACCCCAACAGCTCCCACATGTTCCCTGGTGCTGCCAGGTTGTACCAGCGCATGGTGCACAACGGTGTTCTCAGGTCCCGAACTTGCATGTTTCACAATTCTGCTGTGCTGGGTTCTTAGTCTCAGTCATAACATAATTTATTAGCAGAATCATAAGAAGCTCAAGAAAGATTTTTATTGAAGTTTGAGAAAAAAATAAACAAAAGAGGAGCAGGCTGTTGGAGGGAAGGGGTTGTATATGAGGGAAACAGAAAGTCATGCCTTTTAAGTTAATTTCCAAGAAAGCAACCAGGCTCAGCAACAGAATCTGTATGGAGCTAGTCCGAGACAGTGAAAATGTCTAGACTGTAAGGCAGTCATTAGAAAATGGAAACAGAAGTTATATTTTGAGTTTGAAAAAATGGGGGGTGGTCAGGTGGTGGTGACACAAACCTTTACCAGGTAATCAAGAAGCAGAGGCAGGTGGATCTCTGTGAGTTCGAGACCAGCCTGGTCTACAAGAGCTAATTCCAGGGCAGGCGCCAAAATTACAGAGAAACCCTGTCTCGGAAAGGCAAAGGAAGAAAGAAAGAAAGAAAGAAAGAAAGAAAGAAAGAAAGAAAGAAAGAAAGAAAGAAAGAAAGAAAGAAAGAAAGAAAGAAAGGGGGCTGGTTTAAAAGCAAAAACTTCTAAGCAACCAATCGAGGGAGGGAAGGAGCATCATCTCATTCCTAGGTCCACTACTCCCTACAATCTCCTTCGAGTGTGTTCACGTACTTCAGCTTTCCTAAGTAATTGTGTTAACACTGAACACAGGAGATGATACAATGTAATGGATAATCTTTGGAGCTGTTTATAATGCCATATCTCCATCCAAGGTAGAAGGAAAACTCAAATTTTTATGACCAGAGGAAAGTAACTGTCCTTTAATGTGTCTCAAATAAGTCCTGGTACCTCCATCCTCTATCCTCTCATAGGGTATTTTAAATCTTAAAGAGGGGCAATACTGTTTCTTTTCCTTGTATATTAGCAGAGAAACAAGAGGTGGAGACTAAAGCTGATTATGAGGAAGGGGTCTATTCTTAATGACCTCCAAGGCATCTAATTGCTGTCTATTCATCTGCTATGCTTTTGAAATTAGCCTTACCAAAGAGGAGTCTGCACAGGATTGACACCCTGGCCCCATAGCCATTTTGTTCCTGAGCCTTTCAAGAAAGCACTGGCTTAAGTAGAGAAATAGCCTAATGGTCCTGCATGATTCCTAGCTACTTGATTTTATTGACTACGTGATCTAAAGCATTAGAGATGTTATATTTACAGTAATATTAATTTACCAAGCTGCAGTTACCTGGAGATTACTAAACTTGTTTTTTTTCATTTTTAAAAGAATTTATTCTTATTTTATATGTATGTCTTGGCTTCATTATGTATGTTCATCACATGTGTGCCTAGGTGTCCAAAGAAGTCAGAATAGGATGCCCAATCCCCCAGAAATGGATGAATAGACAGTATGAGGAATTATGTGGGTGCTGAGAATTGAATCCCAGTCTTCTGCAAGAGCAGAAAATGCTCTTAACTGCTGATAGAACTCTCTAGCATTTCTCTGAGCATGTTTCTTAATGGAAAGGGAAATGCCAATCCAAGATAGTGGTTCCATTGCACCTTTGGGGACAAAGGAAACATTACTTCTCAGGCATTTAATTTGGGTATGGAAACTAGAAAATAATTTCTTTTCTGTTTTTGAAGAGCTCCTTTATATGGAACATTCCATTAAACATGAATCACAGAGTTGATACTACCCAGAGATTTTACAAGTTGCCTTCTTCTAAAGGAGAGCTTTGATTTTTTTGGTTTAGAAGTATCAAATTTGTTGACTCTTCTGCCTCAGTATTTTCATATCAGAATAAACATTTACTTCACAATCATGATTATTCTCTAACATTCTTACAGGTTAGCCAACGCCATTTCATGCTGAACACACACCATACACCCAATGATGAACTATTTTCTTTGTTTATCAGTAAGGTATGGAATCATCTAGGGATTTAAACTATGAGGAAATGATGGAGGAAGGTCATTGGTTAAAAAAAATAAAGAAACTGTTTGGCTGGCCCTCATAGGTTAAAACATAGGTGGGAGGAGTAAACAGAACAGAATGCTGGGAGGAAGAGGAAGTCAGCTCAGACGGACAGCTCTGCTCTCTGGAGCAGAGATGCCATGCTCCCAGCTCCTGGGCAGACACAGACGATGAAGCTCCGACCCAGGATGGACGTAGGCTAGAATCTTCCCGGTAAGCGCACCTAGTGGTGCGACACACCTGATTGGAAATGGGCTAGTCCAGGTGCGAGAATTAGCCTAGAAGAGGCTACACACACACACACATGCACACACATGCACACACACATACACATGCACATACATACACGCACACACACATACGCACACTCGCACACACACACACATGCATCATCTAAAACTCATTTTTATCTTAGCAGCTCTTTGAGCAGCAATTCTGACAGTGCTTATAGGACTTCACAGCATTTTAATTGGCTAGCTGAGAGGTCTCACAGAAACCCTGGACAAGTCTCACTCAGTACCTGTGGCTCCACCCAGCACTGCTCACCCCTCCCTCCCTTCCCCTAAACCTCTACAGTCCAGGAGCCAGAATTGCTTCCCTTCCCCACCTCCTCTTTCCTAAATGACTCAGCCATTTTGGCTGCACATTCTCTTGGTCTCTTGGTTCCTGGAAGGCTACTCTTGACCTTTTTGACCTCTCTCTTCTCTTGCTAGTCTCGTTCTTTCTCATTCTCTGCCCCCCGTCCTGGCTAAGTCTGCTGGCCATATTAGTCTGGACTCTTCCAGAAGCCTCTGGTTATGCTCCCCGTCATATCTACAATAAAATTCTTCTCCCCCAACCATACCTTGGAATGTCATTTTTATTCATTAGCCTCAGAGAGTCTTCACAGCTGTGGTTTTGCTTTTTTTCTGAGAATTTAAGATCACAGTATTTTAATTTTCACTTAAAAAAAATAAATCACAAGCAACTGGGTTTACTTGCTTGTTTTTTTGTTTGTTTGGGTTTTTGTTTTTGTTTGTTTGTTTTTGTTTTTGTTTTTTTGAGACAGGGTTTCTCTGTGGTTTTGGAGCCTGTCCTGGAACTAGCTCTTGTAGACCAGGCTGGTCTCAAACTCACAGAGATCCGCCTGCCTCTGCTCCCGAGTGTTGGGATTAAAGGTGTGTGCCACCACCACCCGGCTACTTGCTTGTTTTAAGTCAAGGTATCATTATATAGATCTGGCTATCCTGGAACTCTCTATGTAGAACAGGCTGGACATAGATAACAGAATTCCCATCTACTGTAGCCTCCTGAGTGCTGAGACTAAAGGTGCTCACCACCATACTCAAACCAAGTGATGAGTTTCTAATAGACTATTAGTCAAAAACCACACAGGCAAAATGACTATGTAATTTGTAAAATTATTTTCTAATGAAATAGCTCACAGTATCTTAAATAAATGATTCAAAAAAATGCATGACAAAGTCATTTCATATCCTGCAATTTTTATTATTTAACAAACTACATATTGACCTGCACAACCACTCCTACTAAGATTCATTTTGATATTTATTTCTTGGATTTTGCTAATAATACAAAATTACTTTGTTTATTTTAAACATCTTTTCCTTAGCAATGTCATTGAGATATAGCTCAGAGTAACTTACTTTGGAAAAGAATAAAATATATAATTTTATTCTATGCGGTAGGATGTGATTCACAGTAATCCCTTTATCCATAATAATGACCTCAGCCTTCATCCAAACTAAGAGTAACCATTCCCTTCCAGTTCATAGCATGTGTAACTGTTTCCTATTTTCCAGTGGCAACTGGTTCTTCCTGGCTCAAGCTCAAATTGATCATGAAATCAGTCTCAGATTTCCCTCCATGAGGTCCCACTCATTACAGTTACAGTAAGAAGGAATTTTAGAGTTAATTGAGCTTTAGGGTTAAAAACGTAGAGTTGGAAACACATAGAGAGAAGATAACAAACAAAAAGGCTTGATGCTGAGTTCCAGAGGGCCATGGTGACCAGATAAGAGGGAGGGTAGGGGCTCTTTAAAACAAACTAACAAAATGCAAAACAAGTAAATAAAAGCCATCTCAACAGGCTTTGGCTGACTACCACAAAAACTGATAAATAAAAACAAAACAAAACCCAAACCCACAAAACGCTGACTTTTCATGTATTTTTATATCCAATGCCTCTAATTACAGTTAGCTATGAGCGTTTGTATTGTCAATTTGAATGACTCTACAATCACCTAGGAAACAAACCTACAGGCACACTTATGAGGGATTATTTGCCTCCAAATTTGCCTGTAATCATTACTTTGCGTAGCTGATTGAATTGGGCAGACTTGCCCACAGTAGGTGGCACCATCCTCTCAGCTTGAATAAGAAGGAGAGAACTAGTTGGTTGCCAGTTCCATCACCCTCTTCCGGAATGTAGATGGATGTGACCAACAGCTTCATGTTCCTTGATTCTCCAGGCTCTTCCAACTGAGAGCCAACATAAACCACTTCTGTTTTAAGTTGCTTTTGTCAGAGTATTTTTTCCACAACAAGAGGAAAACAAACTAAGACAGAAGCCTTTTTAAGAAAAAGTAAATTGACCTATTGTGGTGTTTTGAATGAAAATGGTCCCATAAACTCAGAGGGATTGATACTACTAGGTGCTGTTGCCTTGTTGGAGTACGTGTGGCCTTCTGGAAGGAAGAAAGATTTCAGATGCCCTAGCCAAGCCCAGTGGCTTATTCTCTCTGCCTGCTGCCTACAGATCAAGATGTAGACCTCTTGGCTCCTTCTCCAGCACCATGACTGCCTTCGTGCCACCTTGCTTCCCGCCGTGATGACAATGGACTAAACCTCTAAACTATAAAGTAATCCCAATTAAATGATCTTCTTTATGGATGGCTATGGCCATGGTGTCTCATCACAGCAATAAAACCTAAACTAAACCTATTAAATCCCTGCTCTTAAAAATTGTTTTTGGGGGCTGGGGGCATTGAAAATTAACATATGACCTGAATATATGACTTAAATTTTGTGCCATCATATAGACATTGAATAAAAGATCAGGACTAATTAATGTGTAACTATAATTCAGGTTATCTCCATTCCAAACAGCAGGAGGCTGATCTTACTCCTTACCACTCCTGGTCCTGCTGGTAATAGGAAGGACCTTGGCTCAGCGTCTTTACATAGTTCTCTCCTCAGGACCTAAGAAAGCTACCAGATCCTGTGCTGTTATTTTGCTTGTGATCAAACAAATAAAGCTTGCCTAAAGATCAGAGTGTGGAGATAGCCACTAACTAGCCACAGAGGCCAACCAGTGATGGCACACACCTTTAATCCCAATACTCAGGAGGCAGAGGAAGAAGGATCTCTGTGAGTTCAAGGACACCCTGGGCTATAGGAGATTGATCCTGTCTAAAAGAAAAACAGAGTCACGCAGTATTGGCTCACATCTTTGGTCCCAGTACTTGGGAGTCACACATCTTTAATCCTAACAATAAGGAGGTAGAGACAGGAAGGGATATGGCTGGGCAGAGAAAGCCATATAAGGCAGGAGGAGACAGAAGCTCGCGGCATTCATTCTGAGGATTCCTACAGATAAGACAGCCATTTGGTCTGAGTATTTGATAGAGGTAAAAAGCAGCTGGCTGTTCTGCTTCTCTTTTCCTTTAGCGCTTACCCCTATATCTTTCTCGGGCTTATTATTATTAAGACCAATTAGAATTTTCTCTACAAGATACATAACTAACCATCTCAGAAATATGCATAAAACACACACACATAAACACACATTTATGCATACATATTAAGAAATATAACCAATTAGAATTTTCTCTACAAGATACATAACTAACCATCTCAGAAATATGCATAAAACACACACATAAACACACATTTATGCATACATATTAAGAAATATATTTTAAAAATTTATCTATTTTTATGATTATGTGTATTTTATCTGCATGTTTGTCTGTGCAACACATGTATAAAGTGTTCTAGAGGCCAGAAAAGGGCATCAAATTCTCTAAAACTGGAGTTACAGGCAATTGTTAGCCATCATATGAGCACCAGAAACCAAACCTGAATCCTCTGTAAGAGGAGCAAGTACTCTTGACCACTGAACCATCTCTATTACCCCCACATAAAACTTCTTTAAAATATACAACACAGAACTCACACCAATGTTCCCCTCCTTAGAGCAGCATGAGGCAAGCTTTCTTTGAACGTTATGGGATGCTTATTTATATTGTGACCTTTATGGGAAGCTGGAAGATAAGGCTAATGTCCTTCCACCCATTGTGATTGGGAAACTCTTCCTTATTTCCCTCACTCAACAAGGGCACAGGGCATCCGTGTTATCCATGTAAGCAGAAAGATATGAGTCTTTTCTCTAAAATAATGTGGGTCACGACCAACATCTCATCACAAGAGCAGAAATAACAAGAAATTCATGACAGATATATTTAAGGTTTTATGACCCCCAAGACTTTTAGAAATGAAGATCCAAATGCCCTCAAAACCCGTCCACTTTTGTGGTAGAAATATGACTTGACAAAACGGCATCAACTAATGAGTATAGGTTGGCATGATTCATGAGGGTTTGTCCAGACTCTTCTTGGTCTCTGTAGAGCACACACAGGACTCCTCAGGAGTGGTGTTTCCATAATCTATGAGCAGACAAGATAAGTGAGAGGATTTTCTCCTGGCTGACTCTTTTACCCTAAGGTAGTATGGAGTCTGAAAGCTGACTAGCCCAGTTTTGACCTAGGGATGGGGCAAAGCAGAATGTTGTTTGCAGGCACCCACCATGCAGCAGGTTTGCACATATCTATCTGATATTAATAGTGTGATATCTCTCTCCAGTGTCACAAAAGGAGGAAGTCTGCATGGTGAAGATGATCAGAAACTGACTCTTCACTTTCTAGTCTCAAATTACATTTTCCTTCTTGAAGTTGTCTCTGCACAGCCGTTGTTTTTATTTCTGTACTATTTTTATTTACTTTGGAAGTGCAAAATGATTTTTCTATTGTAATTTGAGTCCATTTTCTTGGTATGTTTTCTAAAAATTCTTTTAGAGAATTTTCTCCCTTGGATTTGTATAGCCCTCATTTTCTGAGACAATTGAAAGGCTTTTGATTTCTTCTTTGTTTCAATAGAGAGCTGAATAAATAGATGGATAAGAAATTGCATTTGTATTAAAAATAAGGGAAAATATCCCCAAGTGTAGCGCCAGCACTCAGCTTTTTTTAATGAGGGATAAATATGCTCATGCATATTCTATCCTCTGAACATTAAGAATTAGCAAAGTGTACACACTGTATTTTACCCTGTGCTCTTTCGGGCTCTTTTATGCCTCAACTCTTCCTGTTCCATTGTATCTGGATGGTGTATGGGTAGAAAGGTTGAAAACATAAACTTCTGATTATTTTAAAATCTCCAATGAGAATCACTGCCATCAAAGAGAAAAACAGCAACAAATGCTGGAGAAAAGGTAGGAAAAGAACTCAAATTAGTGCAGCCACTGTGGAAAGGGTATGGCAGCTCCTCTAACTACTAGAAAGAGAACTGAAATGTGATGCAGCTATACAACTCTTTAGTATACACAGGGGACAAAGTCACCATGTGTGCTGGTTAGTTTTATGTCACCTTTCCAAAAGCCAGAGTCTTTTTTTTAATTTTTTTTTGCCAGTGTCATTTTGAAAGAGAACCTCAAATAAAAGCTAATCATAGCAGATTGGCCTATGGGCAAGGCTACGGTGCAGTTTTTCGATGGGTGATTGAAGGGAGAGAGATCAGATCGTTTTGAAAAGTGCCACTCCTGGTCTGGTAGTCCTGGATGTTCTATAAAAGCAGGATTAGCTAGCCATGGAGTCAAGGGGAACCAGCCAGTGAGCAATATTCTTCCAGGTTCCCACTAGAGTTCCCGCCCTGGTTTCCCTCAACAGTAGACTATGATTTGAGACATTTAAGTAAAATCAATCCTTTCCTCTTGAAGTTGCATGGTTATGGTGTTGGATAAAAGAAATGGAAATCCTAACTAAAAAAACATACAACTCCTGATACTTGCTCAGCCATGTTTGTTGTGACACTGTTCATAATAGCAATGTGTGGAATTAATGGATATAGAACGTGAGTGAGAGGAGACACACACATACAGAGAGAAAGGGGGGAGAGAGGGAGAGACAGACAGACAGACACACACACACACATACACACACACACATACACACACACACACACACACACACATGGGGTGGGGCTGGAGAGAGAGAACAAATTTATTTTCAGCCACAAAGAACAGCAACATTATGTGCAGGAAAATGTGTAGAACTGGTAGTAATCATGTTAAGTAAAGCAAACCAGACTCAGAAAGACAGATCTCTCATGTTTGCCTTTTATTCAGAATCGAGATTTAAAATAAGAAAAAAATTATAAAGAAGGACATTTGGAAAAATGAAAATGTCAAGGGGCCGAGATGATGTGGGAGAGAAATGAGGAGATTAATATGGGGAGATTAATATGGTCAAAAAACACTACACACACACATGACTGTCAAATCATATAAACCTATTATTGTGCTCAATTAATGCATGCTAATATAAATGAAATGGACCTAGAAATCTGTGGTTTCCATTTTACTACTCGATGAGCATATTTTTTAGAATAAAGAACTGGACAGTGGATGAATTATGGAGCACAGACAATACACTAAAAGCAGTTTCCACATTGTTGGCTTACAGGGGAGATACAAACTGCTGCTCTTATCCCATCAGACTTAAGTGCGTGGAATTGTCCAGTGTTCCTTGATGTAGACCATCAGCAAGCAGTGAACAGTATACTGGCCTCTTCTGGATCCTTTCAGAAATCTGTGTGAAGTCAGGCATGAGGCTGCATCAGAGACTACTATTTTTAATACTAAGAATCTTTTAATAGCAAGTTACTTGCTTTAATTTGAGGTAAAAATACAATTCCACAGACAAAACAATGCAGCCAGCTGAAACTGATATTCCCAACAAGTTGTGGGGTTTTTTGGGGGGGAGGGCTTCTCTAATGGCTTCCTTTGTGTTCTGTAACCCAATGTCACCTCCCCGCCCCTGCACCTGGAAGCGGAGAGCTCCACACTCTGTGAGGAGAGTGTTCTCAGTGACCTACTTCTCTGCCTTGCTGCTGTGTCACTCTCTCTACTGAAAGAACTGATTGATTTCAAAGGCAGCCTTGCAATGAGATGCTCTGTGGTGCCAAGAGAATTAGAACCGGACCCAAAGGTGCAAGAGCAACCTGGACTAAAAATAGCACCCACCCCTGAAAGTTGATTAACACCAAAAGAGACATTATTAAGTTTTTCGATTAGAATATCTGCACTTGGAGATTCTATTTTGAACTTTGAAGGTAACACGTGTGTTAAATACAAGAGCCTGGGACTTACCCGGAGCAGGGAAGTGAGCGTGCAGTGCCTTCGGAAGGCAGCCTGAACACTATGATACAGACAGGATGGTAATTATAGCCAGTGCCCTAGTCTAATTTTTCTCCCCATTAGCATAGGAAAATTTTATTTAATTAATACTTATTTGGAATTCTACAAACTTCTTAAAATGTGGAATTTAAAATTTACATACTCTCTGATTAAAAAACGTCTTTATGCACGCTATATGCTTCTGGATTCCACTGAAAGACACAGTAGCTATACGATGCCAAACATTAAACGGAAATGTAAAACCTAATTACACCCTAAGGAAAGATGGTTGGATAGCAAGTTAGTTGTTTGTGCTAGCCTGGAGTCCTTGATTTCTTCTCCTTTTCAACCATCACCAAGCCCTGTCAATTGAGCCTCTTAAGTAACAGTCACGTTGCCCCACCTCTCCGCCGTCCCCATGGTTACAATCTATCAAAGCCTCCTGCCTCGCGAACTTGAGTAATCTCTCTATCCTTTTCTTTGTCTCCTTGTGTTCTTCGCTCTGTTAGAACAGCAGATCAAATAAACGGGTTAGTATTTTATTACTCCCTTAAATCTCCCCTCTATGGTTGTGTAAAGTCCGGTCCCCTCATCACAACTTTGCGGTGCTGGCACAGTTAGCCAGCCTAACGCGCTAGCACCCTTAGCGGAAGGAGGATCTGAAGACTAACGGGGCAGCCCCTGAGTGTCCTTCTTCCCCTTTCTCTACCTTGGCAGCTCTTTGGTCTGCAGCAGGTCACTCCCGCTAACACCTAGGCTCCTCTGTTAGCAACCTTGCCTTTTGGAAAGCTCTTCCACTCTGGATGAAATGTGACAATTCCCAGTAGCTATAGTTTCTAGAATGAGACCAACATGTTTTTCTAGCCCTCCCCATTCTGCTGATCCCTGGTCAAGGACATGCAGGAGATCTGCTTCTCCTCACTATGAAATTCTTTCACTCACCACCCCTTGATTAACCATTGCAATGGTCAACTGCTGGTGAAAATAGGAAATTTCTCAACCTCTTGCAATCCCTCTGCCTAACCTAACCTAGCCTGTTAGTGAAGGATGGATGGCTATGATTCTTACAGACCCCTCTGCTGAGTGTTTCCCAAATAAAGAAGGCAATTGTTAGATTCCTCTCTTTCTTGCCTGCTTTCTCTGTCTCTGTCTCTCTCTGTGTGTGTCTCTCTGTCTCTCTCTCGTGTGTGTGTGTGTGTGTGTGTGTACAGGGCAGGGCTTCTCCTCCATTGTTCTTTGTTTTATATTTTGAGACAGGGTCACTGACTGAATCAGAAGCAGGCTAGTTGAGATCGGGTGTAGTTGAGATGAGTGTCTTTGGTCACTCCCCATGCCGGGCTTGCCAGACATACACAACAATGCTTTGTTTTTGAAATAAGTGCTGGGGACGCTTCCACAGCAATCACTTTCCTGCCAGGCCCCTCCTCATTGCTAACACAGTGATTATGCAGTCGTTGCTCAGTCTTCGATATTTTTCACCCCTCTGAGTGCCTTGCTGACTTTAATTTGTCCTTCGGATCTCAGCTTGGTTATCAATGAAAGCAGGATGGACCCAGACACACTCTCTCCGGTTCTTTGTAACACTCTTCATATCACAACGCTTCCGTTTAATGTCTCATCCTATTCCAGCTGAAGAGGGCATCAGGCAAAATCTTTTATTTACTTGGCACACAGAAGAGTACAGGGTTGTTAGTATTCTCTGGGCGAATGAGCAGGTAAAATGCTATAAACAGGTATTATAGAGCTGGCAAGATGGTTCAGAGGATAAAGTACATTTCTTGCATACCTGATAGCCGGAGTTCTGTCTCTGTATCCTATGCTGGAAGGAGAGAACTGAGTCCTGAAAGTCCTCTAACTGCCCGTGCACACACCCACACTCTAGTATATATCACACACCCACAGTCTCACACATATCACACACATCACACACTCTAGTATATATCACACACCCACAGTCTCACACATATCATAAACACACACACACACACTCTAGTATATATCACACACCCACAGTCTCACACATATCACAAACACACACTCTAGTATATATCACACACCCACAGTCTCACACATATCACAAACACACACTCTAGTATATATCACACACCCACAGTCTCACACATATCACAAGCACACACACACACACACACTCTAATATATATCACACACCCACAGTCTCACACATATCACAAACACACACTCTAGTATATATCACACACCCACAGTCTCACACATATCACAAACACACACTCTAGTATATATCACACACCCACAGTCTCACACATATCACAAACACACACACACACTCTAGTATATATCACATACCCACAGTCTCACACATATCACAAACACACACACACTCTAGTATATATCACACACCCACAGTCTTACACATATCACAAACACACACACACACACTCTTACATGTATCACACATATATACTCTCACACATATCCCAACACACATTCTTACACATATCACACATGCATACTCTCACATATATCACAGACACACACACATTCTCACACACATCACACACATTCTCACACATATCACACACACTCATCTCATACACATTCTCACACATATCACACACATCACACACTTTCACATATCACACACATCTCATACTCACACACACACATCACATAGACTTACATATCAACATCACACACAGTCTTACACATATCACACAATCACCTGCACAAATTCTCACACACATCACATACACAGACGCTCACACATATCATACACATCACAAACACAATAAATATTTTTAAAGGATTATAGAAACCAAAACCATCTTTAACCCTAAGGGAGAGCTAAGGGCAGGAAAGCTTTCAGAGAATGTTATATTTGAAATGAGTTGTGAAAACCACATAGCATCCTGTCAGGTGAAAAGACAGGTAGACCATTAATGGCTTTATGTTGCCTAAGTGCTCGGTTACGACAGGAGGTAATGGTCTCAGAAATTAGGAAAGTCATCACAGGTGTGACTGAGTCGCTGCCAGGAGCACCTGACACAGCCACACATGCTCTTGGTTTTTAAATTTTTGCCCTCAATTGGTATCAAGAGAATTCATTTGTTTTTAAATATATCTTTATCATGAATGGTTCAAATTAAAGCACTAAGGTTAAAACTGAGTATTTGCTAGGAAAGGAAACACATTATTCTTTAATTATGGAAATTTGCAAATTTGAATTATGTTTTCTTGTCTCTAAACAACCCGTTATCCAGAGGAAGTTCCCCATTGAATTTGTAATCTAAAGGTGGAGGCTGGGAGACTGCTCAGGGAGCAGCAGCCCTTGCTGTGCAAACATGAGGACTTGAGTTCAAATGCTCAGCTTCCACATAACCCCTGGAGAAGGGGGAAGAGAGACAAAGCCCAGCTCATTGGCAGCCAGCCTAGCGAAGCATGATTAATAAAGATGCAGAAAGAGAAATTGGGGTTCATCCTGAAGATCCAAAAAGTAAAACAGCCAGCCGCTGGCTCTTACCTCAACCTCAGACCTAAATGGCGATCCTGCCTCCCAGAATCTCAGAATGAGACTGTCTGTTCAGTGCTTTTTCCTCCCATTTTATAATCCTTTCTAGGGTTGGGATTAAGGGTGTGCACCACCCAGTTTCTATGGCAACTAGTGTGACTACTGAGATTAAAGGTACATGTTATGATAATCTGGTCTGTAAGGCTGACCACTGGGACTATTTTAGTTTTAGATCTTCAGGCAGTCTTTATTGATCAAAATACAATTGAAATGCCACTGCAACCTAGCTTAAAGTGTGAGCTTCAGGTTCAGTGAGAAACTGTCTTAAAGGAATAAGGCAGAGAAATACAAGAAGATTTGAGTCACCCTCCTCTGGCCTCTACTTACCTATAAATGGGCATACAAACCCTCAAACACAAGTGTATACAGCATACACACTCACATGCACACCAACTCCAACCCCAAATAAATAAACAAATAAATAAATAAATGATAAACTAGAGGAATTTGAAATAAATAGACATAAATACCAACTGGAAATAAATTGATGGTTGCTTTAAGTCTATCTGAAAATTAGTCATAGTCTAATATTTTATTTTATTGGGTGAGGGAAAGATTTATTTCATTCTCAGTTCAATATAACAGTTCATCATCAAAAGCGATGAGGACAAGAACTCAAACAGGCAGAAACCTTAGGCAGGAGCTGATGCAGAGTCCATAGGGGGTACTGCTTACTGCTTTGCTCATCATGGCTTGCTCGGTTTTTTCTTACACAGTCCAGGCCCAAGTGCCCAGGGTGGTACCACCCACAATGACCTGGACCCTCCCACATCAGCAATCAAGAAAATGCTCCCATAACCTTGCCTGCAGGCCAGTCCCATGGCGACCATAGTCTAACATTTTTTATTCTTTATTGATTTTTATTGAGTTCTACAATTTTCTCTGATCCCCTCCCTGCCTCTCCACTCCCCTTCAATCCTCCCCAAAGTCCCCATGCTCCCAATTTACTCAGGAGATCTTGTCTTTTTCTACTTCCCATGTAGATTAGATCCATGTATGTCTCTCTTAGGGTCCTCATTGTTGTCTAGGTAGTCTGGGATTGTGATGTGTAGGCTGTTTTTTTTTTTTTTGTTTTGTTTTGTTTTTTTTTTTGCTTTATGTTTAAAAACCACTTATGAGTGAGTACATGTGATAATTGTCTTTCTGTATCTAGGCCACCTCACTCAAAATGATGTTAGCTAGTTCCATCCATTTTCACGCAAAATTCTAGATGTTGTTATTTTTTTCTGCTGTGTAGTATAACATTTTAAAGGAGGGCAAAACTAAGATACCCCTGGGAGAGATGCAAGAGGAGATGACTTTTTGCTGCCACCTGGTGGCAGTCCACTTTGCTACTGGACCCTCTTGAGATCCTAACTTCAGAGTCCCCCAGCTTTGCAATCTCCTGACAAGTGTTCCTCTCACCTGTCTGTGGCAGCTTTTGCGATGTCCAGTTTTTCCGCTACTTCAGCAGCTAGCAAATGGGAAGACAACAAGATTGCTATGGTACAGAATGTAACAAATTGTAAACTGACCAGGAAATGAGAAGAAACTCATCTTCCTGAACAGAACTCAAGGCTCTTTGGAAGCTGTCACTGAGCATAAAGGCTTCGCTTGGTCCATTTTCCCCCATCTGTTCCCTTGTATACACAAATAAGCCCCGTGGACCATGTTTCAACACATTCATCTTAACAGAGAAGTGGGGTCAATAGTGCCAAACAGATGTGGAATGCACATCATAGTGAGGACAGAAATACGTCTGGAAGTAGGAGATGCACTATGCCTGTCAATTATAATGGTAGGTTTTCGGGAAGCAGTGTGTGTGGGGGGGGGGGCATGTCACCAAGAGCACACGAAGGGATGTGGTGAGGGCAGCCTCCTGAGGGTGTGGCTTTGAACTTGAATCGGAAGGAAATTCATGTGATAGGCACATAGAATTTGGCATGAGTGTATTCAAAACATAAGCGTGGCCCATGCAGAAGAAGTAAGACAGCTAAGCATGGACCACTCAGGCTATCAATTTGCACTAGAGTTTAGAGGATGGAGGTTATTGAGGTGGGATGTTGGAAGATGAAACTAGATCTTGGTCGTCCAGAGTGATGAACTGCTGAAGGGACATCTGAATTTTTGTAAGCACAAGAAATAAACATTGCAAGATTCAGACAGAAGAATAGCATGGCGCTTACACTTTGAGTTTACTTCCTGGCAGAAAACAAGGTGTTAAAAAGAGACCACAGTGAAGAATAATTTACGGATCTGTGCTCTCTGAGTATAGTAGTGACATTGTCAGGCTTAGAGGCCCCTAATGACAGACCTAAGTTGGAATCAGCTTTGGACCCAAACCTATGTTTTTTCTGGTAGGACTAGAAAGGGATTCCTTGAGGTCCATTGTAAGCAAAGTACTCCCTCCTGCTCAAAAGAATGAAAACTGAGTTCTATCTTTGACCTGAGTAGGTACATGACATGTCAGGCTCCCAAAATACTACATCACTCTCTCCTTAAGGGTGACTGCAGCAAAGTCAGTAAATTACCTGGCCAGGAGCCTGACAATCAGAACAGAGACCACAGAGGCCATCCTCAGGAGGTGGGGAGAATACTTATCCCTGTAGTGAGATGATGTACTTGGACCCTCTGCGGTCTATCCTTCCATACAGTTGCTAACGGGTCATCACTGCGGAGTCGACCTGCTTTCCTGGGTTTTCACTCAATAATCGTAACTTTTCCCATTCTCCCTCTTGTATTTTCTACAAATAGTGACCAAACTTCTGAGCACACTCACTCTGACACTTTGGACCTTCTCACATTTTCTCTGAAAACCCCTTGCACTCAGTGAAGCTGTTTACTGACTATCCTTTTTTCTTGGCCGGTCCCTCAAGAGACAGGACTTTCTATTTTTATCTTCTCCAACTTCTTCCTCTCAGGAATTCAGTGTGTGTTTGTGTGTGTGTGTGTGTGTGCACGCAACTGCACATCACCAAGAGATTATGTGGCAGGTGTGTGTGTATTGTGTGTGTGTGTGCACACATGCATGAGTGTGTACGTGTGTGTGTGTTGTTTTGTGCCTCAGGAGCTATCTACCTTGTTTTCTGAGTTATATGATCACACTGGGTCCTGTAACTTAATGACTAAGTAAGACTAATCCCAGTAAATCCAAGGAATTCATCTGTCTCCACCTCCACAGTACCAGGATTACGGGGATTACAAGTGTGTGCCCTCACAGCTGACTTTCTGCTGTGCTTCAAACTCGGGTTCCCCTACTTGCATGACAATTGCTGCTAAGATTCAGCCACCTCTCCAATCCAGCTACTTCTTATATCAATATCATTAAGAGTTCTAAAATGCTTGCTAATACTGAACACCTGAGAACTGATCTTAAAAACTGCAAAACAACAATAAAAAGTCTTTAGACATTTCAAAAGATTGGAAATAAATTAGCAGTAAAGCTGAGAAAGTTACATATATTGATTGTGTAGTACAACATCCTTGTAGTGTGTGTGTGTGTGTGTGTGTGTGTGTGTGTGTGTGTGTGTGTGCTATTCAACATGAGGTTTGCTTTCTGGCATCCTCTGGTCTTTAGCTGGGACACAGCTAAATATGGGCTTAGTCTTCTTTTCAGTGAAAATTATGTGAAATGATTTAGCAGTTTTGATTAGAAGACATATTCTCTTTAATCATACAGACATGCTACTTGCTTCTCTTCTCCTATGAATAACGATAAGTTGGCTTAAATTTTTTTCATGTTAGTAAATAAATCTTTGCAATTGAGAGTGATCTGAAGGTCAGAATGGCAAACACATCCAAATAGAAAACACACAAAAGTCTTTCATCGCCCTCTTTCCTGGGTCTGGAAACTGTTAGGGGACACACACTGCTTGTTTGTATTTAAATTCAAGCTTGTTTATCATTTTACTGCAGGAAATTCCTCACAGCAGTATTAAAATAGAAGCCTACACCTTTCAGAGTATCGCCAGTGGTACAGAAGCAGGCAGAGGGAACCAGCAAGTCAGGACTTGTTCATGGGATGCAGGCATGTGAGACCCTAGTGTGTGAGGCAGCATGGATCCCAGTATGTACTTCTGCTGGGATCTCTGGCTTCTCAGTGAGTGTCCGTGTATAGGTAGACACATGTGTTACGTGAGGAAACAAGCCTCACAGGTGGTTCCTATGTAGAGCCAAAGATAATAAACAGAAAACATATGGCATATGCTAGGCTTCCCATAATATTAGACTATTGATTTCCTGCTCAGTCAGCATTGGAAAACGAGATGAGAGTCATCCAAAAGAGGGTATTTCTGATTGTCAAAGACATAATTGTGCATTGTGCTTCGACGTAAGATAGATTTACTAACCATTTTCTTTGAAGCAGTAAGCTCTGACCCAATTTCTCGAAGCCAGATGGCAAAACCACTTCCATTGGGGCAGATGGCCCTATTGATTTGCAGAACCACAAAAACATCAGGCTCGGAAGATACTCTGGGATGCAACTGGTGCACCCAGAAGACAGAAGAAGGCCTTTGATGTTAGCGTGGATATCAAGGAAGCACAAACTGTCAGAAAGACGTGTGTGGCTTCAGACACTCGCACAGTATGGAGGGTGTGAAGCAAAGCATTCAGAGGAAGCCAAGCTGCTTTCACTGGCACCGGGAGTATTTGAGAAGCTGCATGAACCGAGCCTCTCTGTGGAAGACCCCGGCATGTTTATGAGTACCAGATGCGCTTGCCTGGAAAGGAAACGGGAAAGCCCCGCATTCATATTCATTAATGAGGTAATAGCAAAGCTCATTTACAAAGGCTACTATCTGTTGAACTCACACTGGTAAGAAGCATCGAGAAGAAGTATTACTCTAATGGAAAACATACCGGGGATCAATTTTCCCTTGAAACAACTAAATTATATAGAAAAAAAATTCTGGCAGCAAGATGTGTATCTTCTTGTAACACAGCATGCAGCTTAAATTCCAAGAGAGTACGGGTATTACCCAGAACTTGCCAGTAACCAGACATCTTTAGAAATAGAACTGATTGTCTTAGCAATTATGAGTTCCTTACCTACAGATTCAAATCAGCCCCTGAATAGAAGATGACCTTGGTGAGAATCCAGGAATTGATCAGTGGCTTCATTCTCTGAAGCATCACTAAAGTGGGCATTCGCTCCTTTACCGTAGTGTCCAGGAATTATAAGGACAAGTTGTGAACCCAGGTCTAAATCAAAGAATGCTTTGTCTATACATTGTGGTTTTCTAATCTTACTTATATACATGGTAACATGTGACCTACAGGTACAAACACTCCATCAGAAATTCTTGTTCCAGGTAAACTACAACTAAATAATTATTAGACATAAACTTCCCATGCATTAATCATCCCATTGCATAGCTTTATTTCCCTACCAAACCCCAATTGTATTTATGGCAAAAATGTTTTAGTTCCCTTGTTTGTTAGTGGTTATAAATAACCAGATAATCTAGTGCTACCCAAGGTTTTATAAGTATGGGTGTTGAGGTTTTGGGAAAAGGAAAATTACACATACATGGACATACGCATGATCCCAAGATACTTTTTAAAATTTGTATGTGTATGTGTATTTGTAAGAGAGTGAACAATAATACTTCTATTATGTTCTAGTGGCCATTTGTCTAATTCTTCTGAATGACAAACTGTTTATATTGATTTCAAGACAGCATTTCTCTCTGTATCCCTGGCTGTCCCGGAATTCGCTTGTAAACCAGCTGGCATCAAATTCAGAGAACAGATTCAGAGGTCAGTTTGTGACCGTGGTCTCAGTTGTCAAGAATTAGGGTCTGGGAGAAGGTGTCAAGGAAAGACCAACAGCCATGTATGCAATAACAAGAGCACTTTATTAATTCCAATGTTGGGATGGCACTTAGTGACCCCCCAAAGAAGGTCATAAGCTCCTTTTCAGCAGAGTTAGGAGAGTTCCAGGGAGGAGAAATTAATCTGGGGATGATTGGTGAAGGAAATATTAGTCTGGGGGCCGATTGGTGGGAAGTCCTAGTGGTTAGGGACCTTCCTGCAACAGGATAGGAAAAGCTATCTTTAGATATCAGGATGCTGGGGGACATATGCTGAGACAGCCAAGGGGCTTTGGGGGCTTGCTGAGCAAGCAGAAGGGGCCTTGAGGGGCCTGCTGAGCTAGCAGACAGCTGTGGGGCACCTGCTGATTGGTTGCTCCTGATATGTGGTTTTCCTGAGGACTGTCTGTTTAGCTCTGCCCCATTTTAGTGGGCTGAAACGAAGGCCTGGTCTCTATCAGGGCTACTAGTAGAGCCTTTCTTGGCTCTGGTCTGTCTTCGCCCAGCCCTTTCATCAAGCTGTCTCTAGGCATTTATTTAATATCGTTCAGCCATATGTATTTAGATATTATTTAACATACTTTAGTCATATTTTACATTTTTTGAGCAATGCTTTACAGTTTAAACATGTTGTCTTTGTAAAGACAAAAAAAAGGAAAAGAAAAGATGAAAGGAGAGAGAAAGAAAGAAAATGCCACAGGCAACACAGTCAAATTAGTCATGTAGCCATTTGCTTAGGGAAATCCATTCTGTTCATTCAAGGGAATCAGCTACAGGAAAAGCCAGTCTCATTCTAATTTAGTGTAGTTCTAAATATCACTATGAGCCTGATTAGTAAAACCACATCAAAAAAGATTAGGCTGCTCTGCTTGCTTCGTAGATGAATATTCAATATTTAGATCTTTGTAACTATAAAAAGTAAATGCGCTATTTGAATATATGAAAAACAGCCCTCCTTGACACTGCTAAACCATTTTCTTTTGAGACTAGCCCTTTGAGATTGTCACATGCTGACTGAAATATGAGTTACGTGTACCTCTACCTAGAAATAAGACTTATACCACACTGGCAGAAAGGAAGCCAGAACCAATGAGTGGCCCTCTCTCAGGTGGCTTGCGGTCATTAACCAATGAGAAGTCCTCACTCAGGCTTGCCTTCTTCACCTTTTCCACTGATTTTCTTCCTGGACCTTCTACTCCATCTTCCCCAGTCACATCTTATTGCCAAAGTCTGTCCCAGCATACACTGCTCTCTCTTAAAATGATGCTTTTAGAACCTTCATATTGGATCAGAACTAATAGATGTGTTAAAGCAAAAGTATCAACAGTGACAAGGGCCAGCAGCAATGTGCCCCAGCTTGTTTTGAGCACAGGAGAGAGTCGCTATACTCTCATCAGAGAGAGACCTAGGCAAAGCTAATTCCGTAAAAATAAGGTCTGAGAAAATGACACCATGCTCTCCTTAGGGTCAGAGACAAGATGCCATATGTTGAGAAATGTGAGATTAACATTCCAAGAGAGGCGATTTTGTCAAATGCAACATGGGACTATGGGTATTAAACCATTATTTCTACCTTTAGAAGCAAGAATTTAGCTGTGAGTTTTAAAAACGGTAGTGCGCTCTAAGGTCATAAGTGTGAACAAATCTGTTATGGACACTGAGCATTTGCCCAACTCATGGCATCCGATCAGATTGCATTCTTTTGTGGAATACAAGGCAGTTTTCACTGTAATAATTCTTGCAGCTTCCGCCCTTCCCCTAGAATCCTGAAGGCGAATTTGATTGATAGTTTTCTCCATGCGTTCATTTTCCTGCTGTGCTTCAGCTACTGAAAAATTATTTTAATTTTATTTTTGAGATTACAATATCATTAAAAATGTATCCCTCCCCTTTCCTACCTCCAAGCCCCCATACTCTCCCCCATTCTCCTTCAAATTCATTTTTCACTAATTGTTATTACATGCATATATATGTATGTACACACACACACACACTGAGAGAAAGAGAGAGAGAGAGACAGAGACAGAGACAGAGATTCCTAAATGCAATTTACTCAAACCATACAATGCTGCTTGTATATATGGATTCATGGTCAACTGTTTGACCCTGGACAACCAATAAGTGTGCCCTTTTCCGGGAAAGACTTCTTCTGCTGCCAGATTTCTCGGTTGCCTGCAGTTCTTGGTTGATACCTCATGACCTTTTTCCTGTCCAATGGACATCCCACGTCCACTTTGGTATATCCATTGATGTAATCTGTGTTTAGCTCACATTTGGGTGGCCATGCTGGTGACGACTTTATGGGTATAGCTTCTGATGTTATTATGGGATGCAGTCTCACAGCAATCTTCTTGGTCCTCTGGCTCTTGAAATCTTTCTACCCCCTCTTCTGAAATGTTCCTGAGCCTTTGGGACAGAAGCATTTTGTTGATGTGCCCTTTGGTGATGGGGAAAGCCTTGTTAACCAATAATCTTTAAGAGGTGGAACCTAGTTTAGGCTTTCTGGGACTGGGAGATAAAAACCTGTGCACCACCCAGGTATACTCTCTGTGTCAAGCAAAGCCTGGGTCTTCCATTCCTGTGGCATGAGTTTTCCCTTTATAATAAATAAAATACAATTATTTTACCCTTCGCTAGCCTGGTTATTTTAACACTTTAGGGCTGGGCTCTGCAACTCTGCACTTTGATTGGTTGTAATTTTCTGTAATGGTCTTGGTCAGTTGCAAGAATTTACCTTTATGAGGGTTAAAGACTACATTTCTCTGTGGGTTTTAGAACAAATATTCATAGATTTTTGTTAGAAATTATACTGGTTTTATAAATCATTGGCTATAGAATCTCTCCCAATAATAACGACTTCACTAGCGCTAAGTCGTCAGCTAGGTTTCATTAACTATCTATTCAGTAATTTCTTCCCAGGCTGTGCGTAAATTGTGTTTGTCATATCCCCTGCCAGCTGTGTTAGGGCAAACGTAGGTGCCAGCACAAAAGGATGCTGCTCCTTGAAGGTGAGTACCAAGGAGGCCAGAGCACTAACACGTATCTTCTTCACAAAGCCCCATGCCAGATTGCCACAGCAAAAGGAGTTCCATAGCTTGGAGACATAAGTATAGGTGCAAGTAGCTTGTCTTGTGGAATACATGTCCTACATTAAAAGCAACAGCTGCCTTTGACACTAGTATACAGAAGATGGCTTTCCTCCAAGGGACACCCATCTATGCTGTGTCTGAGATAACACACAGTTGACTTCCAATTCTATCTCGACGCACTCAGTTCTTTTGACTTGGCTAGAGCCTTAGCAATAGTCTCTTGGGAACATCAGTTTGATGTCCTTTTTTTTTCCCTCTCAAGAATCAAACACACCAAGTGATATAAAATCGGAGTGTTTAGGAAGATGCCGGAGTCAGGATTACTATTGCTGTGATGAAACACCATGACTAAAGCAACATGGGGCAAGAAAGGGTTGACTTGGTTTACACTTGCACATCACGGTCAATCACTGAATGAAGTCAGGGCAAGATCAGACAGGGAAAGAACTTGGAGGCAGGAGCCGATGCAGAGGCCGTGGAGGGGTGCTGCTTATTGCCTTGTTCTCCACAGCTTGCTCAGCCTGCATTCCTGTAAAACCTAGAACTACCAGCCCAGGAGCGGTCTTCCTCACAATGGGCTGGGCCCTTTCACACCAATTATTTATTAAGAAAATGCCGTATAAGTTTGCCTGTGGCCTGATCTTATGGAGGCATTTTCTCAACCGAGGCTCCTTCTTCTCCAATGTCTCTAGCTTGTGTCAAGTTGACATAAAACTCACCAGCACAGAAGACAAGGTCAGAAGGCAAAGGCAGGCAAATCTCAGCATTCCAGGGCAGTCTGGTTTTTATAGAGAGTTCCAGGACAACCAGAACTATACAGTGATACCTGTCTCCAAAACAAACAAACAAAATGCTATGGAAACACACACACAACAACATGTAAGTAGGAATAAATAGACTTGTTGAGAAGAAGAAGGGATTTGGAGGGGGGAGTTAAGAAAAATAATTGTAGGATATAATCAAGGTATGTTAAATATATGTATGAAATTATGAAAGAGTAAATGAATACATTTTTAAAAAGACTAGAAATACAGTGATTAAGGATTAGAATTTTTGTTAGTTTTATACCCTATACCTTATGTTAACGTGTGACAAGGTGATCTGTATCACACACTGCAGGAGAGGAGAGTCTCTGGCCACCCTCTGTTTAAATCCAAACACAACTGCAGCCCAGCTGACTCAAATTGAACAAGATTCTTAACATCATCGGCCCTCAGTTTTTTGTTCTTTAACTGCAATACGGGATGCCCAATAATATACTACTTCACGGGTCTAACCGGAAGACGGGATGATAGTCCATCCCCTATTCTTACAGTGGTGCTTGACACCAAGTACAAACTCAACAAACACAGTTATTATTATGACTATCAGAGTTCAAGTGTTTCATATCACACACTGTAAATAGGCTCACAAAATGGGAAAAATCAGGGTGGGTGTAACCCCTGTGGTCAGCACAGTTTGAGACTGGTGGCAGGACAAACATTTCTGCTTCGGAAACTTGTATGCAAACCAGATTTAGATGTGATCCAGTAGGTACCACACCTTGTCACAAAGCAGGTTCATTTCAATCCCGTTCTAATGTCTGCCATTTTCTTTGCGAACGTGAAAATAATACAGCGGTAGAGGGAGATTAAGGCATGATAACAGAAACTTAAAGGGACAGTCTAGTTTGGGGTTATTTCTATGCTTCATCAGATTTTAGCCTATTTGTATTTGCGTGTCTGATCACTATGTGTGAGCACACAGGACAAGGCATGAATGTGGAGGGCAGAACAACTTTGTCGAGCCACTACCACTTCCACCTGTGGACAGTGCCAGGGCTGCAGCTCAGCATATCAGATGAGCGCCATCAGAAGTCACACCAAAAGCGCCTTCACCTTCTGAGCCTTCTCACCAGCCCTTAACGTTGACACATTGTTTTTCTTTTTTAACAAGGAAAAAAATCACACTTTCCTAACATGTATTACATATATGTGGAGTCTACAGAAAGTACTCAAGGACAGGGTAAGTTTAAAAAAAAAAAAACAACTTAGTACTCTACTTACAGGGCGTCTTCAAATTAAACAGAGAATGCAAAGGGAAGTGATGAGAGGTGGCTGGGAAAGGCACCATGAATGAGTTTGCCTTGTTCTGTGTCATTCAATCAAGGTCTCCATTGATGAAAAGTCTCTTGTGTTTCCATTCCTTTTCCCAGTACTGAGAACTGGTACCCTTCCAGAGGATAACTGCCTCCGAGCTTCTCTTACCTTCACTGCCTCAAAACAAACAAACAAATAAACAGAAACAAAAAACCAACAACAAACGGCCATATTTGGGTCACATATTCCTCACACAGTCATATTAATAAATCAACTAGGGAGATCTCCACCATGAGTTAGCTTGCTTTCAACAGTGGGCCAGCTTCATCTTTGCTATTCTTGGTGATAACCAGTAGGAGACAGTTGCACAACCATGTTTAAAGCCAGTGCTATAGTTCCAGGTTTTGCAAAAAGAATGAGTTTACTGTAAGACCAACTGGCAAGGAAGCCACAAACTAGAAAAATGCTCAAATCTGAATCTCTGATGTGTTGGTACCAGGGGGAAATGCCTATTTGTAAACGACATGGAGTTTGAAAATCTTGCTACAGAAATCTAGATGCGAAATTGGAAAAGAAATGTTTGAATAGCATCAGTGTTTTCAAGCTGTCCACAATTATAGCAGGAAAACAGTATATCATCTGCCAAGCTGCAAATGATAACCACATCTAAATTTAATAGCCTAACTTGGTGTTACAAGTCACTCTCCCTGTGGGGACCATATCCCATTCCATCTGCCTCAGTCACAGCTCTGGCCACCACTGCTGCAGCTTCAAAATGATCCCCCTGATACAGATACCAGAAGGAGTATACATAACCCTAAAATTCAATAACTTCATCCTGATCATGATGATCTTTGATCTCAACTGAAAGAGAGAAGGGGAGGAGGGAGAAAAAGGGAGGAGCAAGAGACGGAGATCAACCCAAAATCTTCCCTTTAGCATCCAAAGTCCCATCTGACCAAGCTCTTAGCTCATTTCCTAAGTGACTTCAGTCATTTTCCTCAGTCACTCCTCCAGCCACTCGGGGCACTTGGGAAATCACCTGCTAGATTCTAGCACTGATGCCTATTATTCAGGTCTCTGTTGTCTGAAATCACCACCAACTCTTAGATATTTATAAGGCAAAATTCCTTATTCTTTTCAGTAATAACTGTCTGAAAGAGGCCTCTTTGAATATTGTTTTTAAATGACCTTTGCCAATAGCCTTTAAATCTATTTGCTCCACTGCATTTTCTTGCATTTTTTTTTTCTGTTGCTTGTGTCACGGTCATTATCATAATAGTTCATTTACTTTACTAGAGGCAGCCTCTCTAGTTATCAAGCAAGCTTCCTGCAGACACAGACCATTTTTTTTATTTTTAGAACAGAAATCAATGTTTTGTCATGAATATTCAGAATAATGTGTCACACATAAGTAGCCACTCAGAAAGTATTTTCTGAAGGAGCCAGGAAAGTCCCTCTCAACCAAGACTTTGATGCAGCAACATCAGCCCAAGACAGATGACATGGACCATCCCTAAACAGGTACCTGCAAAGTCTTAGGAGAATGAGTGATTAAGAAATTTGCCGAGTACAATGTCTCCTCTGACACATGTAGTAATTTTCTAACCTTAGAGAGAAGAGCTGGATAAGACCCCAGAGTGTGGATGGAAAAGGAATAGATGCTTTAGGCAAGTGACAAAGGCAGATGATTTTCAGGGGCTGGATGTGGGGGATACTCATTGAGCTTTCAAATTCCTCTTTGGTAGGGCTGTTTTATGACAGACCCCTGTTTGCCAGGATCTTGATCCTTGGGTGAGTACTAAATTGCTCATGTTGTGGCCGGAAGTTTGTTTGTGATGAAGATATTTTATTCTTGTGACATCAGAGTAATGAAAGCTCCCAACAGTTATTCCACTGGTCAAAATCATACTGCAGTTTTACAATGCAGATGAAATGCTGGGAATGAGCTGGAGGCAGAATAAATGCGACATGACCCGCAGTGGGTGGGCCTGTGTATTTTCTTTAAAATCGGACTTTTCAGAGGAAAAGGAGCTGCATCCTTGGCTGGCTCAGATATAGCTAGAGAGAGTACAGAGTGTGAACTCCATATCCACGAAGGCTCCCACATGACTTATGGGCCCCGGTTCAACATAGGAGTCTTTTGGGGAGAGATAAAGTCCAATTTTGTAGCTCTTACCAGAAGACATTCTTGCTTCAGTTGACAAGAATACTCTATGAAAGTCCTATTTTACATACTCTTCACTTAAGCTAAATTAAGTTCACCTACTCAAGCAACCAAGACTAAGCTTGCTTGTCTACCTATGTAAGCAGTAGATAGGAGTGGGAGGCCGTTTAAGACCTTCTTCTATGCAAGCAAATCTGTCTGCCTCTTTCTTGCAGGAAATTGGTTCTAAGGTTGTTTCCCTAGCTTTGAAAACTGCTTATTAGGATACAGACCCTCTCTTTGCCTTAAGTTCTTTGAGAATCTTTTGTTGACAATAGCAAAGATGAAAACAGAATGTAGGAAAGAACAATATCAGAAAAGGCCAGAGGCAGAGGCTGGATTTATTTCTTGGGTCCATGAATCTTTGGGTCCATGAGTCTTTAGATCTCTCTTATAGCTCTACCTGCCTTACTTACCAAGATAAAAGGCAGTTCAGGATACTGGGGTAGCTTCTTATACCTCCTAATAAGGTAACGACTTTACCTAGATATCTCTGAAACCATATATCAGTCTAACATGCTTATAACAAGAAGTCATGCCATGAATCTGGCCATCTTCCTAGTAGTTTGACTATTTATTCGTGTTATTTATTGTGTCTTCTGTGTACTATAACAGTTGCCTTAAGGAGACTTGCCCTAAATTGTTAGTTGAAGCCTACCCCTAATTCTGCTCATATCACATGAAACATTCTTTTCTTGATAATTCCATGCCATCATGTGCTCCCCTTGGCAAGACAGTTTGATGTTTCCTTCTTGAATTACTTAAGTTGCTATATGTACTAATACCTTTAAAAAATGTTTCTCCTGCCTTTCAAGAATTTTGCCAGACTTCATAATCAAGTGAATAATATGCTTTGGGTTCATTTTGAGCTATGAGCTCAATCTGTTATCCTACTGTGTATTCAGGCTATTTCAGCTCAGTTTGCCTTTAGAAAAACAGTATAACCAATCTTACTATGTCTTGGACTTCCCACGTAGTTGGTCTTTACAAACCAAGCAAACTACATACTCATCCATGCCCCTGACCCAAAATAGTGTGTGTTGTGGTAATTATTTGCTATAAACAGCCAACACATTGAAATGCCATCTTATAAAATTTTTGTTAGATTATTCTCTTTTATAAAATTTTTGAAGTTTTTTTGAAATTATAATAGACATATCATTTCCTCCCTTCCCCTCCTATGCACCCCCTCTTGGCCTCTCTCCAATTCATAAGGGATGTGCCTACTTTCCTGACCCACGACTTTGAACAGTAATCTGTGCTGGTCTGTACAACTTGCCATAAACAGGGCCCTTTGCTTCTAGTCTCACCTGCACAAGGACACTGATAAGATAATATGCTATCAGGGAATTTGAAGCTAGACTATCACAATAGACCAACAAATCCACCAGCTAGAAAAGATGCTCATTAGTACTGTGGTGACCTGAATGGGAATGGCTCCAGTATTCTCCCATATTGAATACTTGGCCCCACAAACTGGTACTACTTGAGGAGGATGAGCAGGTATGACTTATTGGAGGAGGTGTGTCACTAAGGGAAGACGTTGACATTTTAAAAGGCCTATATCATTCCTAGCTACCTCCTCCCTCCTCCCTCTCTGCCTCCTACAGCTATAGCTCCAGCACCATGCCTGTCTGTCTGCTGCCATGTTCCAGATCGTGGTGGTCTAGAAGTGTAAGCCCCAATAAACAATTCCATTTAGGAGTTTCTTGTCCATGGTATATTAACACAGCAATAGAAAAGGTACTAAGAGAGTTGTCTGACTTGACATTTTAAGCTAACGGTGACAATAGTGCATTAGTACATAGACCAGGAGTTGACACATGTACACTTGCTCCATTCAAGTCATTCAACTATTCATCTATTAAAAGCTCTTCTTTAGATTCTACTTTGTGCAGTGCCTTGTATGATTCAGATATTAGATACAAGCACCCATAAGCAGACACACACTTACACATAGATACGTATCTAATACTCACATACTTACCAACATATACATGTAAGGTTTCTTACCACTTCTATAACATTTTTTTCACAAATGTAGTGGCTTAAATCAATACAAATTATGATTATACAGTCATGAACATCAAATGTACAAAATAGATCATACTAGGCTAATATTGAGGTATAGAAAGAGCGTATTTCATTTGAGAGCTGCAGAAAATAACCCATGTCTTTCCTTTATCAGCTTTCAGGGACTCCTTTCTTTTTGTCTTCAAAGACAACAAACAGTCTTAACTGAAGAATTTCCCATATGGCAATGTCTCTGGATCTTTCTTGTACATTCTTTTTCCACTTACAAAGCCCCTTAGGATCACCTTGGGCCCATTCAGGTAAGTAATAATCATACTTTTGTGTCAAGGTCAGCTCATGAATAGGCTTAGCCTCTCAACAGCCCAAATTCCCTTTTTTATGCCACTTGATGTACGCAGAGATATGGGGTGTGGGTGTCTTTGGGGAGCCTTTATTGTACTCACCACAAAATATAAAACCTTGTATTGAACACTTAGGACCAGATGTACCATGGAATCCATAATTTTAGGATTTCAACTTAACACTCTAGGCAGTTTCTGCAGCCGCCTCCATGTGCAAGAACATTAATCCTTCCACAGGAAAATATGAATATTCACCCCAAGTGGGATAAACAAGTCTATAAATAAATTCATGTGAGTGAAGGTCAGGGTTTGCCACCAGATGAGTTCACTTCGGGTCAGATATTGCTGTCAAGTGAGCTATTTAAAAAGCCTGGGATTTGAACTTTATGAATTACAAAATTGCAAAGAGTATGTGTATGAATAGATTATGATTGGAAATATTCAGCCGCATTAGCATTTGTCCTGCATCTCCCTTGTTCCCAAAAGTCTGTTCTAATCCTGCAAAGTCATAAGGAAGGATTTCCTGGTTTCAAACTTTTAAAAAGTGAATCTCATAAAGTGTATGCTACCTTGATTATTTACTTGAATGTAAATTATTATCATTTATATTGTTGTATGCACTTGTAGATTTTCTTAGATAGTCCTCTACATAGTGTCTGTCTTATGAATAAGCCACAACCCATTTATCTTCTATAGCCATTCTAAGAAGATTTTTTGATGGACAGGAATTTTTATTTAGGGAACATTTTCAAGTTAGCACAACTATAAATACTCTTCTTAGACATCCATGGATATTTTTATTGAACAAATACCTAGGAGTAGAATTTTGCGTCCCAAAGTTGCTAATACTTGTTAATACTCAGTTTAGAGAATGCTACTGAAGAGCTTTCCAAAAAGCATTAATTGTTGTGTCATTTGGGTAGCTGAGGGAGGTTGTAGGTGAAAATATAAACTAAGAAAAAAATCTAGTCTGCTTGCTGGAAGGAGCAAGGCATTCTACCTCTGGTGATATAGATTTCAGTACTGGCTTTACCATCAGCAGTCCTGGCTCTCCAGAACTGAGTTTTCTTATTTTAATGAAAAGCTTGAATGGACGTGTGCAGAAGACCTGTTCAGACATAAGCCTGTGAGGAAGAGCAGTGTATAAGGTTCTAAGCAGTCATTATACCATGATGCCTACAGCTGTCTTCTGTGGATGGAGATTGAAGCACACCACCTCTGGGGCTGCTGTGAAGCTGTTTCCCACCCCTATTTGTCTTTGTATTGCTAGAAAAGCACTGATGTATAGCTTCATATCCAATTGACTTGTAAGAAAATCTAGGGTTGAGACAAAAAGATATGTGGAAAGAGCTGAGATCCATAATTAAGCAGTCTCCTGGAGCAGAGACTTATGTGTAGCAGTTAAGGTTGCTGAAGGAGACACTGACAAGGTGAGGACTAACAGGGATGTGTGCAGTTTGGTCATTAGTTCTGGAAAGATCAATTTCCCTACAGTTACAAACATGTCATGTCACCAGAAGCTGGGAAAGCCTTAAACATGAATTTGATCTTGTCCCGTCTCTTTTCTACAGTGGCTATATTGATTTATGCCACAGTTAATTGATAGAAAGACTTGAAGACTCAAGGAAACAGAAGTCATTAACAGGGCTCAGGATACAACTTAGTGATGGGGCACTTGCTTAACTAGCATGAGACAATGATTACGCACATCCAGGGGCACACACCACTGCCACTATCACCACCAAAGGACAACAAAGTCCTAAGCAAAGAAACTGTAACAAAGGAAAGCACACTACTGAAGTTCCTGAATAAAGGGAAGGGGAAGTTTTTGGAAAGACAGCCATGGAGCCCGGGATATAGAAGTAGGACGACTGTATTAATGATGCTCCAATGAAATCTTTTCATTAAGATTTACCAGTTATCTCTCCTAGTTAAGTATATGTACAATCCTTCACCCAAAAGGCTTCTTCTTGAAGAAAATGGAGACCAACACACATACACACACAAACCACAACTGGCACAATGCAGAAACAGTGTCCAACCCCAGAATTCACATGTACGCTACAGCTATAGCATCTATGTCTTATGAAACAGCCTCAAAGAATTAACAGAAAGATGTTAAGACTTGGTATATGAGAAAATCTGCTGTGAAACACTCTCCTTGAATGGTTGGTTGCATGAACAAGACTAGAGTGATGTCAATGTTAATAAACATGTAAACATGGGAGGGAAAAAAATTTCACAGGATACCACCTGTAGATGAAGAACTACAGGCAACTCATGTAGGGGAGAATTAAATTCTCATTGGTTGTCTAATACAAAGTGGTCAGGCTTAAAATGATATATACACAAACAACAAAGACAGACTCACACACACACACATACGCACACAGTAACAGTCAAAGAAAATGAAACCATCAATTTGAGAAATTTAAAAGTGAAAGTCAAAGAAGGGTTGAAGGAAGTGTACCTGGGAGGGCCTGGAGAGAGATAAGGTAAGATTAAAAAGTGAAGTAATTCTAATTTAAAGTATATTAAAATTAAATGATAAAATGTTTTAAAAACAAAAACCCCACTCATTTGCTTAAGAAGTACAAAAATCTACTCCTATTGACTTGAAGTCAAAAGGACTAAATTAAAAAAAATGATAGCACAAGAATTCAACCTTTCCTTGTAAGGTCAGGAAAGCCTCTGGGCACCAAGCATGGCAGCCTCCTGTGTTATCCCTCTCTCTGACCCTTTCTCCAGGCCAGGGTACTCCCCTCTGCTTCCTGAAATCTCCCCATTTCATTTCAGTACTCTTAGCTTTCTGATTTCCTGAGTGGCTCTGGCTTATGTTCTGCTGCCATGGTTCGTTTGTGCACATACTCAACTTTGATTAATGATCTGTACGAATTCAGCTCTGCCTTGTCTTTACTTGGCCTGAGAAACAGAGCTTTCTGAGCAAAACATTTCTGGGCCCCAATTTTTTACCTTATTTACTCTGCAAGTATTTTCTTCATTTACACGCTGAAATGAATCAGATAATGATTGCTTGGCCTAAATGTCAGTGGAAGATATTAGACATCTTTGTGGTATCTTTAGATTTAGATATTGGGTCTATGTTAGATTATACAAAGCTCATACAAATGTGGGTCAGAGGGGATTGCAGATTATCCAATGACTGGGATACATCCTTGAGAGAACACCTCAGAATTTCTGTTCTACATTCCTTGTCCCACAATCCTCCGGGAAAGGAATCCTGGCCAGTCTAAATGGAGTGGGTCTTGTTGAGTCACTGTTAATGAATTATTGACTTGATGCTAGATGAATATAAGCTGAAACTGTACAGACTCATTGACAGATCCTAACCCCTAACCATGATATATGTGCATTGAGCTGGGAGAAAATATGAGTGATGGCCAGGAGCCTGGAGAGGGGACTATTGGGAATGAGAAAACAAAACGCTTATAGAAGTGGGGTACTGAATAATGGGGGTGAAAGGGTACACCAGGGAAGTGAACACAAATACGAGGGGAGGCCAAAGTGATGAATCAACCAAAATAAGATATGTTTGAAAGCCCCATATAAAAAAATCTTTGCTTTATAATATAGTCTAAAAATAAAAAAAAATCTAAAAGGAGGAAGGAGAGGTATGAAAGGGGGTGAATACATTTCTCCAGAATGGCCTTAACCTATTCACGAGAATCCCACACACATATCCCAAATTCCTTCCTGCTATCCCTGACATGGCCAGATTGAGAAACTGTAGCCCCTATCTGCTAACCTTTGGGGGATGCTTTCAAAATCTATTAGTATCACAGCCAAGTCACCCAGACGTGAATTCTAATAATTTCTGTTTTCTCTTTCTTCCTTCATATATTGATGATCTAGCATTAAATGTCTCTTAACCAGACCCTATATATAGCTTTTTGAGAATCATAGACAATAAAATAGAAAACGAATCCCTCCAGTGCTCACTGTGGCTGTGTCCTCATTTCTTCCAGCGGTCAGACCCTCTGACAAAGCTGGACACTCACACTGGAATATGGCCCTTTCTTTTTCCTGCATCCAAAGAGGCACTTTCCAGATCACAACGTAGCATGTTTTTAAAATATTTTTATATTATAATTAAATCATCTCCCCTATTCCTTTCCTTGCTCCAAAGAGGTTGTTTTTTTTTCCTGGCTGCCCAAACCAGAAAATAATCACCCCAAAATTATATTATTTGCAATACTGTGTGACCAATAGCTTAAATGTATTGCTCACTAGCTCTTATATCTAGAATTAACCCATTTCTATTATTTTATATTTTACCACAAGGCTCATGACCTGCCAGCAAGGTTCCAGCTGACAGTTCACATCTTTTCTATCTAGCAGATACCTGGTGTCTCCCTGACTCTGCCTACTCTCTCCCAGCATTCAGTTTAGTTTTCCCCATCTAGCTCTATTCTAGCCTGTCACAGGAAAAAGAAGATTCTTTATTCATTTAACCAATAAAGGCAACACATATACAGAAGGACTTCACACACCATTTCCCCTTTTCTGTTTAAATAAAAATGAAGGTTTTAACTTTAACAGAGTAAAATTACATTTACCAAAACAGGTATCAAGCAAGATCTACAGTTACAACCTTTATATCTACTTTATTATTTATTATAACTAAGGAAAACTTTAACTATAACTCTCTATTCTTCAACTCCATCAAAGATTCCAGAAGGGTATAATATTACCTAAATTAACAGAAAGTACTTTGTAAGCAACTTCCAAAACTCCAGAATTGACAGAGACATCTTGCTGCCTAGATAGTCAACCAAGTTCTTTCTTATCATTGGAGCATCCATCTTCAGCCTACAGGCCCATAGTATTCAGCAGGCTTTTCCACAAAGCAGAAAATTTCAAAGACAGTTTTTCAGCTATATTGACGCGTTGTCAGTAACTTTCTTCGTGTCTTGAAAAATATCTGGAAGACTCTTCCCTGAAGCAGGAACCCCGAAAGATTGTCTCACCTTTAAGCAAGTTCGGCAGTCATTTCTCTGTGGGTGCTGCATGTCCGCTTTTTACAGCATGGCATCAAGCAGTCTAGGCAAGAACAGTTTCTTGCCCAGATGGCTAGCAAACTCCACAAGGAACTTCTTCAATGCCCATCATCCTCTTGGAATAGATTGGTGCTGCCAGGAGCAGAGTGTCTCATTGTCGTAACAAGTCCTAAGTTCTTAAACTTTTTAAATGCCACATTCTGTAGCTTAGAAAGGTTTGAAATATATCTATCTAACTGAAATATATCTCTGTATATCTAGAAAACCCAACTAATATGACTACAAGCTTGACTATTAACTGATTATCTATTAACCTATATTTCTTAATTATACATTACATTTTTTTAAATTAACTGCGCAATCACAATACTTTAATCAAGAGCAGACATATACATATAAGATTGATCTAAAATTTGTATAAATAGACCAATATCCATACCAGTGCAAATCTCTATAGCATAACCCCCTTTAAATGTAAACAAACATTTATAAACAATATTTGGGAATTTGGGTGTAGTTCTCTTCAAACTGCTTCCTGTTGGGTGAAGTATTTTGGGGGGTGCTTGTGGCAGCCTTTTAGGGATTTTGATCCATCAAACCACATTAGTCTGGAATTAATCCACAGGTTCTTAACTTTTGTGGAAATAAAAGCATAACCTCTTTTCCAAAGCAACAAATTCTTAGACCCAAATTCTGAAGCCATGATACCTTTAACAAGTTTGTGTTGGTTTAGTTTAGCAGCCCATACAATGAAATGTCTCTCTGTACTTAGCTCCTTCACCGTAAAAATAAAATAAAATAAAAAAACACAATAATATACATAATCCAGACTTTTCTGTGTATTTTCCATCTTTATGTGGTTTATTATTTTTTTTACTCTATTGCTTTTAAATATTTATCTTTACTCCTTTAATCTATAACTGTACTCTGTCTCTTTAAAGAGTTTGTTTTAATTTTTAAAAACCATTTGCTTCTTTTTATAATTCTCTATACTCTTATTATTCTCTCTCCCAAGTCTACGTACATTTATCCAACACCGTGACCCATTTAGAGGTGTTTTTATCTGATTCTGTCATAATTGTGTATCTAATTATTTTCTCACCAGAAGTGTCTCCCTTTTGATGTTAAGCAGGCTTGACTAGGGCACACACAACCCTGCCTGCTTGCTCTGCCCCCAGTCCTACATGGCAGAGGCATGTTTTTGCTGCCTCTCAGAGCCATGTACATTTTTAGGCACATAGCCAGTCTATGTTGCCATTAAATTGTAGCACTCTCTTCACAGACCCCATTTAAACGCTTCATAGTTGGAACTCTTGAAAGGTAGAGTTTGTGCTAGCAGCATGGCCCAGGAAGCTGGCATTTCAAAACCATCCTTTTTAAAAATTAAATCACTGCCTGGCCTATTAGCTCTAGTTTCTTATTGGCTAGCTCTTACATCTTAAATTAACCCATTTCTACTAATCTGTGTTTGCCACATGACTGTGGCTTACTGGTGAGGTTCTGGCTGGTGGCTTGCATCTTTCTCCTCTGGCAATTCCATGGTGTCTCCCTGACTCTGCCTACTCTCTTCCAGCATTCAGTTTAGTTTGCTCCATCTAGCTCTGTTCTACCCTATAACAGACCAAAGCAGATGCTTTATTTATTAACCAATAAAAGCAACACATATACAGAAGGACTTCCCCTGAAAAAAGACAAGATCTTCTGAGTAAATTTAAGGAGAATGGGGACCATGGGGAGGGCTGAACGGGAGGGGAGAGGAAAGGTGGGGAACAGAGAAAAAATTTATAGCTCAATAAAATCAATGAAAAATGTAAAAAAAAATATAAAACATTTAAAAAAGGACTTCCCACACTACTTCCATGTCATCCAATCTTTCTCTCTTTAAAATTCATGCCCTGTATTTGTTTAATTGCTGTTACACACACATGTACACACACGCACACACACACACACACACACACACACATTACTGAATAAAAAACAACCTGCTCAGCCTGTGTAATGTTACTTATATGTTGTGTTTACAGGACCTTTTTTCTAATAGATGCTTTTATAAATAAATTTACTGCAAGAAGATGGAAGTGTACTTAAAGTTTGTTGTCCATTCCCATTGCTTTTTAATTTTGCATGTGTGTATCTTTCTTTGTATGCATATATACATGCATGTGCACACTTAAGGGTCTGATATCAAATTGTGGAAGGTGATTCTCTCCTACTATGTCAGTCTCTGGTATTGAACTCAGTTATCAGGCTTGGTGGCAACTGCCTTTAAACACTGAACCATTTCACTGGCCCTACAGTACTTTTGATTGTTTCTTTGTTGAGTCTTGTGTACTATTAATTGCAGCATGTAGAAAGCAGAGGCAGGTACTCTGTGAGTTCAAGGTCAGCCTGGTCCATATAGTGAGTTCTAGATCAGCAGACATACATAGTGTTTCACTTTCTCAAAATAATTGCAAACTAATCAAAAATAATTACAAACTAAGAGAATTATGTAGATATGATAATTTAGGATTCTCAGGGCATTAAATCCCATGCATCACAAACATTAAGATAGCAGTAGGCTATTCCAAAGAATTTCTTGAAGTATGACTACATAACATAGAGCATTTCCTTTAGATATTTTCAGTAATCAATAGTGTGTGTGTGTGTGTGTGCGTGCATGTGTGCATGAGTGTGTGTGTGTGTGTATGTGTGTGCGCCAAATTAAAAATACCTACCAAAACAGGCACAGCAATTTGGAGTACAAACTACAGGCCTCAGATCCAAGGATCAGTCTGTTTATTTCTGCTTGATGTAAATTAATTCGCTGTGCATGTCACAGTGGCAATGACAGACACTGAGACTTTGAAGCTGACACCAAAAATAGCCCTCATCTTTACTGAAATATGCAAGAACCTTTGACTTGTGAATGCATAGGACATACACAGGGAATGAAACCATACTGCCATCATAGACAGTGACCAAGGCTGAGCTGTCAGAACACTGCAAGGGTGAAATAGGTAAGTGTAGCCACAAAACCATTCCCATGCCAGAAAAATTAGCATGGTCCTTACATGTCACTTAATGTTTAATGTTTAGCTTTAATTGAGTTAGCTCTGTCTCAGGTATATCTTAAAACTGGCTTGTTGAATCAAATCATATTTAGTCCATATACTTACTCTCTTACAAGACATTTTCTCCTTCTCTTCAATTCTAGTTGCTGAAAATAACGGACCATTGTGGAGTTCAACTGTCTTTTCATTGTGACACGGAGCTGAGAGAAGCTTAAGGGGGGTTGTTTCAGTTGAGTATTTTAGGGTCTCAGTACAATGTGGCAGGCAGGGAGGGTTGGGACAGAGCAGACAGAATTGTGTCTGCCAGGATGTGAAAAAGAGAATCCCTGGGCTGAATGCCTTTCTCCTTTTCTCCCTTATATTCAACCCTGTGTGATAGCACCACCCACATTCAGGTGGACATCACCTTTATCGACTTGACCCAGTTTGGAATCAATGAAAGGCAAGTCACTGGGCACAACCCTGAGAGGTTTCCTCGAACAGGTTATTTTAAGTAGAAATACCCACCCTAAATGTGGGCAACATCTTCTAATGGCAACACAGATAAAAAAGGGGCCCAAGAACAGGAGCTTCACTTTCTACATTTTTGCTGCCACCCTGTTGCTATTGCTGCTGTTGCTGCATTTGTCAGCTGATATCAGAGTGAAGTTTCTTCCGGCTTCGACTGTGGACTAAAAATTAGTGACCTAGGAATCCTCAGTGTTCAGTGCCAGAATGGGATGGTAAAGCACCCAGCCTCAAGGACTGAGAAGCAACCAGGTTCCTGAACTCTCTCTCTTGTATGAAAATAGTTATTGTTAAACTACCCAGACAGTATCATGTAAGCCAATATGATAAATACAATAAGTCCCCTTTGCGATGTCCATCTGTTCTGTCATCCTTTCCTCTAGAGAGCCCTCCATGGAAATGATTTTGAAGATGACCAGAGAGAGAGACATGCTCTACTAATCTACAGGCTTCTCCATCAATCAAGTCCTACTAGAATTACTAGCATATTATTTTTTATTTGGATTTTTCATCTTCAAGGTATCATTTATAATCTTTATATAATTGGTCAACAAATTTAGAGGCATGCCCATATACAGATTTACAATTGATAGCAAAAGCACTCTATAAAAGCACTATTTGGGGTTGTTACATCATCAAATATTAATATCTAGTGTCTGTATCATTACTAAGATTATGACTACAAACAAACAAACAAAGAATTTTGCCCAAGAGGCACCAGCCTTTGAAAGGTCATTTTTGGCTTCTCACGTGGTGGTTTAAGGAGCCATTGACGACCATTGCCTGCTTCCACTGTTTGGTTAGCAGCAGACAAATTGCTTGCCTTTGCATTTTTATTCCTCTTGATGCATTTGTTCCCATAAAAAAAGAAATTTCTCTTATTGGTGTGGGACAATGGTCTATATTATCTCAATTATAGAACACACTACAGATCTCAATTACAGAAGAAGCAAGATGTGACTGCCTTACTGAATAAGGTACCAAGCCATATGCCTAACATAGATAGGAATAATGGGTTAATATAAGTTATAAGAGTTAATAAGAAGCCTGAGCTAACGGGCCAATCAGTTCATAGTTAATGTAGACCTCTGTGTGATTTCTTTGGGACTTAATGATTGTGGGAACTGGGCAGAACAGAAACCCCGACATCTCATTAACTATTTCATTTCTTATAAAGACACACAAGAATGGTTGAAAAAATTACTCAATTCTTTTCCTCATTCAGTTTTGAGAAAATACCAGTTCAGAGCTACTATGAACAGAAAAGCTTCAGACAAGGTAAATTACAGTTTACTTGAGCACTGAGGGAGTCAGAGAGGAAAGGTCAAAGAGCTTTTCTTCAACCAGAGGAGGAGTTGACCTTCTGAGAAACACAAGCAAAAAAAGGAAGGATTTGGCTGGAGTGTGACTAGGTGGAAGAGGGCTTTCCTGGCATGTATACAAACCTGAAAAGGAAATCATTAGATAGGTGATCTGCGAACATCTGCCTTTGTTGAGGGCGAACAGTGAAGGTCCTCCTTCAGAGACGAGTTGGTTATGGTTCAGTTTTGGTGCACTGTTTCCATTCTGCTTCTGGTTGCTATGGAGGATCCATGACTCTTCAGCTATCTCAGGCTGATGCCTCTGAATTAAAAGTCATGTTAGCAACACTTTCCTACAGAGAGCACCGAGTTTTTATTTTCTTTCTGGTGTCACTATAAATTCGTGGGTGTGTCTTTTCATAGTTGATGTGTTTCAATGCATTTAAATAATAACTATATTGATGCTCTACTTGGCCTCAGGATGACTAGTGTGAGACGCTGACCACATCTTTCTCATGAGCCTGAAAGGTTTGAATAGCTTCCTTGCTCTTGGGATAGAAAAGCTCTCTTGGACTCATCTTGTACCACTGAGAAGAATCAGGTAGGTAGTTCCTCAAGAAGACATTCTTGTTATTTGAAACTGAGGCTTGAGTTTTTGTTAACTTACACAGTCTTCTAACTGATGCAACTTTTAGATAAATGAGAGACAAAGCTAGCAGTATACAGACACAAGTACATATTATGTAATATATGTGATATACACAAATATATAAAATCCCTCTTGATGTCTGCATGCTTATGTATATTCATAGATATATTTTACATACAGCAAATAAAAAAATAAACACCAAGGTAGTATTGATGCTTCTAATTAAAAAGGAAAACAAAGACCTTTTAATCTATCTTTATTTTTAAACTATTTGGAGCATGCATGTATCTCTTAACTTTATATCCCTGGGATTTTCTAACAGACATTTTCCTAGGGAACCATAATAAAGAAGGGGTAAGCATCATATCAATTTGGGCCAATTCTTATTGTTGGCATTGTGGGTAAATCCTTATACATGATTAATCTTAATAAATGGTACTGCAATGATATCTTTAGTTATTTTTCTTACTCTGTTTCTAATTGCTAACTTGTACAAGTTTTACTCAAGAGTGTGTTATAAAACTATGTATCATTGTTACTACATACTATCACTACTCCTGATACTATCTGCTGATCATTGGTTGGCTCTTGTTGCATTATGAAATACCCTCAGCATTAGCAGCTTGGAACATCATTTCATTTACTGCTTTCCCCATGAGGGTTCTGATATGAGCTGGTTGAAGCGAAATATGGTAGTATGATCTCAACAAACTGAGGCTTCACCTGCAATGTTGACTATGGTAACTCATCCATCATAGATACATCCATGTGGTGGTGGTCATCTTTCAAGATACTAACCTGGATTTGTTCATAAGATGGAAAGATTCTCAAGAAAAGAATGACCATCTTCTAACAAGCTAGTTCTGTTTTTACATCTCAGCTTGTCACTCCAGAGCAGGTTTCCATTCAAGTTCCAGATTTAAGGATTCAAGCAGAGACTGTTCAAAAGGGTGTATGGACTGGTTCCATTTTGCCACCTGCCACTCACAAGAGGATGTGTAGCTACTGACAATAGTGCTGCTTTCAAACAAGTATTTACCTAACATCAGCCTACTTACCACAAAACTAAGCAAAGCCGACCCTTCTTTTTGAGCAAATTCAATGGCTTTGAATACTAGAATGAAAGCAAGCTGCTTGCTTTGTGCCCCGTGTAGTCTGGACCTAGACTTCCTGTGTAATATCATCTCACACTATTCCTCTCACTGATCTCTCTGTGTTTCAAGCTCTTCATCTGGACGTTTCTTCTCCTGGAATGCTTTAAACTTTATCTTCAAAGATAGGACCTTGCTTGTTTTCAAGGCTCAGAAAGACCTTCTTTTTCAAATATCCCTAGGAGATACCTCTCTGCTAGGTATGTAGAAGACTATGCTTTGAAAGTTGGTGCTGTGTCCTTTCCTCACAACTCCTTGTACCCCCATAGGATGATAAGTGATATCTACATAGAGAGTTATATATATTTATGACTCACATTCATCATTCTATGCAACCATTATATGCCTTATATTTCCATGGCTTAAAATAGTATTTATTTGGAAAATAATTATTGAAGGACTATATATGGAGTATATGCCTTCATACTCTCTGATGAATGAACTTGTATTATACAATTGTATATAATTTCAGAAACAAAAGGGAATTGATGAATTCTAAGCTAAATGCAATATGGAACATTAATAATAACTTGAAGGACTTCTTTGGATAACTTTTAAATTACCAAGTATGTCAAATGAAACAAAATTACAAGAATAAAACTATTAGCATGAGGCACAATGCAAATTATTAGGTAATGCACACAAAATATGTAGAAAATATGTCTCTGATATTAAATTTAGTTTCTCTGGGTGTATTCATATAAAATATATGCTCATGCCTTAATTAAACATAGAATTTTACTTAAGGCCACTGAATTGATGTAAAGGATTTAAATAAAAGATAGCATTTTTTGTTTTCCTGTTTCTTTGTTCTTTTCTTTCATGTGCTTAACACCGTTCCCATCCAAAGGGATGGAGATATGTCTAGGCAAGCCTTGTACACAATAAAGGGTCAACTTCTATTCTTCTGACATTGTTTCTTGGATATGTATCTCCCTCAAAAACCTCAGAAAATGCATAGCTGATGCCTCCTAAGGCTGTGACATTGCCATGAGCTCAGTTTTTAACGCCATTAGATGTAACTGTACAGAATGACAAGCTAGTATATGACTGACATCTTCATGGGTTGTCAAACATCTATGCAGTGCAGATCAAGGAATATAGGTGGACAATGCTTTCAATGCGGGCGAATAACTATAACATCAAATAAATTTCCTGAACATTCTTCAAGAAAAAACTGTTACATTGAGCAGTAGAGTATACACAGGGCAATGCGGGCAAAGTTCCATGCTCCTTTAACCCAGTTTCCTAGCAGAGTGCAAGAATGTTTGGAAATCTAGGCAAAGGATAAGCAGAAGAGATAAAAATATTTTAAAACATAAGCATAACCCGAGGCACAAGGATAGGAAGTACCAAAGGGGGGGAAGAGGGTGGGGAAAAGCACAGCAGAGCCTTGTTTCTGCTGCTATTCGGTGGATTGCCAAAAAGAGTCAGACTCTAGAAAAGGAGATCACAGCTTGGGACTGGAAAAAGGTTGATAGCAGACCTCTGGAACAAGATGGAAGTTTGACTCTCAGAGCCAAGAAACACCAGCTCAATGCCAACAACGGTGTGGAATATTTTATAGAAGATAATTAACACATGACTCCTAAGGTAGAATTGCCCCAAAATTGCAAGTCTATGGCTAAAGATAGCGATCAGCTGCTTTGAGAAACTGGGGAGAAGGAGGAGGAGGCATGAAATAGACAAATCTATTGTACCTAGACAACTTTGGAGAGCACTTAAGTGATGGTAGATGAGGGGAGGCTGGATTAAATCAGTGCTTTCTATTTGAATGTTTTAAATATCACTCTGAATTCCATTAATGTGCTAATGGATTACCAATTGTTATGTGTTAATCAAGATGTTCTAAAGAGAATAGATTTAAAAAGCCAGCAAAGAATACAAGCGTAATCAAATAACTCATTACATATGGCTAGGATTTGCATAGGAAATCTTCAGTACTGAGAATTCCATTATGTTTGCAGAATCAGGCATTGGTGTTACGTCCTGATTAATGATAAACAGAGTGAACATTGCTCCATTATTCCTCCTCTTATATATAAAGGAATAGACTTCTTATTTGTTTCCTGGCAAGTTTGGATTCCCATGTAGCGTGAAAGAAATTAGTTTTTGATAATTATAGGACAGCAGAAGGTAGCTGTGCAATCTCATCTAGATTATTGACCACAAAGCCCAACAATAAATCTAAAATGGACAAAAAATAATTTCAAAGCTAAACTATTCTAATTTGTAAAAGTCTGACCTGGTGGCACAGGCTTGTATTCCTGTCTACAGAGAACTTCTGAACTACACAGTGGAGTCTGTGGAGCTCAGTGTAGAGTACTTGCTTAGCATATGTGAGGCCCTGCTTTTGGACCCCAGTGCTGAGAACAAAAGAGGAGGAGCAAGCATGGGGGCACAGTAAAGGAGCATAGAATACTGCAACTTCCTCTTTTCTCACAAGGTACCCTTAAACCTGTGACAGGGCACCGCCATCACAACTGGAGCTGAACTGAACAGTTTTCAACCCCTGTCACCTCCATCTTTCCATTTCGCAAGGTTCAGAACATTTCTTTATTGCCAGCTCCATTTCAGCAAGATTCTAGGTGGACTTGGATATCCTTGCTATCAGAGACAGTGCCATTTTATTTGGTCAATATCCACAAATCCACAGCATGCAAATCTGTTCTCGAGCTGCAGAGAAAACCTCAATACTGAAGAACGGCAGAATGGTAAGTAGCAAATGAGATGTTTTGCAGAACAATAGGCTATTGGATGTAGCATGTTTCATTAGTTCTGTTCTACACGTGACACAAAGAGTTTGCGAAAGAAGTTAAGTCCCCTATTAGAAGAGATGGAGATGGTAATAAATACCAACAGAGGTGGAAAAAAGCAAAGCTGTGGGGGCTTGTGACACGGCCAAGCCAGTTTGGAAATGAGGAATTGCCTCAAAATGTTAACCATGAGGTTAACACAACATTGCATAATTTGCGAATGTTTGTTCTCCCATCTCCCATTTTATCCATGCTGAGAATACACCAGAAGATCATTGCCAGCTGTTATCCTCTTTTGGAATTGCCTCACTGTTAGGTTCCCCCTTCTAGGGAAGTGGGTAGCATCCCGTGATTGATGGGTGTCAGTAAAAGGGTCATCTCTCTAACCACAGCAAGAGTTCATGACCTCCTTATAGTGTCCACAGCTGCCTCCACTGAGACATCACAAAGTGCCTTGATTTCAAGAAGTCCTTGTTTTTTACTGCCGAGTAATACTCTAATATGTATATATTCCATACTTTCTTCATCCATTCTTCCGTTGAAGGGCATCTAGGTTGTTTCCAGGTTCTGGCTATTACAAACAATGCTGCCATGAACATAGTTGAGCATATACTTTTGTTGTATGATAGGGCCTCTCTTGGGTATATTCCCAAGAGTGGTATTGCTGGATCCAGGGGTAGGTTGATTCCGAATTTCCTGAGAAACCGAAACACTGCTTTCCAGAGTGGTTGCACAAGTTTGCATTCCCACCAGCAATGGGTGAGTGTCCCCCTTTCTCCACAACCTCTCCAGCAAAGGCTTGAATTTTGCATACAAATGGATGGAAATAGAAAACACTATCCTGAGTGAGGTAAGCCAGACCCAAAAAGAGGAACATGGGATGTACTCACTCATATTTGGTTTCTAGCCATAACTAAAGGACATTGGGCTTATAATGCATGTTCCTAGAGAAGCTAAGTAAGAAGGTGAACCCAAAGACAAACACATAGGCATCCTCATAAATATTAACCTTCATCAGGCGATGAAAGGAGACAGAGACAGAGGAGCACGGGACAGAAATCTCAAGGTCCAAATCAGGAGCAGAAGGAGACGGAGCACGAGCAAGGAACCAAGGAACTCAGGACCGCGAGGGGTGCACCCACACACTGAGACAATGGGGATGTTCTATCGGGAACTCACCAAGGCCAGCTGGCCTGGGTCTGAAAAAGCATGGGATAAATCCGGACTGGCTGAATATAGAGGACAATGAGGAATACTGAGAACTCAAGAACAATCGCAGAGGGTTTTTGATCCTACTGCACGTACTGGCTTTGGGGGAGCCTAGGCAGTTTGGATGCTCACCTTAGGAGACCTGGATAGAGGTGGGCAGTCCTTGGGCTTCCCACAGGTCAGGGAACCCTGATTGCTCTTCGAGCAGATTAGGGAGGGTGACTTGATCGGGGGAGGGGGAGGGAAATGGGAGGCGGTTGCGGGGAGGAGGCAGAAATCCTTAATAAATAAATAAAAAAAAAAAAGTGCCTTGATTTCTTCCTTCATACAATAAAGCCAGTGCATAAAAATCTCCAATGCAGTTTCTTCCATAAGGGAACTGAACCTGTAATGTGTGTGCTCCGTTCTCTAAACTCTTCAAATGGCTGTGCTATTGAAGTCTGAAGACCGAATGGGAAAGGGAGCAGTTATTGGCTCACCTACGTCTTTGGAAATGCGAATGAGCTACATGCTGAACCCTTCTCTACTATAGTGTCTTATCCTCTTCCCGTTGCTACCCTTAAACAATGCACTTTTCTCTATGTCTATATTTTAATGGACTTAAACCACAAGATTACCTCATGACAGAATTAAAGTGAATTTAAACCCAAAATGTACAGCTCTGATTTGGGTAAGCAACTTTAAAGCTATTTCTAACATTCTTATGTCTTTCTCTCTACCTTTAACCACCCCCTACATGACCAACCCCTCATTATTCTCATCTACGCTCTCAGAAGTCTTACATACATTTCTCATTGAAGTTACTGCTAATGCTTACTTGTCCACTATTATTTTCGAAATTTTAAGTCTTTTATAAGAGCAAATTTGGCTGTGTGTTTAATAGCTCTATTACCAACATTTATAAGAGGGCCTAGCATATTATAAGTAATAAACAACCCTTTGTTGAAAACTGATTGGTTAACAAAGATAACCTGACTAAATTCAACTACTTCTGTTATACTATTCCCTCTTGTCAAAAATCTCTGTTCATAGAAAGCTATTCATGGAAAATTGCAGTTAGCCTGAGTAGCCCTCATATGCTAAATTATATCCCTGGAACAAATAAAAAGTAAATTAATTTATATTGAACTGCAACAGTCTTTCTTTTGAGCCACCAATCAGCACCCAAATCATGACATGGGGACTTATTATTAGTTATGAATGATTGACAGTAGCTTATGCTCATTTCTTGCTAGCTCTTATAACTTGATTTAACCTGTTTTTCCTCACCTATGTGTCGCACAATTAATAAAAACTTAAAAACAAATATTGAGGTTCAACTTGGAAGATGAGAAATACAAAGAAGCCAGCTCCTGGTTCTTATCTCAATCTCGATCTGAAAATGGCGATCCTGCCTCCAGGAAACCTCAGAAGGAGACTGAAGGCTGTCTCCTCCAGTCTTATATTCCTCTCTAGTTCTGGGATTAAGGGCATACACCACTACTGCCTGGTTTCTATGACAATCTACTGGGCAGTAGCCCAGGGCCAGCTGGGATTAAAGGTGTGTGTCACTACTGCCTGGTCTGTAAGGCTGGCCAGTGTGGCTTTTTTACTTTTCTGATCTTCAGGCAAACTTTATTTGTTTAAATACAATGAAATGCTACTACATCTATGTTTTGCCTTGGGGCCTCCTACCTTTTATTCCTTCTGTAGGTCTTACTTCCCTGCTTACTCTCTGTCTGGCTGGTTGGAGGCTGCTTCACTGGCTGGCCCTGAGTGTATCCTTCTTTTTCTCCCTCCTTCCCGCTTCTCACTACTTTCCAAGCCTAGATTCCTCCCCCTACTTTTCCTCTCTGCCTGCCAGCCCCACCTATCCCTCCTCTGCCTCGCTATTGGCCGGTCAGCTTTTTGTTAGATCAATTAGGTGCCTTAGACAGGCAAGGTGAACCAGCAACACATCTTTGCATAATGAAACAAATGGAGCAAAACCAAATGCAGTGCTCCTTTACACAGTTAAAGCAACACTCGGCAGCATCAACAGATGTAACACATCTTTGCCTAGGTAAATTTGCCTAGTTAATATTACACAACACTGAACATGGTAGCTGAGAAAGATCCCTCAGCAGCCAGTATTCCTACATACACGCCCATGTAAACAACCATTAACACACAAGCTACCCTGTGAGAGTTAAGAAAACAGGCAAAAGACCATGGTGCCCAGTGTGAGTGGAAAAAAAGAGAAAGGAAGTTAAACAAAGCAGGAAAGAAAGGGTGGCCTACATCACCTATGCCCAGAGGCAAGGAAGGAAATGTTCATTTAGGAAACAAAGAAGCATTAAATTGTATTACTTACTTTTCATTTAAACTTATTACTTGTATTACTTACTCTGACCAAGCACCACAAGCAAGCCAATTTATGGGAAGGCAGGTCTATTTGCAGCCTACAGATCCAGGGAGATAAGAGTCCATTTCCATCCTGACAGAGAAACTTGGCTCCAGGCAGACATGGCAGCCAGGAAAAGAGCAGATTACTCTCATCTTAAACTGTGAGCAGGAAGCAAAGAACAAACAGAATGGCGTTTGCCTTTAAAATCTCGAGGCCCACCCACAGTGAGATGCTTCCTCCAACAAGGCTACACCTCCTAAGTCTCCCCAAACAGCACCACTAAGTGGGGAACAAGCAATCAAATACCCAAGACTGAGTGGGGGGGACTTTTATCAGTCTAACCTCCACATAAATAAAGGCATAAGGTTTAAAACCCAATACCAGGCCTGCCATGCTGAAACCTGGTACCAGAAAGATCCCTAAATCCATGACTCTAAGCCGTTTCTCAAGGAGTGAGACACTGCAACAGTGCTAGGCAGGTGCCCAAGCGGCTTCCCGACCATAATTCCTCCAGCATCAGACAGAGCCGAGAGCAGAGAGCAAGACTCGGCTACAAAGAGCAGAACACAAAAGCCAATGCAGGACTTTGCCCTGGAACTCAGCTTGTTCAGCCTACTTTCTTATAAAACCCTTGATGGCCAGCCCAGGGATGGCCCCACCCACAATGGGACGGCCCTCACTAGTCGATAATTAAGAAAATGCCCTACAGCCAGATCTCTTTTTTCCCATTTTTTATTTTATTTTTTTTTGTTGAAAAAATTTCCATCTCCTCCCCACCTCCCATTTCCCTCCCTCTCCTCCCACTCCTCTCCCTCTTCCCCCACTCCTCTTCCAGTCCCCCCACTTTTCTCCCCCTCTCCCCACTCCTCTCTCCCTCCCCCCACTCCATTCCCCCTCCCTCTTGAGTCTGAAGAGCAGTCCAGATTCCCTGCCCTGTGGGAAGTCCAAGGTCCTCCCACCTCCATCCAGGTCCAGGAAGGTGAGCATCCAAACAGGCTAGGCTCCCACAAAGCCAGTTCATGCAGTAGGATCGAAACCCAGTTGCCATTGTCCTTGGCTTCTCATCAGCCTTCATTGTCAGGCATGTTCAGAGAGTCTGGTTTGATCCTTACAGCCAGATCTTATGGAGTCATTTTCTCAGCCGAGGTTCCCTCCTTTCAGATGACTCTAGTGTGTGTCAAGTTGACACAAAACTAGCTATGGAAGCTATCATTAGCCCTTTCTCCTTTAAGTTGCTTTTGCCGCTATATTTTGTCACAGCAACAGAAAAGTACTCAGGACAAAGATAAAGCTCGAAGGTATTTGAGATCATTCTTGTCAAAATGGTAAGACCTTGTCTCAAAAAAAAAAATACAAAACCAAATAAATTCAAATTCAAAAGTAATCAAGATATTGGGATTATTTTAACTGGGAAAGCTTTTGCCCAGAGAGGAGAAGAGAAGGGTATAGCGATCTGAAAAGGGAATTGGGAAACCCAGGCATGAGGGTTATTCTAATTAGGGAGGGGGAGGATAAATAACAGAAGTAGGAAGGTAAAATAGCAGTAATGGTGTCTGAAAAGGTCCTAGGGAATAATCATATTAATTGTCTACTTGAGGATATCTATGATGCATTAAGCCATTGTATAAATACACATATATAATATAAATGAATTTCTACTGGTACTTCCTCCAAGAGCCAAAGGCTTTCTAACAAAGTCTCCAATATTGGACATGAGAATCTCTCTTTTGAGTTGTTATTCAGAGTTGTCCAATACACTCCTCAAACATTATAGGCTGCTACCCTTGGTTGCCCCCATCTAGGTGAAAGATAAATCCCTGTTGCCAAAAACAACTTGGAACACAGGATCTGAGGCACCCAAGCTGGAACTGACTTGAATGAATGGTGACTTTTCTAGTAATGAAAGGTGCTATGGAAGCTTCCCAAAGGGGGAAGAAACCAACAGACTGACCCAGCTATAATGCCTATGATCCATAACAGCAGCCATCCTGGCATGATAACCCTAAGGGTGCAATTATGGAACTCATAGCTTGGTTGTAACCAACCGCTCTCTAACTGGACTTAAGACTTTCTCAGCAAGAGGGGAAATATGTCTGGTACTGGAAATCTAGGCAGCTACCAAAGCCAGTGAAATCAGGAATCCCAGAAGAGAACCACCGTTTTACTAAACCAACATTCTAGTAAGCCAGGGATTAAATGTAGCTACTCCCTAACTACATTCTAAATATATATCCCTGAATCCATAGATAAGTGCGGTTCTTCCCATCATCAAAGAAACATCTCTTTGCAATGGATGGAGACCATGACAAAAAACCTCAGCCAACAAAAATGTAGAGTTGTCAAACCTAATCTTGACTGCTAAAATTTATAGCACAACTCCTATACCTAAAACTCATCGCAGTGATCATTGAAAAAGAGGAGGTGGAAAGATTAGAAGAGCTAGAGACACAGGGAGCTGACTTTGCGATTGTGTCTTCTAGTAAAATCAGAAGTTACGGACATAATGCCTCACTAACAGGACAGTCTAAACCTGAATTGAACAAGGATAGCACTGATAGGCATGCTAATGTGGACGGGTGAAAGTTTATAAGCCCTTAAGTCTACCAAAACAACTACAGGCAACTAAAAAATGCTGAGAGTGGTAGAAAGTCTTCAGGCACACCAATACCAGATGATGAGTTCAAAAAACATGCAAGAAATGTTATTTATACTGGCTGAGCACATTGTATTTATATATTTAGGAATATACATGCATGTGTGTGTGTGTGCGCGCAACAGCAATTAACACAAAAGTTAGGGTGTGAATTGGAAAGAAAGAGAGAGTAGGATTATACGGAGCTGTTTGGACAGGGGAAAGGTAAGGGAATAATGATGCCATCCAATTATAATCTTAAAAAGGTAATTTTAAACATCAAAGAAAAAGCAGCGTAATAAAGTACCAACCAACAGATGGGATAAAACATTTGTAAATCATAAATTTAAAAAGGAATATCTAGGAGTGGAATTGAGGAGTGGATCCTGCCTTAATTGCATGTTTAACATGTTGAGGAAATTCCTCAATTTCCAAAACAGCTTGGTCATTTTATACAAAATCCCGTAGCATCTTTGCCCCCACAAATCATAACTCCACATTTTGAGTTTTAGTTAACGTTACTTCTGTCATGAGATAATCTTGCAATTTGAGACACTTAAAACACTGCACTTGACATAAAGAAACCTGCATATTGTTTAAGGGCAGCAAAGGGAAGAGGATAAGACACTGTAGTAGAGAAGGGTTCAGCATGTAGCTCATTTCAACCATCAAAGACCAGCAAAGACGTAGGTGAGTCAGTAACTGCTCCCTTCCCCATGCAGTCTTCAGACTTCAATAGCACAGCCATCTGATGAGTCTAGAGAAGGGTGCATATACAATAAAGATTCAGATCCCTAATGGAAGATACTGAACTGGAGATTTTTATGCACTGACTTTATCGTGTGGAGGAAGAAGTCAAGGCACTGTGATGTCTCAGTGGAATCACTTGCCAGCACCATAGGGAGGCCATGGACTCTGGCTGTGGTTAGAGAGGTGAGCATCACAGAAAGCTACCCTTCTCCCCAGAAGTAGGAACCTCACAATGAGGCAAACCGCAAAGAGGATAACCACTGGAAATGATGTTCTTGTGTATTCTCAACATATATGAAGTAAATTTTCGGAAGAAAATGTACTAATACATGAGAACACTATTACGGTAACCTTAGTTCAGTGATGACTCAAACTGCAATTCTCCTAGTACCTCCTAGAACTTGCTTTGCATTTATTAATTTGACTAACCAATTTCTCATTTACTGAACTGGATTTTGGGGGAATCTCCTACTTGCATGTTTTTACAAAGGTAGTTAATTATTATACCTTCATTTAGAATCACCATTTATGATTCTATTGGACTCTATATTTCCCCCAATCGGGTGTTAATGGAAGAATGTGTACAACTTCTAGTTCTTGCTCTCAAAGGAACAAACAGCAATCACTTCCCATCTTCCATTCCTCTCTTTTGTTAGCTGGATGGAGACTGAGAAAGTGGGGAAGATAGGGAATCATTCTGGGCCATCAAGGCAGAAGATGGACGATGCATGTTGAAATGATAGAACAAAAACTGGAGAAGGAGGAGGAAGATGCTAGGTATAACCATGCCTACCCACCCTTGTGCATGGGGGAGGAACAAGCTTTCATAGCTTCTGAGTTTGCTGTTTCAGGGCACCAATCATTTAACATTAGTAATTTAGAGATAATGAACTTTAACCTCTAAAACACAGTGATGTCAGTGTGTTCGGAATAAGAGAGAAATCCCTTGGGTTGTGATCCGATGTTGGAGTAAAATGAAAGGAGAAACACGGTGCAGTTATAAAAGCTGCGGTCATCCACAAAGGCTGCATCATGGATTTCAAATGCTGCGAAAACAACTATAAAAATGCCTCTGAGAAGCCAGAGTAGAAATGATGTGGAACTCCTGAGAACTATGAACAAGTCAAGGTGTCACAGGGGAGGGGGATGTGACACAGTAAAAGTAGTGGTGCAACTGGAACCCAAAAATGGAAAAGAATCAAGAGAACATTGGAACGGAATAGTGGGGGGGGGGGACAGATATGACACACCACACTGTCCCAAGGGCACTGAGAGTCCTGACTGGCCTGCGTTCTCTGTAAGTTGCAGAATTAATACTGTGTAAATGAATCCACATTCTCACTAAGTACTTGCACAATTGCATTTATTTTCCAGGCGCAGTTAACAACAGAATGAAATGCCCCATTGGAAGCCTTGGTTTGTGAATAAGACATTCTAGGGTTTATCCATTCCCACTAAGGCAATGCAATTGGAAAAGCAATGCAGCTATTGGCTGTCTGTAGACTGTTCACACTGGTCCAGACAGGAGCAGGTTGTAGTGTGCCTGTATCTGTATTCGAGGGTGCTGCCATCAGAGCAGTCGAGGGCAATGTCCCTGTATTCATAGTTGTCTTCACGGCAGCAAACACAGGAATTCTCCAATTGGAAGGTCTCATAATTGTACCTAAGAGAAAGGAAACCAGGAATAAATATTTTGAAACATTTACAAGCATCAATAACTTGACGTCAATGCTCTATCAAATTTTCTAATGACTTTCTTAAAAGGCTTACTAGCCTTCACTTAATGTGATCTTTTTCTAGACCTTGCTTCCCTTCCAATTGCAAAACTCTGAAGATCAGTGAGAACTGTCATTTGAAACAAGAATGAGATTAAGAAGGAAGAGTTGTCGCTGAATAATGGGAACATTATGGTGTAAAAAAATGTAAATAAGAGATTTTAAATCACTGTCAAATTATAATTATTCTCACTAAATTAATTTATGTGTAAAATTGTATATTAAGGAAAACATGTGTGTCATTCTAAAATTCAACTTCAGAATGATTGGGTAATGTACTTCCTGGAGTATGAATCTTCTATAGTCACTACAGGAAAATGAATGCATTTATCACAGATGTGTTAAGCATGTTTAGAAAGTGACCTCAGAATAACTGAGGGCTAAAGTGATTACTTTTAATCCTCAGGTCTTAGTGTTTTATATATTCTTCCTTTGCATCCTAATCAGGCTGTTCTTTCCTGTCAAACTCCTCTACGTGATGTTGCTTGATTTTTCTCTAAGCATCAAGTGTGGAACACAGTCAAAGGAAAACTTACTTGAGGGTCCTTTTGCAGTCTCCTATACATCTGGCCATCTCAACTTTCTTCCTACAGCCATTATACCTGATGGTCACATTCACGGGAGAAGTTCTGCACTCAGTCTTACCTAAAGCAAAACGTACAGCGGACAAAGAAGTGAGAGTTACCATCTTAACTCTTACTAGGTGTACATTATCTTAACCAAAGGGAAGAGGCACACGAACTACTTCGCCATGTTATTAAGGAAAATAACTATCTCGGCCCCGGTTGTGAAAGGAACTTCATTAAGACTTGGATAGATATTATCTGATTATTGCTTATAGTTCTGGTAAAGGGGAAAGGGAGCAATAAGTAGAAGAAAGGGAGAGGAGCCAGGCTGAGCAGAGAGGATGATGGGACATCGCTGACGAGCAGTTTCTCATTGCCGATTACATAACCGTGCGTTCTAATACACAGATTAACAATGCAGACTGCTGGTGTTAGGACAGAAAAGTCATCTTCTCTTTACACAGGAATCACAACAAAATCCCTTGCAAATATAACTGCGCATTATTTTCACAAGAAAAGCGGCTGCTATCAATAAGCAGCTATAACACCCTTTGCAAGTGTATCAATTGACAGCTTCTATTTCAACCCAGGTTTCTGTATTTTAACACAACTGGTAAACCTTCCATTAATGAGCTGCCATCCTGTCTTAACAAAATGCTACTTTTTCAACCACATAGATATTTTCTATAGAGAGAGGTTATCTTACATGTATAGCAACATTTCTTTGAATCGTAGGTTCTCTCTCCCTGTAGGAACAAAAAATTGAAATATTTGTTACTGAATGAAATATGGCATTTCTTAATACACTAAAGTAGCCACAGGAAGGGGAAATGGAAAGAGATGAGCATGCTGATATCAACTCTAGAGCTAGGCAAGAGCAGAAAGTGTTGAACTTGGTAATAAACATGAGACTGGGTGTTTAAGACTGTAAGATTTTGCAGTGACAGGAAGAAAGGGGAAAAGAATATGCAAATACGAAAACAAATTATGCTTCACTTACTTTAAAGGAAAAATCCTTTAACACAATACCAGATGCCATCGGCTTGTTTTACTTAAGATCTGCGCTCCAGCTTTGTTTTGAATCCAAACTTTCCTGACTCTTAAGATGAAACCCAAGTAAACTATTGAAACATAGGGTTTGGATTCTAAAATAATGCTTTAAGCTATGTTATAAGTTATAGATGCAGAAAGAAAAGTGATAATTTAATATTGAGTATTAACTAATATAAAAAACAACATCCATTAAGTGTGTTGGCACAAACTAGAACCATTTGAGGAGAAAGAATCTCATTTTAAAAAAATATCCCAACTAGCCAGTAGGAAAGCTTGTGGAGAAATTTTCTTGATTAATTGTTAATAAGGGAGGACCAACTCACTGAAGGCAATGCCAACCCTGGTTTGGTGGCCCCGGGTGGATAAGAAAACAGCCTGGAAAGCTATAAGTGTAAGCCAGTAAGCAGCACTCCTCCATGGCCTCCGCATCAACTCCTGTTTCTTGGTTCCTGCCTTAAGTTACTGTCCTGACTGCCTTAGTGACGTGTGACATGAGAATTGTAAAATGAATAAATCCTTTCCTCTTCAAGTTCTTTTGATCATGGTGTTCATCACAGTAATAGAAACAAAAATACAAAGGCAGAGAAATAATGGCTGTGGCACAAAGATATAAATATACAGATATGTGTCATTTTAGAGAATTTGAAGTTTTATAGGGAGTAATTAAGTATGAACTTTTAATAAAAAGGTGGTTTTTCGTTTTGTTTATAAAATAGTGAAGGGGGATTTGGCTCAATAGGTTAGAGTCATTGTTTCTTTATTTGTTGTTGGTTTCCTGAGAAAATTTTAAAAATTTAATTAAACTCTAATTATATCATCAAATATTTTTATGCCCCCAATCAATCTCCCTTTTGAATTCATGACTTTGCATTCTTTAATTATTATTGTTACATATGTATGTATATATATATATATATATATATATATATATATATATATATATATATGAATATGTAGTCAAGTTTATACACACACAAAGAGAGAGAGGGGGACAGAAACAGAGAATTTGTAGTCCTTACAAAGGACCCAACTTTACTTTCTAGTTCCTACAACCAACCATACTCTAATTCCAAGAAACCAATACTCTCTTCTGACCTTTGAGGGTACCAGGCATGAGCATAGTGTACATACACACATGCAGATAAAACACTCACACACAAGTTAAAAGAAATAAATAGAATAGCTGATATTTGTTAGACCACGACTTACTTCTGCACACCAGGTTTGCTTCGGGCAGTTCTGAACCACGGCCGCCAAGCCAGTGCTGTTGCAGGTGTAGGAGACACATGGGTTGCTAGGGTCATCAAAGGATGTACCAATCTGAAAGGTGATCAGGGAAGGAAAGCAGTTATTTGCCTTAGAATATAATTTAACTTAGCAGTTAAAAACTGCTTGAAAAGAACAAAAGAAAGGAAGAAAAGGGATGAAATTGCTTTAGTGTCTGTAAAGAGATGATTTCGGTTGTTATAAACAGTTAAGGAGAGGTGGTTCTTCAACCTCAGTGAATATAAATCAAAATTCTCTATTGGGGACATGGACAGCTTCAAGATTCCCAATCTTCAAAATAAATCTTATGACAGTCACTGTATTATATGTTTAAGAATATTTTTCAAGAATGGATGTTTCATAGTAAGCAAGATGTTCACCAATTGTTGTGCTCTATGCTTCATGAAAAGTATGACATCTAAGCAAAATGACACAAAGAGGTTTATTGAATTAAGACTCATGGTAAAAGCACTTTCTGCAAGCTAAAATGATAACTTGAGTTGGATCCTAGGAATCCACTGTAGAGAGAGAGAATTGATGCCTAATAGGTACCTTTGGCCTTCACACATGCACTACGCTACAGGCACACACACCAATAATAGATAGAAGTTTAAGTGAGTACTAAGAGCTCTTAGAGATTGCTCAGTGGTTGCATCTTTGCTGTTCTTCCAGAAGACCAGGATTTGGTTCCCAGCACCCAAATAGTGGCTCAGCATCTATACCTCAGTTCCAGGGGGCCCAGGGCACTCTTCTGCCTTCCAAGGGTCCCAAGATCCCATGTGGTGCACATGCATTCATGCAAATTTATACACATAAATATAAAACTTATATTTAAACACATATATTCATATATATATAACAGAAAACACAAAAACATGTATACACATTTAAAAAAATCTTTATAGTAAGGTTAATGGCAATCCTCCCATCTTCCCTTGCTTCTATCTTTGTTAAAACTCTTTGGACTGTTTTGTAATTAATTTTTGTCCACATTCAAAAAAAGCACAGTCTGAGAAACAATGTTTAATTCAAGCCAGTGGTTCTCAGCCTTCATGATGTTGCAACCCTTTAATACAGTTCCTCATGTGTGGCGACCCCCAACCATAAAATTATTTAGTTGCTACTTCATAACTGCAGTTTTGCCGCTGTTGTGAATTATGACATAAGTGTCTGATATGCAGGATATCTGATATGTGACCCCGGTGGAAGGTTCAGTTGACCCCCAAGTGGGTTGTGACCCACAGGTTGAAAACTACTGATTTAGGGCTTTAGGGCAAAAGATAAATTCCCTATTAAACTGAAATTTTATGACTTCAACTCTTTCATTAGAAAGTCATTAGAATTTCCTTTTGGATCTTTACTTAATAGGTTGTGTGGTTTCTAGAGTCACACCAGTTTACAAAGTTGAGAAAATCAGAATAGAATGTGAGCGAGTTGAATTTTACAAGCACTCGCTACGTGTTTCTTAGCATGCCTCGTTTACTTTCGTTTGAGTTTTACATATTTATCAACACCAGAGGAGAGTGTTAGTATCAGTTCAGGAATCATTGGACATTTTTGGTTTCACAAAGCCTTTTGTAGAAAGTGAAGCCCTTGTTTTTTACTGCTGAGTAATACTCTAATATGTATATATTCCATACTTTCTTCATCCATTCTTCCGTTGAAGGGCATCTAGGTTGTTTCCAGGTTCTGGCTATTATAAACAATGCTGCCATGAACATAGTTGAGCATATACTTTTGTTGTATGATAGGGCCTCTCTTGGGTATATTCCCAAGAGTGGTATTGCTGGATCCAGGGGTAGGTTGATTCCGAATTTCCTGAGAAACCGAAACACTGCTTTCCAGAGTGGTTGCACAAGTTTGCATTCGAGCACATGAGGGTGGGGGGCTTGATGGGGGAGGGGGAGGGAAATGGGAGGCGGTTGCGGGGAGGAGGCAGAAATCCTTAATAAATAAATAAATTTAAAAAATAAATAAATAAAAAAAATAAAAGTCCAAGTTCTCTTTTGAAGTTCAAAAAAAAAAAATTCCAGAAAAAAAAAAGTGAAGCTCTGCCCCAAATGTGGGCTCAACAATCCAGATCCTACCCTGTACAGACTAAGCCCCTGCGTGGGTGGAGCCCTAGAGGTTGCTTGTTTGATGGCTGGCAGTTTGGCCATCTGATCTTTCTGGTTGTAATTACAGCTGAACTCTATTCCTTGAAATTAATGTTGCACAATATGCCTTCTCCATCTGGTAGGACCCTGGGGAACTTCTGTTCTGAGATGGACTGCTGGCTGGGTAATGATTGAGAGCACAGCTTCTTTCAGCCCCACCCGAGTGCTGCGTTCTCTGTAACTACTGTGGACAGAGGAGAACTTATCCTTGGTCTTTTTAAAAGCACGTTTAAAAGCATTTTTTATTATACACTGAAAACCCCCTAGTGTGGCTTAGCATTGCATTTATTCATATGACTATATTAATGAAATAGCGAGGAAAAAGGCTTACCTCATAATCAGTATTGTTAAATAAACATGTTCTTGGTTCTGAAAAATAAATGTAATATACTTCTTTAATATTCATGAAGAAGAATTTGCAGATGGGATCATACTTACCCACAAATTATGCTTTCCTTAAAATAATATTGCCTTTTAACCCATTGATGCTGTTACTATCTCTTAATGCTAGGTTTTTCTTCATTACAATAATGATAAGTTTTAAGAAGTACTAATTCTGTTATATTTACCAGATCCTAATGTCCATGTGTGACATATTTGCTCAAAAACATCCCTTGAATGTCTCATCAGGCAAACAATGTACAGATTCAGTTCATATAACATATAACAGATGCATACCACAGTGGCCGATTTCACAGCAGGAATCATTCGATTTGAACATTATCAGCTTCTCTCCAGTTTTGCAGGTGGGCGGAGAAGGACACTCTTTAGGTTTGCAGTCGACAGCCTGTGCTTCAGTACAGGTACACTGGTGGCAGTTAGATGTCCATGTGTCCCCCGGCTACAGAGACAAACCATGTGGAGACATTTTTTTCACAAAGAGGCAGGAAGGAAATTTAGGTTAAAGTAGAACATAGCTTTATACTTACAGATTTCTCTTCTCCCAGTGGACCATGACACACTGTTAATATAAAGTAATAAATGTTAATTAGAGGTTGAAATTACAACCACTTGCTATTTATAGATAACCATCGGGGGGCCCATATGGTATTTGATACCAGGATTTCCAAGCTCAATTTTTGGAGACATTGTACCTGAAAATGGATAAATGACACCTGCCTATGAAGATGAATGCCTACTTCCAGCAAAGTGTTTTGTATAGGGTTATGTACATGGTGATTTTTGCTTTATTTTGTGTGTGTATGCATGTGTACGCTATCCAGTTTACTGTCTGATAAATCTGCTTTCTATCTCTACAATTCAATAAATACCGAGACATCATTGGCAAATACAAAGATACAAATTCACTTAATCAATCATTGAAATTCCATGTCATAAGCAATATTAACTTTCACATTCAAAACGTTGGCCTTTCTTTAAAACTCAGGAAACCCTGTCTGTACTAGAAGCTCTTCGTTATGCCTCTCATTTTGCCTCTAGTCTTTTCAATGGAACTTTTCTCCATGATGTACAACACGAAGTGGAAGGCTCTCCAACTTGTAACTCATTTGAGCCCATGGACACTTTTTATATGAATATGCAGTACCCCAACAGATCTTCAACAATCTCCAACATAAATGCACAAAACAGACCGTGTCTTCTTGCCCCAAGCACAGTTTGATTATCAAAGCATCCAGACTCAGGTCATTGCAGTTTGTCATTCATACTGCCAACAAATCCCTTCCTCTCATCCTTACTTCCAACCTTTCCTTTCTTTGTTCTTGCCTAATCCACCTCATCATCGTCAACCCATCAACTCAACTGCACAGATTCCTTTCTGGTCCAATCAGTTCTCTGCACCACAGCTACAGCAGTTTTCCGAATGCCTAATTGTCTGACTGCTTTTATTTCAAATGGTAGTCTTTTAAAATGAATACTTTATTCTAGTTTCCAAGGTCTCCCATATTAACGCTGCCTCTTTAATCAACTCTGCCCTCTCATTTATTGGACCTAGAATAGCCTATGGTTGCTTTCAAATTCCAATTCTAAAGCCCGCATTCTCCACAGTACATCTATTTACTTCTTATGGTGAAATTTTTTGTCTGCCTTATATGAAAACTGTGTTTTTAAAAAATTTCCATTTCCTCACTAGATGAGGTCAAAATTATTTTCTTTATTAAATGCTCTCTGCAAAATACATCACATTATCTCAAAAGTAGTGGGAACTCAATAAAGTTCTCAGAAATTATTAAACACAGACACACTTGCAATTTTCAACTAGAACAAAACCCCTAAAGTTGTATTACATAGTTCTTTAAATGTTCACTGTTATGACAGCAGTTATATTTTCTACCTCTTATCAAAATGCATAATTTTATGAAAGAGGTCACAGGCAAATCAGCGTGCATTGCTTGGCCACACTTGTTTGTGACTGAGAAAATAACATACATCATTTGACAAATAAAAGCCGGATTCGTGTACTCAGTTTGTTTGATAACCTTTCTTGACCTTTCATGTGCTGGACCCCTGGTGTACAAGAAGAGCTGTCAGCAAAGAATTTCCCCGCAGTGGGGGTCACTCACCTGGGGCTGGTGGAAGCAAGCCTGAACACGCTGTGTATGAAACAGAAAACCTGTTAGTCTCTGGAATTTCTGGAATGGAGTCATAGTTTTGGGGACAATACATTTATCTGATTCATTACTACATTGTTGAAATAACTGACCATACAGTCAGGCTTACAGATATACAACCCGTTTTGCTTCTGTGCCCTTTAGAGTATCTGACAGCCTGCTATTGTTTGGGTGTTTCTTTTAGACCTCAAAGTTTAATGGAAGAGAAATCTGCGTTCAGAGTAAAAACTAGACTTCTATTGAAAATTTCCTTGGAAAACAATTCATATGAAAAGGCCAGTGAATAAAGAGTAAGGGATGATTTTACTACATGGGAATATAATTATAAGAAGATAGTTTTGATCTTAAGAAAATTTATCCGTTTTTCACCTCTTGAAAGGCTTGAATTTTGTTCTATCCCTCCGAAATGCTTTAAGCAAATGATATGCGTGTATGTCTTTAAGTTTCTGAACTTCACAGGTATGGGCCAGTCATACTTACAAAATTCTAAATTCAAATTTCAAATTTTAAGTCAAAAATTTTGTACTGTTATCCCACCCTACCAAAAGAAAAGAAACACAAACTGGCCTAGGATGGGCGTTCTTAAAGGAAACTTCCAATTTCTACATATTTATTCAAAGCAACTCTTAACAACTGTTACCACAAATTGATACTAAAGTAGTAAAGTAAGTGAAAATTTAGAAGATTAAACGCCTCTAACCGTTTGTTAAGGCAATCTGGAATAGTACCCTATTTTTAATAATAGTAGAGCCCAGCACCAGAAGAGAAAAACGATGGGTATATACAACAGAATAATCTAATTTCCACACCGCTGTTGGAGTCACTTCCTCCAGAGCACTGAGCGTGCCATTCTCTTGATAAAAACTAAGGGGAGTCTCATTGCTGTAAAGATGGAGTCACGTTTAAATTAGAAATTCAACTTTTTCATAAACTTTATGTATATTTATATTTCCTAATCTTCCTTGACCCTCACACTTCTGTTGCAAGCATCTGTCTGAGTCCTGAATTCACCTATGCATCATCATGTCTCTGTTCTCACGTTTGGTAGAAATTTTCTGCTCACCTAGCCAGTATAAAACTCCACTATCTTCTTTATTTGTGCCTTCAGCCATGACTATCAACTAGAAAACAGAAAGGAACCATCTGCTCTCTTCCTTGTCCATGGAATCATAATTTTTTCATCTATTTTTGGTTGGTAAAAAGGTGAACAATAACAATAATACCTGTGCCTATATCCCGTATCCTTACTACAAAGGTTACAATGTGGCAATCACTGTTTCTTATTGAAGGTTTTGCTTTTGATGCATATACAATACAGAGCCTAGCACACGCTTAAGTACAAGAAATGCCTTTGGACCGTGAAGCGATTGATGGTCTCCTCATACTGACCTGTCGTCTTTTCGGTGTCTTGACTCTCTGTCGCTGTTGTAGTTGTTTCTAGAGAAAAGAGGATGATAACAAAATGCTTTATTCACAGTAGTAAAATTCCATGTAGTCTGTGTGTGTTCATCTCAGGAATGGCACAATCATGTGCAAGGTTGACCCCATGCGAATGAGATAAATTTCATAGGATTTGTTTGAGCCCACTGGATCTCTACATTTTACCTGGCTGGGATATGTGGGCACTGGTTGTGACTTCAGTTGCTACTGAAGTGGAATCTGCAAAAGTAAGTAAGTCTAGATTATTCCAGGACCAGCACCACCCATAAGCTTCTTCTCTGGAATCTCAGACTGAGTTAGGCATGATGGTGCAGCCTGGAATCCTAGAGGTTAGAAGTCTGAGATAGGATTGTAAGACAGACCAGCAGATGGACCTAATTTAAAACAACATAAAGCTTTCAGGCTGCAGGGTACATCTTCCAAAGAGTCAAGTGGAAACTTTTTTTTTTCCAAATGGCTTCCAAGCTGAATCATGAAAAGGAAGTTTCCCTGTTCTCCCTGGCCCCCATTATGTCCTCCTTCCTTGCCCAAAACCCTCAACTCATCTCCATAGGAACAAAGCCACATGGACCTCTGAAGGGTGGTACAACTAACATTCATTTTGGCATTCCAGTTCCAGTCTGAGAAAACATAGCAGCGCCCCCCCGGCCCCCGCCTAAGAACAGGATGGATTTGAACAAAGTCATGTTTCTTATCATCAATGAAGGAGCCTTTGTATCCAAAGAGCAAACCCATTTTTTACAAACTCTCTTGCTTTTGCTCAGGTTAATGTCTCAGGAGGAAGCGATTTTTCTGCACTCACCTGTGTTTCCTCTTGTGCTTTGGCTGCCTGGTGCTTCCGTGGGGACTCCTGCAGGGGTAAATTTAGGGGGTAGACATGAGAAAAAAAAATCCATGATAATGGCTGAATTAAACATCTGCTCCCCAGAAACTGGAATTCTCTAGGTCTCTAAAAATCCCAGCTAAACCTGAAGTAACACCTAAACATCAAGTTGGTTAGGACAATGAGAACGACAAAATCCTGTCTAAGAGAGTACTGTGTGGGGTGAATGGCCGAACAGAAGAGGACCATGCTTGGTTTACTTGACAGTTTATGGAATAAATTGAAAACACCACAGCAAAAAAGATCATCTGCATTTTGTCAGAAGAAGCACACAACCCTGTTTCTGTCCCTTGTGCTCTCCTCTGCCATCTACTACAGACCCCAGAGAGTCACCAACCTCCCTCAAGGCTGAAAATGCCAGTCACTCACTAGTTCCTGTTCTAACTCCAGTGTACGCTATAACTTCTGCAGAAGTTGTAGCCCCGAATAGAGGTGGCACGAAGCTTGGGATGGGAACACTGGAAAAATGCAGCCTTTGACTTTACACATTGTCCCTAGAAGAGGCAGCAGCCTCTGTTGTTCAGAGACATATTTCCCGAACCATTTTCACGACTCATGAGTGAGGAAACTCTCAGGGGCTACAGCTGTACCAGTAGTCACCCCTGTGGCAACTGCAATCACAGAAAGAGGGAGTAATTTATGAATCCCTCCAGGCCAAAATTAGAATTTGGGTTTAGAATGCTTCTGCTGACATATTATTCATGATCACTGTTATACCATTTTCTCAAAACATAGAAAGGCAGTTCATAGGAGAAATGTGTGATCAAGGCACCTTGCACTCAAAGAAGAGCTGAGGAAAATCCCCCCAAATTCCTTACGTAAGACAATTTTAAAAAGGGGGGAAGATAATTAGCTGTTGCGGCAGATCTAGCTGAACTCCAGCATCTGAGGTCCTGCCACTTGAAGAAGTAGTTGCCTCTAATCACAGCAAAGAAGTTCAGAACCACATGACTGGTAAAGTTTGCTATGTGTTTGCAGGGTTCCATTACTAAACAGTAGTCATTGGCTTCCCTGTGCCGGGGCCACCAGATACAGAGTAAATTCATGCCAGAGACCTGTGGTGTCTGACATAAAAAGGGGAAGAGGGAATAATGACCAAAGTCAAGATTCATTATCATCCTAAGACAGGTTTTCAACTGAACTTTCTAATGCTGTAGCTCTTTAATACAGTTCCTCATGTGGTGACCCCAAATCACAAAATTCTTTCATTGCGACTTCATAACTGTAAACTTGTTACTATTGTGAATCATAATGTAAATATCTGATATGCATCTCCTGTAAACGGGTCTTCCAACCTCTCAAGGGGGTCACAACATACAAGTTGAGAATTTCCACCCTAAAAGAATGGCCAAAGATGTCACATTGTCTGGTTTCTGCTCAAGGAAGAATCTACTAATATTAAGGGAAATTGTTTTATTTTATGTTTTGGCCTTCAGTTTAACCTGAACTCGAACTCTCCAAGCCTGTATTTCCTCCAGCTGATGTAGTGATTCCTGAAATGACAAATGGAAAACTGAACCACTTCCGCTCTAGTTAACAGAGAACCACCTATGGGAGGACTCACAAAATCTGCCTCGGTTGAATCCAAAACCTAGTCACAAATGAAGACATTGGTGACCTCAATGAGAACTCCGGGAAGATCACTTTTCCTGTTACCAAGAAACAAGCTGGAATTGGAATTTATCACCACTCAAAAGCCACACCCTCAGATTACTCCTGCCTGCATTGTTTCCTGTGGCCATGGTTCCACTGACTCTGCGGAGGTTGTGGCTTCTGAGAGAAGAGGAGAGAAACAGATGAAAGATAGGGACATAGGAAGGAATTTGTGGCACGGACACACAAGCCTTGCGCCCTTCTTTCTGAATGGTTCTCTCACCTGTGCTGGAACTCCCAGATGTCTCAGTCACTCTGACAGGTGCACGGGTGGTACCTGGAACGAGAAGGAGCAAAGACAAGATGAGGAATGAAGAATGCTTCGCACTGATGCAGCCAAGGCATACAGCACATGCTGTCATTCGGGACTGTGCGTTGGACCATTCTGGGAGGTGCCGTTTAGACACTGCTGCATCGCTGTAGCAGTCAAGTCCTTCGAACGTGTGCTGTGAGCAGCCGCTCTGTTCCTGGCTGAAACAGTTTCCCCACATACCAACCATTTAATTTATTCAACAATATATATCACTCCCTGTTTATTTGCAGGGATTATAAACCAAAATGAACGAAGGCATTTGCTGAGAAGTCCATCTTATAATAACTTACTTAGCAAACATAACAAAATCTTCACCCTGATTGTAGACTGTGATATTGGGTATAAACTCTAAAGAAAAAAAAAGCCCTTAATTTTCTTTATTCAGTAATAAATTTATCTCTCTGGCTTTGTGGTTTTTAAGACAATAGAGATGTTTCTATATAACATATTGCTCTTTTGGTAACTTTACAAAAGACATTTGTTATCATAGCTTTTTTGCCTGGATTTAGTCACAGAGAAGTAGATTTTGGCTGGATCACCATTATAACTTTCAGGGTTATGTATCCCATTATGCCTCATTGATAGACCATTGAAGCACAAAAAAGAAATGCCAGTGTGTTCGAATGGTACTCACTGGCATCAAATATTGAACATCTGATACAACTTTTTCATAATATTTTGACAAATATCAGAAATGGAAAGGGTTTTTGTGAGGGGTTTCAAGAAGTTTCTAGAAGGTGTACCTAATGGCTGAGATTACTTCCACCTTTAGTGTCCTGCTTTCTCCCAAAGTCGTTGTGGTTTCTGAGATGGGTGAAATCAAGGTAGGTGACTGGAGAAGCTAGCTAAGGTTCTCTTGTGCAGGGGGCAATGGAGGACGAATCACCCCATAGATGGAGCCATTGAAGATTCCACGGCAGTTTATTGCCTTACCTCTGGAACCTTTCAGGTCAACTCCAACACTGGCTAATAAACAAAAGACCTCAAATCCACACACTAACTCACATTAGTCTCATAAAGATGTGTCTGGAGAAGAAGCCGAGTGCATGTTTCTCAGATGTCCCCTCACAGTTTCCTCATGAGTTGGAATGATCTATGACCCATATCGACAAAGTGACCCAAAAAGGAATGCTCCCATCTGAAGCCCTTCCCTGAAATTCTTCCTATGATGAAATGGGGAACCGGCTTTTTTTCTTTCTTTCTCCTAGGACACAATTCCAGTTTCTTGTCCTCTTGATGCTGCACAGGTGCCTATCATGTGATTCAAAAACCCCAGAAAAATTACTTGATTGTGCCAAGAATTCAAGCCAAGATTTAATATCATTTTTGCTGTTATGTCAAAAAAAAAACCCTTCATATAAGCCAGGTCTAACGGCATATGTCCATAATCTTCCAGCAGTCTGTAGGCACACACTGAGGCAGATGACCCTCTCTGAGTTCTAGTACAGTCTGGTCTACATAGCTCTAGGCTAGCCAGGACTACACAGTGAGATTCTCTCTCAAAACAAACAAGCAAAACAAAACAAGTAATGCTGCCCCCAAATTTTATAGGATAGGATGCCTTCCAGATGTCAGAGTGTTTCTTCTCCTTCCTCTTAACACTTTAGTGGTGTATGCAGTGTCGAAAGCTTTTCTCAAACTGACTATACAGACAACAGTCCTCAGGAAGTTATGGCTATGGGACTAGTTGCTGATAATGAAAGGGTTTTTCCAGAATATGCTCAGTCTAAAGAAAATATCCAAAGTACTACACGGTACTCTGAAGGAAATCAAACTTCCTCCCAGGCAAGTCCAGCAGCCACACGGAAAGCCCACACCCAGCTTTGGAAGCTTCGGGGCCTCACCTGTTGTTCCTCTGCTCCCATGGGTCTCACTATTTTCTGCTGAAGTTGTAGCCTCTGAAAAAGTAAAACCAAGAATGCGAGGTTCAAGGATTTGGTGGAGGAAGTGGGGAATTGTGTTGATATCACCAGAGTAGACAGTCTAAATAGATGAAGAGCTTCAATAACTATTACCTTTTTCTTTTGAATATATTTGTGTGGAAAGTTATAGGTATAATGGTTGCTTCCCTGGGTGATTGACAGAGCATATGTTTCTCATCAATATTGGAAAAGTGGAAAAGCTATATGAATCTGATTCATCAGAGGTACTTTAGCCAAACCACTACCTCTGAAGGAATGAAACATCTCACTTTTTGTTCCTTCCCATGAGTCACTGAGGTTTTTTTCCCCATAGGTTCCACAGAAAGTGAGGGAGAAATGATCTCCCTCACCTGAAAAAACAGGGATGCCTGCTATAACACAGGTGCCTAAAGAAGAGATGATCTTTCTGAATTATATGTGTCAATTACTTAAAGTGTCTTTATTTCAGTTGTTTAAAACAGAATTCCTTGATCATGAAACTCTCAAATGATATTTAATCCATCTTGAGCAACTTCAGACTCCATGTGCTGCAGCTTCTCCAGGTGAAACCACCTTGGTACCTCTTAAATAGGCAGAGGGCTGAGAAATGATACATTACTTCCCCTGCTAACATTCTGAGCATCTTCCTTGGGTGATTTTGTTGTTCCTCCTTGAGCTGTACTAGTGAACAGAACACTTGAGATCTCTCCCCTGGAACAGCCACCATTCCAGCTTCTGGTAACCAGAAGGGAATGAAAAACACACGAACACTGTAGTTAGCGATACACTTTGAGAAAAACAAGTAAGCTGTATGTAATAATTATGGTCCTGATATGAAGACACTAGCCAATACTGTGGTGCTCTCAACTACGTAAGTCTCCGTCCTTACAAATCCACGGTGGCCATAGAATTCCTAGGCAAGCCTGCAGGTTGTATCCACAGGAAGAATGCCATCTCTTTCCTCAGCCTACCTCCTCACTCGGGTTTACTACAGCCATCCAAAGAAGGACTTGATTAAACAAAAACAAGCAAACAACACCCCCCCACACACACACACAGAATAATGGCTCACCTGTGTGAACTTCTCCATGGGTAGTTTCACTGCCTTTTGTGGAAGTTGTAGCCTCTGAGAGAGAAAACAAAGAAAGAAATAAAGACTATGGTCTAGGAAAGTACATGATGTACTGATATAAAACATAACGTCCATATCTGAGGTATATTAGATCTCACTGGTTCTTGAGCTTTCCCAGAGACTGCAACAGAAATCTCTAAAACAAGAACACAATTGTGCTCATGAGTTAAATTATGTGCCTAGTAGTTAGTTTAAATAGGAACCAAAGCTCTACAAAGCCACCGCTGAGACCTCTTATGGAAGAAACTGTCCCATGCAATGATTCTATATCAAGTCTACTGAGACAGTTCTCAACCATAATGCCATTTGCTTTGAATGAGGGTAGGAAATGTCTTCCCATGTCATTTATTGGTCATTAGTTTTGATTTATGATCATCTAACACAATGGTTTTCAACCTTCATGTTATGGTGACCTCCAACCATTATATTATTTTCATTGTTACTTCGTAACTCGTATTTTGCTACTGTTATGAATAATAATGTAAATAATTTTCAAGACTTGTCAAAGGAGTCACAACCTACTGAAGTCCACAGCTACTGCGAGCTTGTGGAGATACAGGAGGCAATACAACTTTTGTTTTTTAATCTATTATTTTCTTAGCAATAAAGCTTATTAGATGGGTATTTTTAGAAGATTTGAAGGAGTTACTAGGAGGGAAGGTACAAGCCCCTCAGTGCTCAGCTGTGGCTCCTTCACTTTTTACTGTTTCGTTTACTTGTAGGGAAGTTGTGGCCTCTGAGAGAAAGGAAGAAGAAATAGATTAATGGCAAAGATGTAATGATGACAGAAACCCTGTGATCCTCCATCAATGAATCAAAGAAAGCATGCAGTGGTAAGAGGGCACATGGAACACTCACATTACAACATGGACTCACCTGTGTTGGAACTGCCTGGGGCAACAGTTGTGGCAGGGATGAACCCAGTGGTCACTGAAACACAGAAGGCATGGGAATCACAAGGTTGTTGGGCTCTGGGAAACTTACTCTTTGGAAATCTACAGATTCTTTTTGTTGTTGTTGTTGTTTTGTTTTTTTGTTGTTGTTGTTTTGTTTTGTTTTTTTTCTTTTTGAGACAGAGTTTCTCCGTAGCTTTTTGGTTCCTGTCCTGGAACTAGCTCTTCTAGACCAGGCTGGCCTTGAATTCACAGAGATCTGCCTGCCTCTGCCTTTCAAGTGCTGGGATTATAGGCGTGCGCCGCCAACACCCGGTTTACAGATTCTTATTTAGACCTGTTTCTCTGGCACCTGCTATGGTAAATACTCCATGGATTATCCCATTTCAAAAGCAATCAGAGGGATCAGTTTCACCAGCAGAGGCAACATTCCTAACAGTCTATGGGAGGGGCAGGTGACTTTCTCCTGCATACATTTATTTACTTCCCAAAAATAGAAGACAATGTCTTAGTAGGTTCGATAAAAATTTTATATATCAAGAAAATACTAATTATTAGTATTGCTTTGGGGATTAAGAAACCTGTGTATTGGGATGTTGCTAAGGCTAATTTATGTTATCTCTACTAGTCAAGCTAGAGATATTATGAATATCTTAATGTAGTTTTTATGTTCAAGAGAAATCTTGCAGAACAACTGAACCATCCATCCTGTTTCAATAGAGTCTATTGGCAGATTATTTTAAAAATTGAATTGTTGGGGCTATGAGACCAATTCCAGCCCCTACCCAGGATTTTAAAGGTGAAATACTTGTCAGGAATAAAGGGGTTGTAAAGGCTTTCTATAATAACTTTACATAGACAGGCTAATACTCTTCATTTCAAGTGCTCTTGCAACACAAAGGTCCAAGGCCATAGAAGCAAAACCTCAACCCAACCAGAGGGGAGGGGTGTCCAATGACAACTTGAGATACAGATCCATTGTTAGTAGGCTGGTAAGTGAAGAATTGGTGTGCTTTTTCTTAGTAACCTTGGTTGGACATCTTTGACTATGTCCTTATGTAAACTGTAAAGTTTTCTTTTTACAAAATGTCTTCAGTTAAACTTGTTCTGAGGTGAATATGGATTGTGTATAGTTAGCAAGCAGGCTTTTAAGTGTCTGTAGTCCTTGTGGGACAATAGATCCAGTTATGAAATATGTCTGGATGTTTCTATATATAGAAACATCTATATATCAGAACTATATAGCATTTTTCCAAATGCTGCCTTTCAAATGCTGGGATTAAAAGTGTACACCACTATGCCCAGACTAGTCTCTTCATTAGAGCCTATGTTCTGTGTGACACTCTGCAAACGAAGAAACTGTATTACTGCTGTGGTTCTTCTTTGATGTATGCTCATGTGTTTTACTTGCATACACATATGTGTACTTTGTGTGTGCCTGTTGCCTAGATATAAGAAGCAGGTGTCAGATCCCCTGGGACTTGAGTTGTAGTCAGTTGTGAACTACCATGTATGTGCTGGAAATTGAACCCTGCTTTACTGCAAGAGCAGCAAATGATCTTAACTGAGTCATCTCTCCAGCCCCTATCATCATTGTTGTTGTTGTTGTTGGTGGTGGTGGTGGTGGTGATGTTGGTGGGTGGGTGTGTGCTAGAGTGAGGCAGGTCTCATGGCTCACACATGGAGGACAATACGCAACTTTGTTAGTTCTATCCTTCAACCTTTACATGGGTTCTGGCACCAAACTCTGTCTACAAGATTACAGGCAAGTACCTTTGCTGCCTGAGCTATCTTGCTAGTCCAGTACTATGAATCTAGGTACCTTTCTGTCTTAGGCATTTAATGCACAATAACCTTGAAAAATTAGTAGCACTGAAAAAACAAATTACCATATAGGCACTTGTGAACTTGATGTCAAGTTGGAATGATCTCAAAAGAATGTTACAAAATTCTTAATAAAGCAATAGTATTATAATTTTCTCCACTAAAACTCTCTAAAGCTTGTTTCAGAATAATAGATGCAGCGAGGAGTCAGTATGGTGAAATTTTAAGGCCCTTTCATTACTTGTGTCTTGTCAGTGTATGTGAGAAATGAAGACAAACTACTCCTTCAAAAGCAAGTTTTCCTGCTGAGTTATTAAAGGACGTGGTGCATTTTTTCTTTAAAGAAGATGGTATTGCACTGAAAAGCAGAGGCTTTGGAGTCGATAGGGAGAGGGAAACTCAGCAGTTCCACCACTCGACTTGCTGCAAAACTGACACCAACTTAGATAATGTCTTTGTCTATGTTTTCACCACCAATGTGAGAAAATAATAAATATTCTCACATTTAAATGAGAAGATATCCTTAAATAAATAATTTACATTCTTAATGTAATTATCATGTAAATGTCAAAAATCCAACAGACAACCCTGTTCAGAGTGGTCCTCATGATACAAATATTGGGCATATGAGACATATGAGACCTGAAGTCAAACAGAAAGCCAGAAGCAATGGCCTGGTTCTTAGGAAACAGTGATCTGGATGGGTGTCACGCCTGAACTCAGACCTTGTGTGATGGCCCTGCTTCTACCTAGCACTCCTATGTATCCCAACGGGCACTACTGGGCTAGTCAAAATCAAGACAAAGTCAATGACTTCCAATGACACAGTCAATTGCCATGTGGGCTTCCTGATCTTTTGTTTCACTTATTTGGGCTTGAACCTGTGATTTTCTTTAGTCATAAGGGGAGATATCTGCTTAACATTCTCACCTTTTAACACCTCACAAACTGCTGTGATATTATTGTAGTCTTCATTTCCTTAATACCACGTAACTTTCCCCAAAATGTTCAAATCTTTTCCCACAGAGTTCTCATAGCACATGGCACACAGACAAACAATAAAATTAATCAAATATAACAAAATTAGAGAAACTTCTGGTACAGAACAGTCCTATATAGGTGTAGTATGGGAGCATCTATACTGACTTAGCTTTTTATGTTATTGTTTTTGGTTTTTTGTTTGTCTGGGTTTTTTTTGTTTTTAGTTAAAGTTCTAATTTCTGAGGCCTCACTGGCATTTTTCTTTAAATATACTATCCTTTCTGCCCAGTTTATAACCTTTACCACAGGAGGAAGACAGGTGCTGGAAGTTAGGAACCCAATTGCCTCCTGGTCTCCCGAGTGCAATGCCTCACCTACACCTGCTAACTGAAATTCTCCCTGACATTGTTGTTTGAAAATGGTAAAAAAATGCATGTCTTGGAAACATAGGCTGCTGTGGATTTTTTTTTTTTATTTTTCGAGACAGGGTTTCTCCGTATCTTTTTTGGTTCCTGTCCTGGAACTAGCTCTTGTAGACCAGGCTGGCCTCGAACTCACAGAGATCCGCCTGCCTCCATTTCCCGAGTGCTGGAATTAAAGGTGTGCACCACCACCGCCTGGCTGCTGTGGAAATTAATACATGCTATATAACCCAGGTTAGGGTCCTGTCCCACAGAATACAGCTATGATTCCACCGATTTGTTATAAAATATTTTTCTCGATTAAGTTCTGAGGAGGCAGTTGCCTGTTTTTCCATGAATGCTCTATATCACCTAACGGGATATGAAATACAAAATACTAGACAATTTTGATCTGATCTTTAATCACATAAATCATCCTAGTGACCATTATTTATTAGACTTATCAGTCAACATCATGCTAAGTGGCACTCTGAGGCATATCCTTCCTCTGCCTTGCCTGACTTCTCAGGTGTGGTGAATTTGGCCATGCCTTCAACCGTAAGAGTGGTGCATCTATGGTTCTTTTTCTATTTCTGATTTTTAAAAAAACCAATATTGTATGTGGTGCTAGTAAAAAGAGTGAACATTCTGTTATGTATCTCAAATCTATATATTGATAAAATGGATCATCTCTAACAATTTCTACTAAAACTCAGGCCCTTGGTTATATTATTTAACTGTATCATAAGGTGGGTTTTATATTTGCTGGTGCACAATCACCAGCAGAACTCACAGGTGAGCCTTGACTTCTTTGTTATCAGAAAGAATGATCAGAGCCTGGGCTTCCCTTGTACCTACTTCCATCATACAAGGAAGATAACAAATTTACCATGAAGTCTGAAATTCATATTAGAATAAAGGTGCTTTGGTAAACATGAGTATTCACTAATTTCAGGACTTAATATCTTATTTAATTACTAGAACATTTTACAATATCCTAGTCTGAACCAGAGCAACCATTGCCTTGGCACAAGGAACCCTCTGGATTCAGCTAATCATACTTGCCTCCCTTTGTTGTAGATTCAACTCCTGGGACTCTACTAGTATTTCTTCTTTCTGTGGTTCCTTCATCAGCTGGTACAGTTCTTCCAGAAACTTCAGTGGGTAAACTTGATGTCCATGTGTTTCCAGGCGAGGGCTCAAATGTTACAGTTAATCTAGGTGACGGCTCTAATGGTGAAGTCAAATCACCAAATGTACCTGTAGGTTGTGATGAAGGTCTAGGCATAATAGTAGTTGCAGGTGTTTGGCCGGATGAAATGGATACGCCAGGTACTGCTCCAGTTGAAGATGATTGTCCTTCAAATGACCCAGTTGTCTCTGTAACTGCATTTGACGAACTGGGTGTCTCTGAGCCAATGACTGTTACCCTAGTAGATAATAGTACTTGAGCAGAAGATACAGCTGTTGTTGATTCTCCAACGGAAGATACATTTCTCACGGTGATTCCAGTTAATGAGCCCATTTTACTTGTATCTGTAACTGATGATTTAGTTGTGTTTGGTGCTTCAGATGATGGCTCAGTTGATGCTGATGGTCCCAGGGATTGTGTGGTTCTTTCTGTAACACCAGTGGACACACCAGTTGTTCTTCGTCCAGTAGCAGTTTCTCTACTTGTTTGTAGTCCTTGAGATGAGGAAGGTCCAGTTGTTGTAGTAGGGCCAGAAGATCTTACAGTTTGATCAGAAACTACAGTAGATCCTGGTGAGCTCCCAAATGACTGTGTGGATGTCGCCCTCACTTCAGCTGATTGGACAGAGGTTACAGTCACCATGGTTGTCTTACCAGATGTCACAGCTACTTCACCATTTGTCTCTGTACTTCCTGACACTGAAAGTGAGGGACTAGTTGCTGATGTGGTACCAGGTGTGTGTCCAGATGTCACTGCCACTAGAGGTGTTTTGGTAGATATTGTTGCTTTTCCAACTGATGTTAGATTTGTTACGGTTTTTACAGTTGATTGGCCAGTTGACTGTGTGCCTGTTATGGATATTTTAGTGGTTTCTGGTGCTTTAGATGAAGGTCCAGTAGTGGGTGATGATTCAATGGATTGCACAGTTCGCTCCGTAATGCCAGTGGACACACCAGTTGTTCCTGTTCCTGTGACAGTTTCTTTACTTGTTTGTAGTCCTTGAGATGATGAAGGCCCAGTTGTTGTAGAAGGGCCAGAAGACACTACAGTTTGATCTACAGCTACTTTAGTTGTTTCTGGTTCTTCAGATGATGGTCTAGTAGATGTATGTTGTCCAAGGGATGATACAGTTCTCTCTGTAATTCCAGTCGACACAGGAGTTGTTCCTGTTCCTGTGACAGTTTCTCTACTTGTTTGTAGTCCTTGAGATGGTGAACGTCCAGTTGTTTTAGTAGGGCCAGAAGATATTACAGTTTGATCTAAAGATACAGTAGAAGCCAGTGTGCTCTCTGCTGACTTTGTAGATGTCTCCTTCACTTCAGGTGACTGGGTAGATGTTACAGTCACCCTAGTTGTCTGGCCAGATGTTACAGCCACTTCACCATTTGTTACTGTACTTCCTGACACTGAAACTGATGGACTAGTTGTTGATGTGGTTCCAGGTGTTTGTCCAGATGTCACAGCATCTCCAAATCTTGCTGTAGTTATGGTTGTTTCTCCGACCGATGTTGCTTTAGTCACTAATCCTTCAGTTGATGGGCCAGTGGACTGTGTGCCTGTTATGGATACTTTAGTTGTTTCTGGTGCTCTAGATGCTGCTCCAGTAGTTGGTGAGGATTCAATGGCTTGTGCAGTTATGTCTGTAATGCGAGTTGACCAAAGAGTTGTTCCTGTGACAGGTTCTCTACTTGTTTGTAGTCCTTGAGATGATGAAGGTCCAGTTGTTGTAGTAGGGCCAGAAGATATTATAGTTTTATCTAAAACTACAGTAGATCTCAGTGTGCTCTCTGCTGACTTTGTGGATGTCTCCTTCACTTCAGGTGATTGGACAGATGTTACAGTCACCCTAGTTGTCTTGCCTGATGTCACAGACACTTCACTATTTGACATTTTACTTCCTGACACTGAAACTGAGGAACTAGTTGCTGCTGTGTTCCTGTGTGTGGGTACAGATTTCAGTGCATCTCTAGGCTTTACTGTATTTATTGTTGTTTCTACAACTGATATTGGATTTGTCACGGTTCCTTCTGTTGATGCGCCAGTTGACTGTGGGCTAGTTAAGGATACTTTAGTTGTTTGTGGTTCTTCAGATGATGGTCTAGTAGTTGTATGTTGTCCAAGGGATGATAAAGTTCTCTCTGTAATTCCAGTCGACACAGGAGTTGTTCCTGTTCCTGTGACAGTTTCTCTACTTGTTTGTAGTCCTTGAGAGGATGAAGTCTCAGTTGTTGTAGTAGGGCCAGAAGACACTACAGTTTGATCTACAGATACAGTAGAAGCCAGTGTGCTCTCTGCTGACTTTGTGGATGTCTCCTTCACTTCAGGTGACTGGGTAGATGTGACAGTCACCCTAGTTGTCTGGCCAGATGTTACAGCCACTTCACCATTTGTTACTGTACTTTCTGACAGCGAAACTGATGGACTACTTGATGATGTGGTACCAGGTGTTTGTCCAGATGTCACAGCCTCTCCACGTCTTGCTGTAGTTATGGTTGTTTCTCCAATCGATGTTGCTTTAGTCACTAATCCTTCAGTTGATGGGCCAGTGGACTGTGTGCCTGTTATGGATACTTTAGTTGTTTCTGGTGCTGTAGATGATGGTCCAGTAGTTGGTGAGGATTCAATGGCTTCTGCAGTTCTCTCTGTAATGCGAGTGGACACACCAGTTGTTCCTGTTCCTGTGACAGTTTCTCTACTTGTTTGTAATCCTTGAGATGGTGAAGGCCCAGTTGCTGTAGTAGGGCCAGAAGATATTATAGTTTGATCTACAGCTACAGTAGAAGCCAGTGTGCTCTCTGCTGCCTTTGTGGATGTCTCCTTCACTTCAGGTGATTGGACAGATGTTATAGTCACCCTAGATGTCTGGCCAGATGTCACAGCCACTTCACTATTTGATATTGTACGTCCTGACACTGAAACTGATGGACTAGTTGCTGATGTGGTAACAGGTGTTTTCCCAGACGTTACTGCTACGTGAGATTTTGCTGTAGTTATTGTTGCTTCTCCAACTGACGTTAGATTCATTACAGTCAGTGTGCCAGTTAACTGTGTGCCTGTTATGGGTACTTTAGTTGTTTCTGGTTCTATAGACGATGGTCCAGTAGTTGGTGAGGATTTAATGGATTGAGCAGTTTTGTCTGTAATGCTAGTTGACAAGCCAGTCGTTTCTGTTCCTGTGACAGTTTCTCTACTTGTTTGTAGTCCTTGAGATGATGAAGGTCCAGTTGTTGTAGAAGGGCCAAAAGACACTACAGTTTGATCTACAGCTACAGTAGAAACCAGTGTGCTCTCTGCTGACTTTGTGGATATCTGCTTCACTTCAGGTGATTGGACAGATGTTACAGTCACCCTAGTTGTCTTGCCTGATGTCACAGACACTTCACTATTTGACACTGTACTTCCTGACACTGAAACTGAGGGACTAGTTGCTGCTGTGTTCCTGTGTGTGGGTACAGATTTCAGTGCATCTCTAGGCTTTACTGTATTTATTGTTGTTTCTACAACTGATATTGAATTTGTCACGGTTGCTTCCGTTGATGCGCCACTTGACTGTGGGCTAGTTAAGGATACTTTAGTTGTTTCTGGTTCTTCAGATGATGGTCTAGTAGTTGTATGTTGTCCAAGGGATGATACAGTTCTCTCTGTAATTCCAGTCGACACAGGAGTTGTTCCTGTTCCTGTGACAGTTTCTCTACTTGTTTGTAGTCCTTGAGATGGTGAACGTCCAGTTGTTGTAGTAGGGCCAGAAGACACTACAGTTTGATCTACAGATACAGTAGAAGCCAGTGTGCTCTCTGCTGACTTTGTGGATGTCTCCTTCACTTCAGGTGACTGGGTAGATGTGACAGTCACCCTAGTTGTCTTGCCTGATGTCACAGCCACTTCACCAACTGTCACTGTACTTCCTGACACTGAAACTGATGGACTAATTGCTGATGTGGTAACAGGTGTTTTCCCAGACGTTACTGCTACATGCGTTTTTGCTTCTCCAACTGATGTTGGATTTCTTGTGGTTTTTACAGTTAGTGTGCCAGTGGACTGTGTGCCTGTTATGGATAATTTAGTTGTTTCTGGTGCTTTAGATGATGATCCAGTAGTTAGTGAGGATTCAGTGGCTTCTGCAGTTTTCTCTGTAATGCGAGTGGGCACACCAGTTGCTCCTGTTCCTGTGAAAGTTTCTCTACTTGTTTGTAGTCCTTGAGATGGTGAAGGTCCAGTTGTTGTAGTAGGGCCAGAAGACATTACAGTTTGGTCTACAGATACAGTAGAAGCCAGTGTGCTCTCTGCTGACTTTGTGGATGTCTCCTTCACTTCAGGTGACTGGGTAGATGTGACAGTCACCCTAGTTGTCTGGCCAGATGTTACAGCCACTTCACCATTTGTTACTGTACTTCCTGACACGGAAACTGATGGACTAGTTGTTGATGTGGTTCCAGCTGTTTGTCCAGATGTCACTGCCTCTTTAAGTCTTGCTGTAGTTATGGTTGTTTCTCCGACCGATGTTGCTTTAGTCACTAATCCTTCAGTTGATGGACCAGTGGACTGTGTGTCAGTGTAGGAGACTTTAGTTGTTTCTGGTGCACTAGATGCTGCTCCAGTAGTTGGTGAGGATTCAATGGCTTGTGCAGTTTTGTCTGTAATGCCAGTTGACCAAAGAGTTGTTCCTGTTCCTGTGACAGATTCTCTACTCGTTTGTAGTCCTTGAGATGATGAAGGTACAGTTGTTGTAGTAGGGCCAGAAGATATTACAGTTTGATCTACAGCTACAGTAGATGCCAGTGTGCTCTCTGCTGACTTTGTGGATATCTGCTTCACTTCAGGTGATTGGACAGATGTTACAGTCACCCTAGTTGTCTTGCCTGATGTCACAGACACTTCACTATTTGACACTGTACTTCCTGACACTGAAACTGAGGGACTAGTTGCTGCTGTGTTCCTGTGTGTGGGTACAGATTTCAGTGCATCTCTAGGCTTTACTGTATTTATTGTTGTTTCTACAACTGATATTGTATTTGTCACGGTTCCTTCTGTTGATGCGCCAGTTGACTGTGGGCTAGTTAAGGATACTTTAGTTGTTTGTGGTTCTTCAGATGATGGTTTAGTAGTTGTATGTTGTCCAAGGGATGATGCAGTTCTCTTTGTAATTCCAGTAGACACAGGACTTGTTCCTGTTCCTGTGACAGTTTCTCTACTTGTTTGTAGTCCTTGAGAGGGTGAAGGCCCAGTTGTTGTAGTAGGACCAGAAGACACTACAGTTTGGTCTACAGATATAGTAGAAGCCAGTGTGCTCTCTGCTGACTTTGTGGATGTCTCCTTCACTTCAGCTGACTGGGTAGATGTGACAGTCACCCTAGTTGTCTGGCCAGATGTTACAGCCACTTCACCATTTGTTACTGTACTTCCTGACAGCGAAACTGATGGACTACTTGATGATGTGGTACCAGGTGTTTGTCCAGATGTCACAGCCTCTCCACGTCTTGCTGTAGTTATGGTTGTTTCTCCAATCGATGTTGCTTTAGTCACTAATCCTTCAGTTGATGGACCAGTGGACTGTGTGTCAGTGTAGGATACTTTAGTTGTTTCTGGTGCTTTAGATGATTGTCCAGTAGTTGGTGAGGATTCAATGGATTGTGCAGTTTGCTCTGTAATGCGAGTGGACATACCAGTTGTTCCTGTTCTTGTGACAGTTTCTCTACTTGTTTGTAGTCCTTGAGATGGTGAAGGTCCAGTTGTTGTAGTAGGACTGGAAGGCACTACAGTTTGGTCTACAGCTACAGTAGAAACCAGTGTGCTCTCTGCTGACTTTGTGGATGTCTCCCTCACTTCAGGTGATTGGACAGATGTTACAGTCACCCTAGTTGTCTTGCCTGATGTCACAGACACTTCACTATTTGACACTGTACGTCCTGACACTGAAACTGATGGACTAGTTGCTGATGTGGTAACAGGTGTTTTCCCAGACCTTATTGCTACATGAGTTTTAGCTGTAGTTATTGTTGCTTCTCCAACTGATGTTAGATTTGTTACAGATTTTACAGTTAGTGTGCCAGTTGACTGTGTGCCTGTTATGGATACTTTAGTTGTTTCTGGTGCTCTAGATGATGGTCCAGTAGTTGGTGAGGATTTAATGGATTGAGCAGTTTTGTCTGTAATGCTAGTTGACAAACCAGTCGTTTCTGTTCCTGTGACAGTTTCTTTACTTGTTTGTAGTCCTTGAGATGATGAAGGCCCAGTTGTTGTAGAAGGGCCAGAAGACACTACAGTTTGATCTACAGCTACAGTAGATCCCAGTGTGCTCTCTGCTGACTTTGTGGATGTCTCCTTCACTTCAGGTGATTGGGTAGATTTGACAGTCACCCTAGTTGTCTGGCCAGATGTTACAGCCACTTCACCATTTGTTACTGTACTTCCTGACGGCGAAACTGATGGACTAGTTGCTGATGTGGTACCAGGTGTTTGTCCAGATGTCACAGCATCTCCAAGTCTTACTGTTGTTATGGTTGTTTCTCCGACCGATGTTGCTTTAGTCACTAATCCTTCAGTTGATGGGCCAGTGGACTGTGTGTCTGTTATGGATACTTTAGTTGTGTCTGGTGCTCTAGACGATGGTCCAGTAGTTGGTGAGGATTTAATGGATTGAGCAGTTATGTCTGTAATGCTAGTTGACAAACCAGTCGTTTCTGTTCCTGTGACAGTTTCTCTACTTGTTTGTAGTCCTTGAGATGGTGAAGGTCCAGTTGTTGTAGTAGGGCCAGAAGACACTACAGTTTGGTCTACAGATACAGTAGAAGCCAGTGTGCTATCTGCTAACTGTGTGGGTGTCTCCTTCACTTCAGGTGATTGGACAGATGTTACAGTCACCCTGGTTGTCTTGCCTGATGTCACAGACACTTTACCATTTGTCTCTGTACTTCCTGACACTGAAACTGAAGGACTAGTTGCTGATGTGGTCCTAGGTGTGTGTCCAGACATAATTGCAATTCTAGATCTTCGTGTAGTTATTGTTGTTTCTCCAGATGATGTTGCCTTTGCCACAGTTCCTTCAGTTGATGGGCCAGTTGACTGTGTGCCAGTTGCTGATATTTTAGTTGTTTCTGGTACTTCAGATGATGGTCCAGTAGTTGTGTGTTGTCCAAGGGATGATGCAGTTCTCTCTGTAATTCCAGTTGACACAGGAACTGTTCCTGTTTCTGTAACAGTTAATTCTACTTAGTATATCTTTAAAGACCAATATAAGTAAACACTAGTCTCTCAGTTACAATTTTTAGAAAGTTTTATCTTATTTCTTAAAAATTTTGACCATCAATTCAATTATTTTTTCTTCTATATCTTCAGCTCTAGGAACAAAAGTGTTTTACTGTAAGCACTGCTCGGTAAGAGGTAACAATAACCCTTACACAATTTGTATATTTCTTCTTAAATAATTCTCCCATAATAATTTTAATAGTAATATTTCAATATATGTAATACTTCCAAAATTTAGTTGGTTCTTTAAGTTATTTATAATTGAATTATTAGCAAAGTCCTTGCTCTATCAAATTTTGATCTAAGATCTCCAATTTGTATCAGTTATCCATGATTCCAAATATAAACAATATTTCGATTGCAGCTTCACCCAAAGCCACAATTAGTTGTCAGCTCTAGTGTTTCAGTTAGATCCAATTTGAAAACAACAAAGTCTTAGCTATAAAACTTTGCTTTCTTACAAATGCTATGCATGTAAAAATTCATGGTGAAAATAAGAGTAATTTTATAAGCTTTAATTTAATCAATCATTCTTTTAATTGGATCTTAAAAAAAATACTCTCAGACTTGTAAATTCCTGATGTCTTTCTTTGTGTTGATCGTTTCTGGAACAGTTTGATATGCTGTGCCTCCCTGTTTGGTGTTCTGAGCTGGTGGCCCCAGTTAGGGAAGTTCCACCTGTGCTGTGCTACCTTGCCCCTTGGTAGCTCCCACAAACTCATCTGTTCTACCTAAACAACATGCAAAACAGTTGGGATTAGATCAACCTCTAAAGTTTCTGGGAAACAAAATCAATTACTAAGTACTCTCTTATATTCCCATTGTGCCCCCCCCCCTTTTTCCAAATATTTCAATGGTTTTGTTTGTGATCAATACCAATTGATCGGAATGGATAGATTGCTGTGATTATTTGACCCTTTCCTGTATCCCAAGGCAAACTCACTGCCTGGCAGGCTGGTGGTTCTTCCTGTTGCTACACTTGATTTGGCTGAGACTCCAGTTGTCCCTGCTAAACAAAGAGAGAGAAGATTAAAGTAATGTAATCATGCTCAACTAAAACAAGCTATTGGACTCATGCTGCTGCAGCGACTAGTTTTGTTATCTGAGTCACATATCCTTCCATCTTAACTGAAGAATTATAGCTGTTCGTACTCAACTACCAGGTCAGTATCTGTCATTAAAGTGCTGGTTATATTCTCTGCTTCAGAATGTTGTATGGTAATAATTCTTAACCAACAACAATTAGCCCTAATTTATAAAGTGTCTAAGAGTCACTGGCTAAGCCTATTAACATGCAAATCCTTCCATATCTTTGTAGAAACTCCAAGGCTGGGTTTGTGCCCCAAATAGGCTCATGTACAATTTCATTCTGTGGGATAATTATGGGAGGATTAAAAAAAAAAAGCTGTCATGACAAGCAACTCAATGGAACACTAGGAGAATCCGGGGCCTCCTACTCTCTCCCATCATGTCAAGCCTTGCACAACATATGTGCATATGGACACCCATCCCTTTTTAAAAAATCAGGCTGTAGATTGCATATAGGTTCTGTTTCTGCTTTTTCCCTGATCACATTTGGAAATAGATCTTTATATTAGTGCCTCCTCCTTAGTCCTTCGTCATGGTGGCATGGTCAAATTTGCAACAGATTTTTCCTCCTACCCCCCTACTCCCATCCCGACCCTCTTTACTGAAGATAAGCTTTTTGTTTCTGATCTGCTTCTGTTAGAAAAACAAAAACACCAACACGAGCAGCATATGTGTATGTCACCTTGTACTGTATCACAGAGCCCTGTTGCAGGGCTTTGGAGCCGAAGGGTAAATGACTGCAGTTCTGTTTCTTTTGTCTGGCTGGCCTCCATGGGGTGTCTCATGGTGCGTGCCCATCTGCCAGGCACTAAACACTACCTGTTTCTGCCCGACCTGTCAACATCACTGTTGTCTAACGTTTGGATTTCTGCCAATCCAAAAAGCGAGAAATGACATTTCAGTCTGGTTTGATTTTACATTTTGGAGGTATGTGAATTTGATGTGAATTTGATCATCTATTGCAAACCCCATGCAATCCCTACCTAGTCCAGTTTATTATTAACTGTAAAATAGTTGGATGGTTATGTGATGGTGCCTGTCATTGTCATTTTCCCTGCCTGCATTCAGAGAATGCGTCTGGTGATTCTGTACGAAGATATTGAGCTGATGGCTGAGGAATCTATATAATTTTAGAGAAAAATTCATACATTCCTCCTATGTTTGCTATTCTCTGTGAGACAATGGTAATCCAATGTCTTCTTAGCTTCTCTAGGGAAAACTGTTGTTTCTGTTTCTCTTAGACCAATTATTGTTCAGAATTCCATCACTGAGCTTCTTAATCTTGAGGATACCTTCACTTAATTAACAGAAATTATTAAGCATCTTTTTTTTGAAGGCTCATTTTTCAGCCTTAGCAACGCTATCTTCCTTTCACTTCATTCAGGAACACTTAATGACTCGTTTGGCCAACTCCTACCTGCTACTTAGCAATGTTTATCTAATTTTCATCTTTGTACTTTTGGTAAAAGTATTTGTAGTATAAGGAAATATTGAAGCAGCTACTTAGACGTTGCAACAGAGACATAATATTTAAGAGATAAGTCCTCCACGGATTCATTCATGAGAACACTGCATCCATGTGCATTCTTTCCAAAGAATGATACAGTAGGACTTGTTCTGTGTTTTTGTTTTTGTTTTTTTTTTTTTTTTTGGTAAGGACTTGTTTTTAAGACAATGATTCTGTTAAGACCTCCCACTTGAGGGCTCTTATTGATTATTCTGTGTACATGAAGTCGGTGGATTGTACACACTTGGCTGCACAGTGCTCTTTAGGCTGCTGTGCATCTCACCCTGCTTCAATAACCAACAGGCTAATTTTTATTATTTCTCCTTTGCAGAAATCGATTCTAAGTTTAGAGATTATTTTCACTTCTGCTTTCCCAACACCTAAAATATATATGTCCTTGTGGTCCTTGAAATTGGACATAATCCTCAAACTACATGGCACTTCCCTGTGTCCTCAGACATTACTTAAGGTGTATAGACCAGCATCATCATATGCTGGCAATATGGTCTTCTCAAAGCAGAATACATCTGTTATTTTTTTTTTTTTTGGTTTTTCGAGACAGGGTTTCTCTGTAGCTTTGGTGCCTGTCCTGGAACTAGCTCTTGTAGACCAGGCTGGCCTCGAACTCCCAGAGATCTGCCTGCCTCTGCCTCCCGAGTGCTGGGATTAAAGGCGTGAGCCACCACCGCCCGGCTACATCTGTTATTTTTAACTGCAACTAATAACACCCCTTATCTAAAAGTGAGCTCTGGGCAGATACCCAAAGGACTGCATATCTTACTGCAGAGGCATCTGTGCATCCATATAATGATGCTCTTTTTCATAATAGTAAGGAAATAGAATCAGCCTAGATCTGTCATCAGAAAAGGTGATGATAAGAATATGATGCCGATGCAAAGCAGGATTATGCATGTGCCAGAGCATGGATGGATATAAAGCACTTAAATGAGGTAACCCAGACTCAGAAAGACAGCACATTCCTCTTATGTGTGAATTCCAGTCTTTGGCTGTGAAACAAACACATCTAGATGGGAGAAAATATGAGTCAAGGCCATGAAATAGGAAAAAGGTGGTCTCAAAGAAGGGGATGGAGAAGAAAATGGGATAAAGAAGAAAAGATGTACATGGACAAAAGGAGGTGGGGAGATGGAGGGATTGCAGAGCAGGCTGAGAACCAACACCTTGCCTGACCTGGTGTTGGAACAGTGCCAGAGGCGCCAGTGCCTGGTGTTCCAGGTGAGCTTCCCTTGACAGTTCCTGAACTGGTTCCCACAGATCCCCCTGTTGAACCTGGCAAACACGAACACTGGACTCTAATGCAGTGCTTCTTTTAAGTGGCTACTGGGAAATGCAGTCTAACTTTCAATCGTCTGCATTTCCACATAGTCACTTTGGTTTCTCCAGGAGTCCTGGCACCTACTGTACCAGGGCTTGAGCCAGATGATGGCCTAGGTGAGCCTTATGGTGATCAAGCAGAAAAGTGTTAGACTGAGGTTCTGTGAAGTTATAAACTATTATTAATGAGCTTTTTCTGAAAAATCATATATCTATAAACATTCATAACTGGTGAGCAAGACCAGATCTTGGTAAATGATACCATTCCTATCATGAATTCAGTACATTAATGTTTTCATTCAAGACAGACCAGTCATGTCTATTTCTCAGTACTCAGCACTGAGTGATCTTATTTTTCTTCATGCCTATAATACCACTGACACAGTGCACACAATTCTTTCTGTCCTGCTAGTTATTTTATGCTTATATCTTATTATAAATTAAACACTCTGTCCACAATTTCCCCTCTCTCCTCTCTTCCCATTCCCTACTTCCACCTCCCATCCACCCAACAACCCATTCCTTCTCTGCTTCTGTTCAAAATTGGGCATGCCTCCCATGGGTGTCAACAAAGTAAGGCAAATCAAGTTGCAGTAGCACTAAGCACCTCCCATTCTCTTAAGGCTGGTCAAAGCAACTCAGTATGAGGTATAGGTTTCCCAAAGCCAGAAAGTATTAAGGCCAGTCCCTCTTCCTACGAAGAGTCCTACAAGAATAACAGTCACATATATGTAGAGGGCCTAGGTCTGTTCCTTACAGGCTTCCTGGTTGTTGGTTAAGACTCTGTGAGTTCCTTTGATTCTGCTTAGTTGCTTCTGTGAGTTGCCTTGTGGTGTCCTCGATACCCTCCCCACCGCCTAGTCACTGGTTTATCCAATCCTTCCTTCCTCATTTCAACAGGATACCCTAAGCTCAGTCCAGTGATTAAGAGTAGATCTCTGCATGTATCTCCATCAGTTACTAGATGAACGCTCTCTGATGACAAGTGGGGTATTCACCATTATTTACATACAATATCTTTCTTTTCCAAATGGAAGCAGAGTGGGTAAACACCCACTTCCTATTCTTCTGTATTTCACGCAGCATCATAGAGAATATTAGGGAAACAGCCAATAGAATTGGACTATTTCTTATCTCTGAGGCAATTGGCATCAATCTATCATCCTTCACAGCATCCCATAAGCTACTCAGAACGCAAATGTCCTTGTCTTTCTCATCTCTGGAGCACTTAGCCTCACAATAGAAATGATGTAACACATCTTCAGGAAAATTTTCAACACTGATGGAATCTGGACACTAATCTCCCAGGTCTCTTGCTTCCTATCACCTTCCCTTCCCTCAGTACCTGTCCTTCCGGATGTGCTTCCTGCAGTGGCTCCAGTAGTAGCTGCATCTGCTCCCCGACTTGTCCCTGTGGGATGAATTGAGCTTATAGAATTGAACAGTGAAGAAATCCATCCCCGGGGCGTCCAATCATTTCTTCAAAGCCTTAGCTCCTTTAAAGCTGTCCTCAATCACCTTTCCTTATCTCATTTCCCATTCTGAGTCTTGGAGACAGTTGGCCTGGATCTTAGTAGGGGGACACTGTGTTGTACATGTTGAGGCTGCAGGGTCTAATATTCCTGCTGTTTTTTATTCTCCTGGTCCTGCTGTGCTCACACCCATAGTCCCACCGTATTCACACTCAAATCCTGCTGTGCTAACAGTCACGGTGCTGGTATACTCAAACTTAAAGCCTGCTTGGCTTACATTCTTAGGACTGCTGTGCTCACACTCATGACCCTGCTGTGCGAACACTCACAATCCTGATTTGCTCACACTCATGCTCCTGATACACTTAGATTCATCGTCTTTTTGTGCTCATGCTCATGGTTCCGCTGTGCCCACTCTCATGGTCCTGTTTTCTCACACTTCTAGTTCTGCTGTGCTCACACTAATAGTTCCGCTATGTTCACACTCATGTTCCTGTTTGCTCACACTCATGGTCCTGCTGTATTCACACCTACGGTCTTACTTTGCTCACACTCATTGTCCTGTTGTATAGACGGTCATCGCCTTGCTTTGCTCACACTCAGGGTCCTTCCGTGCTCTCATGCATGACCTGAAGTTCCCACTTACTTCCCCTTAATTCCTGACTTACTAGGTAGTAGGGGCTTCAACATATGCCTATTCCTGTGTGGGAAATTAGCAAATGTGGACACAAGTGCACTCTTGTATATTTGTATACATTCATCATATCTCCTACATCCCACTGTGATACTTTCCCCATCATAGACATAGATGATCAAATCTTGACCTACCTGACTCTCCTGGACTGGTCGTTGTAGAACTGAGTTCTCCAGGTGTGCTGGGTTCTTCACCGCTAGGTGTGGGTGTGGTAGGGCCTGCTGTTACCAATGACAAGGACAGTGCATTTAAAATAATCACAGATGTCATCAACCCACTGAACATTCACATCAACATCCACAGCAGCAAATCATATTTTAGCATCTGTGGCGAAAGACCTGGTTGGTACACATTGATTTATAGTAGGCTGAGAACCAAACCTAAGCAGTCTAGGCTTTGGATTTCTACCCAAACCTCTAATTCTGAAGCTATGTGCAACAGAACAATAGTCTTATGAGCATTCCAGTCTGTAGAGGATGAAAGCTTTGAATATAACCTTCAGAACATTAATTAAGAAATGAGACTAAATAATGAAAAATTTTAAAATATTTCAGTTCATGTTCAAGCACAACTTTGGAATGAAACTGTCCCATATGACCATATCCTTAATAACTTCTGATGTGGTACTTGTGTTTTTCTGAAATTTTCCTGTATAACTTTACAGTCTCTGACACTTGGCTCTTTTAAGCTGAATCTTGACTATATATGTACAAAAGACTTGGTGAGAGGAAGCAAAGAAGAGTCTGTGCAAGCATCATTGGAAAGGGGCATTTCCTGCTTATTTCCTAAGTTCAGGGCAATGCCACTTCTGTCTTCATTGGTATATTCAGGTTTGCCTAGTTGTACACATTTAAGATACTCAGGTCCACATTGGGAATGACCTGAGGTTCCTGGGCTTGTGGCTTCAGTGCCTTGTTCCTCAGATCCAGAGCCTGTCTCATCACTGGATATAGGTGTAGTGGGAACTTCTATATGAATTGAGAGGAAAACAATTATAAATGCATTGGACAAATAACCCTACTTATATGGGCAAAATTCCCCTCTATCAGCCAAATTGTTTGCTTTGATTGGATATAATTCAAAGACCTAAATGAAGGTCACCTTACTAATATACAACACCTCCGAGAGCCAAACTCAAACATCCAGCTCCAGCAAACTCAGACACATGTGCGAGAGTCTAATCTAACTTTCCCAAGCTGTCAAAGATTGATGCTTTAAAATGCCTAAATGAGATGAGAGAAGGGAGGGCTGTTACGTTACAACACAAATCTATGGACATCAGAGAGATAACAGCCCCTCAGGTCAAGATGTTTCTTTCCAAATGCATAAGCTCTGCTTCTATCTCAGTATGTCATGAACCAGCAAAATGCACAGGCCAGACCCCTCGGGCTTAAAAGCAAAGACTGCAAGAGTTAGGTTAGTAGTGATGGAGTGGTGGATATGGAAGGAGTTCATTTACAAGGGCATGTATGTGATCAAAATATATTGTAAGAAATCCTCAAAATTTAATAACTACTTTAAAATATGAATAAAAACCTTATTGGGACTATAGATTAAGTTACCTTTGAGAACTTCCTGCTATTTGAGGTGACATTTTTGGTTACCAGAACCCCTATAACTTGGCTCACGACTATTAATTGTCATAAATTATCTCCAGTAGATTCTTTTATCCAAAGAGCATTGCATACTGCGTCCATCATCTTATAATCTACAGCTTCATAATTTGTAAAAATTCTAAAGTCACCGTGACCGTGAGCACACTCAGAGATGATCACAACCTCATCAAATACCCCCAAAGCTGTCACTACTACTGATTCTAGAGTAGCGTGAATAGATCTGATCCCCAATCATACCTTCCCATTCTAAAACAAACTCCACACACAGAAATACAGCCATGTGCACACAATTCATTTGGATATTTCTCTCTCTAATTTTGCCAGACTTCTACTAACAGAAGTTGTTGCTTTGCCTAGTTGCTTTTCCATGAACTGGATTGGTAGAGACTACTTGAGTGCTTATGGTTCCTAGAACCAAAGAAGGGTGACATTTTTGAGAATCTTCATATTATTCCTACTATAATGTGAACAATTTACAAGTTCCATTAAAGCAACGGACAATCATTATCCTTCGAGCTTTCCTTAGGCCCTGCAACCTAACTCAGATTGAGTCAGGATATAAAACAAGCACATTGCTTAGAAAGTATTAAGTGGAGTTGCTAAGACATCACTTCAGCCAATCAAATCTTATAAGAACCTCTGGCTCCAGTGTCTGCTTCTCAAAAGTGCTGACACCTGCTGCTTCAGCAGTTGACACAGATGATGCCCTGGTTGAGCCTGACACTCATTAGTAGGGAAGAGATCAGCCCAAGATAATGTGAAACTTGATATTTTCTGAAAGTGGTAATATTTCTTCTCACTTCTTCCTTTATAAAAAGGATGAATCTGCCTACAAAACTGCTGAGAGGATAAGACATTTTCTTTCCATTTCTCACTAATTATGATGTGTATTCTATTCACTAGGAAATTCATTCTTCATAGCATCTGGGTAGATCACTAAATATTTAACACTGAACAATGGTGTTCTTCCTCATTTCCAAAACACCACACATTCCCGCAACTCCTCCTCGTTCCGATTCCTCTTTCGTGTAAATCTGAAATACAATTTTCAAACTTTCCAAAAGGAAGGAGAGTGAGGAAATTAACACTCTCCCTCCATTCTCTATATCCCACACTGCACAACAGAGCATATTAAGAATATACCAAACATATCATGTTTATACCCTATATCTAGGGCAGTTGGCAACATATGGAAAACTGGGTGAAAATTCTCGGGAAATAGAACATTGAAATAATTTTGCACACCATGTCCAAAAATTTCCTGCTTAATGTCCCTCTGATGGACACCCTCAGTACCTTTTTCTCCAGATGTGGTTTCCTCAGAGAATCTACTGCTTGCTGTGTCTGCTCTTCCTTTAGTTCCTGTTGGAAGAAGAATGGGGTTTAATAGTTACATGTATCAAGAAAAAAGTTCTTGAAAAACATTCAATATTATTACATATACCATTAATATTTATACTTTTGGGGAAAACTTCATGCAACCATGTAGTGATCCACCCCAGACCCTGAAGATGCCCTGTCTAACCTGTTGATGTAACAGAGATGGTGGTCCTAGCACCTGGTGTTTCAGGTGAGTTTTGCTTTCCTTCTCCTGAGGTAGTTCCTGCAGAGCCCCCTGTTGAACCTGTCAAACAAGAGCAATTATTCTAATGTGTTGCTACTTTGAAAAGGATTCTGGGAAATATAATCAAACATTCAATGGTCTGCCTTCCTACCATATTCGTGACAGCATTGTGCTTTCAACTGTTTGGACCCATTTCAGACACTCAGGTGCACGTTTGCAATTACCTAAGGTTCCTGGACTTGTAGCTCCAGTGCCTTGTCCCCTGTGTGTGCTGCCTTCTCCTTGAGTAGACACTGATATAGTGGGGCTTCCTTTGCCTATGAATGAGACAATTGTGATTGAAATTGCCATAGACACAAATATAATAATTGATATTATTTAGATCCTCTCTATCTGAACTTCTTGTTCTTGATGATTAGATGTGATTCACGGCCATATACCAGATCACCTAACCAGTTAAGAGAAGTGGGGGAGATAGGGGAGTGGGAGAAGGGGAGGGAGAGTAAACTGGGGTTGGTATGTAAAATGAAAAGAACTTTTTTAAATAAAAAATGTTTGAAAAAGACCACATTCACATGAAATTTAAGCATCTAACTTCTGCTTCAGTCCTTAAATTCTTGTGCCAATTAGCAATACACCATTCTCATGCTCATATATTTAAGTTTTAAACTGTGGTCAATGCAAAGAGAAATAAAAATGATTTTAAAAAACCCATCCAAATAAAGTCTTTTTTCAACAAAACAAGCACACTCTGCTGTGTTTTTCCTGGAGCTGGAGCTCTGTTTTACAACTTAGCACATCACCCCTATAAAAAGCAGTGTGGGATCCCGATCAGCTGAGGACCTTTGCCTCTCACACTTGTCTCCACTGAAAAGAAGTAATAATCAAAGGGCACACGGAAATGAGTTATTCTTGAAGCCCAGTATCTCGGATGCAAAATTTAGCAAGTGTAGTTTCATGGCTATCACTTTAAAATTCTGATCCCTTAAGGGGTGCTGGATTACTAATTCTCTTGAATGATGTGTGACAATCTGAAGGATAATGGTCCTCATATGTTCACTCATATAATTGAATTCTTGGTCCCCAGTTTGTTGAACTGTTTGGGAAGGATTCAGAGGTATAACTTGGTTGTAAGATACTTGACCTCGTTGGAGAATGCATGACTTGTTGAGGAGATGTCTGACTGTGGTTGAGCTATCAGATATGCAAAGCCCAATGCCAGGCTCAATTTAATTCTTTCTCTACCTTCTGCTTACCGAACAGGAAGTAAAACTTCTGCTACTGCTCCAGCACTATGACTGCATGCCTGCCACCATGTTTTCTACTATGACGACCATAGATTACACATCTGAGTCAGTAAGCAGGCCCCAAATTAAATGTTCCCTTTTATAAATAGCCTTGGTCATGGTGCGTTGTCACAGCAATAGTTACCTTGACTAAGACACTCTGTGTACATTCTATTTTTTCAGGATTATTTAATAGATTTACATTATGTTGCAAAGTGTCTAAGTCATACATTTCAAGTCAAATTAGTCCATATTCCTTAGGATGAGTGTCTTGTCTTTTGGTGGCTTAAGCTTTTTCCCATGGATCAGTGAAAGAGGTAGAATTCAGAATGTTAATTCTAATGCTGTTTTGCCTTTTTATATGCACTAATATCTCAACTTGCAGAAATTACCTCACCTATCAATTAATGTTGACTGATTTATAAGGTATAGGTAATAGGGGACCCCTGTGGTATCAAAAAGGTACATCATGGTTATACTGATTTTTTTTTTACCATTTTTCGGTTTACTTAGTTTGTTTCTTTCTCTAAATGCTGTGTCATTGGTTTTCTCTTTCCATTTAGCTATTGCTGTTGTTATATCTGAAGATAATAGAGTTGTATCTAATAAGATACAGAAAATGTAATTAGCTACACAATATCTACATGAGCATTTCCAACAGTCAAGGAAGGATGAGCATAAAATGATAACATGATACATTAATGTAATTGTGAAAGATTAAATATATTACAACTCAATTAATACAAGGAATAACTAAGTATTGCATATAAAAAAAAGTGTGTTCAGAATTCTCATTCACAACTAAGTTTACCTTCTGTGGTCCCAGAACTAGTGAGACTAGATTGCAGGGCTGCTGTGGTGCCTGCATTTCCCACTGAGGAGGTAAGAGCAGCAGAACCTATAAAACATCCAAAGAACTTCTCATTAGAAGTTAGGATGAGCTTGATTACCAATGGGGTATATATCTTATTTATTAAGAAAACAAAATAGATGAATATCAGCCTGGACTTTCCAAAATTATTATTTTACTATGATAGTCTCAAATATGTTTGTTTCCTCTTCTGGCAGTGTTTTTACACACACACAGTTAAGAACCTGGGATGAGTGGGATTGGGTCAACCAGATGTCCATACATTTGATGTAGCTCCTGTGGTTTAGGTATGAAACAGGGTGATGACTCCACAATTCTGACCACTTGCTCACCTGATTGGTCTCCAGGCTGTGTTGATCCACTGCTAAAGGCTCTGGTTGTTTCACCAGCTGATGGTGCAGTGCTCCCTTTCATATTAGACAGGAAATAGATATTAGGACCTCTGCTAAACCACAACATGCAACTCACACTCTGATTGCACATCGCCTTCATATATTCATTTTTATTTCTTCATTTCCTATTTAACATTTCTAAAATTTAATCATAAAATATACACAGTTGTTAAAGTAATTGTGTGTGCTCCATTATATCTTGAATACATTTGATTTGGGCATTTACTAATGTATTTAATGTCCCTAAGCTGAGCTGAGTGCTTCTGAAGTGAGGTTCCACAATGGAATTAATTGAACCCTTAGAACTCTTTCTAATGGAGATACAAGCTCAGAGAGTCTGAAGGTTCCTTCATTTCTATAACAAAACAATCCCAACTGATTCTCCTATCTAAGCCCCACTACAAATCATATTCCCATTTTAATAGCCTCACAGGCTGTAAAGAGTCCTCAAAACACTGTGATCATATGCACATTCAGGCCAATTAAATATGTTCTACTCTGTCATTACAGATTTTCATGCAGTAACCCTTATATTATCAATTTCCTACTACCCCTTTCTTTTTTAAGATTTATTTACTTATTATGTGTGCACATAAGCCTGCATGCCAGAAGAGTGGGCCATATCTCATTACAAATGGTTGGAGCCATCATGTGATGGCTGGGAATCGAACACAGGACTTCTGGAAGAACATTCAGTACTCTTATCTGCTGAGGCATCTCTCCAGCCCCTCTACTACTTCTTTCTATTGTTTACCAGCAACCACATACAGAAAACAGAATGGGGTCCATGATATGCACACACACAATTCAGACCCCAACTCTCTCTCTCTCTCTCTCTCTCTCTCTCTCTCTCTCTCTCTCTCTCTCTCTCTCTCTCTCTCTCTCTCTCTCTTACCTGTACTGCTCCTAGCAGAGGTCATGACTGGTCTAGTTGATGTTCCAGGACTCACAGTGGTGGAGACCCCAGAAGTGTTTATGGTTCCTAGAACAAAGAACAAATTGAGAGTTGAGGACCTGATTGTTTTTCTTGTTTGATTGTGAAAAGTTTTGATGTTCAGAAAATGAAAATGGAAAGTTATGATCTACCAGCTCTTCTCAGCACTGTGATACCATTCAGTTAAACCCAGGAGAACAAAGGGGCTTTCTATTCAACAGGGACTGGGCATGAGCTATTGGATCCTTATCTGGGCCTATTGTTTCCCACCTGAACTTGTGGCCCCAGTGCTGACTTCTCCGGGAGTGCTGGCACCTGCTGTACCAGGGCTTGATCCAGATGATGCCGCAGGTGAGCCTTAGGTTGATCAGGTGGAAAAACGTTAGACTGAGATTCACTGAAGCTATAAGCTTTCATTAAAGGACTATTGAGCCTGTTTACTTTTTTGTTAGAAATGATACATACACACACAAACATAACTGGATTGCGAGATGCCAGAGCCTCCTAAATCATACCATTCTCACTATGAATTTATTCTGTTAATGTTTTTCCTTTGAGAAAAAGCAATCTTTTTGATTTCTTAAAATTCAGCCTTGAGTGTTCTTGTTTATTCTCATACTCATAATACAATTGATACGGCTCCCACAATTCCTTTCTGTCCTGCTCATTATTTTGTGTTTGTATCTTATGCAAATGCAATAGCTGTCCTTTCCGAATGGAAACTGTTACTTCGTGCCATCAGTTCAATCAAAATTGTTCCTGATCATGTTCCATTACCTTTCTATCCCCACTCGTGATGCCGCTGTGCTCACCCTAACGGTTGTGCTATTTTCACACTTGGAGTCCTGCCGTGCTCACACTAATGGCTGTGTGATGTTCACACTCATGGTCCTGCTCTACCCAAAAGAATAATGTTCAGGTTCCCAATCACTCTCGCTCTCACTTCGGCCCTGAAAAGTAGGCACTAGGAGTGTCAACATGTCAACTCATATATCTCTGGTCACATTATTAATAGTCAGTATAATTGCAACCCTGTGTGTTTTAAGCATGCTCCCTATAGCCCTCCTGTAATACTTGACTCCTTGTGTGCACTGGTGTGCAGGCCCTGTTGGAATGGTAACTGCAGAGCTATGCTCCCAGGGTTTTCTGCCTTCATCACCACTAGGTGGGGGTACAGTAGAGCCTACTGTCACCAATTTTAAAAGGGGACATTTAAAATTATGCTAAATACATTAAACCCATTGAACATTCTCGTTAACATACAAGACAGAAAATACTATTGCTTAAATTTATCAGATGTGGAAAGCAAAGCACAGTTCTGGTACATGTTGGTCAAAATGTGCTGAAACCCATACGCAAACAGTGAAGGCCTATGTTTTCTACCCAAACCTCTAACTCTCAAACTATGTGCAGAAACCAATAGTTTATAAACATTCCAGTCTGCAGTAGACAGGTGCATTGAACATATCCTTTATACCTTTATATTACAAATTAGGAATTGAGATTAAATAATGAAAAAATTTAAAAAGTCACAGTACATGTTAAAACACAATTTTGGAATAACACAGACCCAGATAACCTTATTTTTAATAGCTGTTGATGGAGTCCTTGTTGTTTTTTATGGAATTTTCATAGATAACTTCGCAGTCTCTGACACTTGGACCTTTTGAGCAGTCTTTATTTTGTGTAGTAGTGTTGTTGAGATGAAACAGAGAACAGGCTGTGTAAGCTTCTATGGAAAGGGGCATTTCATGCATTTCCTGCTTTTTCCTCTCTCTGATATGATACATTAAAAAAACATCTATCTTTAAAAATGCCCATGAGAACTTAAACAGGTCACCAGCTGGATCTTCCAATAGCAAAATTATACATGTGACAGCATTTTTTTAAAACACGAAACATGTGACCAATGAATGACACTGGGGGAGGATCATATGTGTCTGATCCCGCACTAGGAACAATACTGTTCTGATTATCCTATCTGAAGTAAGGTATAGGACAGGGCCAGGATTCTTTGCTCTAAAATTTAGTTTCCTAGTGTGCTTCGGAACTTGTGACACTGGGCCTCAGTGCTGTGGCTGTGCCTAGACTTCTAGCTAGTGAAGAAATGGAAGCTGAAGTCTCAGGAAAGCCTGAGAGAATAACAAAGATTTCCCATTTTAAGTCTATGTGGACTTTGGTTCCTATAAGTGGCCTGATCCCCCAATCATTTGTTGCATGGGAAATAAATGATTACAGGAGATTCTGGTTTAGTTACACTATGGATATTTCTTTATGAGGGAGTTTTTCATGGCACGTAAATTCGTAGATGAATGTCAATTGTCGTGACTTAAGGAATGTCTTATTTGAGGGTGAGTTTCCCTTTGACAAAAGTCATGGCATCTAAAATGCATCCTCTACTCCTGAGTCAGCTTCAGGAAGTCTCTCTTTATTCTGTGAGAATTCAGTTGTTTCATCAAAAGATTGCTCACTGGTACCTTTTAAAGTGGATAGTAAATCAGCATCATGGTCTATGATAAAGTAAAACACATGTCCTGCACTCTTATCTTAAGGTAGCTCTCATTGATTTATATCCATGTCTCCATTTCTTGTTCACAGGAAATTTAGCCAAGAGATTCATGTATATTCATCAGCTTCCCTGGATGTTCTCCTTTTGTGAAGAAAATATTTGTCTTTGCTAAAAATCATTTCTTTAAAAAGCCCTCCAGACATTTGAACCATGTTGTTTGCAACCCTGGCAGCATTTTGGAAGCTACCTTAAGGATTTTAGCAGTATGCAGACTAGCTATCAAGGGATACTGATATCATAATTCTGTGAGATTCTTCAGTATATATCTTCAAATTTTTCTGTGTTTCAACTCATAGCCAAGACTGTAAAATTAAATCTTCTCTATTACTCTTGCAAAATACCGCAGTCAGGATTCTGAGCTTGTTAATCCCCCATCAGTATTTACAGGGTGTCTATGCAGTTTTCTCTGATTGGACAGCATCTAGTCCATCCCTCCCCCAGTTACAGGCCAGCTGTAGATCAGCAATAGAACTCCTTCACCCCAGTTTCTTATATTCTTTTCAATTCTTCAGCATGACAGAATACCATGGATGACAATAACTACCAGAAGAATTTGACACCTGAAGACTCAGGGAATTCTCCCATTTGCTTACCTGGTTCTGTGTGGGCAGAGGTGGATGATTTGGTTGAGGCCACTGAACTAGCAGTGGTGGTCCGTGCAGAATCTAAAAAGAAACAAGCAGACAATAGGAGGTGTCCAACAGGTGTTTTGTCCTTATTGTTAACCTCAAATAGTTGGGAGTTTACAGAAAAGGGTGTATCCAACATTATGTTCCTTAATCCTCATTTTGTCCCTGTTTAATCTCATTTAATAGCTCAGTTCTTTCTATAACATTTCGTGTATAGGAGTTTCTAAGTTACCACATACATCTGTGGACTTACCAGTATCCAGGGCTTCTGTTCTTCCTGTCCCAGGGGTGCTGCTGACAGTTGCTTCTGAGATTAATCCAGACAATGCTTTGGGTGTGCCTACCATGGAAAAATATTATCTTATGAAAAAGCACAGGAAATTCTACTTGTGGATAGAACTTGAAATAAGCTTGCCTTTTCACACCTACAATGGCTATAACTGTCTATCAGCTACATAGAAACATAGCAATGATTATTCACACAGTCACTAGCATGGAGAGCTATTTTTCAAGATAAGTGATGTACACCAGCTAGTCCTGGTATTCTACTAAATTAGTACTGTATGAGTCAGAAATAAAGTATTTCTACACACACAATTTAAGTCTCAACTATAAATGACTGACATTTCTTTCCAGAACAATCTTCACACATAATAATCTTGGTGTTGTACTATACTTATATCTAGACTAATTATTCCTCTCCTAATACCTAAATACATATTTTAGTTTTTCCCTTTCCAAGTTGTGGTTGAGTGAGACATGCATATACTTGTACATTACTTCCTTTGCCAAATTGAAATCTGACTCTGCTTTTAAGATATACACTAAGATTTAGGGTAGGTAGGGGATCTTTTGAATACTTGACCGAGCATAAGCAACAATGGTCCCAGGGATGTCTGTCTGTGATGGAATATTAAGCACTACTTAAGATCACAAGTCTACTGCTGTGCTCTCGCAATACCTGTTCCAGATGTGCTCTTTCCAGGAGCTGCAGTGGTGGCTGCATATGTTCCTCCTCTTGTTCCTATGGGAAGGAGAATGGAAGTCAATATACACAGATAGCTCCACTAATCTTTAAGCACGTCCTCTCCTTTCATACATGTGCTTAGATTCTATAGTGGTTTTGGTCCTGTCTCGATCCCATGGCCAAACCATGTGCTGTGCCCTCCATAGTTTCTAAAGAGCCCCTGTCTGACCTGCTGGTGTAACAGTGCTGGCAGGTTCAGTGCCTGGTGTTCCAGGTGAGCTTCCTTTGCCTGCTACTGTGGAGGTTTCCACAGATCCCTCTGTTGAACCTGGTAAGCAAGAGTAGTGGATTAAACTGTGGTATGAAATCTGAAGGGCCCTTAGGAAAATAACTAAGCTTTCAATGGGCTGTATTTTTACTATCTTTACAATATTCATGTTTTTGAAGAAATCTACAATTAAGTTATTCGGGTACATGTTTGGAATTACCAGAGATTCCTGGGCTTGTGGCTCTGGTTGCTTGTTCCTTGGGTGTGCTGCCTTCCCCATCAGTGGATGTTTGTCTTGTGGTAACTCCTATGTTAATTGAGGAAGAAATAACTATTATAAATTCATTGGACAAATATACATATTCCATTACCAAAAATCCCCTGTATCAATTAAATTGTCCCTGCTAATTGGATATAATTCAGTGTCCTAAGGAAGGTCACTTTACTATTGTACATCACATCCAAGAGCCAAATTCAAGCATCTAGCTTCAGCAAGCTCAAACACATGTGTCAGAGACTAATCTAACATTCCCAAGTTGTCATAGATTCATGATTTAAAATGTTTAAGTGTGAAGAGAGTAGGAAACACTTGTTTTGGAATATTATTTTAACTAGAGAGATGTGTCACATTTGTTTATACTAGAAAATATTACTTTAACTATGTGAAAGTGCGCTACATTTGTTTCTGCTGCCTTTTAAGGATGTAAAGGTATGTTACATTTATTTATGTTGAATTCATTTAGTTACGTAAAGATGTATTGCATTTGTTTTACTGTGCCTGCCTAAGGCACCTGACTGGTCTAATCTGAATGGCCAATAGCTTCGCAGAAGAAGATAGGCAAGGCTGGCAGGCAGAGAGAATAAATAGGAGAAATCTAGGTTCGAGAAGAACAAGAGGAAGAAAAAGGAGGAGAACAAAAAGAAATAGAGGGACCCCATGGAGAAATAGAGGGACCCCAGGTTCAAAGGTCAGACAGCCTCCAGCCAACCAGATAGAAACATCAGGAGACTATGACATCTGAAAGAAAGAAATGTAAAAAACACTGAGGCAAATATAGATAAAAAGAAACAGATTAAAATAAAAGCTAAGTTAAGGCCAAACATTCATGACTAGTAATTAAGTCTCTGTGTCTGATTTGAGAGCTGGTTGGTGGTCTAAAAGAAAGCCTGGTACAAACACTATTATGTTACAACACAAATCTATGAAGAACAGAGTGATAATAGACCCTCATGTGTACATGTTGTTTTTTTTTAAAGAACTTAAGCTCTGTTTTTGTATCTCAGCACATTTTTAACCAGTAAAAGGCAGACTGGACACCTAGGGTTTACAAAACAGATTCCATAAAGTTATTTGAGGAGTTAAAAAGTGGTGGGTGGGAAAGGAGCCGAGAGAAGGGCACACAGGTGATCAAAACTATTGTATAAAGTTCACAAAAAGTTAAAAATATTTTTTTATAAGTAAATAAATAAATACACTAATTGCAACTGAAGAGCTAGAGCTAGAGATATCGGGTGGCTTAGACATAACTTGGTCTTTCAGAGGACCTGAGTTTGGTACACAGCACTCATAGAGGCATAGAGGGGTGTCTCACAACCACCTCTAACTCTAATTACAAGAGAATCCCACTTATTTGACCTCCGTGGGCAATGCGCTAATTTCACAAACTACCCCCCTCACCACACACACACACACACACACACACACACACACACACACACACACACACTATTTAAAGAAGAAATAAAAATCCTTAAAATTACTTTTGATAAAAGCTCCAATTTCAATGACTCTGCCAAGGTTCCTCCATTAATAGTGGATTGATATTTCTAGTGGATTCTTTCATCCAACACTCATTGCATGCACACAATGTCCTCATCTTATATTCATACAATATACAACTCATAAGTTGTAAAGGGCCCTCAAATAACCATGGTATAAGTACACTCAAAGCAAATCACTGTCACATCAAACTCCCCAAGATTCTCACTACTAATGTTATGGAGTAGGCTAAATAGCTCTGATCCCTAACTATTCCTTGCCATTCTACATCAGTCTCTACACACAGAAAATGGACTCTGTTGACACACTTTGGTCAGATATCTCTCTTTCTCCAATTTTCTCAGACTCTTCTCAGACAAGTTGTGCTTTGTCTAGCGGATGTTCCATGGATTGGGTTGGTGGAGTCAACTAACGTACTTATCATTCCTAGAACCAAGAAGGCTGGCAGTCTTGAGGATATTTATGGTTTGCTATCACTATTGTAAATATTCACACAAATTCCATTAGACCGAAGACAACACTGCCCTTCTGGCTCTCCTAAAGCCTTTATTCTATTTCAGATTGAGTTGGCTGGTACAAGTGAGCACACTATTAGAAGGGCATTGAGGGTAGGGGCTAAGTCATCACCCCAGTGAATCAAATCTCACCAGAACTTGTGGCTTCAGTGCTTGCTTCTCCAGGAGTGCTGACACCTGCTGCTCCAGAGGTTGATGCAGATGATGCCCTGGTTGAGCCTGGTACTGATCAGTGGGGAAAAGGTCACACAAGACAATATACAGTTAGATAATTTTTTTAAAGTGCTAAGACCCCTACTTCATTACAACAAGGAAGAATCTGCCTTCAAACTTCGCTAGGGGATGGTATTCTTGATCTCATTAAATCCTTTAATTCTTTCTGTGTTTTCTGTCCATTAGAATATTCTTCTTTTCAAAATTAGACTTGTGGCAGATCACTTAATATTCAGCATCTAATGATCTGTCGTTCCTCAGTCTTAACACCGTTCACAAAGTTCTTCCTTGTTTTGCTTCTTATTTTGGGTTTCTATCCTCTATTAATATGAAATCTGACATTTCTGAAGAGAAGGGTGAGGAAATAAACATATTCCTTCCCTTTGCTATATTCCATTCAGTGTCATATAGAGTATTAAAATACACCAAACATTTGGGTTAATTTTTTTATCTAGAGCAATTGGCATCAAATGGCAAACTGTGAGATAGTTCCCAGGAAACCTGACCTCTGATGAAATTAACACCCCATCCACAAATCTACTGCCTCAGTTTCCCTCTGCTGAACAGCCTCAGTACCTGTTCGTTCTGGTGTGCTTTCCTCAGCAACTCCAGTGGTGGGTGCAATTGTTCCTTCTCTTGTTCCTATGGAAAGAATGGGGTTTAATAGACAAAGATGTCTACAAATGAAGTCCATCAAGATATTTTAGGCTTTCATATTTACAATGTCATCTTTGTGGCTTCCCATGCATAACTAAATGCTGACCCCAGCCCTGAAGAAGCTGTCTGACCTGGTGTTGTAACAATGCTGGTGGCCTCAGTGCCTGGTGTTGCAGGTGAAGCTCCCTTGCTAGCTCCAGAGCTGGTTCCCACAGATCCTCCTGTTGAACCTGGAAAACAGGAGCAATGTTTTCTACTGTGCTGCTGCTTTGAAGGGCATTCTGGGAAATGCAATCAAACTTTCATTGGTCTGTATTTCCAAGTTAAAAACAGCCTTCATAGTTTCCTGTTTGGACATAGTTAAGCCATGCTTGGAAATATCTGAGATTCCTAGGGTGGTCACTGCAGTGCCTTGTTCCCTGGGTGTGCTGGCTTCTCCCTAAGTAGGCATTGGTATAGAGGCACTCCCTTCCCCTACTAATGAGAATATAGCACTTGCTCACCTGATTGTTCTGCAGGCTGGGTGGATCGGCTGCTGGATGCTCTAGTTGTTTCACCAGCTGATGGAGCAGTGCTCCCTTTCAGAGTAAACAGAAATGCATATTAGGACCTCTGAGAAAGTTCATCATGCCAAATCTGCTCTCTGATTTCACATCTCTTCCATGTATTCCTCTTCCTTTCTTCTTTTCCAACTCAATAGTTCCAACATTTGATCATATGCAGCTTTTAGAATCATTGTATATTATCCAATATTTATTGGAAGCATTTTAGCTTGTCATTTATGTCTTTATTTAATGTCCCTAAGATGGGCTCAGTGTTTCTGAAGTGAGGTTGCACAGTGGGAAGTATTGACCCTTTTAAAACACTTTGTCACACAGATAAAAACTCGATGAATCTGAAGGTACTTCTATTTATATTCCAAAACGATCATTAGAGATTTTCCTGTCTAAGCTCCATTACAAGTCACATTCCCATTTCAGCAATCAAAGCCTCACAAGAAGTAAGGGATTTTCAAAACCCTGTGGCCATGTATAGACTCAAGATAATTGCAGAAATATAATTTAGCCTACATCTGCCATTACAGCTCTTCAAGAAGTCAGTCACCCTTATAGCATCTATTTTGTACTACTACTTTCTATTGTGAACCAAGAACCACATACAGAAAATGGACTCCATTCACACGCTCACCTAAGACTCTCTCTGACTCTCTCTCTCTGTCTCTCTCTCTCTCTGTGTCTCTCTCTGTCTCTCTCTGTCTCTCTCTCTCTCTCTCTTTCTCGTGTGTGTGTGTGTGTGTGTGTGTGTGTGTGTGTGTGTGTGTGTGTGATTTACCTGGACTGTTCCTAGCAGAGGTCATGATGGGTCTAGCCGATGTCCCAGGACTCACAGTGGTGGAGCCTCCAGAAGTGTTTATGGTTTCTAGAACCAAGAACAAACTGAGGATGTGATTGTTTTTCTTGTATTGCTGCAAATATTTTAGAGATTTAGGAAATGAAAACGGAAAGGTACGGTCCCCCAAGCACATTTCAGCACAGCAAAACCAGTCAGCTAAACCCCAGGAGGACAAGGGAACTCTCTTTTCAGTGGGGTATAGGCAGGAGCTGGTGGGCCATCACCCCAGGCTGTTGTGTCCCACCTGAACTTGTGACTCCGGTGCTAACTTCTGCAGGAGTGCTGGCACCTGCTGTACCAGGGCTTGATCCAGATGATGCTCCAGGTGAGCCTTATGTTGATCAAGTGGAAAAAATGTTAGATTGAGCTTCTGTGAATTTATACACTTTCATGAATGGACTATAAAGCCTGTTAGCTTTTTTTTTCTGAAACATCATACATCTACAAATATTTATAACTAGGGAATGAGACTCCAGATCCTGGTAAATCATACCATTCTTATTTTGAATCCAGTCCATTAATGTTTTTATACTTTAAGAAACAAAAATCATGACTATTTCCTAGTATTCAACATTGAGTCATCTTATTAGTCTTCATGCTTATAATACCCTTGACACAGCTCCCACAATTCTCTCTGTCTGGCTAGTTATTTTATGTCTATATATTTTCTTATTATATATTCTGTCCACAATTTCCCCTTCCTCCTCTCTTCCTTTTGCCTACCCCCACCTCCCCTCTACCCAACAACCCACTCCTTCTCTGCTTCTGTTATAAAAGGGGCAGACCTCCTATGGGCATCAAGAAAGCATGGTATATCAGTTTTAAATAGTAATAAGTACCTCCCTTTCTATTAAGGCTGGGCAAGGCAACCCAATATAAGGTATAGATTCCAAAAAGCCAGCAAAAGCAGTAGTAGAGTCCCTGTTCCCACTATTAGGAGAGCCACAAGTATACCAAGCTACATAGCTGTCACTTATGTGTAGAGGGCCTAGGTCAGCCCCATGCAGGCTCCCTGGGTGTTGTTTCAGAGTCTGTGAGTTCCTAGGAGCCACGTTAGTCATTTCTGTGAGTTGTCTCGTGATGTACTGAACATACTCCCCTGGCTTGTCCAAACATTCCTTCCTCTCTTCAGCGGGATACCCCAAGCTCAGCTCAGTGCTTAGCAGTGGGTCTCTGCAGGTGCTTCCATCTGTTACTAGATGGAAATAGTCCATCCGATGACAAGTGGGCAGACACCGGTTATGCAAATATAATATGAGTGGGAAGATAAACACCCACTTCCTATTCTTCTGTATTTCACACAGCATCATAGAGAGTATCAGGGATACAGCGAATAGAATTGGACTATTTCTCATCTCTGAGGCAACAGGCATCAATCTGCCATCCTTCACAGCATTCCACAGACCACTCCGAATGCAACAAATGAATTCATCATTTTTATCACTGTAATACTTGGTCTCACAATGGAAACAATGTGACTGGTCCCCAGAAAATGTTTATCATTGAAGGAATCACCTCCTTGCCTACCACCTTCCCCTTCCGTACCTGTCCTCTCTGATGTGCTTCCAACAGTGCTTCCAGTAGGTGTCGTACTTGTCCCTGTGGGATAAAAAGAGCTTACTGAATTAACAGTGAAGAAAACCATTTCCAGGGCATTCCATCATTCATGCATAGCCTTAGTTCCTTTAAAGCTGTCCCTGACCACCTTTCTTTACTCTAATTTCCCACTCTACCTCTTGGAGACAGTTAGACTGGATCCAAGTAGGGGAATGCTATGTTGTGCTTGTTGGGGCAGCAGGACCTAACGCTTCAGTCATTTTTACACTCCTGGTCCTGCTGTGCTCACACTCAAGGTCCTGCTTTGCTCACACTCAGGGTCCTGCTGTGCTCTCATGCATGACCTGAAGTTCCCACTTACTCCCCCTCAATTCCTGACTAACTAGGTAGTAGGGGCTTCAATATATGCCTATTCCTGTGTGGGAAATTAGCAAATGTGGGCATATGTGCACTCATATATTTATATACATTCATATCTCCTACAACCCACTGTGATACTTTCCCCATCATAGACATAGATGATCAAATCTTGACCTACCTGACTCTCCTGGACTGGTCGTTGTAGAACTGAGTTCTCCAGGTGTGCTGTGTTCTTCACCACTAGGTGTGGGTGTGGTAGGGCCTGCTGTTACCAATTAAAAAGAAAAGAAAATGGCATTTTGAATTATCACAGATGTCATCAACCCACTGAACATTCACATCAACATCCACAGCAGAAAATCATATTTTGTCATCTGTGATAGAAGACCTGGTACACATTGATTTATAGTAGGCTGAGAACCAAACCCAAGCAGTCTAGGCATTGCATTGCTACACAAACTTCTAATTTAAAAACCCTGTGCAGCAAAATAATTTTGTAAGCATTTCAGTCTGTAGAGGATGAAGGCTTTGAATATAACCTTAATAGTTGAATTAAAAATTAGATTAAATAATGAAAAATTTTAAAAGGTTCAGTTCTTGCTTGAGACATCTAATGTTCTGCCTTTCCACCATGTTTACAACAGCATTCGTATATTCCTGCTTGAACCAATATCAGGCACTCAGGTCCTTGTTTGCAATTACCTGAGGTTCCTGAGCTTGTAGCTCCAGTGTTTTTTCCCCTGTGTGTGCTGCTTTCTCCTTGGGTAGACACTGACGTAGTGCCTATGAATGAGAAAATTGCCATTGAAATTGCCATAGACACATATACAATGATTGCTATGGTTTAGATCCTCTATGTCTGACCTTTCTGTTCTTGTATATTAGATGTGATTCAGGGACATACACCAGGTCACTGAACTGGGACGACCATGTACACATGCAGCTTAAGCATCTACCTCCTGCTTTACACCTTAAAATCAAGTGCTCATTAGGAATATACCATTTTCAAGCAATGATATATTTATGTTTTGAAATTGTGGTCAATGTAGAGAGAAATGAAAAAGATTTAAAAAAAATTCTCAAGTCTAAGCAAAGTCTTTTTTCAACAGAACAACCTCACTTCACTGTGTCACCTGCTGCTTCCCCTGGACCAAGAGCTCTGTTTTACATCTCAGCACATCACTCCTGTAAGAAGCAGTGTGGGGTCACTATCTGCTGGGGACCAAACTTTTCCCCTCACTCTAGTCTCCACTGCAAAGGCCTGATAATCAAAGGGCACAAGGAAATGCGTTCTTCTTGAGGCCCCAGTATCTGTGATTCAAGTGTAGTTTCATGGCTAACACATTAAAATTCTAGTCTCTTAAAGGATGCTGGATTACTAGTTCTCTTGAACTATGCTCCCGTGTGTGACAATCTGAAGGAAAATGTTCCTCATATGTTCTGTTATATAATTGAATACTTGTTCTCCAGTTTATTAAAATGTTTGGGAAGGATTTGGAGATATGACTTTGTTGTAAGATGTCTGGCCTCGTTGGAGAGCACATGATTTGTTGAGGAGATGTGTGACTGTAGTTGAGTTATCAGATATCTAAAGGCCATGCCAGCCTCAATTTAATTCTTTGTCTACCATCTGCACACTGAACAGGAGGTAAGGCTTCAGCTACTGCTCTAGTACAATGACGGCATCCCTGCCACCATGTTTTCTGCTATGCTGACCATAGACTACACCACTGAGTCAGTAGACAGGCCCAAAATTAAATGTTTCCTTTTATAAGTAGCCTTGGTCATGATGTTTCATCACAGCAATAGTTGCCCTAAATAAGACACTGTGTGTATATTTTTCACAATTATTTTATTGATTTATATTATCTTGCAAAGTGTAAGCCATACATTTCAAGTCAAGACTGCCACAGCCTGGCTGCTCTTATGTACTGATATGTACTCACAGAAATAACATCACCTATCAATTGTTGTTGACTAACTTACAAGGTCCTAGTGTAAGGTTAATAGGAGAACCCCAAAGTGTCAGGTAGGTAAATCATTATTTAACTAACTTGTTGTTGTTGTTTTTATCATTTTCCTGTTTACTTAGTTTGTTTACTTTCTCTAAATGTTGTCATTGGTATTTTCTTTCCCTTTGGCTATTGCTGTTGAACATCTGAAAACTCTAAAGTTGTTTCTAAAAAGTCCAGAAAATATAATTAGCTACACAATATCTACATGAGCATTTCCAACACTCAAGGAAGGATGCGCACGATATTATAACATGATACCTTAATGCAACTGTGAAATATTAAAGATATTATAATTCAATTAATATAAGGAATGACCAAGTGCTGCAGAAACAATAATATCTGTTCAACATTCACCTATAACAGACTTGGGTCAGCATTCTCATTCACAACTGAGTTTACCTTCTGTGGGCCCAGAACTGGTGAGGCTGGACTGAAGAATTGTTGTGGTGCCTGCATTTCCCACTGAGGAGGTGATAGCAGCTGGTGTTCTAGAAGAGCCTGAGAAAACATCCATCCAAGGAATGTCTCATTAAGTGTTTGGATAAACTTGGTTAGCAATGGGTAACCTTTTCATTTTATTCTTCATATAGAAAAGTTCCTAAAATTTCATTCAACCGTGATGGTCTGAAATATGTTAGTTTTCTGTTCTGGCACTGTTTTTACACAGAAATGGTTAAGGATCTGGGAGAGGGTCAACCAGATGTCCATACATTTGAGGCCGCTCCTGTACATCAGGTATGAATCACGGTGATGTCTCCACAATCCTGAACACCACTCGCTCACCTGATTGGTCTGTAGGCTGGGTGGATCCACTGCTGGAGGCTCTAGTTGTTTCACCAGCTGATGGTGCAGTGCTCCCTTTCAGAGTAAACAGAAATGGATATTAGGATCTCTGATAACCTACATCATGTCATAACGTTCTCTGATCTTTCATTTATGTCTTTTTCATTTCTTCATTTCCAACTCAGAATTTTCAAAAATAATCATAAGGTAAACACAGTTATTAAAATAATTGTGTATGCTTCATTATATAAGGGATTCATTTTAGCTTGCAATTTGTTTATGTATTTAATGTCCCTAAGCCAAGCTCAGTGCTTCTGGAGTGAGGTTGCACAATGGAATTAGTTGCCCCCTTTAAAGCCTTCCTAAAACAGATATTAGCTCAACGAATCCGAAGGTCCCTCCATTTATATTCCCAAACTGTCACTAGTGATTTTCCTATCTAAGCTCCATTTAAAGTCAGAGTCCCATTTTAATAGCCAGATCCTTATAAGCTGTAATGATTCTTAAAAACACTATGGTCATGTGTACACTCAGGATAATTACAGAAATATAAACTACCCCATATCTGTCATTTTAGTTTCTCATTCAGTAGCTCTAATAACATCAATTTCCTACTATTACTTTCTATTGGGAAACAATAACCACACACAGAGAATGGGCTCCATGCACACACATAAGTCAGACATCTTTACCTACACTGCTCCTAGGGGATGTTGTGACTGGTCTAGTCAATGTTTCTGGATTCATGGTGGTGGGACTTCCAGAAATGTATATAGTTCCCAGCACCAAGAACAAATTGGGAGTTGAGGATGTGATTGTTTTTTCTGATTTTGTTTAGAGTATTTTAGGAATTCAGGAAATAAAAATGGAATACTATGATCTCCCCAGCACTACTCAATACTGCATTGTCATTCTGGTAAACCCCAAGAGGACAAGGGAGCTCTCGATTCAGCAGGGTACAGGTTATTATGTCCCACCTGAACCTGTGGCCCCAGTGCTGACTTCTCCAGGAGTGCTGGCACCTGCTGTACCAGGGCTTGAGCCAGATGATGCCCCAGGTGAGCCTTATGTTGATCAAGTGGAAAAACGTTAGACTGAGATTCTGGGAATTTATGGCTGTTCATAATTAAGCCTTTTTCTTTTTTCTTAAAAATAATATGTCTACATACAAATATATCTGGGTTGTGAGGCTCCAGATCTTGGTAAATCATAACATTCTTATTATGAAATCATTCTGTTAATTTTTCCTTGGATAAATAGCAATCATTTTGATTTCTCAACATTCATATCTTTTCTATCCTCATGACACAGCTCTTACTATTGCTTCCTTTCATGCATGTTGTTTGTCTTTATAACTTATGCAAACACGATATCTGCCCTTTCCAAATGTAAGCAGAGAGCGAAGAATAAAACCTTCTCATGGTTCTGCTATCACTGCAGCATCTCATAGGCTACTCAGGACTCAACAAATACTGTTTGATTCTTTCTCATCTCTGGCCTTACAATGGAAAAATATGTGACAAATCTCCATGAAAACTTTAATATTTGATGGAATCTACAGTCTGGACACTAAGTTCTCAGGTCTCCTCCTTCCTATCCCCTCCATCTGTCCCTCAGTACCTGTCTTTCCAGATGTGCTTCTTACAGTGGCTCCAGGAGTAGCTGTTTCTCCACTTGTGCCTGTGGGATGAACATTGCTTAGGCATCAAACAGAAAGGAAAGCGATCTTCAGGACATTTAATTGTTCCTTTCTAACATCAGTTCATTCAAAATTGTCCGTGATCACTCTTCATTACCCTCCTATTCCCACTCATGGCGCCGCTGTGCCCACACTGATGGCTGTGTTATGTTCACACTCATGGTCCCGTTCTGCTGAAAAGAATGTTGTTCAGGTTCCCAATTACTCTCATTTTGGGCTCTGAAAACGAGGCAGTAGGAGTGTCAATGTGTGCTCATTCCTCTCTAGTGATATCAATGGTCAGCATAGCTGCAACTCTGTGTGTTATCAGCATGCTTCTCACAGCCCTCCTGTGATATTTAACTCCTCATAGGCACTGACATTCAGGCCCTGTTGGGACGGTAACTGTGGAGCTGCGTTCCCTGGGTGTGCTGCCTTTATCACCAGTAGGTGGGGGTATGGGAGGGCTTGCTGTCACCAGTTTAAAAAAAGTGACCTTTAAAATTATGCTATTTTGAACATTCTCATCAACAATCAAGACAGAAGATGCTATTGTTTCATTTTATCAGATGTGGGGGAAAAATAGCCAATCCTAATACGCTTAGGTCAATCATCATTGGGAAATGCATGTCAGGTAGTCCAGGCCTAGATTTTCTACCCAAATGTCTGCTTCTCAAAATATGTGCAGCAAAACAATTGTTTATAAACATTCCCATCTGAGATACATAGGAGGTTTGAACACAGTCTTCATAATATAAATTAAGAAATTAGATTAAATAATGAAAAAAAGAAATCACAGTATAAGTTTAAGCACAATTTTCAAACGACATGGTCCCAGATGACCATGTTTTTTTTTTTTTTTATTTAATAGCTGTTGACAAAGTCATTGTGGTTTTTTTGGAATTTTCCTAGATAACTTCATTGTCTCTGATGGCCCTTTTGGGCAGTGTCTTTACTCTATGCAGTTGACTTGTTGAGATGAAGCAGAGACAGTCTGTGCAAGCATCTTTACAAGGGCATTTTACACATTTCTACTTTTTCCTAAATACAGGGCTGTGTCACTTCCATCTTCATTGGTGCCTGTTCTGGTTACACCTGGTAAATTTCCATATCTCTCTGATAGAGTACGTTAAAAAAAATGACCCATCATTAAAGACGCCCATGAGAACTTAAACAGGTCAGCAGACAAATCTTCCAATAGTAATATGAAACAAATGGCAAAAACTTTTAAAAGCCTAAAGATGTGACCAATCAATGACACTGAGGGAGGAACCATTTATGGCGGATCCTGTATTAGGAATAGTACTGTTCTGATCATCAGTACCTGAGACAAGGAATTGGGCAGGGCCAGGATTCTTAATTGTGAAATTTAGTTTCCCTGATGTGCCTCCACCACTGGTGACTTCCAGCTAGGGAAGAAATGGAAGATAAATTCTCAAGAGAGCATGAGAAAATCATGAAGACTTCCCATTTAAAGTCTATAATATATAGATAGCTTGATTTTCTCATCTTTGGACACATGGAAAATTGAATGAATCCAGGAGACACTATGAATATTTTTTAATGAGGTAGTCTTCCATGCCACTTGAAATCAACGATGAGTTTAAATTTTATGACTTAAAGGGGCATTGATTGAGAGAGACTCTCCTCATGATGCCATGACATCTAAAATGCACTCTCTCCTCCCCTGGGTCAGCTTGAGGAAGTGTCACTTTATTCCCTGGGACTCCAGTTGTTTCACCAACAGATGGCCTGCTGGTTCCTCTCAAAGTAGATAATAAATCAGCACCTGATCTCTATCTATGATAAAGTGAAACACATGTCCTGCACTCTGATCTTAACTTAGCTGTCACTGATTTATATCCATGTCTCCATTTCTTGTTCACAGGAAATTTAACCATGGGATTCATGTATATTCATCAGCTTCCCTGGATGTTCACTTGTTTGTGAATAAAGTATTTGTCATTTGCTTAGTATCAGTTTTTAAAAGCTCTCCAGACATTTGAACCTTATTGATTGGAAATCAGGCAGCAGTTTGGAATCAATGTTAAGGATTTAAGCAGTATGTAGACCAGCTATCTAGGGTTTCTGATATCATAATTCTGTGAAATTTTTGAGTATGTATCTTTAACAATTTCTGCTTTTTAACTCATAGCCAAGACTGTAAAATTAGACACTCTCTATTGTACTTGCAAAATACCACAGACAGGATTCTGAACTTGTATGTGCAGGGTGTCTATGCTATTTTCTCTGATTATAGAACACCTGATCCATTTTTCCTACAGTTACAGGCCAGTTGTAGATCGGCAGTTGAGCTTCTTCCCTGGGTCTCTTATATTCCTTTAATTCTTCAGCATGGTATAATATAACGGAGTGAGGAAAACTACCAGAAGAATTTGAAACCTAAAGACTCAGTGAGTTCTCCCATTTGCTTACCTGGTTCTGTGCTGGCAGAGGTGGATGGTTTGGCTGGGGACACTGTACCAGGAGTGGTGGTCCATGCAGAATCTAAAAAGAAACAAACAAACAAAAATTGGGTGGTGTCCAACATGTGCTTTGTCCTCACTGTTAACCTTGAATAGTTAGTTAACTATTACTAATACAGTTAACCTTGCTTTTTCACATCTACAATGGCTATAAATGTTGCATCAGCTATATAGATACACAGCAATGATTACTCCCACAGTTATTAGCATGGAGAGCTACTTTTCAACATAAATGATGTGTAACAGGTAGTCCTGGTATTCTACTAAATTATCAATGAATGTGTCAGAAATAAAGTACTCCTACACACACAATTCAAGTCTCACCTATAAATGCCTTTGAGTTATCATTCTACAAGAGTGTTCACACTGTAATCTTGTCTCCATAAACCACTTTATTTCTGTACTAATTCTTCCTGTTTTTATATCTCTGTACATATGTTAGATTTTCTTTTTCCAGGTTGTAGTTGAGTGAGGTGTGCATACTTATATGATACTTCTTTTGCCAAGTTGAAATCTGACATGCTTTTAAGATGCACAATAAATATTTAGGTTGCAGAGCTGTTCTTTTGGGCACTTGCCATAGCATAAACAACAAAGGCCATATTTTCTATGGAACTGTCTGTGATGAAATGTTAAGCACTACTTAAGATCTCAAGTCTACTGCTGACTGTCCCCCAGCTGTGCTCTCCCAGTACCTGTTCCTCCAGATGTGCTCTTTCCAGGAGTTGCAGGGGTAGCTGCTTCTGTTTTTCCTCTTGTTCCTATGGGAATGAGAATGGGAGTTAATATGCACAGATAGCTACACTAATCTTTGAGCAGATTTTATTATTCCATATATGTATTCTACAGCAGTTTTGGTTCTCTCCCAATGCCATGGTCATAACATGTGCTGTGACCTCTATAGCCCCTAAAGTGGCCTTGTCTGACCTGCTGGTGTAACAGTGCTGGCAGGTTCAGTGCCTGGTGTCCCAGGTGAGCTTCCTTTGCCTGCTACTGTAGAGGTTTCCACAGATCCCTTGGTTAAACCTGGCAAACAAGAATAGTGGATTAAATTGTGGTATGAAATCTGGACAGCTCTTAAGAAATGCAACCATACTTTCAATGATCTGTATTTTTATCATCTTTACAGCAGACTCCAAGTACTCTTAGTGGTCTACATTTACCATAACCGGGTAAATGTTTGGAATTACCTGAGGTTCCTGGGCTTGTGACTCCAGTTCCTTCTTCCCTGGGTGTGCTGCCTTCTCCTTGAGTAGACACTGGCATAGTGGGACTTCCTTTGCCTATAAATAAAAAAAAATTGCAATTGAAATTGCCCTGGACACAAATAAAATAATTGATAATTATAATCTTCCCTCTCTGGCCTTCTTGTTCTTGTCGATTAGAAGAGATTCAGGGACATGCACCACGTCACTGAGCTGGGTAAGAACACCTTCACATGTAATTTAAGCACCCGACGCCTGCTTCACTCCTCAAATACATATACAATAGTAATAGACCATTCTTAATCTATCGTATTTTATATATTGAAATTATGGTCAGTGTAAAGAGAAGTAAAAAAAATTAAAGAAAACTCATGTCCAAGCAAAGATTGTTTTCAGCAGAACAACCACACTCCACTGTGTGATCTGCTGTTTTTCCTGGAGCTGGAGCTCTGTTCTACACCTCAGCACATCACCTCTGTGAGAAGCAGTGTGGGATCACTACCTGCTGTTCCTGTAGGACCCTATAGGGACCAAACTTTGCATTTCTGAATCATCTCCACTGAAAATGCCTGATAATCTAAGGGCACAGGGACTGAGTCTTCTTGAGGCCCCAGTAATGCTGATTCAGAATTTAGGAAGTGTAATTTCATCGCGATCACTTTAAATATCTAATATCTTAGAGGATGCTAGATTACTAATTCCCTTAAACAACGTTCCTGGGCCTGACAATTTAGAGAATAATAGTCCTCCTAGGCTCATATATATTTGAATACTTCTTCTATAGTTTATTGAATTGTTTTTAAAAGGATTTGAAGATATGATTTTTTTTTAAGAAGATATCTATCCTTGGAAAATGAGTGATTTGTTGAGATGTGTGACTGTGGTTGAGTTATCAGGTATCTAAAGCCATGCCAGGCTCAATTTAATTCTTTTCCTACCTTCTGCTCACACACAAGAGTTAAGCCTTCAGCTACTGCTTCAGCACTATGACTGCATGCCTGCCACCATGTTTTTGCTATGACGATCAGAGACAAAATACCTAAAACTGTAAGCAGGCTCGAAATTAACAATTTCCTTATATAAGTAGTCTTGGTCACGGTGCTTCATCACAGCAATAGTAACCGTCACTAAGACCCTCTGTGTACATTTTATTTTTCACAATTGTTTTATTGATTTGTATTGTCCTGAAAAGTGTCTAAATCATACACTTCAAGTCAAGACTCTCAACAATCCAGAGTCGTAAAGATGAGCACATTCCCTTTTGTTGGCTAAGTCTTTACTTACAGTTCACAAAAAGGGGGAGGATTCAGAATGTGAATACTTAGGCTGCTTTTGTATTTGATATGTACTAATATCTTTACTCACGGAAATAACATCATCCATCAATTGATGTTGACTAACTTACAAGGTCTTAGTGTAAGGTTAATAGGGGAACCCTGTAGTGTCAGATAGGTATGCCACTCTTTTACTAAAATATGTTTTTACCATTTTCCTGTTTATTTAGTTTGTTTACTTTCTCTTAATGCTGTCTCATTGTAATTTCCTTTTCCTTTGGCTGTTGCTGTCATGACATCTAAAGACTCTAGCATTGTCTCTATAAGGAGTAGAAAATACAATTTGCTACACAGTATCGACATGAACATTTCCAACACTAAAAGAAAGTTAAGCAAAAAGTGATAAAGTGATCCATTAAAGCAACTGTGATTGAAGATATTATAATTTAATTAATTCAATGACTAACTAAGTCTGGTATTGCATATCAAGAAAAGAATATCTGTTCATCATTCTCGTATAAAAGACTTGGGTCAGGATTCTCATTCACAACTAAGTTTACCTTCTGTGGGCCCAGAACTGGTGAGGCTGGAGTGCTGGTTTCCTGTGGTGCCTGTATTGCCCACTGAGGAGGTGATAGCAGCTGGTGTTCTTGCAGAGCCTGAAAAAAATATCCAAGGAACTTCTTATTAAATGTTTCGATGAACTTGGAGGAACCTAACTTTTTATTTTATGCCTACTACAAAAATATGATAGATAAATGCAGTAAATATCACTCTAGAGTTTCCTAAAGCATTATTATACTGTGATAGTCTGAAATATGTTATGTTCTATTCTGGCACCGTTTTTACACAGACAATTTAAGGATCTGGGATTGGGTCAACCAGATGTCCATACATTTGATGCAGCTACTTTGCTTTATGTAAGACAGAAGGTGGTGACTATAATTCTTAACATCACTCACCTGTTGTTTCTTCAGGGAGGGTGGATTCGCTGCTAGAGATTCTAGTTGTTTCATCAGCTGATGGTACGGTAGTCCCTTCCGGAGTAAACATGAAATAGATATTAGGACTTCCATTTAAGTTAATCCTGCCATGCTGCTCTCTCATGTCTCATCTCTTTTGTATTTTTTCACTTCTTCCTTTTCAATTTACCACTTCCAATATTTGATCATAAAATAGACACAATTTTTAAAATAATTGTGTATGATCCACTATTTATTGGATACATTTTAGCTTTCCATTTATTTATGTATTTGATATCCCTAAGATAAGCTCAGTGCTTCTGAAATGCGGTTGCCCTTCACAACCCTTTCCAAAACATATACAAGCTATTATTTTACAAAACTTTCACTAGTAATTCTCCTATATGAACCCCATTATAAGTCACATTCCAATTTCAATATCCAAAGCCACGTTAAGCTTTAAGGAGTCCTTAAAATACCTTGTCCATATGCACACCCAGGCCAACAACTAAAATACAATCTCCTCCACCCATACCATTACAGCTTTTCATGCAGTAGCCCTTATACTATCAATTTCCTACTTCACCCTCTATTGGGAACCAATAACTACATACAGAAAATGGTCTGCATGCACCCACACAATTCAGACATCTCTATCTTTCTCATTTACCTGGACTGCTCCTCACAGAGGTCGTGACTGGTCTAGTCGATGTTCCAGGACTCACAGCAGTAGACCCTCCAGAAGTCTTTATGGTTCCTAGAACCACGAACAATTGGAATTGAGGAACAGATTTTGTTGGGAATATTTTAGAAATTCAGGAAATGAAAATGGAAAGTTATTATCCTCCCAGGACTTCTCAGAACTGCATTATCATTCTGATAAATTCCAGGATGACAAGGGGCTCTCTATTGAGTAGGGCATGTGCAGGAGCTGCTAGGAATCACCCCAAACTATGGTGTCGCATCTGAGCTTGTGGCTCCAGTGCTGACTTCTCCAGGAGTGCTGGCACCTGCTGTACCAGGGCTTGATCCAGGTGATGCCCCAAGTGAGCCTTATGTTGATCAAGTGGGAGAACGTTAGACTGAGCTTCATTGAGGCTATAAACTTCCATTGAAGAACTATTAACACTGTTTGCTTTATTCTTAACAACTGATATGTATACACGAACATAATAGGATTGTGAGACTCCAGATTTTGGGAAGTCATACCACTCTTACTACGAAATTATTCTGTTAATGTTTTTCCTTTAAAAAATAACAGTCATTTTGCTTTTTCAACATTTAACCTTGAGTGACTTTGTCTATCATCATGCTTAGAGTGCGATTGGCGTGGCTCCCATGATTCCTTCATATCCTGTTAGTTATTTTGTACTTATATCTTATGTTAATAACATATCTGCCCTTTCCAAATGGAAGCAGAGCTAGAAGACTGAAACTATCTCAATGTTTCTTCTATCACTTAGATTACTTATAACTCAACAAACATCTGTAGATAGTTTCTCATCTCTGGAGCACTTGGCCTCACAGTGGAAAAAAATGTGACAAATCTCCATTAAACTTGTATCTTTTTGGTATCTGGACACTAAGCTCTAGTCTCCTCCTCGGCTATCACCTTCCTGTGCCCATCATTACCTGTTCTGCCAGATGTGTTTCCTACAGTGGTTCCAGAAGTGGATGCACCTGGTTCTCCACTTATGCCTGTGGGGTGAACATTGCTTAGTCACTAAACAGAAAGGAAAGCAGTCTTAAGGACATTTAGTTGTACCTTCCTACACTCAGTTCATTTCAAATTGCCTTTGGTCTTGTTCCTTACCCTCATTTTCCACCCATGGCTCTGCTGTGCTCACACTAATGGTCGTGTATATGTTCATACTCATGGAGTGCTATGCTTTTACTAAGGGACATGTTATTATCCCACTTATGGTTCTGCTGTGCTCACCTAATGACTGTGTCATATTGACGCCAATGGTCCTTTTGTCCTCACACTTATGGCTGTGTTATGTTCACATTCATTGTTCTGCCATGCTCACACTAATGGTCATGTTATATTCACACTCATGGTCCTGCTCTGCCCAAAAGAATGATGCTCGGGTTTCCAATTACTCTTACATTGGCTATGAAAACTAGAGAGTAGGACTCTCAGCATGTGCTCATTCCTCCCTGATGATAGTATTAATGGCTGGCATAACTGCAGCCCTGTGTGCTTTCAGCATGTTGCCTACAGCCCTCCTGTGATGCTTTACTCATCAAAGGTACTGCTGTGCCAGCCCTGACTTACCTGACACTCCTGGACTGGTAACTGCAGAGCTGTGTTCCCTGGGTGTTCTGTTTTCATCACCACTATTTATGGGTGTAGTAGAGCCTGTTTTTACCAATTAAATATATACATTTAATATATACTAAATGTAATACACCCATTGAACATTCTCATCAATATCTAAGACAGAAAGTACTATTGTTTAATTTGACACTTGTGGTACAAACAAAAGCAAACAAAGAATCAAAGAGCACAACCCTGGTACACATGAATCTTCAATACTGCTAAAAACCATACTCAAGCAGTCCAGGCCTAGGCTTTCTACTCTAACCTCTGCTTCTCAAGCTGTGTGCAGCAAAACAATAGTTTATAAACACTCCAGTCTTCAGCAGACTTGTGCTTTTAACAGAGCCTTTATAATACAAATTAAGAAATTAGATGAAATAATGAGAACATTTTAAAAAGGCACAATACATGCTTAAGCACAACTATGGGATTATGTGGTCCCAAATGATCATTTTTAAATAGCTGTTCACATGGTACTTGTAATTTTTCTAGAATTTTCTGAGATAACTTTGTTGTCTCTGACATTTCGCCCTTGACTTGAGAGTCTTTACTCTGTGTGGCCTACTAGATAAGATGAAGCCGAGAACAGTCTGTGCAAGCATCTATACAGGGGGCATTTCACACATTGCTTGATTTTTCCTAAGTACAAGGCTCTGTCACTTGCGTCTTCGTGTTCCTGCTCTGATTGTACCTGGCAATCTTCCAGTTGTCTCTTATATGGTACATAAAAAAGTTACCCATCTTTAAAAATGCCCATGAGAACTTAAACAGGAAAGCAGATGGATCTCCCAATAGTAATGTAAAACACATGACAAAAACTTTTAAAAGAGTAAAGATGTGACCAATCAATGACACTGAGGGAGGAACCATTTATGTCTGATCCTGTATTAGGAATAGTATTGTTCTGATCATCAGTATGTGAAACAAGGAATTAGGCAGGACCAAGATTTTTTTTTTGCTAGAATATTTAGTTTCCCTGATGTGTCTCCAAGACAGGTGACACTGGGCCTCAGTATGGTGGTTGTACCCAGACTTCTAGCTAGATGAGAAATGGGAACTGAAGTCTCAGGAGAGCCTGAGAAAATAACGAAGACTTCCCATTAAAATTTATATGGACTTTTGTTCCTATAGGTGGCCTGACCCTCCAGTCATTTGTCACATGAACAACTCAATGAGTCCAGAAGATGTGGGATTAATTATATGTTTTGGAATATTATTTTAAGCTGTGTTACATTTGTTTGTCCTGTGGAACATTTGTTTTAATAGTGCAAAGGTGTATTGCACTCTTTTATGTTTTACTTCTTTAACTCTGTGAAGCTGTGATTCTTTGCCTATCTAAAACACTTGATGGTCTAATAATGAACTGAATGGCCAAAAGTGAAGCAGAAAAAAGGATAGTCAAAGTTGGCTGACAGGGAGAATAAACAGGCGGATAAATTGAGGAAGGAAAGGAAGAAGCAAGAGAACAAAAAGAGGAGGAGACTAGGGGTCAGTCACCTAGACACTCAGCAACCCAACCACGCATGGAGTTGGAGTGAAAGCAAGATTTACAGAAGTAAGAGAAAGGTAAAAACCGAGATACAAAAGTTAGACACGTTAAAAAAGGCTAGAAACAACCTAAGCTAAGGCCATGTACTTATAAGAAAGAATAAGACTCTGTGTGTGATTTCTCTGGGAGCTGAGTGGCCTGGCCCCAAAGAATAAGAGCAGAGAATAAAAAAACAAACAAATACAGTTAGACTGTGAACGTTCTTTACAAGGGAGTCTGCCATGCCACATAAATTCACAGATGAGTTTCAATTATTATGAATTAAAAGAAGCTTTGTTTGAGAATGACTTTCCCCATGATGGTAACCATGACATCTAAAATGCACTCTCTCCTCCCCTGGGTCAGCTTGAGGAAGTGTCACTTTATTCCCTGGGACTCCAGTTGTTTCACCCACAGATGGCCTGCTGGTCCCTCTCAAAGTAGATAATAAATCAACACCTGATCTATATCTATGATAAAGTGAAACCCATCCTGCAGTCTGATCTTAACGTAGCTCTCATTGATTTTATATTCATGTCTCCATTTCTTGATCCCAGGAAATTTAACCATGAGATTCATGTATATTCATCAGTTTCCCTGGATGTTCACTTGCTTGTGAATAAAATATTTGTCATTTGCTTTCTGTCATTTTTAAAAGCTCCCCAGACATTAGAACCTTATTGTTTGCAACCCAGGCAGCAGTTTGGAAATGACCTTAAGGATGTGAACACTATACAGACCTGCTGTCTAGGGCCTCTGGTATCATAATTCTGTGAGATGCCTGAATACACATTTTCAGAAATTTCTGTGTTTCAGCTCACAGCCAAGACTGTAAAATTGGAACGCTCACTACTGCACTTAGAAAACACCGCAGGCTGGATTCTGAACTTGCTAATCCCCCATCAGTATGTGCAGGGTGTCTATGTAGTTTCTCTGATTAGAGCACACCTAATCCATCCCTCCTCCAGGCCAGCTGTGGATCAGCAGCTAAGCTTCTTCACCCCTGTCTCTTATATTCATTTCTATTGTTCAGCTTAGTAGAGTCCCTGGGAGTGGGGGATAACAGAAGAATTTGACACTTGAATTCTCGGGGAATTCTCCCATTTGCTTACCTTGTTCTGTGCTGGCAGAGGTGGATGGTTTGGCTGGGGCCACTGAACCAGGAGTGGTGGTGCAGAATCAAAAAAAAAGGGGGGGGCTGGTGTTGAACATGTGTTTTGTCCTTATTGTTAACATTGCTAACACTGAATAGTTGGAAGTTTACAGAAAAAGACATATCCACATTATCGTCTCTAATCCCCATTCTGTTCAAGTTAGAATTTCATTTCTCAGTACTTTCTGTAATATTTCATGTTTAGAAGATTATAAGTTACCGGATACATCGTTCCAGACTTACCAGAACCTGGAGCTTCAGTGCTTCCTATCCCAGGGGTGCTGCTGACAGCTGCTTCTGAGGTTGCTCCAGAGGATGCTTTGGGTGTGCCTACCATGGAAAAATATTAGCTTGAGAAAACGCACAGGTAATTGAACGTTTGTATGTAATTTGAAATAAGCTTGCTTTTTCACATACACAGTGGCTATAACTGTCTCATCAGCTACATAGAAACACAGCCATGATTCTCCCATAGTCACTAGCATGGAGAGCTACACTTCAAGATAAGAGATGTGTACCAGGTAGTCTTGGCATTCTACTAAATGAGCAAGGTAAGTGTCAGAAATAAAATACTTCTACAACGCACATGTTTCGACTACAAATGCCTTCGGTTTGTCTTTCTACAATGGTCTTTACTTGAGCAAGGTACCATCCTCACTTCATTTCTGTACTAATTATTCCTGTTCCTGTAGCTCTGGACATATTTTAGATTTTCTTTTCCAGGTTGCAGATGAGAGAGACAGGCATATTTAAGTGACACTTCCTTTGCCGAATTAAAATCTGACCTTCTTTTAAGATGCACAACAAAGACTGGGGTCCATAGCTGGATAGTTGACATAGAATAAACAAAAATGGTCATATTTCCCAGGGAACTGTCTGTGATGAAATGTTAAGCACTACTTATGATCACAAGTCGACTGTTGAATGTCTTCCAGCTGTGCACTTCCAGTACCTGGTCCTCCAGATGTGCTCTTTCCAGGAGCTGCAGTGCTGGCTGCTTCTGTTCCTCCTTTTGTTTCTACAGGAAGGAGAATGGAAGTGATTATGCACACATAGCTACACCCATCTTTAAGCAGATTTTATTATTCCATACTTAGATTCTATAGCGGTTTTGGTCCTCTCTAAATCCCCAGGCAAAATCATGTGCTGTGCCCTCCACAGCCCCTAAGAGGCCTTGTCTAACCTGCTGGTGTAACAGTGCTGGCAGGTTCAGTGCCTGTTGTCCCAGGTGAGTTTCCTTTGCCTGCTACTGTAGAGGTTTCCACAGATCCCTTGGTTGAACCTGGCCAACATAAGCAATGAATTGAATTGTGCTATGACATCTGAAGGGCATGTAGGAAATGCAACCATACTTTCAATGATCTGCATTTTTATCATCTTTACAGCAAACTTCAAGTAATGTTAGCAGTCTCTATTTATAATATCCTAGTACATGTTTAGAATTACCTGAGGTTCCTGAGCTTGTGGTTCCAGTTGCTTGTTCCCTGGGTGTACTGTGGTCCTCATGAGTGGATGTTTGTCTAGTTGTAACTCCTATGTCAATTGATAAGGAAATAATTTTAAATGTGTTGGACAAATATACATATTATGTTGCCAAATTCCCCTCTGTCAGTGAAATTGTTCATGGTGATTGCAGATAATTCAGTGACCTAATGAAGGTCACTTTACTATAACACAACCAAGAACTAACAAGTATTAACTCCAGCTGCACTCAAACACATGTGCCAGGGACTAATCTAACAGTCATTCATCCACCCACACTACACAGACACATTATTTAAAGAATATATAAAAATTCTTAAAATTACTTTTGATAGAGCTGTGATTACATTGAATCAGCCAGGGATCCTCCACTAATAGTCAAAAATTTCTCTATTAGATTGTACTATCCAAGTAGAATTGCATACAATATACTCATCATATTGTAAGCTTCATATGTTTTTTCCTTCTAAATATTTGTGAATAGTTTTTCTTAATATCCATAGCAAGGCACCTGGTCTAATATAGAGCTATTCTGAAGCTAACAGAAGTCCTGCTTTGTCTAGCTTCTCTTCCCTGGATTGGAGTGGGGAAATTACTAACACACTTAAGGATCTTTTGAGGATCTTTATGGTCCTCCTATCACTAATATAAATATTTATACAAATTTTATTAAATCAAAACCCAGCACTCTCGTTCTGGCTCTCATAAACCCTTCACTCTAATCCAGACTGAGTCTGTTAGTCCAAGAGAGCACACGGTTGACAGGACATTGAGGGTAGGGGCAAAGACATCACCCCAGTGAATCAAATCTCACCAGAGCTTGTGGCTCCAGTGCCTTCTTCTCCAGGAGTGCTGACACCTGCTGCTCCAGAGGTTGATGCAGATGATGCCCTGGTTGATCCTGGTACTGATCAGTGGGGGAAAGTCAGCCCAAGACAATGTGAGGTTAGATGTTTTATTAAAGTGCTAACATTCCTTCTTCATTAAAAACAATGAAAGTGTCTGCCTTCCAAACATCACTGGGGAATGATACTCTTGATCTCACTAAATCCCTTAATTCTGACTGTATTTTTTCATTAGAATGTTCTTCCCTTCAAAATTAGGCTTGGGACAGATCACTTAATATTTGGCACCTAATGATCTTGTCTTTCACCATTACCATAACACAATTCACACATTTCTTCCCTGCTTTTCTTCTTTGTTTATATTTCTATTAGTATAAAGTCTGACATTTCTGAAGAAAAGGGTGAGGAGATAAACATCTTCCTTTCTTTTTCTACATTCCATTCAGTATCACATAGAGTATTACAATTACACCACACATTTTGTGTTTCTTTCTTATATCTAGAGCAATTGGCAGCAAATGGTGAACTATGAGTCAGTTCCCAGTTAACCTGACTTCCGATAAAATTATAAACACCGTGTACACAAATCTACTGCCTCAATTTCCCTCTGCTGAAGAGCCTCAGTACCTGTTCCTCCCGGTGTGCTTTCCTCAGCAACGCCAGTGGTGGCTACAACTGTTCCTTCCCTTGTTGCTATGGAAAGAAGAATGGGGTTTAATAGGTAAAGATGTCTACAAATGATGTCCTTCATGATACCTGTGGCCACTCATGTTTACAATGGTCATCTTTATGGATCTCCTGGCATAACCAAGTGCTGACCCCCGCCCTGAAGAAGCTGTCTGACCTGGTGTTGTAACAGTGCTGGTGGCCTCAGTGCCTGGTGTTTCAGGAGAGCTTCCCTTGACATCTCCAGAGCTGGTACCCACAGATCCCCCTGTTGAACCTGGCAAATGAGAATGGTAGATTCTAAGGTACTGCTCCTTTGAAGGGGATTCTGGGAAATGCAATCTAACTTTTCATGGTCTGCATTTTCACCACATTGATAACAGCCTTCATGTTTTCCTGTTTGGACATATTTTAGACACACCAGCACATGTTTGAAATTACCTGAGATTCCTAGGGTGGTAGCTGCAGTGCCTTGTTTACTGGATGTGCTGGCTTTTCCTTGAGTGCGCATTCGCATAGTGGGACCGCCTTCCCCTACTAATGAGAAAATAGCAATTGAAAATGCTTTAGACACACAAAAATATTTATATTCTTTAGATCTAATCTAACTGCACTTATTGGTCCTTGGATGTGTTTGGATGTGATCCAGGGACATTTGCCGTGTCACCAAACTGGTTAATAGCATTCAGAAGTCAAACTCAAGCATTTAAAACCATCTGCAGTCCTTAAACCCATGAGCCAATGGCTGTGATAGTGTGGTGATAGTCTGAACGGCAGTGGCCCCCATAGGCTCATATATATGCAATTCTTCAGTTAATAGAACACTTTTGAAAGGAATAGGAGGTATGGTATGTCAGAGGATATGTAGCTTTGATAGGAGAAATGGCTGTGTGGGAGGAGCTGTGTCTTTCTGGGAGGAGGGGAGTCACTAGGGTTGGACTTTCAGGTTTCAGAAGCCCAAGTTAAGCCCAATCTCACTCTTTCTCAACCTTTTGCCTACAGAGTGGTATATAAGATCTCAGCTATTGCTCCAACGCTATGACTGCATGCCTTCTGTCATGTTCCCTGCCAGAGTGGTCATAGACTAACACTCTGAAACTGTAAGCAAGGCCCCAACTAAATGCTTCATTTTATAAGCTTCCTTGGCCATGTTGTTTCATCAAAGCTACAGTAATCCTAATTAAGGCACTCTGTAAATTTTGTCAACAAATTATCTTATTTATGAATATTGTCCTGAACGTCTTAAAGTCATATGTTTTAATTAAAGCCTCTCAAAGCCTAGATTTACAAGAACAAGCACTTTTTTTTTTATCTTTTGATGGTTTCAACTTTGGCCTACAAATCACATAATGGGGGAACTCTAATGCTGCTTTTGCATCTTGTACATTTAATAATATCTCAACTTACAGAAATGTCATGACCTAATCACTAATGTTTACTAACTTACAAGGTACATTTGTGAGGCTGATAGGGAAAGTCTTGAGTTTCAAGTAACTGTATCACTATTTTATTAACAAACGTTTACGCTTTTCCTATGGACTGATTATGCGGTCTTACCTCCTCTGAATCCTGTTTCATTGGCATTTCCTTTCCCTTTGTCTGCTGTTGTGGTTATACCCAAAGACTCCAGAGTTGTTGCTGGTAAAAGATAATTAAAGGCCTAAACATCTGCATCAGCATCATCAACAACCAGGAAAAGAGGATCATAAAATTGTAACATTTAACATAATTATGAAAGGTTACATATATTACAATTCAATTAAGTATAAGGAATTACTAAGCTTGGTATTGTATTTTAGGGGAAAAAAAAGCACCTGTTAAGAATTCCAAAATATTTGGGTGAAGATTCTCATTCACAACTGAGTTTAATTTCTGTGAGCCCATGACTTGTGAAACTGGGGTGCAGGTTTGCTGTGGTTACTACATTTTAAACTGAGGAACTTATGGGAAGTGAGGCTTCAGTAGAGCCTGAGAAAATATCAAAGGGTATACTCATTTAAAGTTTGGGCAATCTTGGTTACCAATAGGGGAATAAGCTTTCTTATTATTTGTCCTCAAGAAAATATAACAGATGAATGCAGGAAATGTCAGCTCTGAGTTCCATCAAACTTTATTCTACACTGATAGTCTCGAATGTTCATTTTCTTTTTAGGACACATTTTTACACAGACACAGTTAAGGATCTGGGATTGGGTCAACCAGGCGTCCATACATTTGATGCATTTTTTGTGCTTTAAATAAAAAACAGGTTGACGATTCCACAATTCTGAGTACCACCAGCTCACCTGCTTTGTTTCCAGGCTGAGTTGATTTAGCACTAGATTCTCTTGTTGTTTCTCCAACTGCTGGTACAGTGCTCCCTTTCAGAGTAAACAGTAAGTTCATATTAGGACCTCTATTCATCATTCCATGCTATTCTCTGATGCCACATCTCTTTCTTACATTCATTTTCACTTCTTCCTTTCCAATCAGTTTTTCCAGCATTGATCATAAAATATATACAGTTTTTAAAATAATTGTACATGAACCATTATTTATTGGATATATTTATTTATGTATTTAATGTCCCTAAGATGAGCTCAGTGCTTCTGAAGTGAAGTTGCACACTGGAATGTATTGATCCCTTTAAAACACTTTCTAACACAGATACAAGCTCGAGGAGTTTGAAGGTCCTTCCACAAAGCGAGCATTAGTGATTCTCCTATCTAAGCCCCATTACAAGCTACATTCCCATTTCAATAGCCAAAGTCTCACAAGCTGTAAGTGATCTTCAAAACACCATGGCCATGTGCACAGTCAGGATAATTACAGAAACATGATCTACCCCACATCTGTCATTAGAGTTTTTCATGCAGTCACCCTTATAGCATCTATTCCCTACTAATCCTTCCTATTGTGAACCAACAACCACATACAGAAAGTGGGCTTCATGCACACCCAAGTCAGATATTTCTCTCTCCCTCTCATTTACCTAGACTGTCCCTAGACGAGGTCATGACCAGTCTAGTCAACTCATGGTGGTGGAGCCTTTAGAAGTGTTTAGGGTTCCTAGATCTACTAGCCTTTAGCCTAGTTTGAACTTTCTCTGAGGTAAAGTGAGCTAATCGTGTGCATTAGTCTGAGCAAAAGGAACAAAGCAGGCTTTTAAGTGTCTACAAATAGACTCTTTTTTTTTAACAGAACAAACACACTCCACTCTGTCATCTGTTTTCCCTGGAGCTGAAGCTCTCTTTCACACCTCAGCACATCTCCCGTGTAAGAAGCAGTGTGGGATCACTATCAGCTGAGGAACAAACTTTGCCTCTCCTATTAATCTCCTCTGTAATTGCGCGATAATTGGTATGGATGTTCTTTTGTCTATGTATTGCTTTTATTGGTTAATGAATAAAGAAACTGCCTTGGCATGTTGATAGGGCAGAACTCAGGTAGGTGGGGTGATGGAGGAAGGTCATTGGTTAAAAAAATAAGAAACTGCTTGGCTGGCCCTCATAGGTTAAAACATAGGTGGGAGGAGTAAACAGAACAGACTGCTGGGAGGAATAGGAAGTGAGTTCAGACTCGACAGCTCTCCTCTTGGGAGCAGATGCCTCAGAAGAGACACCATGCCCCGCTCCCAGGCAGACACACGCGATGAAGCTCCTCCGACCCAGGATGGACGTAGGCTAGAATCTTCTCGGTAAAACCGGTGCTCACAGATTATTAGAGATGGGTTGATCGGGATATCAGAATTAGCCAGTAAGGGCTAGAGCTAAAGGGCCAAGCAGTGTTTAAATGAAACAATTTGTGTGTTGTTATTTCGGGGCATAAGCTAGCAGGCGGCTGGGGTGTTGGGGACGCAGCCCCGCCGCTCCTATCACTACAGTGGTGAAGATGAAACTGAATTCTGGAAAAAAGAAGGCAGAGAGAGAGATGCCATGGAACCCCTGCCAGAGATAGAAGCTGGTCGGAACTTTAGCTGGTAAGCCACAGCCATATGGTGATATATAGAATAACAGAGATTGGTTAGTTTAGGATATGAGTTTAGCCAGAAATATGCTTAAGCTATTGGCCAAACAGTATTACAAATAATATGGTTTTCTAAGTGGTTATTTTATGGCTGGGCAGCTGGGACGAACAAAGCGACACTTCCCCCAACAGAAGATCTAAGGACACAAGGGACTGAGTCTTCTTGAGGTCCAGTATCTCTGATTCAAAATTTAGGAATTGTAGTTTCATGGCTATCACATTATAATTCTAATCTCTTAGAAAATATTGGACTACTAATTCTCTTGAACCATATTTCTGTGTCCGACAATTTAAAGAATGACCCGCATATGCTCATATATTTGAATGCCTGTTCCACAGTGTATTGACATGGTTTTAGAAGGATTAGGAGGCATGGCTTTGCTGGAGGATATTTGCCTTGTTAGAGAATATATAATTGGTTGAGGAGATGTGTGAAGTATCTAAGAGCATGCAAAGCTTCATTTAATTCTTTCTCTATGATCTGTCTACAGAGCAGGAGGTAAGCCTTCAGCTACTGCTCCAGCGCTATGATTGCATGCCTGCCACCATGTTTTCTGCTATGACGGCCATAGACTAAACACCTGAAACTGTACGTAGCCCCAAAATTAAATCTTTCTCTTTATTTGTTGTCTTGGTCATGGTGTTTTGTCACAGCAATAGTGACCCCAGCTAAGACCCTCTGTGTACATTCTATTTTGCACAAATTATTTTATTATTGATTTATATTGTCTTGCAAAGTGTCTAAGTCATACATTCCAATTGAAGATGCTCAACAGCCTAGAGTTGTGAAGATGAGCACATTCTCTTTTGTTGGCTTAAGATGCTACCCATAGATCAGAGAAAGGGGTAGAATTCAGAATGTGAATTCTAAGGCTGCTTTTGCATATTTATATTTACTATTATTTCAGTTCACAGAAATAATATTATCTATCAATTAATGTTGACCAAATTATAATCTACTGTTGTATGATTAATGAGGGAACCCTAAAGTGTCAAGTAGGTACATCATTATTTTACTAACATATATTTTTTTTTTACCATTTTCTTGTTTACTTAGTTTGTTCACTTTATCTAAATGCTTTGTTATTAGTATTCTCTTTCCCTTTGGCTGTTGCTGCATGTGAAGATTCTAGAGTTGTCTCTAATAAGGTAGAGAAAGCATAATTAGCTACACAATATATAGATGAGCATTTTTAGTATTCAAGGAAGGATGATTCAAAGAATGATGACATGATACAGTACAGCAACTGTGAAAGATTACAGATATTAGAAATCAATTAATACACTAATAACCAAGCCTGGTATTACATATCAGAAAAATGTCTGTTCAGTATTCATCTATAAGAGATTTGCATCAGAAATCTTATTCACAACTGAGCTTACCTTCTGTGGGCCCAGAACTGGTGAGGCTGGAGGGCAGGGTTGCTGTTGTGCCTGAATTTCCAACTGAGGAGGTGAGAGCAGCCGGTGTTCGAGCAGAGCCTGGGAAAACATCCAAGAACTTCTCATTAAGTTTTTGGACAAATTTTGGGCAGGGAGCTAACTTTTTATTTTATTTCTCCTAAAAGAATATAATAGATGAATGCAGTAAATGTCCGCTTAGCATTTCATAAACTATCATTCTACTATGATAGTCTCAGATATGTTAGTTTTCTCTTCTGGCAGTGTTTTTCCACAGAGTAAAGAACTGGGACTGGGTCAACCAGATGTCCATACATTTGATGCAGCTACTGTGCGTTAAGTAAGAAATAGGGTGGTGACTCCAAAAATCTGACCACCATTTGCTCACCTGACTGTTCTACAGGCTGTGTGGATCCACTGCTGGAGGCTCTAGTTGTTTCACCAGCTGATGAGGCAGTGATCCCTTTCAGAGTAAACAGAAATGCATATTAGGACCCCAATATGTGCAGTTTTAGATTAATTGTGTATAATCCATTACCCATTAGCTGCATTTTAGCTTGCCATTCATTTAAGCATTTAATTTCCATAAGCTGAAATTCAGTGTTCCTGAAGTGAGTTTGCACATCGGAATATATTGACCACTTTACAATTCTAACACATATAAAAACTCGATGAGTCTGAAGGTCTCTCCATTTATATCACAAAACTAGCACTAGAAATTCTCCTATATGAGCCCCATTACAAGCCACAGGCCAATTTCAGTAACCAAAGTCACACACACCGTAAGGAGTCCTCAAAACACTCAGGCGAACAACAGAAATATGATCTACCAGATCCCATCATTACAGTTTTTTATGCAGTATCCTTAGAGTGTCAATTCCCTCCAACTACTTTCAATTTGTGAACAATTAACCACATACATAAAATGAACTCCATGATATGGGATTCCCTTCTTTATGCTGTGAATATAATTTATTAACATTGGTTAATTTCTAAAGACACTGCTTTGGCCTATGTCAAACAGAATATAGTTTGGCAGGAAAACTAAACTGAATACAGGGAGAAAGAAGTCAGAGTCAGGCAGATGCCATGTAGCCAGCCAAGAAGCGAGCTGTGAAGTAACAAAGCACAAACCTTGTGGTATAGTACAAAATAATAGAAATGGATTAATTTAAGATGTAGGAACTAGCTAGGAATATGCCTGAGCTGTTCGCCAAAGAATGTGTTAATTAATTTAGTTTTTGTGTGATTGTTAGAGTCTGGGTGACCAGGAAATGAAAGCACACATTTTCATAATGGTGTGCAATGTTCTGCATCATGCATCCACATAAAGCCTAAGAAGGCTTATAAAAGGCCTTCTAGATGCACAAAATGGGAGGCTGTTGTAGCTTCTTGAAGTCACATTTTTTTTTCCCAGAAAGGCTCTGTTTGCAGGCTTCAAGCAGAGGCACAGCTTCTTAAAGAACACAGTTTCCTGGTTCATTCAGGTGGCACAAATTGCTATGGCTCTTTGGGTAGTTTCTGCTGCAGAGTACATAAATGGGGTGTGTGAGCAGAACGCTAATGGTGACATAGACATGCAGTGTCCCTGGAACTTGGGTGGTGAGCATGGCTCACAGAACTGGTGTTGAATATACCTCTACAATGTTGGATGGGCAGAGTCAACAGGCAAAACTACAGTGGTCGTCCTAGCCACGCCTGCTTAGCATTTTAAAAAAATCTCTCCTCATCAGAGATGATTACAGATACACAATAAGACAGTTTCAGACAACAAAGACTTCTGAATGGATCACAGTGTTCGATAAATTGTACATGGACTTAGAAGAGAGAGAAGAAAGAGTAGAGTCATAGATTAAAGGAATATAGATTATTAAATATTAAAAAGTGATAGAGTAAAAAGAAATAAGCCATATTAAAGTGGAATATAGAGAGAGAGATTCTGGATTATGTGTAATACTCTGTTTTCTTTGAATTTTTTGACTGTTAATGGGTTAGCTGCTGAAAAACATTTGGTTCTGGGGGCTGCTAAGTTAAAGCAACATATATATTTTAAAGATATCTTGATTTCAAAATTTCAGTCTAAGTATATGTTACGTTGGAAAGTAGGTTGTGCTTTTGTTTCCACAAAGAATGGGAACCTGTGAATTCCTTCCAGGGTAATGTGGTCTGATGGAACAAAAACCACCAAACGGTCTCCATGAACCCTAAAAATAGTTCATCCAACAAACAGCAGGAAGCAGTTAAGAGAAAACAATGCCCAATTCCCCAAATGATTGTTTATAATGTTTGTTTTCATTTAAAGGAAGTTTATGGTTAATGGTCACAGGCAATCTCTAAAATATATCGGAGGTGATGTAAAATAGAAATGAATACATTGGTATGGACTTTGGTTTATAGATACAAATTTAAGGTCAATTTTGTTATATGTATATTTCTACTCTTGTTAAGGTATTGTTTATAGAGTACATTAAAATGTAATGTATAACTAAAAATTACAAATTAATAGTCATTTATAATACTCAAACTTGTAGTCATGTTAGCTAGGCATTATAGATATACAGAGGTATAATTCACTTAGATAGATAATCTTCAACACTTCAAAGATATACAGAATATGGCATTTAAAAGGTTTTAAGAAATTAGACTTTTCTCAACGGTGAGACATGTCTGCTTCTGCCAGCACCAATTACTTCAGAGAGGCTTATTAGCATTAAAGAAACTTGTTATGGAATTTGCCTTCAGTGTGACAAGGCTAGTTATTTGGGCAAGAAACATGCTTGACAGTATGTTGTATAAACTGGAAATGTAGGACCCACAGACAAATGACAGCTGAACTTGCCAAAAGAAGGTGAGACAGTTCTTCAATTTTCCTACTTCATGAAAGATATTCTGCAGGACACATGAGAAAGTGACTGACAAACTGCCAATATAGGAAAAATAGTATTTCAAATTTCCTGCTTCATGGTAAAGTCGACCAGGCCTGTAGGCTGAAGATGGATTCCCCAGTGTTATATGAGAGTTTTGGGTGACTGTCCAGGCAGTGAGATGTTTTTTTTCAATTTTTGAGTTTGAGAAGTAGCTTACAATGTACTTCCTGTTTACTTAGATATTATATATGTGTGTATATGTGTAAACACACACACATATATATACATATATGCATATATATGGGTTCTTTGATGTACTTGAAGGCAGATAGCTATAGTTTTCCATAGTTGTGATAAAAGATAAATTAGGTGTAAAACTTTAGACTCACAAAGATGAAACAGATGATAGAATATCTTCTTTAATTTTTCCAGAGATTAATAGACTAAATATCATAACTGTAATTCTTGCTTGATACCTGTTTTGTTATATGTGATTTTATTTTGTTAAAGGTAAAATCTTCCTTTCTATTTCAACAGAAAACGGGAGATGATGTGAGATTCCCCTCTGTATCCTGTGACTCTGTTTTATTACTATTGGTTAGTAAAGAAGCTGCTTTGGCTTATGGCAGGGCAGAATATAGCTTGGCAGGAAAACTAAACTGAATACAGGGAAAAAGAAGGCAGAGTCAGGCAGACACATATAGCTGCCCAAGAAGCAAGATGTGAGACAACAAGCCACAAGCCTTGTATTAAAATAGAAAATGGGTTATTTTAAGATGTAAGAGCTGGTTAGTAATATGCATGAACTGTTGGCCAAACAGTTTGTAATTAATTTAGTTTTGTGTGATTATTTGGGTCTGTTGGAATAGTAATTGCAGAGCTGTGTTCCCTGGGTTTGCTGCCTTCATCACCACTAAGTGGGTGTGTGGTGGGCCAGCCTGCTGTTACCGATTAAAAAGCAAGCGTCATTAAAAATTATACTACATGTAATAAATCTATTGAACATTCTCATCAACATCTAAGTCAGAAAATATAACATTTAATTTTGTCAGATGTGGAGAAAAGAGAAAATACAACTGTGATACATATTGGCCTACAATTATGCTGAAAACCAAATTCAAGCAGTCCAGGTCTAGATTTTCCAACAAAACCTATGCTTCTCAAACTATGTGTAACAAAAGAATAGTTTACAAACAGTCTGGAGTAGACAAGTGCTCTGAACACTGCCTTTATAACACAAATTGTGGGAAGAGATTAAATAACTATAAGGCTGTGTGTCACTTCTGTCTTCATTGGTACCTACTTTGGTAACACCTGATAAATTTCCACTTAGCTCTCATATGGTACATACAAAATTATCTATCTTGAAAAATGCCCATAAGAACTTACACAGGTTAGCAGATGGATCTTCCAATAGCAAAATGATACAAATGAAAGTAATTATTAAAAAGCTAAAGATATGACCAATCAATGACACTGAGGGAGGAACCTTCTGTGTCTGATTTTCAATTAGGAATAGAAATGTTCTGAACCTCATTACTGGAAACAAGAAATTGGGCGGGGCCAGGGTTCTTTGCTCTAAAATTTAGTTTCCCTGATATCATTCCAGGACTGGTGACACTGGTCCTCAGTGCTGTGGTTGTGTCTAGACATCTAGCTAGTGAAGAAATGGGAGCTGAAGTCTCAGGAGAGCCTAAGAATAATAAAGATTTTCCATTTTAACTCTATGTGGACTTTGGTTCCTGTAGGTGGCCTGACCCTCCAATCATTTGTCACATGGAAACTGAATGAATGCAGGAGAATCTGGTTAGGTAACACTAGGAACATTTCTTTACGAGGATGTCTTTCATGCCACTTAAATTCATACAAGAATGTCAAATGTTGTGACCTCAAAGAGGCCTTGTTTGAGGATGACTCTACCCGTGATGAAAGCCATGACTTCTAAAATGCATTCTCTACTTCCCTGAGTCAGCTTCAGGAAGTCTCTCTTTATTCTATGGGACTCCAGTTGTTTCACCAACAGAGGGCCCACTGGTCCCTTTCAAGGTAGGTAATAAATCAGCACTGTGGTCTATGATAAACTCAAACATATGTTCTGCACTCTTATCTTAACGTAGCTCTTGCTGATTTTTATCCATGTCTGCATTTCTTGTTCACAGGAAATTTAACCACGAGACTTATGTATATTCATCAGCTTCCCTGGATGTTCACTGTTTGTGAATAAAATATTTGCCACTTGCTTAGTATCATTTTTAAAAGGTCTCTATATATTTGAACCTTATTGTTTGTGACCCAGGCAGTATTATGGAAACAACCTTAAGAACTTGAACAGTATGCAGACCTGCTGTCTTATGGCTTCTGGTATCATAATTCTGTGAGATTCTTGAGTATATATATATCTTCAAATTTTTCTGTGTTTCAACTCATAACCGAGACTGTAAAATTATACCCTCTCTATTGCACTTGTAAAATACCGCAGGCAGGATTCTGAATTTGTTAAACCCCCATCAGTATGTGCAGAATGTCTGTGCAGTTTTTTCTGATTAGAGAACACCTAATCCATCCCTGCCCCAGTTACAGGCCAGCTGTAGATGAATATTGGAACTCCTCATCCCAGTCTCTGTTATTCCCTTCTATTCTTCAGCATGGTAGAGTTCCAGGGAGTGAGAATACATGAAGGATAACAGAAGAATTTGACTCAGGGAATTCTCCCATTTGCTTACCCTGTTCTGTGCTGGCAGAGGTAGACGATGTGGTTGGAGCCACTGAACCAGGAGTGGTGGCCTTTGCAGAATCTAAAATCAAACAAACAAACAAACAAAAATTGGGTGATGTTGAACATATGTTCTGTCCTTACTCTTAACCCTGATGAGTTGGGAGTTTACACACACACACAAACCATATCCACATTATTCTCTCTAGTCCTCATTCTGTCCTAGTTAGAATTTCACTTAATAGCTCATCACTTTCTATAACATTTCATGTATAGGAGTTTCTATGTTACCAGGTACACCCGTGAATTTACCAGAACTTGGTGCTCTAGTGCTTCCTGTCCCATGGGTGCTGCTGACAGCTGCTTCAGAGGTTGTTCCAGAGGACGCTTTGGGTGTGCCTACCATGGAAAAATATTAGCTTGAGAAAACACACAGATAGTTCCACTTGAGGATGGAACTTGAAATAGACTTGCTTTTTCACATGTGCAGTGGCTGTAACTGTCTCATCAGCTTCATAGCAACACAGCCATGGTTGCTCCGACAGTCACTAGCATGGAGAGCTACTTTTCAACATGAGTGATGTGGACTACTAAATGAGCAATGCGTGTGTCTGAAAACACACACACAATTCAAGTCTCACCTATAAATGCCCTTGATTTACCTTTCTACAATAGTGTTCATGTGATGAGCGTGGCACCATAAACCATTTTATTTCTGTACTAATTCTTCCTGTTCTTATATCTCTGTACATATTTTAGATTTTCTTTTTTTTAGGTTGTAGTTGAGTGAGATGTACATACTTATATGATACTTCTTTTACCAAATTGGAACCTGACATGCTTTCAAGAGGTACAACAAACATTTAGGGTTTATAGCTGAGCTTCTGGATACTTGACATAGCATGAACAACAATGGTCGTATTTTCCAGGGAACCTAATGTCTGTGGTGAAATCTTAAGCATTGCTTGAGATCACATCCCCCAGCTGTGTTCTCCCCATACCTGTTCCTCCAGATGTGCTCGTTCCAGGAGCTACAGTGGTGGCTGCATCTGTTCCTCCTCTTGCTCCTATGGAAAGAGAATAGAAGTCAATATGCACAGATAGCTACACCAATTGTAAAAGAGATTTTATCATTCCATATATGAACTTAGATTCTACAGTGGCTTTGGTCCTCTATCTATCTCATGGTCAAACCATGTGCCTTCTACAGCCCCTAAAGAGCCCCTGTCTGACCTGATGATGTAAGAGTGCTGGCAGGTTCGGTGCTTGGTGTTCCAAGTGAGCTTCCTTTGCTTGCTACTGTGGAGGTTTCCACAGGTCCCTCTGTTGAACCTGGCAAGCATGAGCAATGAATTAAACTGTGCTATGACATCTGAAGGGCTTAGCAAATGCAACCAAACTTCCTATCATCTGCATTTTTAACATCTTTATAGAAGACATCAATTTTTCTTAGAGGTCTCCATTGATGAGATCTAAAATATGTTTAGAATTAACCTGAGGTACCTGGACTTGTGGTTCCAGTTGCTTGTTCCCTGGGTGTGCTGCCTTCCCCATGAGTGGATATTTGTCTAGTTGTAACTCCTATGTCAATTGATGAGGAAATAACAATTTTAAATGTGTTGGACAAATACACATATTACATTGCCAAAAATCCCCTCTATCAGTGAAATTGTTCCTGATGATTGCAGATAATTCAATGACCTAATGAAGGTCACCTTACTAATAGATAACACAACCAAGAACCAACAAGTATTACCTCCAGCTGCACTCAAACACATGTGTAAGAGACTAATCTAACATTCCCAAGCACAATGGACTGATTTTTTTTAATGCCTTTAAGTGAGAAGAGAGAAGGGAACACTGTCATGCTACAACACAAGTCTACAGACAGCAAACAGCAGCTCCTCTTGTTAGATGAATGTTTACAAGTGCATGAGCTCTGTGTTGTAGCTAGCATACCATGATCTAGCAGAACACACAGACTGGCTCCTCCGGTTTAGAACACAGAGGCAACACAAAATTATGTGAGTAGTGAAGGAGTGGTGGGTGTGGAATGAGCCTGGAGAATGGCACACGCACGGTAAAAACACATTCTATCTTATTCTAAAAACATTATAAGCAATTTTTATGAATAAAAAATACACTTCTTGAGGTTAAAGAGATATTAAGGTAGCTTTGAAAACATCCTGCCTTTTTAGAGGACCTGAGTTTGGTACAAAACTCCCATGTAGGGGTTTCTCACAACCATTTCTACATCTACTTACAAGAGAACCCCACATATCTGGCCTCTGTGGGCAATTCACTAGCAGTCATTCACCCCCATACACACAAAATCTTTAAAGAATTAATAAAAGTCCTTAAAATTACTTTTGATAGAGCTGTAATTACAATGACTCTCACAAGGATTCTCCATTTTTCTCTAGTGGATTGTTTTATCAAGTAGGATCGCATACAATGTCTTCGCCTCATACTCCAAGTCTCATAAGTTGTAAAGACGCATCAAATTTCCATGGCCATAAGCACACTCACTGCAGACCACAGCCACATCAAACACCCCAAATCTCTTACTGCTAATGCTTATGGATCAGGGTATATAGCTCTGATCCATAATCATTCCTTGCTATTCTACATAAGTCTATACACAAAAAAATAGACTACGTTAACACCCTCTGGTCAGACATCCCTTTCTCCAATTTTTCCAGACTCTGTTCAGACAAGTCATGCTTTGTCTAGTGGGTGTTCTATGGATTGGATTAGTGGAGACAACTAATACACCATGGTTCGTAGAACCAAGAAAATGTTGTCAGTTTTGAGGATCTTTATAATTCTCCTACCACTGATATAAATATTTATACAAGTTTTATTAAACCAAAACCCAGTACTGTCCTTTTGGCTTTCCTAAGACCTTCATTCTAATTCAGATTATACCACTTGTACACCTGTACTAACTGACCACACTTTCAACAGGGCATTGAGGATAGGGGCTATGTCATCACCCCAGTGAATCAAATCTCACCAGAACTTGTGGCTCCAGTGCTTGATTCTCCAGGAGTGCTGACACCTGCTGCTCCAGAGATTGATGTAGATGATGCCCTGGTTGAACCTGGGGAAAAGGTCACACAAGACAATATACAGTTAGATATTTTATTAAAGTGTTAAGATTCCTTCTTCATTAAAACAACGAAAGTATTTGCCTTCAAACCTCACTAGGGGATGATACTCTTGATCTTATTAAATCCCTTAATTCTAACTATGTCTTTTGTCCATTAAAATATTTATCCTTTCAAAATTAGACTTGGGTAGATTACTTAATATTCATCATCTAATGATCTTGTCTTTCCCCATTCCTGTAATACCATTCACATAATTCCTGCCTGTTTTTCTTCTTCGATTGTGTTTCTATCCTCTACTAATATAAAACCTGACATTTCTGAAGAAGGTGAGGAGATAAACATCTTCCTTCCTTTTTCTACATTCCATTCAGTATCACATAGAGTAATAAAAATACACCAAATATTGTGTGTTTCTTTCTTATATCTCAAGCAATTGGCAGCAAATGGTCAACTGTGAGGCAGTTCCCAGGAAACCTGACCTCTGCTAAAATTATTAACACCATGTTCACAAATTTACTGCCTCAGTTTCCCTCTACTGAAGAGCCTCAGTACCTGTTCCTCCCATTGTGCTTTCCTCAGCAACTCCCGTGGTGGCTGCTCCTGTTCCTCCTCTTGTTGCTGTGGAAAGAAGAATGGGGTCCAATAGGTAGAGATGTCTACGAATGAAGTCCTTCAAGGTATCTTAAGACTACAATATTATCTTTTTGGATCTCCTTGCAAAACCAAGTGCTGAGCCCAGCCCTTGAAGAGGCTGACTGACCTGAAGTTGTAACAGGGCCTGGTGTTCCAGGTGAGCTTCCTCTGCCAGCTCCTGTACTGGTTCCCGCAGATCCTCTTGTTGAACCTGGCAAACAAGAGCAGGGGATTCTAATGTGGTGCTGTTGCTGCTGCTTTAAAAAGGATTCTGGGAAATGCAATCAAACTATAAATGGTCTGCATTTCCATGATCACAAGAGCCTTCATGTTTTCCTGTTTGGACATATTTAAGACACTCCAGTGCATGTTTGAAATTACCTGAGATTCCTAGGGTGGTAGCTGCAGTGCCCTGTTCCCTGGATGTGCTGGATTCTCCTTGAGTAGGCATTGGTGTAGTGGAACCTCCTTCCCCTACTAATGAGAAAATAGCAATTGAAAATGCCCTAGACACAAATAAAACATTCATATTCTTTAGAGCTAATCTAACTTCACTTATTTTCCTAGTACACACTGATGGGATCCTGGGCACATATCAGTTCACTGAACTGGTTAAGAACACATCCACAAGTCAAACGCTGCCATCTAGATCCAGCTGAACTTGTTACACACATGAGCCAATAACTAATTTAACAATGTCAAGCTGTGATAGATTTACGCCTCAATATTGTGGTTAATATAAATAGAAGAGAGAAATATTTAAGGAAAATGAATAAAAACCTAAGCCTTTTTCACCAGAGAAACACCGCCCACTGTATCAGTTGAAGGATTTCCCGAGAATCTGAGCTTGGTTTCAGTACTTAGTACATCACTCCTCTAGGAAGCAGTGTGGGATTACTCCCATCAGAGAATCAAATCTCACATCTTCATCACCACTGGTAGTGCCTGATAAGGAAGTGGCACAAGGGACTGAATTTTTCATAAGGCCCCACTAAACTGATTCAGACTTTAGGAAATGTGGGTTCATGGATAGCACCTTAAAATTACAATCAGTTAAAGGACACTGGATTACTTAGTCTCTTAAACATTGTTCCTGTGTTTGATAGTTTGAACAAGAATGGTCCCCAGAGGCCACTACTTAGTCTCTTAAACTTTATGTGGCTTTCCATTTTATGGAACTGTTCTGGAAGGATTAGGAGGTGAGACTGTGGGGCAGAATGTGTGACTCTGGTTGGGCTGTGTCGTATCTAAAGTCTGTGCCATTCCCAGTTTGCTTCTTTCTCTGTTTTTCTCCTACAGATCAGGATGTTAGCTTTCAACTATTGCTACAGCACCATGGCTGCAAGCCTCCCACCACGTTTCTTGCTATGATGGCCAGAGACCAACTAACACTAATATTGTAAGCAAAGCCCACAGTGAAATGTTTCCTTTTATAAGTTGGTATTGATCTTTTATAAGTCTTGGTCTTGGCGTTTCATCACAGCAATAGCAACCCTAACTAAGATCATCTGTGTACTTTCTATTTTGGAACTGATTATTTTATTAATGAATATTATTCTTCAAAGTGACTAAGTGATACTTACGTCAGAACCCTCATATCTTAGATTCCCAAGCGCAAGTACATTCTTTTTTATCTTTTTATTATTTGGGGGTGGGGGCTGTGAGCTTTGACTCACAGTGCACAGAATGGGAGGAGCTTGGGAACATGAGTTCTAATGTTGTTTGGAGACTCATGCATTCACTAATACCTCAGCTCACACACTGTCATCACCTAGCCATTAATGTTGACCAGCTTCCAGGGTATGTGTGTGGGGTTAGCAGGAAATCTCTGAAGTATCAAGGAAATACCTCGTTATTTTATCAATCTATTTTACACTTTCCCCATTGATTTATTATGTCATTCAGAGCCTTCTCTGAATGCTGTGTCACTGGCCTTTTCTTTCCCTTTGTTTGTTTCTGTAGTGACAGCTGAAGATTGTAGATTTGACAAGTTGTGGGGAGAAAAATATTAGCTGCCTAAATATCTGCATGAACACTTTCAACACTCAAGGAAGCAGGAACAGAAAATTAAAATATGATACATTAAAGCACTGGTGAATGATTAAAAATACTACAATCCAATTAAATATAAGGACTACTGAAGCCTGGCATTGTATTTGAAGGGGAAAATATCTCTGTTCACCACTCAGAGTATAACAAATAGTTTTGGTCTCTTTCTCTTCTATGGAACTCCTGGTCTCACACAGAGAACAATGTGACAAATCTCCAGGAAAACTTTTATCATTGATGGAATCTGGACAGCAAGCTCTCAGGTCTCCTGCTTCCTAAGGTCCTCCCCTCCCTCAGTACCTGTACTTCCAGATGTGCTTCCAGCAGTGGCTCCAGTGGTGGCTGCACCAGGTCCTTCACTTGTGCCTGTATATCAAACAATGAAGGAAGAAAGCGCCGCTCATTCTGTTGTTCCTTCAGGCATTAGTTCCTTCAAAGTTGTCCTTGTTCACCTTTCCTTCCCCTAGATTTTCCAATTTGAATCTTGGAAACAGTTGGCCTAGATCTCACCTCAACCCTAATTAGGACCTCTGTTGCAGTTGTTAGGACATCACAGTCAGAGGTTCCCAGGCCTAAGGCTCCTGCTGCATTCACACAATTGTCCCTGATGTCTTCCCACTCATGACCCTGCCATGCTCACACTCGTGGTTCTGCTGTGCTCACACTCTGGTCCTGTTCTGCTCACAAGCACGTTCCTGAGGTTCTCACCAACTCTCCATTTGCCTCCAACAAACTAGCCAGTAGGGGTTTCAACATATGCTCAATCCCTTGTGGGGATATTGGGAAATGAGGGCAAAATGGCAACCTTCTGTTTTCTTCTAGACTCCAACAGCCCTCCTGTGATACTTTCCCCACTGTGGGCACTGCAGCGCAGGCCCTAGCTCACCTGGCACTTCTGGACTGGTAACTTTAGAGCTGTTTTGCTCGGCTGTGCTTCCTTCTTCACCACGTATGGATGTGGTAGGGCCTGCTGTACCAACCAAAAAGAAAGTGGCATTTATAGTTGCCCCAGACATGATCAACTCTTTGAACACTGTCATTAACATCTGAGACAGAAAATTCTACTAGTCTAAGCCTACAAAGTTTTATCCAAAGCATTGATGTTTCCATCTATGTGGATGAAATGAATTTTTTAAAAATATTTATTTATTTATTATGTATACAATATTCTGTCTGTGTGTATGTCTGCAGGCCAGAAGAGGACACCAGACTTCATTACAGATGGTTGTGAGCCACCACGTGGTTGCCAGAAATTGAACTCAGGACCTTTGGAAGAGCAGGCAATGCTTTTAACCACTGAGCCATCTCTCCAGCCCAAATTAATTGTTTTGTAAGTTCGTGATCTGTTCTCATGAACACCTTTAACACAGCTGTTATAATATTAATGGGGATTTGAGATTAGAAACAATTTTCCATCCTTCGGACTTGTAACAGTACATGAAAAACAATGTGAAGATTTCACTCTGTATGTGAGCTGCAGCTGCAGTGTTGGCTGGACCTGCTCCTCCACTCGGGCCTGGAGCAGTGGAGGAGCAGCAGGAAGATCAACAGTGCTTGATGCACTGACAAAATGCTTCAGAGAGCGGACTCAGGATATTTCATAAGTTTTGATTGTGTCACAAGTCCTATGCTACCACCCTGTCACCTTCCCTTGATCTTAATATCTCGTTTATATCTTGTTAACATTTGTGTTGTGACTTGTCACAACGCCTGCTGAGTCTGCAGTGCTGGTGGCCCCTGTTCCTGATGTTCCAGGTGTTTTCTCTGCCTTTCCCTGAGGGAACTACCACAGACGCCCCTACTCCAGCCAACAAAGACAGTGACAGTGGATTAAGCAATTCAAGTCAACATCCTAATCATCTTACACATTTCCGCATTCCACACACCCACAGCCTCTTCCATAGTTTGGTATTTGCAATGTCAATGCACACCTGTAAGGTAAGGCACATGTCCTGGCTTACCCGAGGTTCCTGGGCTTGTAGTTCCCGTGCTGTGTTCCCTAGGTGTGCTGCCTTCTCCTCCTCTAGACACTGCTGTGGTAGAACTTGCGATTTCTCCTTAATTAAAAAAAAAAAGGAGTGTTTAAATGTCATCTATCCTCACAATATTCCGAAGCAAATACTACTTTTCCATTTATCAGACTCTTGGAAATAACTTGTTCCAGCCCCCTGTTGGTGAACACCAGAACTGTTGATCAAACTCTACTCCCAAGACTTTATTCTACAACCCGAGTGTCTTGTCTGGTGTATGGGAAAACAACAATGTATAAAGTTTTGGGTCTATGATAGACAGAGACTCCGAAAAATACCATAAACAAAATCCAGATACAAGGTGTTTAATTCAGACCATGCAATATCCAAGCCTTTGTTCAGGAGTATTACATAAAATACAACATCTCCAGATTCCTGTTCTCCTTTTTACTTCCTGCTCATTATGGGCAGTATTGGACATTCAGAGGGGTCATGGACAAACTTTAGGTACACTGCTGAAAATCACTGTACTATGCATCTAATAAGACAACAATAGCTAACTAAGAGGCCAAATCAATCAGTGACTGATAGAGACTTTCATTACTATCTATATGGTCAGTACTTAAAGGATTCAGTAATTTTATCAATTTTATTGAAGTAAGTAAATTCCTTAATTTTCATACACTATATAGATTATATCTTTCATCACATTATTTTTTACTAAAAGAAATAGGTTGTTCAAAACACTATTTTGTCATAAGTTCCATAAAAAGAAATTTGTTAATAAAAAATAAGCATAAAATTAAAACCATGCCACTAATTAGATAATCATTTATGATTCATATGAATAGATGAGAAATATGGTGTTGTTGGTCTATAAAAACTTCATTGATCTTAAAAGCAGTAAAAACTATCGGCAGAGTTAACATAGGGTAGTGAATAGCGGCTGACTTCAGGAACTCCATTCTGGCATGACATTGGTTGGAATATAACAGGGAGGAAGTTGGAAAGAGTGAAGAAGCCAGAAGAGATGCTCTTGATTTATTTCCATGGCTTAAATACCTTGTGTGTCACTCGACTCTATCAGCTAAGGTAGGTAAACAGGGGTATATGTAATCCTACAAACTTACACAGGACCCTGCAGCAGACTGTCCAGGAAGTACACACTGAATAACACTTTATCTGGGCTGGCCAACAAGTGGGCTGTGTAATGAAAGAGGCAAATTGGATGCAAAGGGAAAAGAAAAAGCCAACTGATCACAAGAAAAATCTTTGGGACCTTGATGTAGTTTGTCTTTGATCAAATTATTTATGCACCAATAATGTTAGTGATATAATATTACTAATAATGGTTACGTTAGTCAGCAATGTAAGCTAGGGCATACTCTCCTTACTTGGGCTAGATAAGAACTCCTACAGGCTCAGATAATTGGAATCTGTTGCTGCCCATAAGGCTGAAAAGGCAATGTTCTGATCCTATCATTAGCAGCACGAAGACTTTTATTTTTACTATTTTCTTATCTCATGGTAAATAAATATCATAGCACATATCTGAGTGGTGTTAATGTTGACTGACTTGTAAAGAAGCTGTTTCAAAAGTAATTAGACATTGTAATGGGTTTTAATGCCTATTACTGAATTATAAATAGTATTTATGGAAGACTGCCCAATTATCTTATTAGTATGCCATTTTCTCTATTGTATCTCCTCATAGCTCCACTCAGACTAAATTATCACTGAGTGGAAACACAAGAATTCTGCTTCCAGAAGTACGCTATGGGCGTAGTAGTTGTCTCATTATCTTTTCATGACTTTCTTTGAAGCTGTGATAGATGTAATTCTGTAGGCTGTTTCTAGTGTTATACTTGGCAATATTCAGAGGAAATGAATGAACCAAGCTTTAAAATAATCCTGTATGGAACTAGAGTGACGGGTCCCCAGAAACCATTTCATATAGCTCACGACCACTTGCACCACCAGCTCCTGAGTATCCTGTGCCCTACTTTAGCTTCCTAGGATATAATTATGCAGATACTTGTTTCCCCACATAGACATGCACATAATTAATTAATAACCAAATTAAATATTAAAAATCAAATAAATGAGCATTATTCTGATGATGTATTACTGAGATCTTATAAGTCTAGTTTGGTACACTTTCAAAAGCAGCTTCAAGGAAGGTTACAATAAAAAACATTTTAAATATTTTAGTGGGATAATCACATAAAGCTGAAAGCAGAGTTGAAAAACATCTGGAGGGCTTTGTGAAATCAGTTCCTTGGCTGGACTCAACTGTCTTTTCTCTGCATTTAATTTACCTGCTCTGAGTGCAGGAGTGTAGAAACTGAGGCTCAGTGTAGGCATAGTGTCTACACTACCATACAGGGAGAACTTCCCAGAGAATACGAGATAACAACAAAGGGGTCATGTATGTAAAGTATACAATGGCCTTATTACCAGTAGAACTCACCCTCCAATCACTCTTTCCATGAAAAAAAAATGAATAAACAAACCCAATGATTTTTAATAAAACAAATAAAAATAAATTAATTAAAGATAAAATTTCTACCAGATTTCTTTTAGTTTCATTTTTTTTCAAACTCCATCTCTTTGCACCTTAAATTGGGTCAACTATGCCCTTGTATTCATGTCCATACATTTCGATCAACCGAAGTTCAAGAGAATGAACAAAGTATGAACAAATCACTCTCCATTTTTCAGACAGCCTCAGCCTCTCCAGGAAGCAGCCTCAGCTCACCTTCAGTGGAGGTCAGCTCACTGCTTGGGGACCTAGTCGTTCCAGCCGATGGTCCAGTTGTTCCTTTCAAAACATACAATGTTATGATTATGATAAAGTAGTTGGCCAAGGTGGTCTCTACTGCTGAGTATCTTATACATTTCTGCTTCAGTATTCCCAAATCATGAATATAATATCACATATGAGTTTTTGAATCCTTTGCCGGACTGTTTTTTTTTTAATTTTCATAAAAATAAAATTAACTTTCAAATTCATCTTTTTGATCCCAGTGACAAGTTGTTGATCAGAAACAACTGACTGGGTGCTTCAGATTCATTCCCATGTAGACCCCTTTTCTGGGCTCCACAATTAATAGGACTGCGAGGGACAGAATTCTGAACGTTTCTCATTGGTGCTAACTTGTAGCTGGCAGAGAAAGCCATGGCCTCCAGACTCAGAGTCCCTAACTCAGGACATGACCCTTCAGCAGACACATGAACAGTAATGTTGGCATAAGGTAAAACCAACACCATCTGATGCGGTTCTCCTTCTGCTCCTGGCTGACCTGTAGAGCAGGAACTGGGCTTCCTGTCTCTGAAGTAGACATGTCCTTCCTAGAGTCCACGGATATGAGTGAGAACATCATCAATCATGGACTTCATTTCTATAGGTTCAGCCTTCTCCCTTTCACTGACCTGATTGGCTGTTGGCAGTGGTTGTGTCCAGGCTTGAGGAGACTTCACGGGTGGCAGTGTGGCCTGAAGACACAGCTGTGCTCCCTAGAGTCAGGAAAAGATGAAGAGTCCTCATGTTATTCATGACACTACTAGGTTTGTTCACGGATTTTTAGGATAAGGAACAAAATGGCAGCTCTGCACACCCATCCCAAGTCATTTATTCAACTATTCTTTCAGTTCAAATACAGGACATCATCTGAGCATCAGGGATATGAGGGTCTGATAAAGCTTTTACCTGAACCTGGGGTTGCTGTACTCGCCGCCAGAGGAGTGCTGTCACCTGCCGTACCAGTGGTTGTTCCAGACGATCCTTTGGATGTGCCTGATATTTTGCGGTTAAGATGAGAGCCATAAATCTATTATTTCATTGTCTAAATATACCACATTTTCATTGTCTAGTCATCTCTCGATGGACATCCAGGCTGTCTCCATTATCTGGCTAATATGAATAGAGGCACAATGGACCCGGATGAGCAAGTATCTCTGTAGTAGGATGTGAGTCCTTTGGATACAAGTCCAGGAGTAAAGCTAGATCATGTGGTAAGTCAGTTTAAAATTTTTGTGTAGCCTCCATATTGATTTACATAGTGATTACGCCATTTCTCTGTCTGTCCTATCTTTGTATCTATGCCAACAACTGTCATTTTTTAATATCATAGCTATTCTGATCGGAGTTAGATAAAAATCTCAAAGTCGTTTTAATTTGCATTTCCTATAAGAGTCTTGAATAAATTTAAAAATATCTTTCAAGCATTTGCATTGTATATTTTGAAAACTCTCTGTTTGATTGGGTTGTTTGTTTCTTGATGTTTAGTTTTGTGAATTCTGATTTTAGTCTCATTCTTTATCAATTCTCTGTCAGATGAACAGCTGGTGGATATTCAAACCTAAGAAATATCTTATGATTGTGAATAGAAGTATACAATATTGTTCACTCTCAAAAGTAAATGTATCAAAATCAATGTCATCTTAACTTTTATATATTGATTTTATTATATAGGTGTATATATGTGTGTGTGTGTGGATGAATATATGCAAACATATCCTGTATGCTAATTCCATGAAAATAATACTCATTGAATAAAAAACATATCAAGTTGCCTACCAATGGATGAATGGATACTGAAAATCTGACATATATATAAATATATATGTGTGTGTGTAAAAATATATAAATATATATATAAATATAATAAATATATATAAAATACTGCTCAGCTTTCATGAAAAATGAAGTGAAAAACTTTAAGAACAGATGAAATGAGAACATATATTAAACTAGGTCACACAATCTCATAAAGCAAAAAACTGCATAGTTCTCTCTGATAATTGGGATCTGGCCAATAAAATATGAAGGCACAAATATAAACAAATGTTCATGTGGGTACAGTATGACATGAAGCAAAGAGAACAGGAAATTTGGAAGGTAAGAGGATGAGGAAGGACAGAATGCAGGTCATGAAGGTTTTAAGAAAGAGGATATAAAACAAACTGTTTTGCTAGTTATAATTCTCACACAGATTTTTGTTTTAGGTGGTAGATAAGTGGATAAATTATATTTGATACTATAACACTTACTGTGAAGCACTATAACTTCCTCTGGAATGCCTGTCCAACTGTACAGAAATTCACTGAGTTGTATAGACTTTGGATCAGGTTACTTTAGTGTCTTGACATTTTATTTGCAAAAGGTGTTAATAATAACATTTATATGACTTAGACAAACAAGACACAGTAGATGAGACAAAAGCTAATGATGGAGGATGGTCATAGTGAGGACTTCTGCAGATATGACTTCTTGTACTCTTGTACCTTATATTCTGACTTTGTTATTGTTAATTTTTCCTAAGAGAAACTCTTTCTTTTTGAGGACAGACTTTACTCTCCAACTATGAGCAAAATAAACTCTGTCTACCCTTTTGATGAGAAATGTATTCAGGGAAAGAAAGATGACTAATAGTATGTGGCATCCGTGACAGCGATCAGCTTCCGCACAGAACCTCCCCCCTCCCCCACGTTATATGAAAGGCTCCCTTAGCTGCTGCCTGGGTGAGCCGTGCTCAGATCGCTCAGTACCTGTTACTCCAGATGTGTTTTCACCAGTAGCTCTAGTGCTGGCTGCCTGGGTGGCTCTACTTGTGCCTATGGGAAAGAGAATGACGCTTAAGGTCACAGTGATGATTCCAAGTCTCCCAAGGCAGTAAGCTCTACTGTGTGGCCCTCGGTCACCTTCCCTTCAACCACTACTACACACATCTCTGGGCAACACCTGTGTTAGACCTTGCCAGAGTCCCCAAGGACTTCCTGTCTTGCCTGGCAAGTTTCCTGTGGTGACTCCTGTGTCAGGAACCTCAGGTGTGGTCTCCCTATCTGCTCCTTTGGTAACGCCCACAGACTTCCCTGTTGTGCCTAAAAGGCAAAAGACCCATGCTGGAAACATGTGCTAGTTCTCAGTAGGGAGACACAGAGAGTTGAAGCCCAAACTTCACAATGTGGACATGTCTATCTTTTCCCCAGCAGTCAGCTTCTTTAATCTCTCCCTACTAAGTCCCCCCTCAGGAAGTGCGTGCTCTGACTGACCTGAGTTTCCTTGGCTGGTAGCACCGCTGCCCAGTTCCCTGGGTGTGCTGCCTGCCCTGGCGCTTGTTGTGGGTTCAGCGGGGACCACAGTTCCTAAGAAACAGACAGCACGTTTATTTTTCTTAGGAATAATGACTCAAAATAAAGTCTGGCTGGGGAAATCTTATCTCATCCAGTTGGATATGTACCCATGAGCTGTTATGCTGTCCCTGTCTGTAGCTTAGAGGACACACTGGACCTGCCTCAAGCTCTCCAACTGCAGAGTCTAACCTCTCATTTGCACTCAATGATCTCTGGCAAAGCAGTAATTTTACAAATTTTCGAAGTGTAGCAGACAAATGGTTTCTAAAAAACCAGAGCTTTCTCTCTCCCTGAGGAAAACCCCCAGTGTCAAGACACTTGATACAGATCATAAAGCAAAGAAAAAAATACCACAAACAACAAAAAAAAAAAAACCCAGCCTACAATTCACAATCCCAGAAAACCAGAAAGCCTAAACAACAATGAGGACCCTAAGAGAGACATACATGGATCTAATCTACATAGGAAGTAGAAAAATACAAGATCTCTTGAGTAAATTGGGAGCATAGGGATCGTGGGAGAGGGCTAAAAAGGAGAGGAGAGGAAGGGAGGGAAGCATAGAAAAATGTAGAGCTCAATAAAATCAATTTTAAAAATCCAGATAACAGATCAAATCCACTGTAAGTACAAAACTGGGGATGAGACATCTGATGCATTTCTCCACCTCTCTTAAGTCTGTCTGTCCTTCTACTGGGAAGGTAGAACATCACCACAGTGTTGTATCATGAGAAGGAGTAAATCCACTGACTTCCCTGTTCAATCATGTCTACTCTTTGAAGGTAGCATAACGCTACCAACAGCCTTTGCTTACTTATATCGTGAGTAAAAAGTCTCTTCAAATGATGTTGTTCCCCATTTTTCTTTAGTCCTCATATGTCCATCTAAATTTTATGCTTTGATTTAAAATGAGCTGGGCCATGGTAAGGTAATCTACTTCGTCAAAACCCATGACTTTCTCACATCAGCCTGTACTCCCTTGACTTATCTGAAGGCTGGGGCAGTTTACTGCTTGGGGTTCTAGATGTTTCCCCAACTGATGGTGCAGTGGTCTCTTTCAAAGCAAACAACTGACTATCAGGATCTTTGCTACAGAGGTATAGATCAGGATTCTAATGCCTTAATTATCTTTCTTTTATGCCTTCATTCTCCTCAATTTCCATCTTTTCACCAAGCTATCACAAATACTTCCATGACCTAGATTACCGTTCAGAGAACTCACTGACTTGTACGTATCAACTGAATTGACACCAGAGTCCTATGTCATAACTCAGCATGTTCCTCAGAAGCTACAGCAAGGCATTATGAGATGTTTCTCCCAAGAGTCCTATTTTTATTTTATTTCTTAAAATTTGGTCTCTGCATCCTTGGCCATGGCATGAACCTCTCCAGGACACAGCCTCAAACACCTGCACTGACTTCATGTGAAGTCAGCTCACTGCTTGGGAATCTAGTTGTTCCTTCCAAAGAAGCACAATGTCATGACTATGAAGCAGCAGTAGACCACACTGCTCTCTGGTGTCACGTGCCTTCATTCATTTCTATATAACGTCTATTACTGTTTCAATCTTTGTACATTTCATATGATATGGAGGAATAGGAATCTTTCCTAGAATTTTTTGATTCTGCATGGAAATATGATTGTCTTCCTCCATAATCATCTATCTGAATCTAGTACCCAGATGTTTATTGAAACCAACTGGGTCTTTTCAATATATATTGGTCTGGGTACTTCATAAGCAATAATAGAGTTAATAACCACGGTAAGGACAAAATTCAGAAATTTTTCTACTTCATGCTAACTCAGAGTCATGATAGTGAGCTTTAGACCTCATGACTCAGTGTACTTAGGCTCCATGGAAGGAATCAGGACCTTCATTGCTTCAACTATACACTAGCAACCTAATTATAGGATAAGGAAGACATCAACTAATACAGTCCTCTTTCTGATGCTAGCTTGCTTTCTCTAAATATACAAGGTATTCCTGTATTCCCTTATGAATACGTGGAGATATTGTTGGGAGTTATGGGCCCAGACCTTGAATTTCCTGTAAACAACCTGTTATGCTTGCAGCTACTCTGAGAAAAACAACTTGGTTTTCCTGTGTTTGTAGCTATTCTAAACATGAGACCCTCAGGAATTCCTGATGGCAGGGGAGTGGTTTCTGGTGGGTTGGCTAGGGTGAGCCTATCAGTTAAGGATCTGTATATAATCTACTCTGGTACACAATGAAGGGGGCGTTCTTGTTTCAAGAATGACCTGTGTCTCTGTGTGTCTTTGTGTGTTTAAATCTCCAGGCCCTTGCCCTGCTCACAAATAATCCAGTAGTGAAGGCGTTAAACTACAGGCTGAGTACTGTAGTCCACATAGTAGTAAGGATGGTACAGATATAACTAGTGCCTCATTTGTCACCTGAGGACCCATAACCTCATATTATACTTGTCATTCTTACACTCCCATATAAATAAATGGAGACGTTACTCAGTCTACCATTTGATATCTGAGGACATAGAGCATTGTAATATACATGTCATTCCTAAAATTCCACTTAAATAAATGGAGGTAGACTGAGCTATCCATTTGACACCTGAACTCACAGCCTCCTCTCTTTCACTTACCTGCCTTGCTGCTGGCTGAGGCTGGAGATGAACTGGAGGCTTGAGAAAAGGTAGTTTGTCCTGGGGATGTCACTGGGCTCCCTATAATAGGAAAACAGGATGTTGGAGGTTCATATGTTCCATACATCCTTATGAATGGGTTCGCAGGATAAGACATGAGAAGATACATGCTTGTGCCACATCCAGGGCCATGAATTTTACTCACAAATACAAGTCAAATTTCCAGATCATCACCTGAGGAAGCATGGGAATGGATGAGATGCTGAGACATCTCCAAGACTAAAGGGTCTCACCTGAACTCGGGGCTGCAGAACTTGCAGGTAGAAGGGTGCTGCTCCCTGCCCCTCCTGAGGTGGCTCCAGAAGATGCACTGTGTGTGCCTAGTTTTTATTGTGATTACAAAAGAATAACAAGATAATTGAAAAGGAGATTTTTCTTTAAGAATAAAAATTAAAATAGTCTATTTTTCTTCTTATGAAATGAAATTATGGACTCTTAAATTTTTATGACAACTTCTTTCTCAAGGGGAACCAGTTTATTTGACACCATACTGTCTTCTGAAAGGAAACCAAGCAATTTGGATGTTGGATACCTAAATGATTCCAGATATAATTAGGTATAGGAATTGACTTGAAAGCTAAAACTTGAAAAGACACATTCTTACAGCACTTTCTGTGCCTTGAATTTAAATCACACCTACAGGCCATATTTCTAGACCTTCACCCAAGGCAGCATGGAAATTGAAAAGCTGCTGAAGCTTCACCGAAGACAAAGAAGTCTTCTTACCCGTAACTGGGGCTCCAATACTTGCAGATAGAGGGGTGCTGCTTCCTGTCCCTCCTGAAGTAGTTCCAGAAGATGCACCGAGTGTGCCTGATTTCATCGTAATTAAAAAAGAAGAGTAAGAAGATTGAAACAGAAGTTTATTATTAAGAATAAAAAATGAAATGGTCTTTCTTTTCCTCTAACTAATTAAAAGTGTCACCTCTCATAAAGTTCAATGACAAACTCTTTCTCAAGGAAAATCCATTAATTGGACAGCCTACTGATTGAGGTAAATGTTCATTAGTTAGATAACAAAATAATTACAGAGATAAGTCTAATTCCTTACGTAGGAAGGGTGGCTATTTTAGAACTGACTTAAGACCATATAAGGCTCTTTGCTTACCAGACGGCCCTCCACTAAACATTTTGGGTCATATGTTTCATGACTATCAATGGTTCCTTTAACATTGTGAAGATGCATGAGATCATAGAGTTCCCTATTATATATATATATATATGTGTGTGTGTGTGTGTGTGTGTGTGTGTATGTATATATATATTATAAATAAATAATATGTGGTTGAAATGATGCTAGAAACAAAATAAATACTTGACATTATACATCTATCTTCTAAAATCTTGGTGTTGGGTTGTTTATCATTTGGAACACAATTCTGGGCATATTTGATGAGGATATTAACATAGATGGAAACATCAATGTATAGGAACATGATGTCGGATGAGTTGCACTCCTAGCCTGGATGTGAGAGGGAAAGGGAGGAAGCGTGAGAGGACCAGTCTTCTTCATTCTCCTTCCTCAGTGTGGACACAGTGTGGACACCTTCCTCATGACCCTACAATTCCATCTGAACCATTCTCACTTCTATGATGTCCTTATCATGTAAAAATTACCTAAAGTGTGAGCAAAATAAACCCATGTAAGATGATTATCTTTGGTCATGATTTGGTTCTCAGAAAGAATAGTAACTGAACTCCCCATGGATCTACACTGCCTTCCATGCTGCATGCAAAGTTCTCTTATCTGTTGCCTGGGTGCCCCCTGCCGAGCACACTCAGTACCTGTCATTGCAGATGTGTTTTCACCAGGAGCTCCAGTGCTGGCTGCATGTGAACTTCCACTTGTTCCTAAGGGCATAAGAACGACACTTAATGCCTAAGACAATTATACCCACAGCCTCTCAAGGCATTTCAGAGTTACATTTCTGCCATTAAGTTCTAAAGTGTGGTCCTTGGTCAGCTTTCCTTGAACTCATGATCACAAACATTTCTGGACAATACTAGCATTAGGGCCCTCCACAGTCCCCATGGAGTCCTTGTCTTGCCTGCTGTGCTTCCAGTGGTGGCGCCTGTCCCTGAGACTGTAGGTGTGGCCTCTTTGTCTGCTCCTGTTGTTTCTGTAAAGCAAAGAACAGACCCAGAAAAATGTACTTATCTTAGAAATACAACATTTCACAAAAAAATTCTTGCTAAGGAAATACTATTTAGCCAAGTTGTTGGATATGTTTCCATGACTTTTAAAGTCACCTCTTGAGCTTACTACAGTCCTAGGACCCATCTTCCACCTAGTCAACCTCTCATAGACTTGTATTATACATGCCATTCTTGCATTCCAGTATTAATAAATGCTCAGAGACTTTATCCCCATTTGACATAATGTGACTCACAGCTTTTACTATTCTTGTTATTCCTACATTCCCCATTTAAATACGACACCTGAGAACTCTCTTTTACTCACCTTGTTTGCTGCTGGCAGAGGCAGGAGATAGACTGGAGGCCTGAGGGAAGGTAGTTTGTCCTGGGGATGTCACTGTGCTCCCTATAATGGGAAAATATGGATGTTGGAGATCATATGATTCCAGACATCCTTATTAATGTGAATGGGTTCGCAGAATAAGACATGAGAAGATACATGCTTGTGCCACATCCAGGGTCATGAATTTTACTCACAAATATAAGTCAAATTTCCACATCATCACCTGAGGAAGTATGAGAATGGATGAGCTATTGAGAAATCTCAAAGATAAAGGATCTCACCTGAACTTGGGGCTCCAGTACTTGCAGGAAGAGCGGTGCTGCTCCCTGTGCCCCCTGAGGTGGCTCCAGAAGATGCACTAGGTGTGCCTGGTGTTTTATTGTGGTTAAAACAAGAATAACAAAAAAAATTGAAAGGGAGACTTTTTTAAGAATGAAAATTAAAATAGTCTATTTTCATCTTATGAAATGAAAGTATCTACTTTTAAACATTAAATGACTACTTCTTTCTCTTGGGAAAGCAGTTTATTTGACACCATACTTCTTTTCAAAGGAAACCAAATAATTTGGATGTAGGAGATTTATATGATTCCAGATAGCATTAGGTATAGGAATGGACTTGAATGATAAAACTTGAGAAGACAAGAAGACTCTCTGTGCTTTGAGTCTTAATCACACATACAGGCCACATTTTTAGACCTTCACCCAAGGCAGCATGGGAATCGGAGAGCTGCTGAAGCTTCACCAAAGACAAAGAAGCCTTACCTGTAGTTGGGGCTCCAGTACTTGCAGGTAGAGGGGTGCTGCTCCTGGCTTCTCCTGGGGTGGTTCTGGAAGATTTCCCAGGTGTGCCTATATTTCACCGTGGAAATAAAGAAGAATGAGAAGATTGAAAGGGAGTTTTTCTTATGAGTAAGAGTTGAAATGTTTTTTTTTGTCCATACAAATGAAAGTATCTATGGTTATGATGCTCTATAATTTATTTCTGAAGCAAAATCAATTAATTTAACAAACTATAGATTGGTATAAATATTCGTTAACTGGAAAACACAATCATTATGGAGGTAAGTGACATTCCTCATGGAGGAATGTTTGTTGTTTTAGAACTGACTTAAGGCCCTGTGAGAACCTTTAGCCAAGTTACCTTTAGGCTTCCACATCACTAGCCTTCTAATTTCATTCAAAAGCATGAAGATGCATGAGAACATGGTATCCCCTTATTTTTAGCAACTGTGAGTGTCTAAAATAATACTAAACCAAATAACAAATTATTGACTATACATGTCCAATATTTTTCCAGAAAAATACTACCCAGTCTGGTTGTTGACTAAGCTTCCATGACATTTTCAGTCTCCCTTTAAGCTTACAGCATTCCTACGACCCAACTTTCACCTCTGCAAGCCCAGAGTCTATCCACTCATTTCCTTTCAATGATCTCTTGGAAAAGGGTAATTTGGAAAATTTCCGAAGTGTGTTTGGTAAATACTTTCTGAAACACCTGACTTTTCTCTGTCCCCTAAGACAAAACTCAGAGTCAAGACATTCCTGTGAAGAATGATAAATCCAGAAATGCTACTGGGTGGAGCTTTACTCTGTCTGCTCTCTGATTTCTGTCTGTCCTTCTCCTTGGAAGGTGAAACATCATCCCGATGTTGTATCATGATAAGTACTGAGTCCAGTGATTATATATACAATCCTGTCTACTTTTTGAATCTAGTGTCATGCTATCAAAAGCCTTGGCTTACTGCCTCAGGGAGGGGAAAGCTTCTTAACATGACATCGCTGTTCTTTCTTTTTTGGTTCTCATTGTTTATCTAGATTTCATACTTTCCTTTCAAACAAACAGGGTAATAAGAAATTAACCCTTCTTTTCAAATTGTTACTTCCTCCCATCAGACTGTACTTGTTTGATGGCTGGGTCAATTCGTGGCTTCAGGCTTTAGGTATTTTCCACCTCTTGGAGCAATAGTTGCTTTCAAAGTGAACAATAATTAACTATCAGGATGCTTGATATAGCCGTATATATATCATCAAAATGGCAATGCTTTCTATCATTATTCTTATATTCCTGCCTACTTCTTGTTTTCCTCTTTTCAATAAGAAGTCATCAAATCTTCATGATCCAAATGATCCTCCAGAGCTCTCACTGACTTGTTGAATATGACAGAAATAGTAATACTGACTTGTCTCACAGTAAGACGCGGAAGTTGTATGTCAGAGCTCAGCATCCTCTCCAGAGACCACAGAAAAGCTTTTATGAGATGCATCTCTCAAGATGCCTGTTTTCATTTTATTTCTTTAAAATATCTCTCTGAGTCTTCAATTGAGTCAACAACAATTGATAAATCTATCTCAGCTGCATGTCATTACATTTTACATTTTTTTTTCTTTGAGACAGGGTTTCTCTGCTTAACAACCCTAGCTATCCTGGCACTAGCTCTGTAGACTATGCTGGACTTGAACTCACAGAGATCTGCCTTCCTTAATCTCCAAAGTTCTATGATTAAAGCTATGAACCTCCTGGCTTAGTTTTATTTTTAAATGAAGGAGGCATGCACAAACCACTCTCCGTTTTTGCCACAGCCCCAAACTCTCCAGAACACAGCCTAAACTCTCCTGTATTGACTTCAGACGAGGTCCGCTCACTGCTTGGAAGTCTCGTTGTTCCAGTTGATGATCCAGTTGTTACTATCAAAACAATGCATCGTGACTATGAAACAGCAGTAGACCACACTGCTCTCTGATGGCTAGTGTCTTCATTTGTATATAGCTCATATTTCTCCTTCAATATTTGTAGAATTCATATGATATGAAGGAATATTTCCTAGGCTTATTTGATTCTGCATGGAAATATGATTGTCTTCCTCCATAAACATCTATTTTATTCCAGTACTCAGATGCTTATTGAAACCAACTGAGTCTTTCAAATATATTTCTGCCTGGTTACTTCATGTAAGAAAACAGAGTTAATAACCATGATAAAAAAAATTCAGAATTTTTCTACTTGATGCTAATTTAGAGTCAGGATAGGAGGCTTTAACCTCCATGACTCAGTGTCCTTAAGCTTCAAGGAAGGAATTTGGGCCATCATTGCCCCACAGTGCACATTAGCAACCTAACTAAGGGATAAGATAAGAGAAAAATTAACTAATGCAATCCTCTCTGATGCTAGCTTGCTTTCTCTAAATATACAGGGAAGTCCTACATTCCCTTTTGAATAAATAGAGATACCACAAGCCACTCCTATGACACCAGAGGACTTATAGACTAGTAATATAGATGCCATTCTTACATTCCAAGTTCAATAAATGCTCAGAGACTTAGTCCCCATTTGACATGTGACGACTTACAGCCTTTTAATGTACTTGTTATTCCTACATTCCCATATAAATAAATGGGGATAGACTCTGCCCTCCATTTGATACCTTGGAACTCTAATTTACTCACCTTGTTTGCTGCTGGCAGAGGCCGGGGATAGACTGGAGGCTTGACTGAAGGTAGTGTGTTCTGGGGATGTCACTGTGCTCCCTATAATAGGAAAACATGAAAGTTGGAGGTTTGTATCATTCCAGACATCCTTATTAATATGAATGGGCTTGCAGGAGAAGACATGAGAAGACATACTTCTACTACATCCAGTGTCATGAATTTTACTCACACATAAGTCAAATTTCCAGATCATCACCTGAGTGATCATGGACAGATGAGCTGCTGAGCTATCTGCAAAGGTTAGAGACTTACCTGTACCTGGGGCTCCAGTACTTGCAGGTAGAGGGGTGCTGCTCCCCGCCCCTCCTGAAGTGGCTCCAGAAGATTTCACAGGTGTGCCTATTTTTCACCACAGGAAAAAAAAAGAGCGGTGAGTAGATTGAAGGGGAGTTTTCTTAAGAATAAGATTTGAAATGATCTTTCTTTTTGTATAATCAAATGAAAATGTCTATATTTATGATGTTCAATGATATTTCTTTGAAACAAAATCCATTAATATGACAAACTACCCATTGGATTAAATATTAATTAATTAGAAAACAATAATTATAATTTAGAATTCCACATGGAAGAAATATTCATTATTTTAGAACTGATTTAAGACCCTGTTAAAATCTTTAGCCACCTTAATATTGTCCACCTTGCCTTTAGTCTCTCACATCACTGGACTGCTAATTTCATCCAAAAGCATGAAGGTGCATGAGAACATGGCCTCTCCCTATTTGTAGCAGCTGCGGAGTATTTGCCACAATACAAGACCCAAAATGAATACTTGACTATACACATGCAACTTTTTGGATACTTGTTGTGTGACTATTTATCATTTGGAACATAATTCAGGGCATATCTGCTGAGGATATTAACATAGAGGGAAAGGTCAATGAATAGGAATGTGAGGACGGATAAGTTGCACTCCTAGACTGGATGTGAGAGGGGAAGCATGAGAGGACCAGTCTTCATCACTCTTCTTTCTCAGTGGGAACACAGTGTGGACAGCTTCCTCATGACTTTACATTTTCATCTGGACCACTCTCATGTCTATGGTTTCCCTGTCATGAGGAAAGCACCTCAAATTGTGAGCAAAATAAACCCATCTAATATGATTGGCTTTGGTCATGATCTGGATCTCAGAAAGAAAAGTAACTGTAGTACATGGCATCTGAGACAAGGGTTAACTCCCCCATGGATCTTCACTGCCTTCCATGCTGCATGCAAAGTTCTCTTATCTGTTGCCTGGGTGCCCCCTGCCGAGCACACTCAGTACCTGTCATGGCAGATGTGTTTTCACCAGGAGCTCCAGTGCTGGCTGCATGTGAACTTCCACTGGTTCCTAAGGGCATAAGAACGACACTTAATGTCAAAGATAATTATACCCACAGACTCTCAAGGCATTTCAGAGTTACATTTCTGCCATTAAGTTCTATTTGTGGTGCTTGGTCAGCTTTCCTTGAACTCATGACCACAAACATTTCTGGACAATACTAGCATTAGGGCCCTCCACAGTCCTTATGGAGTCCTTGTCTTACCTGCTGTGGTGATGCCTGTGCCTGAGACTGTAGGTGTGGTCTTCTTGCCTGCTCCTGTTGTTTCTGTAAAGCAAAGAACAGATCCAGAAAAAGAGTGTATTTGTCTTAGAAATAACAACATTTCCCCGAAAATCTTGCCAGAAAATTACTATCCAGTCCAGTTGTTGATTAAGCTCTCCTGTCTTTCTCAGTCATCCCTTCAGCTTACAGTAGACCTAGGACCCGACTTCCACCTCTGTAATCCCAGAAGCTAACCATTCATTTCCTCTCAATGATCTCTTGGAAAAGAGTAATTGGGAATTCTCCAAAGTGTGTTTGATAAATACTTTCAGAAACATAAGATCTTTCTCTGTCCCCTAAAACAAAACTCGGAGTCAAGACATTCCTGTAAAGAATGACATCTCTGGAAATGTACCTGAGGTGGAGCTTTACTCTGTCTCCTCTCTGATGTCTGTCTGTCCCTTCTATTGGAAGGCGAAGCATCATCCCAATGTCGTATCGTGAGAAGTACTGAGTCAAATGACTATTTGTACAATCATGTCTACCTTTTGAGCCTACTGACATTGTATCAAAAGCCTTGGCTACCACCTCCGGGAAGAGAAAGCTTCATGAAATGGCATTGCCATTTTTTTTTCTGGTGTGGTTAACATATGATCATCTAGATTTCATACTTTCCTTTACAACAATCAGGGTAATGAGAAATGAATCCTTCTTGCCAAATCATTACTTCCTCCCGTCAGCCTGTACTTGTTTGAAAGTTGGGTCAATTCACTGGGGGATCCAGATATTTCCCCAGCTGTTGTTGCAATTGCCATTTTCAAAGTAAACAAAAATTGAATATCAGATCTTTGATACAGGGGTATAGATCAGATTGCTAATGCTTCTAGTTAACTTCCTTATTTTCCTGCATTCTCCTCTGTTTTCCATTTTTTCAACACTCAGTAAGTCAGACTATCCTTCAGAACACTCAGTGAGTTGTTGGATACCAATTAAGTAGTGATACCGACTTGTCTCACAGTAAGACACAGAAGTTTTATATCAGAGCTCAGATTCTTCATCAGAGTCTATTTTAGGGATTTTAGGAGATTTATATCCCCAGATCACTATTTTCATTTTATTTATAAAAAATGTCTCTCTGCACCTCAAATTAACTCAACAATGAGGTCTCCATATAATTTCATTAATACATATGTCTGAATGTTAGTCTTTGTAATGAACAAGGTATAAAGATCATACTCCCGTTCAGTCACCGCCTCAGCTTCTTCAGAACACAGTCTCAACTGACCTGCACTGATTTCAGGTGATGTCAGCTCACTGCTTGGGGATCCAGTTGTTCCAGCTGATGATCCAGTCGTTCCTTTAAAAGAAACACAATGTCATGACTAGGTCTCTGCAGTAGACCACACTGGTCTCTGATGTCTGGTGTCTTCATTTAGTTACATATTTTTCTATATTTGTTGCAATCTTTGCAAATTTTATATGATGATATGGGGGAATCCTTGCTGGGCTTAATTGATTTTGCATGGAAAGATTGTCTACCTCCTTCATATTCACCTGTTTTACTCCATACTCAGATGCTTATTCAAACAAATAGGACTTAAAATGTATTTCTGATTGGGTCTTCCATATAAGGAAACATGTTTAGTAACCATGATAAAGAGCACAATCAGAACTATCCTACTTGGTAATCAATTAGAGTCATGATGGGAAGCCTTAGACCTCATGACTCACTCTCCTTATAAGGAAGGAATCAGGGCCAGCATTGCCCGAAGTGCATATTAGCAACCTAATTATAGGACAGGATAAGAGAAACCTTAGCTAATACAGTCTTCTTTCTGATGTAAGCTTTCTTTCTTTAAATATACAAGGAATTCCTAAATTCCCTCATGAATTACTGGAGATATAACCAGTCCCTCATCTGTCACCTAAGAGATCATCATCACCTTGTAATATACTTGTCATTCTTACATTCCCACATAAATAAGTGGAGATAGACTCAGCCCTACATTGGGTGTCTGGGGACTCATAGTATTTAAATATACATGTCATTCCTACATTCCAATATAAATAAGTGGATATAGACTCAGCCCTCCTTTTGACACTTAAGACCTCATAGCTTCTTCCATTTTATGTACCTTGTCTACTACTGGCAGAAGCTGAGGACAGAGTGGAGGCTTGAAGAATGGTTGTGTAGCCAGAGGATGTCACTGTATTCCCTAGGAGAGAAACACATGAATATTGGAGACTGATATGATTCTAGATATCCTTACTTAGATGAATGGACTCACAGGATACAACCCGAGAAGTCACATTCTTGCAACACTTTCTGTACCCTGAATTTTACTCACACGTACAGGTCATATTCCCAAACCATCACCTGAGGCAGCATGGGAATGGGTGAGATACTGAGGCTTCACAAAAGGAAAGTAGTCTTACCTGTAGCTGGGGCTCCAGTACTTGCAGGCAGAGGGGTGCTGCTCCCTGCCCCTCCCGAGGTAGTTCCAGAAGATACATTGAGTGCGCCTGATTGTCATCATAGTTAAGAAAGAAGAGTATAAAAATTAAAACAGAAGTTTAGTTTTAAAAATAAGAATTTAAATATTCTTTCTATTCCTCTAACTAAATAAAAGTGTCTCCTCATAAAGTTCAATGAAAAGGACTTTCTCCATGTAAATCCATTAATTGCATGCCCTAATGATTGAAATACATGTTCATTAATTAGAAAAACAAAATAATTATAGATATAAGTCAAATTTTTCATGGAGAAATGTTGGCCATTTTAGAACTGACTTAAGACACTATAAGACTCTTTGCTCCCTAAACTGCCCTCCACCAAACATTTTGGCTCATATGTCTCATGACTGTCAATATTTCTTTTTAAAATTGTGAAGACACATGAGATCAGAGTTCCCCTATTATTTAGTAAATAATGTGTGTTTGAAATGATGCTAGAAACAAAATAAATACATGACAGCATACATCTAATGTTCTAGAAACTTGATGTGGAACTGTTTATCATTTGAAAAACAAATGTAGGCATCTCTGCTGAGGATATTAACACAGACAGAAAGGTCAATGTATAAGAACGTGATGACGGAGGAGTTGCACTCCTAGACTGGATGTGAGAGGGGAAGGGAGGAAGCATGAGAGGACCAGTCTTCATTACTCTCCTTCCTCAGTGTGGACACAGTGTGGACAGCTTCCTCATGACCCTACATTTTCATCTGGTCCACTCTCAATTCTATGGTTTCCCTATCATATAAAAAGTACCTCAAATTGTGCGCAAAATAAAATCCTTCTAAGATGATTGGCTTGGGTCATGATTTGGTTCTCAGAAAGAAAAGTAACTGGAGTACATGACATCTATGACAATGGTCAACTCCCCGTTGGATGTTTATTGCCTTCCATGCTGCATGCAAAGTTCTCTTATCTGTTGCCTGGGTGCCCCCTGCCAAGCACACTCAGTACCTGTCCTTGCAGATGTGTTTTCACCAGGAGCTCCAGTGCTGGCTGCATGTGAACTTTCACTTGTTCCTAAGGGCATAAGAACGACACTTAATGCCTAAGACGATTATACCCACAGCCTCTCAAGGCATTTCAGAGTTACATTTCTGCCATTAAGTTCCACAGTGTGGTGTTTGGTCAGCTTTCCTTGAACTCATGACCACAAACAGTTCTGGACAATACTAGCATTAGTCCCCTCCACAGTCTCCATGGAGTCCTTGTCTTGCCTGCTGGGCTTCCAGTGGTGATGCCTGTGCCTGAGACAGTAGGTGTGGCCTCGTTGCCTGCTCCTGTTGTTTCTGTGTAGCAAAGAACAGAACCAGAAAAAAAATGTATTTGCCTTAGAAATAACAATATCTCACAAAAAATGCCCCAGAAATACTATCCAGCCTAGTTGTAGGATTTGTTCCCCTGACTTTTAAGCCACCACTTGAGCTAACAATAGGCCTAAGACCCAATTCCACCTAGGCAACCCTTCATAGACTTTTAATATACATGCCATTCTTACATTCCAGTATAAATAAATGCCTAGAGGTCTAGTCCCCATTTGGCATAAGGTGACTGAAAGCCTTCTACTTGTCATACCTACATTCCCAATTAAATAAATATGGAGATAGACTCTGCCCTCCATTTGACACCTGAGAACTCTCTTTGATTTACCTTGTTTGTTGCTGGTAGAGGCTGGGGATAGACTGGAGGCCTGAGGGAAGGTAGTTTGTCCTGGGGATGTCACTGTGCTCCCTATAACAAGAAAATATGGATCTTGGAGGCTCATATGATTCCAAACATCCTTATTAATATGAATAGACTTGCAGGATAAGACATGAGAAGACATACTGCTACTACATCCAGCACCATCAATTTTTCTCACATATACATCTCAAATTTCCAGACCATCACCTAAGGGATTATGGGAATGGATGAGCTGCTGAGACTTTGTAAAGGCTAAAGTGTCTCACCTGAACCTGGGGCTCCAGTACTTGCAGGTAGAGAGGTGTTGCTCACTGCCCTTCCTGATGTGGCTCCAAAAGATGTACTGGGTGTGCCTAATTTTTATTGTGGTTAAACAAGAAGAACAAGGATATTGAAAGGGGGAAATTCCTAAAGAATAAGAATTGAAATAGTCTGTTTTTCCTCTTATGAAATTGAAGTATCTACTCTTACAAATTTCTGAACTACCTTTCTCAACGAAATCAGATAATTTGACAATGACCTTATTTGATTAAATATTCATTAATTAGAAAGTTCACTAATCGCAGAAGGAAGTCAATTCCTCATGCAGTACTGTCTGTGATTTTAGAGCTGACCTAAGACACTGTGAGCATCTTTCCCACCTGCCTGCTCCACCAAATGTTTCCACACATATGTGTCATGGCTGTCAGTGCTTTTAAGGAAAGTATGAAGATGCATGTGATCATGGAGTCCTCTTATTATTTACCAAAAAATTTATGCTTGAAATGATACTAGACACAAATTAAATACTTGACAATATATAGCCAATCTTCTGGAAACTTGGTGTGAGACTCGTTACCATTCAGAACACGTTTCTGGGCATATCTCTGAGGATATTTATAACATAGAAGGATAGTCCAATGTATATGTAGGTGGCAACCAATGCATTGTACTCGCTCCATGTGTTCTTGTCTTGTTTATTTGGGAATAGGAATGTCATTTATGGTCACAGGTAACAATGGCCTCAGAAGCCTCCCAAAGCATTTCAGGATTAACCTTATGTCATTAAGTTCTACACCATGGTCCTTCATTACCTTTCCTTGAACTAATGATGACAAGCAGTTCTGGACAACCCTAGCATGAGCCCCTGACACAGACCAACACTGAGTTCTTATCTTGCCTGTTGTGCTTCCAGTGGGGACTTCTGAGCCTTGGGTTACAGGGGTGGCCTCCCTGGCTGCTTTTGTGGCAACTCCCACGGACTCTCCTGCTGTTCCTGCAAAGCAAGGGGCCATGCTGGAAATATTTACTAGTCCTCAGAAAGGAGACATGGATAGGTTCAATTCTTTTTCTTTCTTCCTTTCTTTCTTTCTTTCTTTCTTTATTTATTTATTTATTTATTTATTAAAGATTTCTGCCTCCTCCCCGCCACCGCCTCCCATTTCCCTCCCCCTCCCCCGATCAAGTCCCCCTCCCTCATCAACTTGAAGAGCAATCAGGGTTCCCTGACCTGTGGGAAGTCCAAGGACCACCCACTTCCATCCAGGTCTAGTAAGGTGAGCATCCAAACTGCCTATACTTGACTTGCTGAACAAATTCATACTTTCCCTCAGCAGCCCACTTGCCTCATCTCTACCCACTGACTTGCTACTAAGAAAATTCCTGCTCTCACCCACCTGAGTTTCCTTGGCTTGTAGTACTGCTGCTGGGTTCCCTGGATGTGCTGCCTCCCCTGTTTCTTGTGGGTTCTGTAGACACTACAGTTCCTGGGACACACAAAAAAAAGTATTTTTACTTTTTTCTTAAAACTAACAAAACTAACTACCCATCAGAAAACCTCTGGCCTTGGAAACTTTATCCAGTCCAGTTTGATGTTCCCTTGAATCCATTAATTCTCCCTGTTAGCTCATAGGAGACCCTGGATCCAACCTCAATCTCTCCAACCCCAGAGTCTAATCTCTCATTTGTTTTTGATGATCTGTGGCAAAACAGCAATCTGACAAATTTTCTAAGTGTGTTAGACAAATACCCAAACCGTTGTCTCCCCTTTAGTGTTAAGGCATTCCTATAGAGCCCTATAACTCTGGAAATGCTCCTGAGATAGAGCATTTAATCCATGACTCTGCCTTTTCTCTCAAGTCTGTATGTCCTACCGGAGGGGTGGATCACCCCCCTCCAACCCAGCGTCACACGATGAGAACAGAGTCCAGCAGATTTCTGTCCAATCATGTCTATCTACCCTTTCCACCTGGTGCCATGTTATCAAAAGCCTTGGTTTATCGCCAGGAAGACGAGAATCTCTATAAAATGACATTGTCCTGCCTTTTCATTTAGTCCTCTTTTGTCCATCTAAATGTTGTACTTTGACGAAATGAGCAAGGTAACGAGAAGGGAAACCTCCTTGGCAAAACACATGCCTTCCTCACATACGCCTGTACTCATTTGAAGGCTAAGTCAGTGAGTTGCTTGGGTTCCAGACGTTTCCCCAGTTGACGATGCAGTAGTCTCTTTCAAAGTGAACAACAATTGACAACCAGGATGTTTGATGCAGGAGTATAGATCAGGCTGCTTGTGTTATGAGCTATCTTCCTTATTTCCCTGCTTTATCTATCCTCTATTTCCCTCTTCAGTCAGTATTAACAAAATCGACCCTTTGGAGCATCAGTTGGTTTTTTGAATAGAAGAGAACTTGCAAATACTCATTTGATTCATCGTAGGACACTGGAGCTGTGTGCCACAGATCAGCACCTTCTTCAGAGCCTACAGCAGGGATTTTATGAGATGCATCTCCTCAGACACTGAGTTTCATTTTATTTCTTTGAAATATCTCTTTTACATCTTGAACTGGGTTGACAATGAAGTCTCCACACACTTTTTAACATATGCCTATCTCAAGTGCAGTTCTTTAAATGAATAAGTGTGAACAAACCAGCCTCTCCAGGACAGCCCAACTCACCTACACTGACTTCAGTGGAGGTCAGCTCACTGCTTGGCGACCTAGTCGTTCCAGTAGATGGTCCAGTTGTTCCTTTTTAAACACACCATGTAATGGTTGTGAGAAAGTGGCAGGCCAAGATGCTCTCTGCTCCCGAGCATCTTATTCATTTATGCATACTTCCTACTTCTGCTTCAGACATCCCAAATTATGAACATAACATGTCAAATGAGTCATCAATTTCTTTGCTAGACATTTTTAAAATTTCATATAATCTACTAATTTACTTGTTTGATCTCAGTGACAAGCTGTTTGTTGGAAAACACTGGGTTTCAGATATACTCCAACATAGGCTCTTTTTTCCAGTGCTCCACAATTAATGGGACTGTGAGAGTCAGAATTCTGAACTTTTCCCCTTGGTGTTATGCTGTCAGAAGTCTTACAGCTAGAGATTACCTGCCTACTGGGGCGTGGCCTCTTATACTATATAAGCCGATGGAGAGCTTATATAGTATGTGTCCAGCCTCTTTTCCGGCCTCTCTGTTCTGGTTGCAGATTTCGGTTCCTGATCCTCGTTCAAGCAAAGGATTCTGATTTGTGAGTCTACCCCTAAATAAATAACCATCTATTTCTCAATTCTGAACTAGCGTGAGATTTCTTTTAAGCATCCTCATTCAGTGCTAAGTTGTAGCTGGCAGAGAAAGACACAGCTCCCAGATTCAGAGTCCCTAATCTCAGGGCAAGAGTCTCGAAATCATTATGACCTTTGAGCACACACATGAACACTAGTGTTGACATAAGGTGACAGTAACATCATCTAATGCAGTTCTCTTTCTGCTACTGACTGGAGTATAGAGCAGGAACTCAGCTTCCTAGTCCTAAAATAGACATGTCTTACCTATAGTCCATGGTTATGAGTGAAAACATTTGCAGCCCTTTGTTTGATTTCTTTAGACTCACAGCCTTCTCTCTCACTCACCTGATTTGCTGGTGGCAGAGGTTGAGGCCAGGCTTGAAGAGACTCCAGGGGTGGTAGTGTGGCCAGAGGACACTGCTGTTCTCTCTAGAACCAGCAAATGTGGATGAGAAAATATTCATGTTATCCTTGACATTCTTAGGTGTATGTGGATGGGCTTTTTAGACTAAGAATCAAAATGACACATCTGCACACCCCTCCCAAGCCCTTTATTCAACTCTCTCTTGAGAATGACTAGAGGCAAGTGCCTCTTGCATCAGGGACACAAGGGAGTGACATGTCCAGTCTATCATCTCTTACCAGAACCTGTGGTTGCTGTACTCGCCACCGGAAGAGTGCTGCCACCTGCTGTACCAGTGGTTGTTCCAGATGATCCCTTGGGTGTGCCTGATATTTTGTGGTTAAGAAGAGAGCCATAAGAAAATATTCCATTGTCTAAATATACCACATTTTCATTATCCATTCATCTCTCGATGGACATCTAGGCTGTTTCCATTCCCTGGCTAATATGAATACAGGAACAAGGAACCTGGAGGAGCAAGTACCTCTGTAGTAGGATCTGAGTCCTTTGGGAAAATTTCCAATTGTAAATCTGGATCATGTGATTTTTGAGGAGCCTCCACACTGATTTCCATAGTGGCTAGCTACACCAGTTCGCTATCTCAGCAGTAAACACATGTTCCCCTTTCCACATCTCCCTGACAGCATTTTTTCTCATTTTTATATCTTAGTCATTCTGAACAGGGTTAGACAAAATCTCAAACTGGTTCTTATTTGCATTTCTTTAAAGGCTGTTGAATGTTTGTAATAACTTTATCTCAAGCATTTGCAAGGAATCTTTATCCTGTTTAGTTGTTGGATACTTTTGCTTGCCTTGTTTAATTTTCCTTTTAGCTTACAGTAGACCCAGAACCTGATATTTCCCCAGGTGTTGCTAAAATTGCTGTTTCAAAGTTAACAAAATTGACTATCAGATGCTTGATTTTGGGGTATATCGTGATCCAATGCTTCCAGTTGTCTTCCTTATATTATTGCATTTTCCTCTGTTTTCCTCTTTTCAGCACTCAGTCACCCAGACTATCCTTCAGAACACTCACCGAGTGGTTGGATAACAATGAAGTTCTGATACTCACTGGTCTCACAGTAAGACACAGGAGTTTTATGTAATAGCTCAGATTCTTCATCAAGTTTATTTTAGGAATTTTAGGAGATTTAGATCCAAAGACCACTATTTTCATTGTTTATTTAAAATATCTCTCTGCATCTCAAATTAGGTCAACAATGATGTCTTCATATAGTTTCATTAATACATATGTCTGAATGTTAGTCTTTGTAAAGAACAAGGTATGAACAAATCACACTCCAGTTCAGCCACAGCCTCAGCTTTTTCAGAACACAGTCTCAACTGACCTGTACTGATTTCAGGTGATGTCAGCTCACTGCTTGGGAATCCAGTTGTTCCAGCTGATGATCCAGTCGTTCCTTTAAAAGAAACACAATGTCATGACTAGGACTCTGCAGTAGACCACACTGATCTCTGATGTCTGGTGTCTTCATTTAGTTACATATTTTTCTACATTTGTTGCATCTTTGCAAATTTTATATGATGATATGGGGGAATCCTTTCTAGGTTAATTGATTTTGCATGGAAAGATTGTCTACCTCCTTTCATATTCATCTGTTTACTCTGGTACTCAGATGCTTATTCAAACAACTAGGATTAAAATTTATTGATGATTGGGTCTTTCATATAAGGAAACATGTTTAGTAACTGATAAAGAAGACATTCAAAACTATCCAACTTGATGGTAAAACTGAGTCTAGATTGGAAGCCTTAGCCCTCATGATTCACTCTCCCTATTAGGAAGGAATCAGGGCCAGCATTGCCTGAAGTGCATATTAGTCACCTAATTATAGGACAGGATAAAAGAAACCTTAACTGATACAGTCTTCTTTCTGATGTGACCTTTCTTTCTTTAAATATACAAGAAATTCCTAAATTCCCTCATGAATTACTGGAGATATAACCAGTCCCTCATCTGTCACCTGAGAGCTCATCACCTTGTAATATACTTGTCATTCCTACATAAATAAGTGGGGATAGACTCAGTCCCCCATTTTGTATCTGAGGACCCATTGTATTTAATTATACACGATATTCCTATATTCCAATATAAATAAATGGAGATAGATTCAGCCCTCCTTTTGACACTTGAGACCTCACAGCCTCTTCTGTTTTTCTTACCATGTTTGCTGCTGGCAGAGGCTGATGAGAGACTGGAGGCCTGAGGGAAGGTAGTTTGTCCTGGTGATGTCACTGGGCTCCCTATAGTAGGAAAACAGGTTGTTGGAGGTTCATATGATTCCAGACATCCTTATTAATATGAATGGACTTACAGGATAAGACATGAGAAATCACGTGCTTGTGCCACATCCAGGGTCATGAATTTTACTCATAAATACAAGTCAAATTTCCAGATCATCACCTGAGGAAGCATGGGAATGGATGAGCTACTGAGACATCTCAAAGACTAAAGGGTCTCACCTGAACTCGGGACTCCAGAAGTTGCAGGTAGAGGGGTGCTGCTCCCTGCCCCTCCTAGGGTAGCTCCAGAAGATGCACTAGGTGTGCCTGGTTTTTATTGTGGTTAAAAAAGAATAACAAGAAAATTGAAGGTGAGTTTTTTCTTAAAAATAAAAATTAAAATAGTCTATTTTTCTCTCATTAAATAAAAGTATGCATTCAATAAACTTTAATGACAAATTCTTTCTCAAGGGAAACCAGTTTATTTGACACCAAATGGCTTTCTCAAAGGAAACCAAATAATTTCCATATTGGATACCTATATGATTCCAGATATTATTAGTTATAGAAATTGGCTTGAATGATAAAACTTAAAAAGACACATTCTTAGATTACTTTCTTTGCCTTGAATTTTATTCAAACCAACAGGCCATATTTCTAGACCTTCACCTGAGAAAGCTTGGGAAGCAATGAGCTTCTGAAGCTTCACCAAAGACAAAGAAGTCTTCTTACCTGTAGCTGGGGATCCAGTACTTGCAGGTAGAGGGGTGCTGCTCCCCACCCCTCCTGAGGTGGCTCCAGAAGATTTCCCAGGTGTGCCTATTTTTTACCATGGAAAAAAAGAATACTGAGAAGTCTGAATAGGAGTTTTTCTTATGAGTAATAATTGAAATGGAGTTTTTGTCTAAACAAATGAAAGTGTCTATGCTTATTAAGTTCAATGACATTTTTTTCTCAAGCAATATACAGTAATTTGACAAACTACTGATTGGGGTAAATATTCATTAATTGGAAAATACAATAATTATGGAGGTAAGTGAAATTCCATATGGAGGAATGATCACTGTTTTAGAACTGACCTAAGTCCCTGTGAGAATCTTTAGTCACCTGATTGTAGTCCACCTTACCTTTAGTCTCTCACATCACTGGACTGTTCATTTCATTCAAAAGCATGAAGATCCATGAGAACATGGTATCTCCCTATTTTTAGCAACTGTGGAGTGCTTATCACATTAGCCCCAAAACAAATACTTGACTATACATTGCAATCTTTTGGATACTTGTTGTAAGACTTTTTATCATTTAGAATATATATCTGGGCATAGCTAGTAAGGATATTAACATAGAGGGAAAGGTCAATGGATAGGAACGTGAGGACGGAGGAGTTGCACTGCTAGACTGGATGTGAGAGGGAAAGGATGGAAGCATGAGAGGACCAGTCTTCATCACTTTCCTTCCTCAGTGTGGACACAGTGTGGACAGCTTCCTCATGACCCTACAATTCCATCTGAACCACTCTCACTTTTTTGGTTTCTCTATCATGTAAAAATTACCTCACAATGTGAGAAAAATAAAATCCTTCTAAGATGATTGCCTTTGGTCATGTTTTGAGTCCAATAAAGAAAAGTAACTGTAGTACATGGCCTCTGAGACAAGGATTAACTCCCCCATGGATCTTCACTGCCTTCCATGCTGCATGCAAAGTTCTCTTATCTGTTGCCTGGGTGCCCCCTGCCGAGCACACTCAGTACCTGTCATTGCAGATGTGTTTTCACCAGGAGCTCCAGTGCTGGCTGCATGTGAACTTCCACTTGTTCCTAAGGGCATAAGAACGACACTTAATGCCTAAGACAATTATACCCACAGCCTCTCAAGGCATTTCAGAGTTACATTTCTGCCATTAAGTTCTACAGTGTGGTGCTTGGTCAGCTTTCCTTGAACTCATGACCACAAACACTTCTGGACAATACTAGCATTAGGGCCCTCCACAGTCCCCATGATGTCCTTGTCTTGCCTGCTGTGCTTCCAGTGGTGACGCCTGTGCCTGAGACTGTAGGTGTGGTCTCCTTGTCTGCTCCTGTTGTTTCTGTAAAGCAAACAACCCATGATGAAAAATGTATTTTTCTTAGAAATAACAACATTTCACACACACACAAAAACTTTGCCAGGGAAATACTATCTAGTCCAGTTGTAGGATATGTTCCCATGACTTCTTAAGTCACCTCTTGAGCTTACAACAGGCCTAGGACCCAATTCTACCTAGGCTGCCCCTCATTGACCTGCAATACACATGCCGTTCTTACATTCCAGTATAAATAAATGTCTGGAGGTCTAGTCCCCATTCAGCATAAGGTGACTCAACAGCCTTCTACTTGTCGTTCCTGCATTCCCATTTAAATAAATGGAGATAGACTCTGCCCTCCATTTGACACCTGAGAGCTCTCTTTTACTCACCTTGCTTGCTGCTGGCAGAGGCTGGGGATAGACTGGAGGCCTGAGGGAAGGTAGTTTGTCCTGGGGATGTCACTGTGCTTTCTATAAGAAGAAAATATGGATGTTGAAGATTCATATGATTCCAAACATCTTTATTAATATGAAGGGACTTTCAGGATAAGACATGAGAAGACATACTTCTACTACATCCAGCGCCATGAATTTTACTCACAGATATATGTCAAATTTCCAGACTGTCACCTGAGGGAGAATGGGATGGATGAGATGGTGAGACTCTGTAAAAGCTAAAGTGTCTCACCTGAACGTGGGGCTCCAGTACTTGCAGGCAGAGAGGTGCTGCTCACTGCCCTTCCTGATGTGGCTCCAAAAGATGCACTGGGTGTGCCTGTTTTTCATTGTGGTTAAACAAGAAGAACAATTATTTCAATAAAGGGAGAATTTCCTTAAGAAAAAGAATTGAAATAGTCTTTTTCCTCTTATGAAATTGAAGTATCTACTCTTACAAATTTCTACAAAATCTTTCTCAAAGACTGGCTAATATGAATACAGGAACAAGAAACCTGGAGGAGCAAGTACCTCTGTAGTAGGATCTGAGTCCTTTGGGAAAATTTCCAATTGTAAATCTGGATCATGTGATTTTTGAGGAGCCTCCACACTGATTTCCATAGTGGCTACACTGGTTTGCTATCTCAGCAGTAAACACATGTTCCCCTTCCACATCTCCCTGACTGCATTTTTTTCTCATTTTTATATCTTAGTCACTCTGAATAGGGTTAAACAAAATCTCAAAGTGGTTTTTATTTGCATTTCTTTCAAGGGCGTTGGATATTTGTAAAAACTATATTTCAAGCATTTGCAGGGAATCTTTATCCTGTTTAGTTGTTGGATACTTTTGCTTGCCTTGTTTAATTTTCCTTTTAGCTTACAGCAGACCCAGAACCTGATCTCAACCCCTCCAACTGCAAAGTCTAACCTCTCCCTTGCTTGTCATTGATCTGTGGCAAAACAATAATTTGACAAATCTGAGACACCAGAGCCTTTCTCTCTCCCCTAGGATAACACTTGGTGTCAGGGTATTCCTTCAGAGACCGGCACCTAGGACATAATGGTTGACTCGTTTCTCTGCCTCCTTCCCAACCTCTGTTCTACCAGAAAGCTGGAGCCTTATCAGTGTCACTTCATGAGAAGTAATGAATCCAGTGATTTTCTACTCCATTTTTAACCTCTCATATTTTCAGAAGCTTTAGTTTGTTGCAGTGGGACAGGAGCAAGCGTCTAAAGATGGCACACTTATCCCTTTGTGTCTGGCTCAAATTACATCCATCAAAAGCTTTGTTAGCTCCTTCAATTTTAAGTAAATTGACAGGAAGGAGGGTGATCTCTCTTGTGAAGAGCCTGACAGTCCCTGCCCCCCCCCATCAGCCTGTACTCTCTTGATTTGTCTGCAGGCTGAGTTTATTCACTATTTGGGGCTCCAGATGTCCCCACAACTGATGGTGTCATGGTTCCTTTAAAGTGAACAGTAAATGTCTATCAGATTTGATGCAGAACAGATCTGGCTACTAATGCTTTCAATTATCAATATTTCATTCCTATATTCCTTAATTCTTCTCTGTTTCAACTTTCTTTTCTCCAACGAGTGATTACCAAATCTTCCATAACCCAAACTTCATCACTGTCTTTAGGATTTTTTTAATGAAATTCTGTGAATTAGGTAGTCTCATACTGACTCCATCAAGATCACCTTCCTCACTACGTGTAATGAGATGAGGGTGATGCTCCAGTATTTTCACTGAATGATCTTGTCACTTATTGTATTTTCTCATGCAGCTATGTGCATTCTTTGCCTTTCTGGTGACTGTCCTCCTTACCTTTGTCAATAATATCTGTAAAAATATTAATTTTGACTGTACAAATTATTTTACATGAGAATTGTATTTTATTGCTCTTTTTCTGTATTCTGAGGCCCAAGGGCATAGTTTCAATCATGTTGATACTTGGTATCCCACAAAGGACACTGATCACATCCTTCACGGCAGCCTGACCCTCACTCAATTTTAATGACAAAATTCCCAGGTCTAATTGCAGGATGAGCCCCTTCTCTGTCCCTTTAGTACCTGTTCTTGCTGAAGCACTGTTTCCAGCAGTTCCAGTAGTGACAGTTTTGTCTCCTGCGCTTGTTCCTGTGTGAAGACATATGAATTAGACAGTGTGGTGGGTAATCTGTCAACTTTATGGCATGCAGAATCACTGTGGAAACAGGCCTCCTGACATGTCTATGAGAGAACATAGAGATTGGTTTACTACCTGTGGAAAGCCCACCACCCTACAAGTTGGTGATATTTTTATTGACTATGGTCCTCATCCTAATAAAACAGAAAGGGAGCTGAGCATCTGTACCCATCTTGAGCATCTGCTCCCATCTTTGCTTTTAGGCTGTGGTGCAAGCTGCCTCAATCTTTTGTTGGCATGTTGTTCCTGGACTCAGGACTCAGAGACATAAAACCCATACTCTTTTTTGTCCTGTCTTCTAAAGGAACACATGTGGGAATCAAAATGTTTCTTAGCATTCTTGTACTATCCCATCATCTTCTCCCATTCTTAATACTGGGATAGTGGTACCCCATCTGGGAGGTAGTAAACTGCCCAACCTGAGCTACCTGTATTTCCTGGGCTTGTAGTTCCCGGGCTGTGCTCCTTAGGGGTGCTGCTTCCCTCTACACTAGATGCGCTGCCCACTGACACTGCAGAGGTCCCTCCAGATGATGTCTGGGATATACCTGCTGATTTCCAATGATAAATAAATATAGTTAAAAATTGCAAAGGAACATATTATTATGAATAGGAAGCAAACTTTGATTTCCTCTTCCTTGAAAATTTTGTAAGCCAGGTGTTGTGGTGTATTCCTTTAATCCAACACTCACTGGAAATCAGTGAGCAGATCTCTGAGTTCCTTGTCAGCTCAGTCTACAAAGTAAGTTTTAGGTTAGCTAAAACTACATAGTGAGATCTTGTCGCCAAATAAATAAATAAGAAGTTATATACCCATGTAAGTTTGAGTGGCATCCTAAATACTTTCTCACGGTAAATTGAAAGTAAAACAAATCTACTGAGAGGCCCATGGATTATGAAGCATCATAATTGTGTAAAATTCCTCATAGTGATGTTAACGATTTTAGGATTGTCTTAGGACCCTGTGAGCATCTTTGCTCAGAGGACTGAGTACAGCATTATTCTTCAGCTCAACAAAACTAATACTTGATATGTTTATCCTCTTTTGGACACTTGGCATCTATAGTGGTTAATCTTCATTATCTACTAGAACGTATCTAAAATCATGCTACCCATTTCTAGGCTATCTCTGAGTATGCTTGCAGAGATATGTCCCTGAGACGGGAAGACCTAGTATGGTAGTTGAAAGCATCCCATGTGTTGGGGTCTGAGACTGAATAAAACAATGCACCAGCATGTGTTACTCTGCTTCCTCACTGTGAACAGTATGACCAGTCATTTCATGATCCTGATGCCACCGATAGAACTCTGTCACTTATATAATGTCCCTGCCAGGAGGGACTTTATCCTTAAACTGTGAGCAAAATCAACTTTCTTAACTGGTCGGGTGTTATTCATAGAAATAAAAGTAACCTTGTGTGACATCAACAACGTTCAGCTTCCCCACAGAACTTCATCTCAGTACATGTAGTATGAAACACCTTCTTATCTCCCGCCTGGGTGTTCCCCTCATACCTGTTATTCCCGGTGTGTTTTCACTGGGAGCTCCAGTGGTGGCTGCATGTGTTCCTCCACTTGTTCCTATAACAAGAGCAGTGATTTGGGTCACAGTGATAACCACGACAGCCTCCCAAAGGCATTTACTTCATCATTACACTCGTTCCATTCATTCCTACAGTGTGGTCCTCGGCCACTTTGTTTGCTTTCATTATCCTACTCAGTTCTGGCCACAGCTAATGTTAGTCCACAACAGAGTCCCAATGGACCCTCTGTCTTGCCTGCTGGGTTTCCAGAGGTGACTCCTGTGAGTGGGGCTCCAGATGTGGCCTCCGTGCCTGCTCCTGAAGTAACTCCCACAGACTCTCCAGTTGTACCTGGTAGACAAAGAGGACTGCTTAAAATGTGTGCTATAAAGTCCTTCTAAAGGGAGACATCGCTAGGTACGCATCCATGCATCACGCTGCAATCATCTCCATCCTTCCCCTGCATCCATGCTTTTACTTCTATCTGTTTACTTGGCAGGAAGACGTGCCTGTCCTGACTCACCCAGGTTTCCTCGGCTGGTTGCAGTGCTGATGTGTGCACTGGAAGTTCTGGTTTCCTTGTCAGTAGATGTGGTTGTGGGTGTAGAAAGGACTCCACCTAATTAATAAACAGGGTTCAAAAATCTCATAGACAAAGAAATCCTCTGATGCTGGCAATATGATTCCTCCCATTCCCCAGACTCAGCAAAGCTGCTTCCACCACGTCCTCTGTCGGATAAGGTAGAACAATTCCAACAGTGTCCCCAGAATGTAAACTCTAATCAAGCTTCTTTTTATTTTTTTCAACATAGTTTTTTCATACATTGTTTTTCATCATGTTTTCCCCTCCCACAACTCCTCCCAGAGTCTACCCATCCTACTTTGTTCTCCCTCTTTCTCTTATGCTCTCTCACTCTCTCTCTTTTATACACACACACGTGCACACACACACCACACACACACATGCACACCAAACCCTACAAAAATACAAAAGTGAAAATCAGAACAAGCAAATAAACCAATGAGATAAAGAAAAATGCCAAAATGGAACAAAAAGTCCACACACACACACACACACACACGAAAAAAAAAAGCTCATTATATGTTGGCCAACTACTGCTGGACACAGTGCCTGCCTTGGTGTTTGGTTGATTTACCCAGTGACACTCCATTGGAGAAAACCGATTCTCCCTTTGCCAGCAGAGATCAACTGCAAATAGATAATTGGTTAGGTACTCTGCATCCACTTCCCTGCTCCGTCATGGAATGACCCCATCTGGCTTGGACCTGTGCAGCTCCTGTGTGTGCTCTCACAGTCTCTGTGAGCTCCTATGTGCAGACCGTGTGTGTGCCCTCACAGTCTTTGTGAGCTCATATGTGCATCAGTCTTGTGGTGTTTGAAAGAGGCCCTTTCCTTGGAGTCTTCCATACTGCTTGGCTCTTCCCCTCCTCCTCTGCATAGCTCCCTGACTTCCGAGGGCTAACCCAATTTTTAAATAATCTCTGGTCATTGAGCATCCTTTATAGTTTTCAAGAGAGGTGATTTGAAAAGGACCAGAAAAAATGTCCCAAATGAAGTATTTTAATTTGATCATTTGTTTTATACAAGCCTTCAACGAAAAGATGTAACATTTATCTAAATACCAAATTTCCCATGTCTTGCTTGTTCCTTGCTTCTGATGGAGTGGGTCTTGCTTTCAGTGTGAGCAATATGCTTGTAACAGGTTCTCTAATACAGAAAGACAGGTCACACTACTTTCTGCTTTCAAAGCATCTTTGATTTTCTTACACTTCAGCACCTGCTCTATCCCAATAATTATCAAAAACATTCTGTGATCCAGAGAACCTGAGTATCTGCCTATTTCCTTGCTGAATGTGGATGAGTTTGTAGTTACATTTACTCATTTAGTAGTAGGATACTGGAATCGAATATTCTATAATTTAGAACACACATGGGAACCAAGTGTGGGGCTTTCATGAAATCCTTACCTGAGCCCTTCTTTTAGAGGTTTGGATTCTGTGAGTCTGTAATAGTCCAGGACAGACATCTCAAATTTTCTCTAGTTGGTAGCAAGGATGTCAGTCATGGCCATAAACCAACTAAGAGCATCATCTCTACCAGTGAAATCTTGGAACCATCAACCTCAAGCACATAGGCATCCAGAAGATTGCCCCTAAATATACAATCTCAAGGCAACACCCACCCCCATGTTCCTCGCAGTGTTTGAGGGACTGGGCTCTCACTGCCGCTGTTCATCTTCACCATGGAATGGAGCCAGGACACAGAGGTCATCGGATCCTTGCAAACCCATAAGACACTCTCTTTGACTCACCTGATTCGCTACTTGCAGAGGCTATGGATGTCACGGTGGAGGCTGTGGGGCTGGTAGTGGTCAAGCCTGAAAACATTTCTGTAGTTCCTGGAACTAAGAATAGGTTTGGACTTGAAATATTAGGCATGTTTCTCATGACATTACCATGAGTACTTTGCAATGTCAGAAAAGGAAGTTGCAGGCACTGCTCTCCAGATGTCCTCAGACCTGTTTCCAATCCCAGTTAGAGACTTATAATATAAATCTGCACATTAAGCAGGAGCGTGAGATGCTATGGCAACATGTTCGGTACAACTGAGTTGTCAGAATCTATGGCTATACTGCCCGAAGCTCCAAGTTTTGCTCCTGGTACCTGATGTACATCCACAAGATATTTAGCATAAACTGCCATATGCTCCCTTATTGTGCACAGTAACAGTGTGTTCATCTTAAGTTTGTGTCTGCTGTGGGAAGGATCAGAGACCTACTCAGAGGAGACTGTTAATAAAAGCAGTATGACAGAGACAGGAAAAGAGGTCAAAGGATCAAACTATCTCTTTTTGAAGATGCTAAAATAAGAGACACTAAAGACTCCACTGAAATCTCTTAGAGCTGATGCATGAATTCATCAAATGGCAGGATACAAGACTAGCATGCAAAAAACAGTAGCTTTCCTATATACCAACCATAAACACTCTAAAAGAAGAAATCAGGGAAACACTTCCAGCCACAATAGCCACAAAAATTAAAAAGAATATCAAATACCTGGGAACCACCTAACTAAGGAAACAAAAAACCCCTACATTACAACTTGAAAGACAATTGTTAGGAACATAGCTGAAACCATTTTGTGCAACTCAAATCCATTTTATGGGGCATGAAACAATATGATGACTGAGCTTGCCACCAAGTAGCTCTGCTAAGACCTAGGCCTCAGAAACAAGCCTCAGGCAGACCACTAGAAGGCTCAAATAGGAGCCTAGCCCTGGAAAGACCTTAATATGTTAATAAACTCACCCCAAGTTTGTGCTGATATGCTGGTAAACCAGCCCTAAGCTGTGAGGCCTAACAGCATAAAGCTACCATCCAATAAGATGATACCAAACTTGGAACTTTGGGAATGGCTTCCTAGACACAGCATCTCTAGGCTTGTGTTGATACCCAGTCAAGAGGACTTAAGACTTTGTGTGTGGCCTTGTTTCAGTGACCACTGAACTACTGGTACTATTGCTGCCTCAGACAGGCCTGTGTGGTAGCTCTAGCTGCTAGCCTAAGCGCTCAAGGACTTCCTAGGACCTCCATCAGTGCCATCCTCCCAAGATGCCACATCTGAAGGACTTTGGCAAATGTGGGTTGAGACTGCAAACTTCCAAATCATCAAGAGAGATTTAGCAGTGGAAGCCTCCAGTAGCTTCTGCTCAAAAACTGCTCCCTGCTTGGTAAGGTACCTTTTTAACTTTTATATTATCAGGATACTGTAAGGAATGTTTGTGTGAGTAAACTGAGCATATCAAAAGACCAATCTGTGTGGACTTGGGTATGACTGAGTGCTTTACAGCTCATAGACCATGCTCACTGCAACCATGGAGAGAGAAATTGAGGAAGACATTGGAAGACAGAAAGACCTTCCATCCTTATGGATAAGAAGATTTAGTCTTGTGAAAATGATCATTCTGCCAAAAGCAGCCAACAAATTCAATGAATTCCCAACCAAAATCCAATGCCATTCTTTAGAAATATAGAAAAAGCTATCCAAAAGTTCATATGAAGCACAAAAGACCAAGGAAGAGTGGGCAAAATAATTCTACACAAAATACTAGGGGAACTATTACTGCACTTTATTTTGGATTGTACTGCAGAGTCACAATATTAAAAACATTATGGTATTAGCACAAAAACACACATGGGCCAGGCCAGTGGGACAGAATGCAGGACCCACACATGAGTTTATACAGTGACATATTCTTTCAAAGACATCAAAATATGTACATTGGAGATAAATAGTCTCTTCAACAAATGGTGTTGAAAAACTTGAATCTCAATCTGATTGAAAATGAAACCAAAATTCTTATCTCTCACTGGAGTTAGTTTTTGTCACTTGACGTGAACTTAACATAATAAGAAGAAAAACCATTAACCAAGGAATTGCTTTTGTTAAATTATCCCATGGGCAAGATCGTGGGGCATTTTCTTGGAAATGAGAATTTTTTGGCTCTTTCAATAGAGGATACAAGGAAATCAATCAATAAATAAATACCAAAAAAACAACAACCCAATTAAAAATTGGCTATGGAATTAATAGAAAGTGCTCAAAAAAGAAATACAACTAGCTATAAAATGTTTTAGAGAGTGCTCAGTGTCCTTAACTCTCAGGGAGATACAGATGAGAACTTCAAGGCCCACCTCACCCCAGTCAGAGGGACCTGCACTCAATTATCTTGGGAGTATAATCTGAAATTTTCCTGTTCTTTCTTGTAACAAATCAGATATACCAATCAAGTCAAAATCATTGTTTCTTTGGTTCTTGATCCATATAAACCAGGTGACTCCTGGTTATAAACACGAGTCTATTCCATTAAGCACTCTTAATAAGTGCCTTAAATAGGTATGGCAAGCCTGTAAGCTTTTTACTAGCTGATCTTATTTATATAGTTGAATTTCCTTAATAGTTTTTCCCTGCTTGCTCCTGCCTGATTCTTGTCTTGTCTTCCAAGTGTTTACAACTTTAGAGTGAGTTGGGATGAGAGGGTGTGCCTCCAAGACTGTCTTTCTTACACTTTTTACATAATAAATATTTTAGTTCTCTCCTGGCCTTTGGGGCACTTGATACCACCTACATACTCTTTCTCAGATCCCCTTGAGAAACTTTACTTATGGCTAAATCGTGAACACTAAACCTGTATGTCTACAGGCTAGAGATCTGTGTTCCCATAATACCTGTTCCTCCAGATGTGTTTTCACCAGCAGTTCCAGTGGTGGCTGTATCTTCCCTGCCACTTGTTCCTGAGGGAAGAATAAGAGCCTCATGCATTCAGGTAGCTATGTAGAAGATACTTTCAAGGAAGTTCTTACCTTCACTCCTCTCATTTCCTACATTTTGGTCTATGTTTAACAAAGTATTTCATTATAATACTCTGAGCTCATTACACTATTCCAATGCATTAGCAAAGTTTGTTATCACCCCACAGTTCCACAAAGGACCTCTAAGGAAACCTAGCCTTGCTTGTTGGGTCTAAATTGCTAGTGGTCTTAGTAGCTGATACCACTCTAGGAGTATTGCTCCTGTATAAGCCTGAGGTTAGCTTCATGGATTCTTCTTTTCTACTTACTAAACACAACAGAAGCTCTGGTCTAACATTTGCTAGCTTTTCTCAAGTATGAGATGATAGATTTACATCAAGTTTTAACCTCTTGGGCTCTTCTAATACTTTATCTAATAGCCAACTTTTGGTGATTTTGTGCTCACCTAATAGGCAGTACTATTACTCACCCGTGTTTGCTGGGCTTGTGATTCCAGTACTTGGTCCCCTGGGCGTGCTGCCTTTCTCACCGCTAGTAGTTGGTACGGACGTACTAACCATTCCTCCTGATGAAAACAGCACGATGCTCATAAAGACATCAGCTAATTGACTTTGCTTCATAAAAACCCAGCACTATTACTCTCTTTTCATTTATGTTGCAGTTTAAGTGACTTGTATCTCATAACCCAAGTGGCTGGCATATGATCAACAAGCCACACTCAGACTTTCTACTACACCTATTGTTTCTCAGATAGGGATATTATTGGAGAAGGATCAGAGTGGGCCTAAGGAAGAGACCTCTGTGAAAGACTCAGCCTGGTCCCATGCAGGGCTCCATCTGGACACAGATGCAGTCATTTTCACCTGTGCAGACTTCTTACAACCTACTACGGCATGCCAAGGGGGTGGGCTGTCACCAAACAGAGCCCTAGAACACAAAACTGTGAGCCAAATGAGTCGCTAGCATGTCATCATGGAGGAATCTTGGATTTTGTCCAGTATTCCAGGTGACTTAGCCTAGGCACCAGGTCCTTATTATCTTGTATTCTCCACAGGGTAAACTTGTAGTTGAGCAGAAAGCGAGGGTTGCTTGTACAAGTGTGCTACAAAGCAGTGCTTTGGAGATTCGTTACATACCCGTTGAGAAGACTGTGCCAACTGTACTTTCACTATTAGCTTCTGTGGTTATATATTGAGAAGTTCTGGTCAATCCTGATAAAGGTTAAAAAAAATCAATAATCCAGGAGGAAAATGTACCATAGAGTTCCCACCCTCAGAGACTAGAAGTATATAACTGTAGCACGATACATATAAATAAATCATTGAAAGGTTAAGATACATGGGAAAACCACCCACGTCTGATGTTTATATGTGAAAACCACTATCTGGGTAGCCTGTCTGAAACCAGCTCCTTGGCTGGGACCAAGATTCTTTGTTCGTCATTAGTGTACCTGTTGTGAGCGCAGAACTAAAGCTTGAGCTTGGGGCTGCCGTGGAGCCTGCACTTCCTGTCGTGGAGAGATCAGGAGCTGAGGTTCCAGTAGAGTCTGAGAAAACAGGAGAGGACTTTCTCATCTAATGTCACATTGGACTTGTCACCAATGAGCAAGTTAACTCTCTAATCTTTCTACTATAAAAAACAGGATAAATAAATTCCCATTCCTATGCACACTTCCCTGCAAACTGCTGATAATATTTAAAAATTATCCTTCAAAAACCTTGCTTTACTTAATGCTCTTTTTAAAGTTTTGTTCTGATTGTTTTGCAAAGACATTTTTCAGCAACTTTATTAAATTATACTAATGCTTACTGTTAAGGGCCAGTTGACTCTAGTTTCCTTCCTTTTCCTACTTTAGTATCATGTTAGCCTCTGATCATGTCCCAAGCATGTCATAAATTATTTTCATTGTTTCATGAGATGCTTTCAGAATTGGCTGACCATAACATGTCTCATGGCAAGTCCCAATAGCTCTCTGACCACAAACCTTTCCTGCTCTCAGTGGGTGAACTAAAATGACTTCTCAGCCATTAGATACTTTCCAACATATACAATAGTTTGTAAAGTAGTGCTGAGCGTAGATAAATGTTTTATTTAATATCGAATAGCTTATAATCTAGGTATAGGTTTAGGTTGAATTATCGATATTTGTGTAGCTTTTAAAACAGTGAGGTCATGATACGCTTTCTAGTGCACATGCACATATACTTGTTGCCTGCTGTTCATGGCACCCTACAAGTGAACTGTTGGCTTAGCTCACAGCTCAACACCCTTGCTTCAGTCACCCCCAGTTTCTCTGACTTGAGTAAGGAGCTTCTCCCTGCAGACACACGCCATCGTGAGGCTCCTGAGATGCACATCACTTTCATCTGCTCTTTACTGCGTCTTTAACAGGGATCTTCCTCACGACACTGCTGGGAAGTTAGTGGCTGTGCTTCATTTTCATGACGTTTCTCCGCACAGCTCTGCCTGGCCTCCAGCTTGTGATGCTCCTGCTTGGCCTCTGTGTGACACTCTTGCAGGCATGTGTCACCACGCCTGCTTAATTCAGTTTCGTATAGCCAGTGCCAATCAAAGGGCCTACCAGATAATAAGCACTCAGTAGACATTTGTCTCCTAAATAAGTGAAAGTCGTCAAAATACTCTACCAATTTTTCATTCCAAGAACTGGACATGAGGATATTAAGTGTTCAGTTCAAATTTCTGCTGGCCAATAACACAACTAGAAATCAAGTCAGCTCTCCAGTAACCAGGATTATCTCCACGCTGTTTTCTGTGTGACTTGGCCTCTGTATCCTATGTCACTTAATAAAGTTTTGAAGTTTTCTTTTTTTATCCATGAACCATACTGGTGGAAATACTAGACATACACATGGCAGGCATTGAAGAAATGAAACAATATGTTTCTGGTTACTTATGAAAATGGGCATGGAGCAATAAACTAACGTCCATTTTCATATCACATAAAAACCAAACATAGCACTAGAAGACTTAAAAGCACCCATTATGTAGTTATGTATTCTTCATATTTCAACAAATGCCATTCACCTTTTGAACCCTCATTGTCAGTAAAGAGAAATGCGATCTGTCTCCAAGCCTACTATTTTTGCATAACAGTCACACTACAAAAAGAAAAGCCACTTCTCTTTGGAGTGTTACCAAAATTTCTGTTACTTGGCAAGGTGCTCATTAAGTAAATTTAATTAGAATGGCCAAGATCAAAAACACTGATGACATCTTATGCTGGAGAGGTTGTCAGGTAAAGGGAACACTCCTGTATTGCTGGTGGAAGTGCAAGCTAGTAAAGCCTCTCTGGATATCTGTATCTCAATTTCTCAGAAAATTAAGAAACAACCTTCCTCAAGACCCAGCAATACCACTTTTGGGTATATATTCACAAAGGCTACTCAGTTGTGCCACAAGGACATATGCTCAACTATGTTCACAGCAGCTCTGTTTGTCCTAGCCAGAACCTGTAAACAGCCTAAATGCCTCTCAATCAAAGAACAGAAAAGGAAAATGTGGTATATTTACATAATGGAGTACTACACAGCAAAGAAAAGAAATGACACCTTGAAATTTGCAGGCAAATGGATGGAGCTAGAAAACATTATATTGAGTGAGGTATCCCAGATCCAGAAAGACAATTATCACATGTACTCACTCATAAGTGATTTTATAAAACATAAAACAAATAAAACCAGCCCACAAATCACAATCCCGGAGAACCTAGAAAACAATGAGGAAGGAGAGACATACATGGATCTAAGCTACATGGGAAGTAGTAAAAGACAAGATCTCCTGAAAAAAAAAGTTTAAAAAATGTGTTGGTGAGCCTTAGAGGAAAATGCTTCATTTTCATATGTATCATAAAAATAAAAGAATAGCAGTATTTTTTTTGTCTTTTAGATTTCAAAATAATCAATACTGCAGACAGCATACTTTCAGAGTCTCACTTTTGAATGGTTCTTACAGCTCCTCAGGCAAATGGACATTGGCCTATTATTTCTTACACTTAGTCAATGTCATGTTCTGCTGAACAGTCTGTACCCAGTCTAAGGTGCTCACATCATCAACAGAACCTGATCTGTGGCCGCTGTGCTCCCGGCATCCACGATGATAAATGAGTGGTATTATCCACACCTCAAATTCATTATTAGTTTAAAGGTTGTGAAAGTCTCCTCCTTTGAATGTAATATGAGCAAAGTTAAAAAAAACAAAAAGGAAGAGGAATTGTAGATGAGAAGCTAGGCCTTCCATCATCTGATCATCGCCATTTAAAATCCGTTTATCTGGGAGTTGATTTATTCTTGTGACACAACAAGCTACAGGGACATTATTAAGAAATGCTGAAAGACACAAATCATTTGACAATTTGATATTCATTTTATATGTGCAAGGGTTACTTAGCAAATTTAAAGTGCCCACATAACTTGTAGCACAATGGAACTATTTTAAAAGGAAAAAAAAAACAATAAAATTATTTTGCCTTTGTCTCCCTATTTTAGAACATCAACTATGGCTCTGTGGGTAGGAAGAAAACAACAATAGATAGGACCCTGATTCCTGTCTGTATGAAGCTGCAGGCATCTTGACAATCTTCTCTTCAAAACCTTGGCAACATTATTAAAGAGAATCTAACCCCTTCCTACAGTGTCAAACAGGGAGGGGCGTGTGGGGAACAATCCTTCATCAGAGGGTGTGAGGCTTGCCGAGAAAGTGAAGGAAAAGTACTGACAGTGCAGAGTGCAGCAATCTGAGTCATTAGCTGATCTCGCGATGCTACACTAATGAAGCATTTAGCCCAGTGGGTCTCAGCCTTCCTAACGCTGCAACCCATAACACAGTCCCTCATGTTGGGACCCCAACCATAAAATTATTTTCTTTTATAAAATTATTTCCATTGATACTTCATAACTACAATTTTGCCACTGCTATGAATTGTAATGTGTATACCTGTGTTCTCCAATGGCCTTATGTGAGCGACCCCTGTGAAAGAGTCATTTGACTCCCAAAGGCATTACAACCCACAGGTTGAGAACCACTGACTTCGAAACTACTAATACTGTAAGTCACAAAACAATCAGTGGGATTTCAGCAAAACTAAATAAAACGCTGGGATTCTTCAAGACAAAACATAAAGCATCACCAATAGAACAGTGAATAAAGTCAGTGGCAAAGTTATGGGCAGTCCTCCTGCCCAACTCAGCTCCACACTGAAGTTTGCATTCGTACAGTGATAGGATGTAGAAGAAACAGTTCTCATAGGCTCGCAGAGACAGATTTTACCTGAAGCACTTTACCAGTTGCCTACAAAAACCCTTTCCTTTCAAAACTCGGCTAGTTTTTGTGCATGCAAAGTACTGACAAAATAAAACTGAACGTTTGTTCAAAACTGAGTCCGGGAAGAATGAGATTGTGGTGACAAGGGAGACAGTCTGCAGCCACTCGATACTCACAGCTGCAACTGTATCCCCCACTGGTCAGCACGCTTGCTTACCTCTGGGATGAAAGCACCCATGGAAATTAAACAGTCACAAGACTCGACACTTTAGTAGGTAATTAACTAAATGGAATGTTGGAACAGAACCAGTTTGCTCATCTCAGAAACAAAGCTAAGCTCAGTGTGAGGATGTGGTTCACGGCTCAGGGTGCAGTTAATGCTGAGTAGAAATTATTTCGCAGTATACATGACATTATACAGAAAACCCACGAGTTAAAACTGTAAATTGGCCTGGGAACATGAATTGATGTGCCCACAATGCAACAAAACATCTTGAAGTGAGCCAGTCTTCCGAAGATTTTTAGTTCTTGGTATGGCTAATGATAATCCAAGAGAATATGAAGTTGGCAAGAATAAGCATGTGGCTCTAATTTCAAAAATAACATACCCATCTTAACACTTATTATTGATTTGGGGGTGGTACAAGCTACATCACACTTGTGGATGTCAGTGGACAGCCTGTAGCCATTGGACAACAGGGATCAACCTCAGGTCCTCAGGCTTGGTGGTAAGCCCTTTACCAGCTAAGCCATCTTGCTGGTCTCATTGCTAATACTTTGATATAAGGAATTGCTTTTAATTTTCTTTGTCCAACACTCATTGATTTGTATATAAAGGATAATGATTATCAAATAAATAACATTAAGCATTATAAGATGCTTTAAATTATATTTGCCATTCCATATTATAAGACATTATAATCTAAAAATCAGCATGTTTTTATAAATTTTTATTCTACAGAAGGAAGGTTATCGTTGATAAACAAAATACATGTACTCAAGGACTTATTAGCTTAAATAATATTCAAACACTAAGCCAATCATCCCCAAAAAAGCTCTTTGCCAATTTGCAGAAACTGAGTTACTAAATTTCTGTTTTAAAATAAAAAAAATTATTGTTTCAAATGTTCAACATGTTAGAATAACCCACTCATTTTAGAGAATTTGTCAGATACAATTGCATAGCCAGACCCTAGATGTAATTGGGAATACTAGAATGAAAAACCGGGGCAAGCATCTTTAGAAGCATGCCTATTTTAGAATATATAAGTTATTAATTCAAAGAAAAAAAGGAATCAAGTAGGTTAGTGAGAGGAGACCATGAACATGGTGTTTTAGAAATAATGTAGATTTGGAAGGGCAAATCTCTTTATGATTTTCTTATTATTTGTGTGTGTGTGAGCATAAAGGTAGAAAGTCATAGTGATGCATTGGCTGGTCACTTTTTCTCAAGCATTTTTCCTCATATTTTCATTTGTCTAAGGTATTAGACTACTCAGTGATTGTTAATCTTTAGGTGGATAAACTAGGAACACTGAATGGGAGAATTCAGACCTCAGTAGTTCAAATAAGCAATCAAACAAATGTTTATACTATATGCAAGCTACCTTAGGTTTATACCTGAAAAATCTTTTTTTTTTTTTTTTTTTTTTTTTTTTTTTGGATTTTCGAGACCGGGTTTCTCTGTAGCTTTTGGTTCCTGTCCTGGAACTAGCTCTTGTAGACCAGGCTGGCCTTGAACTCACAGAGCTCCGCCTGCCTCTGCCTCGAGCTGGGATTAAAGGCGTGCACCACGACTGCCTGGCCTGAAAAATCTTTTGATTTAAGTAACTTTTATAAGGTTTCTGATGTATCTTCTATTGCTTTGGTGCTTGATATTATAACTGCTGGAATGGGTGCTGCTTAATTTTTGAGAAATCAATTGAAAAACTAAACTTTGTATGGAGGAATATTATGTTCCTAAGAACAGGTATGGTCATCCATAAAATAGTTGAACTCATAATTATTAGTTCAGAAAACTTTGGTCACAAAGGCAATGTAAAATGTGGGAATGAAGTTCTAACAATTAGAACTCACACATAAAAGTCAGAAAACATTGTGTGGTTTTTTTTTTTTTCTCAAAAACCTTCCCTAACACATATTTTTTTTTTTCAAATACAGAAACACATGTACTTCCTACCACACCGTGATCACAAAGGCACAAACCTTGGGAGGTAAGGCTGCTGGGTCTAAAATGCCCTGCTGGCGAAGGCTTACCTGTACTTGGGCTGCTGGCCAAGGGGGTCACAGCTGTGCAGAGGAGACAAATATTTTGGAAATATAGGTTAAAATTACATCAGTAGACAAAGCTAAAAAGCCTTCATATAGATAAGGTTTCCAAAAGTGTACATAAATTACTGCATTGCTCAGGCCCATCAGTCAGACTCTTACACACTTCATTAAATGTTTGTAATTTCATACCTACGGCTTTAACTTTATCCATGGGTGAAAATTTTAGCTTAGGATTTGTTAGCATAGTTGCTACCTTCTAGCAAACAACATGTAAAATGTTCTTTGGGGGAAGTTAATCATAGGGAACGTGCTCTTTGCCCGCAGTTCCACCAGATGACAACCCAGCTACTTAGCATGAACATTTAGGAGATGAAGAAATGAAGATTGACAGATTGGAGGCAAGGCGCACAGGCCTGAAACTGACATTTGCTTTGCTCTCAGTGTACAAACTAAAAATAATACAAACATTTTATTCTTAATTACCTGCTGAGGTGCTGAATGAGGAAGTAGCTGTGGTCATAGAAACTGTTTGGGGGACACAGTATTTAGGGAACAAGTTAATTGAGGAATCTTTGTTAGGGCATTTCTTTCAAGAAATACATTGTCTTCAACTAAAATTAAAATTTATAAATTTATCTGTAGAAATCAAGGGACAAAAAAGCCTTTGTATATAAATTAGTACAAATAGCGCTACCTATTCTATGTCCACAGAAATAACTGTTTTCTGTCATGATCAGACAGCTCGTCTTCTCAGGAACTTTACAAGGACCAAGAAATGCAGTTCAGGAACCTGCTACCCAATAGTCCAGTCTCAGGAAAGTAGGCAGTAGTAGTTTTAGTGCCTACAGCACTCTGACAAGGTCACCTACTTTATGTTTAACGCCAGAGTCTAAACTCCCAAACCTCTTGATTGTGCAACCTCCAATCAGTTGTCTTCTATAATCTAAAATCCCTTCTATACCATAGAGAGAGGTGTGCTGGAGTAACCCCAAGAGTGTTCAAATTATCAGGAAATTCAAGGTTTCAAAACTTAATTTTCCCAGAATTCTCTTGGATGAAAATAAATTAAATACCTCTACCAAATAATATAAAGACATGGTTTAAGAATAAGGAATGAACTATTTCAATTTTCAAATCATCTCTAAGTCTGATCATAATTTTCAAATATTTATATCATTAAGATACCACATTCACCTCATTTTACCCTTAATTTAATTAACACCTAAAAATATCAAACTCGGGGTGATGATATTTAGTTAAGTAGTATGGAATATTTATGGCATGTTGTAATTACTTTCCTGACTTAGTTTCTAGAAATATGGTGAAATGATACTCTGGTATTTTCTAGTAGCAATTTTAGTTTACACTTATATCATCTGGTTTACCAATATTTTTTACTGGCACAGAATTGTATGAAACCATAAAGAAAGGGTGTTGATGCAATGATAGGTTCAATATTTAACACACATTTGTAGCTTTACCTGTTGTTGTTGAATTTGTAGGCTGAGTCTCTGAAATGAACACAGATGACCATTATTGGCAAGGATTGAAAGTACTGACAACGTTTTACATCTTAAGTCATTTAGGAATCATGTGTCGTTTGCTTTGTGTCTTACAGTTCTTAATACGAAGCGAGAATATTTCTTTCAGGATTCATTTGTGACATATGTGTTTCTCAAGTGTCCCTGAAGCCCTTTTATCCTATCTATGTCCTTTCTCTTCCATCCCTTCATTAAATTGCCTTGACTGGTGCAGCTTCATCCTCTTACTTCCCTAAGCATACAGATGTCAGGGGATGCATGCAGTAGGGAAAAACACTCACAACTATCAGGGCACACATGCAGTAGAAAAACACAAGAATCTGAAGTTAGAGCATGTATGCAGTAGAGAAAACACAAGCAGCAGGTGCCAGGCATACATGCAGTAGAAAAAACACAAGTTACTGGAAATGCTTTTTCAGCACTGGCTTTGAGGAATGACCCTCTATGAACAGTCATGCAGTTGGAAGGGTGCCAGTCCCATACAGACAGTCCAAAGCCTGCTCATGAACTTCTATTTTGTTCTTGGTCCAAAAGGGCCCATGTCTGTTATCTCACCATTTCTAAATGAAGTGGAGGAAAACGAGTCCTTACCATTGCAGTCCAACTCGCCAGCATTACAATAGCTGAAAGTTAAATTAGGACAACAAATTGTCAGGTGATGGAAACGAAACAGAACCGAGAGAAGAGCGTTAGTTGCCTCCCTTGGATCACACCGAGTTCAGTTGCTTGTGTGCTTGGCTGTTTTTCCTGCTCCTTTCACCTCAGAGTTTGCGGGACTGAATGATGATTTATGGTCCAGCAGCGAAGTTAGCTTTAAAATTAGCTGCCTCAATTTCATTACTTAATGAGTATGTTTCCCGAGTACAATCTCATCGGCATGACACTGTACTCGACAGTCTGAAAATACGATCCTTCCCCTAAACTACAGAGTGACTTTTCCTGTTATCTTCTGATAAGATTAAAGATTTTATAAACCATTGGGTTGTTTATGATCTTTTGTTGTTGTTGTTATTTTTGACTACAGGGTAGCTCGTATCACAGATGGAGCTGCACATACCATGTTCTTCCGCACTCATCCACAACAGCTCCCCCTGCTGGTATGATGTCATTGTAGTAGCAGCTGCACTCGGATAACTGGACACATTTCATAGTGTTCTCATCCAGATAGGGTGCGCTCTCGGGACACCTGGCATAACAGCCTGCAAGGAACAATAACCCACTGTTCATTCCATTTACCAAAACTTGCCAAACTTCACTCTATGTTTCTGAAGTTACCACAATGATTCTGTGAGCTGATGTGGCGGGTGGTGAAGTATCACTCTTATGAAAATGTAAGGGGAATGGGACTGAGGTGATACCAACCTAAGTTAGAAAAAATATATATATATATTATATAATATATAATAGAATACATATATATAATAGAAAGATGGATGGATGATAGATAAATAGATAGACATCCAATTTTTTCTTTTCATGTATTATCTTGTTAAAAGTATATCCAACTTTTCCTGAATAGTTTGCTACTTCAATGACGACCATGGAAACAGAAAGCAGGCTTTGGTTAGATACGTCTGTTGACTGTGGATAGCACTTCCAAACGTCTATTTTTCCAAGACAGAAAAGACGCGGAAGGTACACTGAAAGAGTTCAGTGCTAGACACAGAGGTGGCTTTAGGAAATCTATGCCTTTTTTTCCTGCCATGTCTTTCTTTCCAGGGGGCACAGTGCTAAGAATAAGGTGCTATTCAAGTGTGCGACACCAATGATCAACCTAATGTCAGAGTCCATCCTTTCACAAGTTGCTTTCTGAAACTGCCTTTTCAATGCACACACGTCATCACATGACAAAAATATGGAACGACAGCAGGGCTGCGGCACCATCCCCCTCCCCAGAAAGGACTTCTGTATGAAATGAAAGGTTCTATAGAACTATTGCTAAAACCAAGACCACTTCATTCAATTATAAAATTCAGACACTGGGCTGGCAGAAACAACTATTCTTTTGTTGTAAAGGCAGCGTCATTTTCACAACCCTTCAAACATGTCTTACCTTCCAAAAGTGAAGAAAACTTCTGCCCGATGACCTGGTCTTTGCATGTTTTGGCCGTCACTGTGCCGCAGGGTTCATAGTGCCAGCTGCACTCGCCGGGGCCATTGTAATAGTCACAGTACACGGCTGTGGTTGAAGCGCAGCACATTACTCTCTTTCCTAGCATGGCGATTCCCACCTTTCAATCTCCAAAAATACTTTTAAAGGGATCCTAGATGATACTAATGACAGACCTAAATATGTCCCATTCACCTTGTCAAGTCCCTTTGGCTACATCTAAATTGTCATATAGGCGAATACCACACACACACAAAGGGAAACATTACAGATTTAGTTAGGTCCTTCCTTTCACAGTCACTTGGAGATATTGAATCCTCATCTAGAGCCGTGGCTCTCAGCCTTCCTAATGCTGCAACCCTTGAATACAGTTCCCCATGCTGTGGTGATCCCAAGCATACAATTATTCTTAATGCTCCTTCATGTAATTTTGCTACTGTTAGAAATCTTAATGTAAACATCTGTGTTTTCCAATGGTCTTCAGTGACCCCTGTGAAAATGTTATTTGACCCCCAGAGGGGTCACGACCCACAGGTTGAGAACTGCTGATCTAGACTTCTGATTTTAATGTTCAAGCTTAAGTTGGAAAAAATAAATATGCAAATCAATGACAACAACAAAAAACAAAAACAGAAAAAAACTGATGGGTATGGTGGCTCACTCCTATAATACAGTCACTAAAGTAGCTTGACCAGGAGAATTGCTACAATGCCAAGGCCAGCCTGGGCTACAGAATGAGCTCCAGGGCAACCTGAGCTACAATGTATAGCCTGTCTCACAAAGAGTCTGAGAAAAGTAAATTTCTTTAATGGGTAATAGTCTTCAAATAAAGTAATTAAGCAGGTTGCTATATCACTAAACTAAGTAAAATGCAATATTTATCCTGCCAATGAATCTTATTTATTTAACATATCTCCAGACATTCATGCCTTGTTTACAGGGGGAAAGGGGTGGCTTATTTCTTTTATGGTTACGTGGCTCAGTGTGTAGAGATTCATTTTATATTCAAGTTCATTTTCCATAAGGCTTTGTGTCAAGGAAACAACATAAGTGAGGATTTCAACCTAGAGTGGTGTAAGAGGCTCATGCCTAGGACACACGAATACTCAGACTCATTACTCATCTGGTTTAGGCAGATGTAGTTTTCATCAGTGTTCAAAACATTTCCTCTGTGAATAAAAGCATCTTTCTCTAACTAAAACTGAACACAAAATGTTATACCTTGTCCTGTTTCTGTTGGGTATTTTATCCATCACAAACAAATACATTAAGATGTTTTCAACCCTCTCTAGGTTTGAGAATAAAAAAATCTGAGAGGAAGACCAATTGCTTAAGAAAGCAGCTTTGTCTAACTACAACATTCAGAAAACCTTGACTACCCAGGCTTCACTTACGGCAAAGGTTTGGCTTTCTCCATGAGACACAGACTCCGGCTGCGTTGCATGCCTCTGCGTACATTGCCACAGCAGTACAGAAGCCAAGGTACTTCCCTTCCATGTCACATGCACAGGCTTCTTCAATACATGCATTGTAGTAAGCCGTCGGGTCCACCTAGACAGAGCACAACACATGAGTGTCTGGGAAGGACCCGTGCAAGCCTCGGGGCTCAGAGCAGTGCTACCTTGTTGTGGCATTCCCTGAAGGTGTCATCCCTGATGATCTCACACTTCTTCTCGGCCCAGGCCTTGCAGTATGGGTTTGAGTCACATGGGAAGCTTTGAGTTACTGTATCTGAACACTCCTGGCTTGTTTTCCAACTGTTTCCAAATTCCAGGGCTGTGGAAGCTACCAAGGAATGCCTTGTTGTGAAGTCATCCTTAAGATCTCCATTGTTATTTCCACAAAGGCCGCACACTTTGTTCTGTGTTGATGTAAGGGGCAAAAATCACCACACTTGATCACATAATCATAGTACATGATTCATATGATCAAGGCACCTTTATTCCAGGAATGCAGAGATAGAGTGAATGACATTCAATAAATACAACACATTAAATTATGGACACAAAAACATAATTATCTCAATACACACTTTTGACAAAACTCAACATCCTCCAATGATATTTTGTTCATGCTATAACAAATAAAACTTGCCTGAAGATCAGAGTATGGAGTTAGCTATACTAGTTAGACATAGAGGCCAGGTAGTGGTGGCACACACCTTTAATCCCTGCACTCGGGAGACAGAGGCAGACAGATCTCTGTAAGCTCAAGGCAAACCTCAACTATATTAGATTGAATTGGTCTAAAAGAGAAACAGAGCTCACACCTTTTATCCCAGCACATGGGATCCAATGCCTTTAATCCCAGCATGAGGGAGGTGTAGACAGTAGTGATATGGCTGGGCAGAGAGAGGAATATAAGGCAGGAGGAGACAGGAGCTCAGATCATTCCGTCTGAGGATTCCTGGAGACAGGATCTTGCCCACTTTGGTCTGAGAATTCAATCAAGGTAAAAGGTCTCTTTAATGGCTGACTCCTTTACTTCTCTGACCTGTCAGCATTTATCCCAATATCTGACTCCAGATTTTGATTATTAAGACCAATTAGAACTCGTGCTACAACATCCCTTTATGATAAAAGTCCTCAAAATATGAGGAATAGAAGATATTAATCCCCAAATAACAAATACTATATATTATGAACCTACAGACATCACAATAAATGGGGCAAATTGAATACATTTCCCCTGTTGTTAGAGCCAAGACAGGTGTGTGCTCTTTCTCTGTTTTTATTCAATGCAATACTTGTAGTCTTAGAGCAGGAAGAGAAAGAGAAGAACATCCGAAGGTTATGAATAGAAAAGGAAGAAGTCAAAGTACCCACATCTGAAGATGAAATGACACTATACCTAGAAACTGGAAAAAAAATTGATGAACATCTTTAATAGTGTGGCAAAACACAAAGCTAATATGAAGATTCAGAAGTGTTTATATATACGGATTATTTTATTCAGGATCACTGTTGCTGTGATGAAACACATTACTAAAAGTGGATTTTCGAGGCAAGGGCTTATTTGGCTTACACTTCCACATCCCCGTTTATTATCAAAGGCAGTCAAACAGGACAGGAACCTAGAGGCAGGAGCTGATACAGAGGCCATGAAGGGGTATTACTGGCTTGCTCCTCATGATTTGCTCAGTCTGCTTTTTTCTAGAACTCAAGACCAGGAGCCCAAGGGTGGCCAGACCCACAATGGACTGGGTCCTCCATCATCAATCCCATACTAAGAAAATGCCTTACAGGCTTGCCTATAGCTGGATTTTACAGATATTTTTGCAATTGATCTTCCCTCTTCTCTGATGCTCTAGCTTGTGTCAATTTGACATAAAACTAGCTGGCACACTAGCAAACATTCTGAGAAAGAAATTTGAAGGAAAAGAGGGATGAAATAAACCTAAGCAAGGACATAAAAGATCTCCCTCTACAATGAAACTTCAAAAAATCAGTGAGAGACTCCAGACAATGGAAGGACTCCCTGTGCTTATGGGTTGGAAGAATTAAAATTGGGAAAATAGCCAGTCTACCAAAAGCAACCAGCAGATTCAATGTGATCCTAATAAACATGTCAATAGCATTCTTAAGTAGAAAAATCTATCATAATTTTCATATGGAAGCACAGGACATCCTGGGTAGACAAAGAAACCACAAATCAAAAAAGTACAGGGCTGCAGGACAGGGATCACCACATCTGATCCCAAGTTGTATGACAGAATCATATCAATGAAAACAATATGGTCCTGGCAGAAAAACAGATGTGCATATCAATGGAAAAGAAGTGAGGGCCCAGAAACAAAGCTACACAGCTGATTTAAGATTGCTAGCAGCCTTTCCAACAGCAAAACCAACAGCTACCTATAGTAACTGTGTGCAAGAGCAAGTGGAGCAGGAAGGGGACAGTGGGGACTAATAAGAGGTAGGAGGGACGAAAAAAGGAAGAGCAGTAGACTAGAAGAGAGGTTGTGTTCAAACACATTACCTACTTGCAAGGAAATGGCCTTACACAACCCTGTATGAAAATAACAAGTAAAAGAATCACTTGTACCTAGTACAATGTTGAGTATAGATGTATCAAAGAGGTAGGTGGTAGAGGATAGATAGATAGATAGATAGATAGATAGATAGATAGATAGATAGATAGATAGATAGATGATTGATAGATAGATGATTGATAGATAGATGATAGGTGATAGATAGATGGATATTAGATAGATAGATAGATAGATAGATAGATAGATAGATAGATAGATAGATGATTGATAGATAGATGATAGATAGATAGATAGATAGATAGATAGATGATAGATAGATAGATAGATAGATAGATAGATAGATAGATAGATAGATAGATAGATAGATAGATAGAGGATAGACCGCCATAAACATCACAATTATAAATACTGTATCATACTGGATTTCATTTTTAACAGACTCAGAAGTTGTGTGCAAAATGTTCCCATTTAGTTTAAGGCATCTTATATTATAACATGATCTAACGTCAAGCATTAAAAAACAATTTGGGGGGAGAAGGTTTTTTTATTCCATAGTCCTGCCAGTCCAGTCATGGAACTCACTGTGTAGACCAGGCTGGCCTCAAACTCACAGAGCTCCACCTGCCTCTTCCTTTCAAGTGTTGGGACTAAAGGCATGTACCATCACACCTGGCATAATAAATGTTTTTAACGATGAAAAATAGATTTGTGAATTTTAAATTATGCATGTATACACTCATATTTTCAGAGTATCTACTGCAAGAGATGTACTTAATTCAAAACATATAATTACCTTAAAATGATATCATGTGATAATTCCAAGAAAGCAGATACAGTTAGCCTAGAACGCCTCAGTTGACAGCATTCACGGTTGCATTTTTGGTCACTTGATTATAGTTAAAGATGACTAAAGAGAAGTTGTAGGCTCATTACAGTGACTGAAGCCCTAACCTGCTTCTAAGTGTCAGATTCCCCAGTGTTTGAGAGAGGTATATACCTGCCACCTTGGGTCCAGAATAACAGAAACTTTGGTGTATTTGTCCCAGATCAGAATGATCCCATTCGGAAGTTTCACAATCAGGTAGAGGCCAACAGTATGGATGGAGTACAAGGTCCCGTTGAGCTCACAATCCTTATTTTCAGTGGTTTGAACTGCTGTCACTTTACCGTCTTGTAAGATGATGTTTTGATCCTGTAATTAGAAACGAGATTTTACAAAGAACCCGCTCAACTAGAAAGTTCACCGCCTGAGAGGAGATTCAAGCAAAGCGGGGCCATATCAAACCTGGAAGGCCACTATGATTTTTCTGGAGCAGGTAAGCCCATTTTCGCAACATGGGACACTCTCAGTTAAAACACGGAATGTGCCATTTTCTTGACCACAGTAATCCTGTTAAAAGTAAATTATGAGAGTCCATTAGTTTCAGGAACATAGACTTCAACTGCAACATCTAAAATGATTTCTTAAATTCAATACGTCACATGGTGTGGTGGAGAATTCCTAAACGTGCAGCTGGTTGGCTCCATCTCTGGCCAGGCAGCTTGCAGAGTGCCCTCTAAATAGCCTGTTCTGATTCAAAGCTAATTCCATTGCTTCCACACAAGTTCAGATTTTGCCATAGATGTAGAAGTATTTGCATCATATATATATATGAATCATTGGTTTGTTTGGCTAAAGGTGGTTCTTTTGCTTCAGTCATTTATATGGAATTTGATAGTCAGTCATAAACAATCTACAAATAATAATGAATCTAAGCTTTATCTTTAAATGTTATCTTATCAAGGACCTTAATTGTCTCTAAAAGCATAAGCTCTGAAATCAGATATTTCATTCATTCACAATAACAGTCTCTAGCTAGTAGTTTAATGATGTGGGATTCCCCTCTGTATGCTGTGAATACCGTTGGTTAATAAAGAAACTGTTTTGGTGCCTGTGCAGGGAATAAAGGTGGGTGGAGAAAACTACTGAATGTTGGGAGAAAGGAGGCAGAGTCAGAGAGAAGCCATGTAGCCCCGCAGGACACAGACACCAGAACATACCCGATAAACCACTGCCATGTGACGATACACAGATTAATGGAGATGGGTTAAATTTATATGTAAGAGTTAGCCAATAAGAAGCTAGAGCTAATGGGCCAAGCAGTGATTTAAATAATATAGTTTCTGTGTGACTATTTCGGGGCTGAGCAGCTAGGAACCAACAAGCAGCTCCTTACAACAGTTTAAGATGCTTAATTCACTTAAAGCTCCCCTTCTCTATCTGCATTATAGGGGCAATAAAATTGTCTAGGTTTACAATGACTTAACAACAATGAATTGTGTCAGTTTTTCTTGGCAAGGAGCACTTGAGAAATTCTAGTCACCATTTCTATTGCTACAGCTAGGATAACAGGGTCTACCATCACTAACCACTTAGTGTGGGCTACAATGAGTGCTCCCACATGGCTTCCAGTGGGTGCTATTTCTATGCACATTTTATCAATACAGAATCTGAGACCTAAAGGAACGTGGCCACAGTCATACATCTAACAAAGCCAAGCCAGGAGTTAACAGAGCCAGCCTGACACTGGAAAATACTCTCCCTTCTAGAAACATATCAAAAGTTGTAAAAAAAAAAATAAAATCACATTTTGAAAATAAATTTCCCTGTACTCAAGAATAATTATGAAGGACAGAAAAAATGATGATAAAATATATACAAAATTACCTCAAGGAATGTGTACTGGCAGAGCCCATCAAAGCTGTAACTTTCTCCATCAAAGGTTCTAACATGTCCTTCCCCATAGATGTGGCAAGTACTTTGACATTCGTTTTGGGTACAGTTCCAAGACCCCTTTATGCAAGTACTGAAAGCAGAAAATTGAAGAGTGATCATTATCTTTGTCATAGTTCATATATTTTAGTGGTTTGTAAAAAAAGAACATAAAATGTTTCTTGGCTTAAATATTGAAGCTATCTAGATTATATTATCTAATGTTCATGGTGCTTTTTATGCAAAAAAAAAACATTATCCTGTGCTAACTTACACTGGACATTATTCTTTCAAACAGACCTAGGCACGACTTTCTCATTCCCATGAAAAATAACAGCAAACTATCTATTTCTAAATATCTAAAACTAATAAATTATGAAGTCTTTATTACACACCACTCATTGCAGCCAACAGAAGTAACACTTCCTTGTTCATATTCTCTGTCACCAAAAGAGCAGGGACAGTCATCAGGAGGTATACATATCCCTTTAGAGTTGCGGACCATTCCTACTGGGCAGTAGCACCCACGTTTGCATGGCAAGTCTCCCTACAAGAAAATGCGCAGAATCAATACTTCTGTCATCATGTGACTTCAGCAGCACCAAGTTAAGTGAGTAACTATGGTCACTGTACATCTGCAGCTCACATTTGGCAGTGAAAGAGATCATGCATATACAAGATGATCGAAATACTTTTCTTATAAGTTGTGGCTTCTAGTTACCCTGAAAACGTTAAAGTTTTTAAGGCTCCACTCTGATGGAATGTTACTGACCTGGAAGTCAGGTATGTTCCTGGTGCTACATGTCCTATCAGTCCTTCTCTGTGCCTTGGGATCTTTGCAGTCTACATACTCAGCACCCCTGGAGCAGTTGTCTGCAAGATCAAAAAGATATCATTGTTAATCCAGAGCTACTGGTCTATTTTTTGACCACTTTATTAATAGTTAGTTGGGTAAGAAGGAGGAGTTCTGGCACATGTCCTTAACTCCAGCATTTGGGATGCTGAAGTAGAAGGATTGCTGTCCTTTCGAGGCCAGTCTAGGGTGTTTTGTGAGAGGAGAGAGAGAGACAGAGACAGACAGAGAGAGAGAGAGAGAGAGAGAGAGAGAGAGAGAGAGAGAGAGAGAAGAAGAAGAAGAAGAAGAAGAAGAAGAAGAAGAAGAAGAAGAAGAAGAAGAAGAAGAAGAAGAAGAAGAAGAAGAAGAAGAAGAAGAAGAAGAAAAGGAGAGGTGAGGTAAGAAGAGTATAAGAGGAGAAAAAAATGAGGGTAAGGGTGGGAAATCAAATAAGCAAGTATTACAACAGCAATAAAAACCACTTACGTATGGTCAAATTAAGGGGAGTTTGGCAAAGAAGACCTCCATCCTGGCAGACACTGGAAATAGAAGAACACCATATATTTTATCTCTTCAAACACTGACATTTAAGGGCAATTCGACAAATGTGAATCAGTTACAAGAATATATATTTTTTTGCCAAATCATATGTATATGATTTGCCAAATTATAAGGTGTAACCTTACAAGTACTATAGGAAGGTGCAAGTTCTAAAAATGTCAAAGAAAACCTCACAGAAAGTTTGATTACAAGATCCAATCTAGCAAGAAATACAAAACACTGATGGCCAAAAGAACAAGGTGTATTTCAAAGGCTCCAAAAAATTTCCTGTGGATGCGAGCAGAATAATATACAAATGGAGACAGTGATAGTAATAAGTTGGGGCCAGATCTTGTATGGCCTTAAATGGCATGCAAGTACCTTTCTATTCTTTTGGCAGCTGTCAGCCATCTGTTTAAGAAAGCTAGTGGTTAAGAGATGTTGGCATGAGCTGATGGTGTTCTGGATCAATACTCCTGAGAGATGCCATAGCTGCTTGTGGTTCATTATCACTTGATTCTGAAATTACGGGGTGAGGGGGTAGAAAGCTCATCCTCGAACCCCAACCATATGCCTGTGAACTTGGAATCTAAGCCGCAGCCTGACCATTGTCTGTCTCTAACATAATCTTACACAACAGCCTCCATGGTCAATATTTTTAAGCATGTGCTATATCATTCTTTTCACAGAAATCATAGCAGTTTTGTCTGGAAAGACAGACCATTTTTAGGAGAATTCAAAGTTCACCCTCCTTTCAGTAGCTTTCCCAACTCCTCAGGCCATGGGTGCTACCACACGGTAACAGACACCTTGCTTAGTCTGTGTAGACAAGGCATGACTACTTTCTTTTGTAATTCTAGCAATAAATACAAGCCCTAGCAAAGGTGCTGAACAAGTATTCGCAGAATGCTACAGACTAAAACAGTAGATCATTATTTGAGTGTAAATTCACTTTACATTGTCTATTTATAAAAGCTACCAGAACACAGAGTGGAATAAACCACATGTATGGTCACTATAGTGTAGTAGATTGTGATGGACCCTCCAGAATAAAAGAAGCACCAACCAGCTGCAGTTACACATGGAAAATGAAAAGTATAGTAGATCTGAGGGAGACTTCATACAGTCAAGTGACTATTCCTCTGGAGAGAACACATTCCCTTGTCAGTGTCATCATCAGCATCTATGTTATCTGCTGTGGGTGTCAGAATGAGTGTCTATATAATCTACTACACACCAGCTATTGTCGTCAATAAGGATGGATTTGCCAGGTTGCACAATCTCATCATTAACATAGCAGTCACACTCAGACATCTGAACACAGTTCCCTTCACTGTTCTGGTACGTTCCCTCAGGGCAAGTACATCCGTCAACTGGAACATCTTCTATATCACAACTTCGGTCTCGTTGTGAGAGTGATCGGCAAGAGCTGTTGCAGGTTTTCACTTTGTAGTCAAACACGAGACCACTTGGACAAGAAAGCTCTGTGGGGGATGAAGCAAGAATGGTCCTTACGATCCGCGCACATTCTAGAAGAGGACTTCCTTCACACCGATGCTTAGAGAAAGCATAGTGGATTATTCAAATTTTAAGTTGTGAGTATGGAAAAAAGCTATTTGCTCATTGGTTTATTTTTTATTCTTCTTTTTCAGTCCATGTTTCAGACAAAGCCCATCGTCAGGCTAGGCAATACACACTGTTCTTGTGTAGCTAGTGTCCCCATTTTAAGGACAACTGTAGCATGCGCCATTAAAAGGAAGATAAATACTATTTCCATGCACAGGTAAGATCTGTACTGAGGGAAGAGAATGAGCCAATTCACAGGAGGACTGAAGCCCAGAAAATGGTAACTCTACATTAGAACAACAGTCTAAGCTGGGAGACAGCGTGATTCTCACAAGAAGCATGCCAAGGGCTGGAAGCTTTGAGTCCAGGGACATTGTCTGTGCTCCTAGAACCCTTTAAACCAGGAGAAACAACTGACAAGTTTTGCGTGATTTTACTTTATTTGATTCATTTGGTTTTGACCATAGAATATAGATTAGAAGGAGCAGAAGGGAAATACCAAAGAAGGTTATTAAAATTAGACAAGAAGAGAAAGAAAGGGCATTTCCTTGTGCTAAATTGATGTCATAGAAACTTTAACGTGATCAGCCCTCCTGCCTGTTGTACACAGACCATGAAGTGTTGAGGAACCTAGATGATATAGGCTTCTACAAATCTGCAAGCTTTTGTGAGACAGGATTTTGCTATATAGTCCAGGTTGACCCGCAATACATTACGTAGCCCAGGCTGTCCTTAAACTCACAGAAATCCTCCTGCCTCAGCCTTCCAAATGCTGGGAAATGGAGCATAAGCCTCAAGACATGACTTGTTGAAGATTTTTTGATTACTTCTTTTCTTTTCTCAGGGTAAATCTTTATGAAGTCATATTCAAAGAATATGATAAATATTTTAACTATAGTATTTGGGCTCCTAATTTACAAATGAAAAACTATGTAATTTCAGTATACAGTGATTGAGCATATTCCTATAAATACTTATCATCTTGAAAATATAAGTTAAATTATATATATAAAAAATAAAGTAAATATACATTAAATAAAGGAATGACTTAAAATGCCAAAATTTAAGATTTGCCATTGATCGTTTGTCAGAGGGCTCTGCATGCTGGGATAGCTCTCTGAGCTCAACATGGTATGGAGGATTCCCTTTGTGGCAGGACTCCATCCCCATCCTATTTAAAATAGTATCTCTAGGCCCAAAGGACTTCATTTGGAAGCTGTCCCTGAGTCTGGATACCTGACTTAGGTTTGGCCTTTGACATAGTTCCCGGCAAATGCTTCCCCCTGCTGTCTGCACATGATAATGATAATTACATATCGTGCTCCCGCTGTATGGTAGGACCAGCTGCCAAATTAGGTGATTCCCCAGCTGCTGTCTCTGTCTTACATATTCTCCTTACTCTGAAGTAAAATTGAGCTGTGACATCGGATCAGACTCGAAGAAGCCTATTTCTATTGCACTCATGGGCTGTACAAAGCCGTGCACATTGCCTCTGCTCCTTCTGTCCCCGCGGACTGGTGGCCAACAGACCACGAGAGAAAGGGAGACCCCATAATTGTTTGAAAAACATTCTTTACGAAAGTATCAGGTACAAGTTTGTCAATGTCTGTGTCTCCCCACCCCAGCACAGGTGCACGCAGGAAGCTGAGAGGGAAGCAGAGGCATTGGCTTCACCCCTACTCACCACAGCTCAGCTCTCCAGCCACTAGGTGGGATTCACCCCTACTCACCACACAGCCAAGCTCCCCAGCCCACTAAGTGGGCTTCACCCCTACTCACCACATAGCCCATCTCTCCAGCCCTCCAGGTATGTTTTTTTCTCGGCACATGCTTTCACATAGTTCCCTAAAATCGTACACAGGCAATCTTGACTGCTTTCACAAGAGCACGTGTATTTTTTGCATTCCTTTCAAATAAAAAAATATATATCACATTTGAAAGTTATTCATAAGAACAGGTAAAACCCCAGTATAATAGCTTAATGTATATCCAGGCATTCCTGACCCCAAAATTGTACTTTGAGACATTCAGAAATATTTTTTTAAATGTTTAAAATAGCTAATTAACTATCAATCTACTTTAAAGAAGCAAAAAAGAAAAGTTATTCAAGCTTTTTCTCATTTGAGATTGATTATTTTCCAACATTATATTTATAAAGTTAATTTATTTAATATTTAGGTAAATTATTAGACCTTAATTCTAATTTTATGCGTATAATTTAATCTGTTGACAACAGTAATAATTTGAGAATGATTAAGATGTGCACACTTTGTCAAAATCACCAAAGCATGTCCAATAAAGGCTGTTTGTGTCAGCTCATCACATACCTCATAGTAGAATTTAGGGCTCACAGTTTGATGACAGTCAGCAAAAGGCCCGCTTGAATTGAGAAGAATCCCACAGTTGCTGTCAGCAAACTTCTCTGGAAGGAAGTGAAAGCATCCAAAGTTAGACTCGGTAGCACCAAAGTCTCTTTAATTGAAAGGAAAGCTGAATGCCTCTCAGAGTTCTGCCTCCAGGAAGAGTTTTGCTCTCGAAGCGGTTGCTATGGTGTATCAAATTCCATGGAACTATGCTTAAAATACCACAGTGCAAACAGCACACTAGAAGTTGAGTCTTCAGTACTACTGACATTTTCTGTTAACCTATTTAACATTTCTCTGAAATGCAGTTTTGATATAAAAATGAAAACAGGTGATGTACGCCACATCTTAAATGTCTCTTTGCTGTGCATCAATGTCAATGGCTCACCTGCCACCTCTTCTGCATTACACGCACGTCACATGACACAGCATCACCAGGTGATGGAAATCAAATGCACTTGTTGAAAAGCACTTAACTGATATTTGTTTATTTATAAATATATACACGATACTAAATTCACAAAATGAAGATCTGTAAAATGATGATAGCCAATGCGTTCCATGATGATTTTAGGCATAAAAGAGTCTGAACTTCCGAGAGAGACACAGAAAGTAGCTATGGCTGATACCCTGGCAAATTGACAACAACCCGTCACTTATGCTTTTCCCAAAACTATTACTATTAATACGGTGTTCTCAAAGTTCAGCTTAATTTATGCTGCTATTAATTCAAATATAATACACCAAAAATCAGATTTATTTTATAAACTACTGCAAAGTGCTGGCCTCTTTTCTAGTGAACATAGATTAACTTTGTTCCTCATAGGAGACTTACTCTTTTGTGCCATCTCCTAATTCTTTAATTCTCTATTTCATCTAAACCTGGGATAATATAAGAAATGTTAGCTAGAGACAAGGTGATCTGATGTCTACATCAGGATAAGTCTGCAAGTGCACCGACTATAAACAACACAGCTTGAATCTCCATGAAGATTATTACCTGCTTCGATGCTGACACAGGAAGAGGGGCTCCCCTTAGAACAAGACATCATCTCCCAGGAATTAGCAAATGCCTGAGCTGTACTCTCCAGAATTTTCTGACTTGACATGAAATCATCTTCTGCTTTGTTGTTGTAGGAACCACAAAGACCTGCAGGATGTTAAAGTCACAGAGCAAAGGTTAGCATTTCCTAAGCAGCCTTCCGGTTGCTTTATTGAAAACATTGTAAAAAAAATACTTGAAATATGTTTTGTTAATACCGGCACACAGTAGTAAAATCTTACGTCACTTCAGACTTCATTCATTAGTCTTTCACAAAAATTCCAGAGCACAGACAACCATGTGCCATAATTGGTACTTGCTGTTTGCCATGGTAACCTTAGAAAGATGCATCACGAAAAGGCTATGTGCCTTCCTTGTCAGAGCTGTGCAATCCACAAGTTGCATTCTTTGTCTATATTAAAATACATTACCTTTCAAGTAAAGTATGCAGCATAAAACTTGTACCGTGTATGCATTAATCATTTTGTGGGACTTGCCATTTATTCTTTTACCATTTATGACGGTGAAGAAGAGCTCATTTTTATGATGGGAAGCTTCAGGAAAATAAATGAGCTTGTGGTGTAGTCTAAGGGCAAATATTAATGTTCCTTGTTCCTGAGTTTTAAGGTTATACATACTGTATTTTTATTTATTCAGCTACATGCCAAGGTCTTATTTGATTTACACTACTAGTAAAAGGATGTTGTAAACATACTTTCAAAATGTTAGCTGAACAACAGTCCTTAAATATTTTTAGATTTTATTTCATAAGTATGTGTGTATTGACTGCATGTATGTAAGTGTACCACATGCATGCCTGGACATGGAGTTACTGATTGATGGTTTTGAGATATCATGTGGGTGTTGGGAATTGAACCTGGGTTCTCTGCAAGAGGACCTTGTACCCTAAACCACTGAGCCATTTCTCTAGACCCAAAATAAAAGTCTAAATTCAAAAATTTGAAATGTGAGAATTGTTGAACATCCTTTGGTATTGATTCTGTGATGAGCCAAGGCTGACTGTTACACTGTTCTCTTAAATGCAAGTTAGATCAACAGGCTGAGCACACAAAAGAAAAGCCGTCCTATGTCCTAAGTGACCTTGAGGTGCATTATTATCTTTGACAGAGAGGTCCAGCACAAGTTCCAGTCTCTTAGGATGTAAGAGTTCTGTTCTCTGTGATATTATATTGCCACATTAAGGGCATAATGCTGGATCCTTGGAAATGATTCTGTTTGGAGGACTTACCGACAGTTTCTGTGAATGCGTCGGGAGGCATGGACAAATACAGCTGCATTGCAGGAGCAATTTGTATCTGCATCTTTAGGAGAGACAGCACCTCTGCTTGCATGTATAAAGAAGATGCATTGAAGATCTGTATTTCATCTGTTGAATGATAATTTTTCACCAAAATTAGCATGTCAGTTTGGGAAGCTGAGTAAATAAAGTCGTCTGGAAGATGTTTTTAGATGCTGTTGTTAACCTTACCTGAATAGTAATAACCTTGAATTACAACTCCATCCTTTGTGACTGTCCCATCACTATTGAACACAAATCTGCCGCCTGAAACAGACTAATATTTAAAACCCTTAGTTAGCTCATCATAGCTTTATTGTGCTACATGGAGCTGAATTTTTATGCCACTAAAAACATGTTGAGTTCTGTAGCATAGATTTATGAATATCTGTAAAGCCTTTCTTACACTATGCTTCATGCTTCCCAAATCAGCCATGGAAAGGAATGCTTGTTATCAATTTCCAGACAAGGAAACTGAAACCAAGATGGTTACCCTTTGTAAGTACCAACACCTAGGCAGGCATGAGCCCTTTAAAGTCCCAATGAACACCTAATGGAAAACCATGGTTAGCCTATCATTCACACACAAGTATTTATGCTCACTGTGGGCATATTCTAGGATCTTGGCTCTTTCTAACTTTTCTAGAAATAAAATTGTTTTTCTGACATCTTATTCATAGACTTAATTCATATAGCAAAGTCATAATTCTCCCGAATTCAGACTCATTGTGCACATTTGTATGGGAGGTGATGAAAGGCGTAGGCCACAGACTGTACAGGTGTCTTCCTAAATTGCCACACACCTTGTTCTTTTAAGACATAGCCTCTCCCTGAATCTGAAGCTTCTCCATTTGTCAAGACTGGCTCATCAGCAAGTCCCAGAGCTCTGCTCTGTCTTTCCCTCCCCTGTCCTGGAATTACAGACAATGTAGCCAGGTTGAACATTCTGTTTTCTCACATGCTGCTAGGGATGAAGCCCATGAAACGTTTCAACCAAACCATCTCTCCTGTGTGTGTGTGTGTGTGTGTGTGTGTGTGTGTGTGTGTGTGTGTGTGTGTGTGTCTGTGTGTGTGTCTGTGTGTGTGTGTGTCTGTGTGTGTGTCTGTGTGTGTGTGTCTGTGTGTGTGTGTCTGTGTGTCTGTGTGTCTGTGTGCGTGTATGTGGGGTACATGTGTGTGAGAGGGTACACGTGCCTATGTACTTTCCTTCAGAAGTCAGAGCAAGGCATTGCGTATTTTGCTCTATGACTCCTTGACTTATCCTTATGAGATAGGGTCTCTTGCCGGACCTGGATCTCACTGGGTTTTGGTTAGGCTAGATGGTCAGCAAGCCCCCATGATCATTCTCCCTTTGACACAGAGGACTGAGGTTATGGGCACATGGAGTCATGCCCAGCTATTCCAAAGTCCTTGCCATTGGATCTCAGATCCCCATGCATTTGTATCAAGCTCTCCTCCTCTCTAGGCCAACACCTCAGCCCTCTCCAGATTTTACTTAGTGAAATCATTGACCTGATGCTGCTCTGGCTGAACCTTAGGAAGGTAAATACTTACAGAATTTCGGAGAAGCGTAACACTCTTTAGGCACGAGCCTGTCTGACCATCATCACATGGACGAAGCTCAACACTGATAGAAATCTCTTCGTTCTGAAAAAAAAAAATTATGTTCAGGAATTTTATCACGTGTTAATTCTACATGATTTAGTCACAATGAACTTAAATCTGCAGTTTCGTCACACAAACTGCTCAGAGTCTAGAAATCTTATCCAGCCCCTGGTGTACCCACAGAAGAGACAAGCAATTTATAAATGGTCTGGACATCATGTGAAGCTATGCTCTATATGTGGACATTTCACTACAAATGTTTTTCTTTTGTCTTCACTCTTGAATCCAGCATAATTGTGGTGCTTTGTGGTGTTATTAGGAATTAAAGGGAAAATGGCTTTTGAATCCCTGGGACGTCTATAACCTCTGTACAGATACAATGCAAGAGGGTTTAAGCTGGGAAAGTTGTAAATTTTGATGCGCAATTTCATGAGATTTCTAGCTCTGTCACACAGGTTTCTGAATCACTGATCTGGATGCAGCACACATTCTATATTCTTTAGTAGGTTTCTCTTTCTCTTTCCCCATGCCAATCCTCACAGAGTGAACAAAGGGAGCATAAAAAGGAAGAAAAGAGACATGACTGGAATAGAGCTCTTCAGTAGTAAAAACTACATTTTGTGGAACTTGTCATATTAACCCACTCCTCTCTATTTGCAGTACACAAATTCAGCTCATTTTCATTTCTTCCCAGAAAGGTGAAAGACCATTCATTTTTCTCCCATCCACTGAAAATAGGCACTACAAAGTAGAACTGCCCTGTTATTGCACTTCAGATTACTTAAGATTTGAATACTAAGACGCGTCTAAATGCAAACCCAGCAGTTATCCCACAATGGGGCCACTTTGTATAATAAAGGCTAAAAACCAATTTATGGAAATAATGAAGAAAATACATCTAGGAAAGACAGCATCAGATTATGTCAAGCACAGTTGAGTATCCACAGACAGGCAGAAGAGTGCAGCGACTTTCCTAAGTACTTAGCGGCTTGTTCACAGATTCAGATTTTCCCTGCTGAATTTTGTTTCAGCCAGAAATTTTCAGAGTGTACATGATATAATATTACTATTCAATGATGTCAATGTCGATGTGTGACAGAAAGCAGACACTGGAATGTGTAATGAATATTCTGAAGGTTGTTTGCTTCTTCTTTGTTTACACAGGAACTCAGTATAAAAGCAGCTTCCCCCTGCCAGCTTGCTTTCCTAGTGTCAGAAGGAAGTATGCAAGGTCCTGGAAGAGTGTGGTTGTCAACAGTCTTATATAGCTGTGAGCTCTGTGAGTGACAGACAGCCATGCAAGAGATGCTTCTTGGTGCAGTAGTGGCATGGATGTTATGGGGCCAACTGACATCTTTCTAATTGGTTTTCAGTCTTGGCTTGCTTCATGAGCAGGAACACATGCCTGGAACTCTACCCTTGACCAAGAATCTGTGCTGGAGAGATTATACGCCCTTGGGCAGAACCTACTACTATTGTAAATTAAACTGCATCTAACTTCTTTCCAAGGCTCTATCCTTATACACATAGTTGAAAGTAGCTTCCACCTTTTATCAAAGATACCTATTTTCACAGTAGTTAATTCAGAGATTCAACCTGGCCAAAGTACAAAAACTAACTACTGAGTTATTATCCCTAATGTCACAATCCTTCTCCAAGAAGTCTCAAGGAACATTAGAAAAGCGGGGGAGAAAAAAGATTGTAGATTCCAGAAATTGTAAAGGACTGATACAAACTAATGTCTTCTGGACATGACAGAGCCATTTCCCTGATGAACAACGCAGAGCAAGTGTCTGTACAAGACCCATCTGACACGAAGCTGTCAGCATTCCTGTAAAGACAGGGGTGAGGCTCCCAAGGTTCCACTTCCGGCTGAGGAGCTATTGAAAGTTGATGGTTGCTGAGAGAGAAGGACTCAGTTTTCCTTATGAGTGTAGTCCTTAGTAGGTTGCTTATGTCCCAGTGGATGACCCAATACCCATGTGAATTATGGCAGCAATAATTGGACGCAATTGGTTATAAAGAAGAAGAGGAGAAGGAGAGAAAGGAGAAGGAAGTGAACTTGTTTTGGAGGGAAAAATGGGAAATAATAGATACACTCTAAATACATTGTATTCATGTATGAAATTACCAAAAACTCAATAACATAAAATGAATTGTGCTTTAAATTTGCTGGGAATTTGCTCAGTTTTTTTAGAGATGTTGTAGGTAAGTGCTTACGTGGAGGGCCAAGAAGTAACAGTCTCCAGGGTGGTTAAATACATTGTCATCAAAAGTAGTAATTAGGCTCCCTTCCACTTTACATATCCCAGGACACAGAGCTTTGGTACAGGACCACTTTGCATCTTGGCATGTGCTGTGGGAAGTAAAAATGAGTCAGAGGTCAAACCTTCTGCAGGCTGAGCAAACACCACCACATTAGAATATCACATCCAAAGATGCCATGCGAGCATCAGATCATTTCCCACCCAACAACAGCCCCGTAAGGTGTCTCATCCATATTGATATCGTGGCATTTCATTTATTTGTTTGTTTGTTTTTGTTTTTCAAGACCGGGTTTCTCCGTAGCTTTGGAGCCTGTCCTGGAACTTGCTCTGTAGACCTCGAATTCATAAAGATCCACCTGCCTCTGCCTCCCGAGTGCTGGAATTAAAGGCATGTGCCACCACTGCCTGGCAATTCATGATATTTTAAGCTACAATTTCTTTAAGTAAAAATAAATAACTTCATGAATTGAATTTATAACATCTTGGACACTGGATTTCAGCGGTTTGTCCATGTGCTGCATTACTTACAGGAAGGCAAAAGGCAAAAGTACAGTGTTCACGACTTTGCAAAGTCAGACAGAGATGCAAAGACAGTGAGCCTTATGAAGATGCTACTTCTCAAAGCATCCGAAGCAGAACTACCATATGACACAGCTGCCACCCGGGCATTGACCCAGAGAACTCCATCCCTCGCAAAAGAGACATTTGCTCCACCATGTTCATTGTTTTATCCTCTATAGCACGGACGTGGAGCCAACCGAGTTGTCCATCAACCGATGAATGGACAATAGCTATCTCGTGCATAAACAGAAAACTATTCAGCTCTAAGGAAACGTATACTCACAACATTCTCAAGAAAATGAGGGACTCAGAATGTCTAATATTATCAAGTGAGGTTAGCAAATCTCAGAAAGAAAGATACCCACATGTTTGCCCTCAAATTCAGATCTTAGCCTGTAGTAGATACATGTATAGCTATCAACAAACGCAATATGGTTAAAGTATAACACTAAGGAGAACAAGAAAGGCAATAAAAACCAAAATGCTTGCTAATGAGCTTATACATACTATATTTTGTGCAAGACCTTTGTATGACCTTTCAAGATCTAACGTATTCTCAATACAAAGTGAGCAGTGTCCCCATGTGATACTGTGAGGGGCTGTTCCGTTATTGGAAACCTAAACTTTAAATCATTTTTTTAAGTGTTTAAATATTCCTGTAGTTCTTTGTAAGCACTACGAAACTTAGTGTATTTACGGTTAATATTCAGGCATCTGTACTGGACTGACCTTGGGGTCCTGATAGGATACCACCTCACCTGCAGTCAGTAAGAACACCTCCTGTGCACACTCACTAAGGTCCCTTTTAAAAGGGCCCTGCTCACCCACCCCCATCTCTCTTTCTCTCTCTGTCGTTGGTCTCTGCTTCTCTGCCTGTCTTTCTCTCTCTCTCTCTCTCTCTCTCTCTCTCTCTCTCTCTCTCTCTCTCTCTCTCTTCCTCCCTCCCTCTGCACCTTTCTTTGTTCTTCCATTGCTCCTGACCCCAGAGGCCAGTCTCCCCTCCTCTTCCCCCTTTTTCATGCTCCCTTTCTCCTAATAAAATACCCTCCATGTGAACTCTGTTACATGGCACCTTTCTCGTGCCACTTTAAAAAAAAAAACAAGCCGGGCGGTGGTGGCGCAGGCCTTTAATCCCAGCACTCGGGAGGCAGAGGCGGGCGGATCTCTGTGAGTTCAAGGCCAGCCTGGTCCACAAGAGCTAGTTCCAGGACAGGAACCAAAAGCTACGGAGAAACCCTGTCTCGAAAAATCAAAAAAAAAAAAAATACAACAAACACAAGTTCAGTTATCTAAATAGTAGAGTGTAAAGATTAGTAGAAGTGTGTTCAAAATCATCACAATTTAAAAATTTCTGAGAAATCCTGGGGAATTGATTCATTGCCCTGAATCTGAGATTAACACGCCAGGAATTAGAAACATCGAACTGACAACTGTTTTGTTTGTTTGCCTGCTTGCTTTTTCCTTTTTTCCCATAACGTGGTTACAATTGTAAGAAGTATAATTTTTGCTGAATAAAATTTAATAGCTTCGAGCATGGATAAATCCTAGATGTTATCTTAATGACCATAAAATATAGTTGAAAAGCACACACATACCACTGAGAACCACAGGAGCCTTCTCGGACTTCTCCTGGCTTATACACTTTTCCATTAGATTCACAAGGACATTTTTCCCTTAATACACACTTTCCTTTATCTCCAATATCGTCCAGTAGATAACCTAGAATACACATAGAGATGTACTCTCAAAATTATACGAACATCAGTGAATTCTTTAACAACCGTAACCACTTCTGAAACACTTCTAAAGCAGGTGCAAATGAGCCCGGAAATGCTAAGTTCTTGTGTAAGGGATAGTTTTTCATTAGGATTGATAAGAATGGAGATGAAAATCTTCAGAGCCTGAGTTACCTGCCCGTAGAGACAGGACCTTCTCAGCCCTATGTAAATCAGTGGATTTCAGAGACACTCTCTACTCAGGGATAAAACACACGTAAGCTTTGAAAGTATCTGACGTTTCTCAGTAGGTTGCCAGAGGACCCATAAGAAGAATTCACCTATTGCAGTCATGTTTTGGAGCTGAAGATGGCTGGTCTTTGTCTAGTTTTGCTGTACTGGTGTGGAGATGTTCACAGGTAGCTTACCTTCTGGGCAGGTGCAGCCACTCACGCATTCGCTGTCTTGAAAAGGAGCCACGTTAGAGCAAGTTGGAGGATTTGAAGGTCCACATTCTTTGTAGATATGTTTTCCTGGACATTGCTGCTTTTCTGAAGATATATAGAAATAAATATGCTTATAAATGAAAGGAAAACAGAGTAAATATACAGTTCTCTAATGATCCTTCCAAATGGGATTCACTGATTCTGCTTTTCAAGAAACGAATCAAATCAATCTCTAAAGAATTAAATGATGTCAACTTCTCAAGCATTATTTCACTGAGTAATTTTTAATTTAGAGGAAAGGTAAAGGGCATCATTTAATTTCATCTCATGTTGAGTTTGATATGCCATTTTATAGAGATTAACCCAAGCATCATCAATTGTATAAATTGTACTTATACACTTATAAAGCTCATATTTACAGTTTACTAATCTTTTTAAATAAAATAATACTTTATGAGTAGACTATTAAAAATAACCAGCTACTTTTTAATAGGATTTACACTTCTCCCCTTATAGTTGCTGATGATCATATCAATTAAGACCTTAACACAAAACCCTGCAACAGGGCAAATCATATCACAAAATGAGCCTCAATCTCCTCATAAACATACATTAGAGAAAAGACTCCATTAGCTGGGCCTTAGAATCATTCAGGAAAACTGTTTTCAGACATGCCTTGAGATATGAAGTGAGTCTTTTAAGAAGGTATTTTTTTCATAATCTACCATTGTTAAAGAAAAAAAAAATCACCTACCACAAACTACAGCAGAATCATCTCGCCAGTGCTCGAAGACGCCAGGTCCATCATAGGCACAGAGTCGGGCCAGCTCAGAGAAGGTGTCACATGTCGAGTCCTTGCCGCCTCCAGTTTGACAATACTCATCAACACACACCTGTCTGTACTCACTGGCTAAAGGGGAAACCTTCCCACAGTCCTCAAAGTAAGCTCCGATAATCTTGTCACAATACTGCAAAGCAAAGCACATTTCATTAAAACATACAGGGGGGAAAGGTCAATAGCGTGAATGTCTAAGAAAGGATAGATACAGAAACTCTATAATATAACATTCTGTAACTCTTGTAGAGTGGGGGCCATTGAATTAAAATTGAAACTTTAAAGTTAGGTAGTATGGTTGGCAAGAAAGATTGACCTCTAACATTTCAGATAGTTGGGACGGGTTCAAATTTATTGATTTGATTTATCACCCAGGTTTATCCAACTGTCTCCTACACTGCAGGGAATCTTAGATCTGGAGAAAATGGGCAGATGGGATGAGAACACGTCGATGCTAGGCAATGCACGGTAACTGGTGGCAACACATTACACAAAAGAAATGCGGGCCCGAAACTGTTGATGCGCTTATAGTTTGTCAGTGGACAAGTGGACAAGTCACCATACACTAGTGTCCTTTTTTAGTGGAAATGATATGCATTTGCTTTAATATTATAAAATAATAAATTAATCAATAATAAGTAATAAATTGTTTGCAATATAAAAGCAAATGTTATTTTTCTGTGCCACAAAAAAAACTGAATTTCAAGATATTTCAATGACCACATGGTATTTTCTGTTATCAAAAATGTTTTTAGAAAATTACATATGCTCCTGTTAACTGTGTAGTTTGTACTAATTTCAGTCAAGAAAGGCTGATAAAATTCCCCCCAAATAAGCTGAAAATAGGAAAAGGGAATTATGGAGAATGTTTTTCATAAATTGCTTTAAGTGTATAGACAAGAATTGTTATTCTTCTGATGAGACCGCCTCGGTTTCCAAGGGCCATGCCCTTGTAGAGGTCTTACTGATCTGAGTAGCCTGTACTGCCAGGGCCACTGCCTAGGGCCATGTCTGGGTCTGTAGACCTATGCAGTTGGAGTATCTGATGATGTTCATGGCCAGTGTTAGCCCCGGAGGTCATAGGTGCCACACATGTGAAAACCCGTGGGCTGTTTTGAGCCAGCCCCACCCTTCTCTGGCCCTAGGATGAATGGCCCTGTCCCTTCCTGGCTGGATACTGCAACCAGAGAGCCTGCCCTGCCTCTCAGGGGAGAGTTGTCCCCCACACAAACACACACTCGGGAAAGATAGCCCCACCCCCTCACCACTGACTAGCAACTAGAGCTTAATCTATTGTTGGGGATTCGGGGCATTAGAGGAGGAGATCTGATCTTGCCACCCCCTCATCCGCCATGGGCTGGTATGAGTGCGAGAAAGATGCCACCCCCCACTTACCCATTGCCACCCATGGCAGTTGAGAGAACCAGCCCCAGAGGCACGAAAGTAGAAGACCTAGCCTTGCCCCTAACAGTCTGTTACCCACAGGAGAGTGGGATCTGCATTCCTTCTGGGCAGCGCACTAAAGCGGACCCTGTTGTCCAGATGTAGGTGAGCTGGCCAGTGTTAGCGCCGGAGGTCATAACCCTCATGCCCTGGTGGCATGAGGGCAGCAGAGCTGACCCCCTCCGCCGTCTGCCACGTGGTAGCTTCCATAAGGGAAAGATGTAACCACACATTCCCACTTTGTCCCATGCTACCTGCAGCAGGCAAGAAAAAGAGCTGGCCAGGGATCTCAGAAGTGAGAGGGTTATTTATCCCTGTCACTTACCAGCTGCAACCCACAGGAGAGTGGGCACTGCTCCTGCCTGGGCAGATCACTAGAGTTGTTGGGGAGCGGGTGAGGCTTGAGAGCAAGAGGGCTGACCCCTCCCCTCCTCATACCCTTCCTGCAGCAGTCAGAAGAGAAAGCCCTGCATCTGCCTAGGCAAAAGAGTAGAAGCAGTCCTACAGGTACTGTGAGTGTGAGTAGGCCTGATCTGGAGACCTGGGAACAGGAGAGCAGGCCTCACCCCTTGCTGTAGGATGCATTGGATAAGCTAGCCAAGTGCTGGCTAGCTCCCCCAAGTGGTGATGATGGGGGAAGAAGGATGGAAGGCTGACCAACCTAGCTTCCACCCAGGCCCAGAACCAGGGCTACTAGTTAGCCCACCCCACCATCAACCACATCTATGAACTGTTGGAGCATCTAAAGGGGACAAACCTACAGATCCAAAACTGCAGGACCTCCATGACAACAACAGGATATCCAAAAGGATCCCCAGAGAGAGTCCATTATCTATAGTATAGCAAAAGCCAGAGGCCTTGAACCGAGAACCGACCAATGACTCATTGCAAGGAACATTTACAAGTAAAGATACATGAACTAAAGGGTAGACTGTGTGACTCAATGAGCCACACTACAGCTTCCACAACAAGATGCTTCTCCTCTTTTTATTTTGGTTTAATTTTTGGTTTTTCTTTTAAATTTTGTTTTGTTTTAGTAAGGGAGAATGCCTGGGCAGAGAGCAGAAGCAAGGACATGAGGGGACAGAGAGAAAAGTGGGATCAAGATACATGATGCGAAATCCACAGAGAATCAATAAAAGTTAAGAAAAATGTTATTCTGTGTAACTTTTTAAGAATCAAGGTCAGGGAGATTTCAAACAGCATGCTTAGGTCGGAAGTTATGGAATCACCGAGACTGTGAAGCACAGGAAGGATGTCTGACAGAAAAATTAGAACATCATGCAAAGAAAATTCCAATTATGGCACTAAAGCAGAGTACATACAATGTTGCTTTGGGGAAAAAAATCTTAACATTCACAACTGAACTGGAATGGAAGGTTGGAGTACAAGGACATTGAGAGAAAGCTAGGGCAGAATTCCAGCATTTGCTTAGGAGTCCCCAAGGGATGGGAGCCTCTAAATAGAAACTGTGGGCCCCCTTGCTGTGACATTAACATAGTACACTGATCAGCAGGGCAGAAGAGAGGTACCAGGGCTAAATCTACTTCAGGTGGCTAACTGATTGACAAGATAACATAATGGGGGAGTATAGTCCAGTGAAGAAAGGATGCTTGGAAAACAAGATTGCTACACATTAAAGAAAACAACTGAAGCCTGTTCTCACACCAGAATCAGAAATCAAGTCAAAGATAAGAAGATAATTGTACCACTTGAAAATATAGACACCGAAAATCCAAGAAAGAAAGCACTCCTAGCCATTGGCTTGGCATGACCTTTAGATGTCATGCTAAAAGTTCAGGCCAACAAGGCAAAAAACTAGTAAATACCCTGCATTTATTTTTTTTATGCACAGCAAGGGAAGCAATGCATTTTCTGAAATATAATTTTAAATGGGAACCTAGAGATTGCAAAAATATTTGCCAATCGTGAACTGACAACGGGTTGATTACAAAGTTGATTAAGAGCTCGTACAGCTCATTAACGCAGGAACAACCCAAGGACAATAAGTTAAATAAACATTCCCACCCTCCCCCTCCCAAGAAAGAAAAACCAAGAGCACCAAAAGGAGTATGAGAAAGTGTCCAATGTCATTAATCCTTAGGTAAACATACACTAAACCCACTGGAATAGCTATCAACACAAACTCAGAAAATAACAAATGTGAGCACATATATGAAGAAGAAACTCTTTTTCAACCATTGGAAAAAAAACACAGCATAGAAGTTTCAGGTGCATAAAGACAGGGCTCTGGTCCAGTGAAATCAGCTATCAAAATGATATCTCTCTTTCGCATTCATATAATACCATTCCCAACAGCCAAGAAATGGAAACAACCTAAACATCTATAGAAAGAGAAATGGACAAAGAATCTGTGGTTATACAGTACTAAAATTAAGAACAAGATATTGAACTGCTACAAAATATATGAGCCTGGAGAAGGCTATGCTATATAAAATAATTTTCTCAATTGAATAATCTCATTTATATGAAGAATCTTTAAAGGCAATCCAATATATGGAGAAATGGGTTGGGGAGAAGTAATAGGGAGACATATGCCAAAAGTTATATCATATAGAGAGGATGAGCAAATTCTGAGCTCGTGTGTCCATGTGAGGACTTCAGAAAACAAAGGCACCATGCAAAATACTCATGCTAAATGAGTAGAGTTCAATTCTTTTTGGCACAACTTCAAAAAATGAATGGCTATATGATATGATGGGTATATTAGTTTTCTTCATTACAGTAATCTTTTTATTCTCTTTATGTATTCCATGGGGTGGTTTGAAACAAAATGGCAGGAGTGGCACTATTAGGAGATGTGACTTTGTTCGAGTAGGTGTTGTCCTGTTGGAGGAAGTGTGTCACTGTGGAGGTCAGCTTTGAGGGCTCATATATGCTCAAGCTGCGCCCAATGAGACAGTGCACTTCCCGTGACCGCCTGATCAAGATACAGCCATCACTATGTCTGCCTGCATGCCACCATGTTCCCCCACCATGATGAGAATGGACTGACCCTCCAAACTGTAAGTCGCCACCTCAATTAAATATTTATCTTTATAAGAGTTGCTGTGGTCATGGTGACTCTTCACAGCAATAGAAACCCTAAGTAAGACACCCCATAATATCATGTTAGATACCTTAAAATACACAACAAATTTTATCTTAAACATTCGGGAGAAACAGTGCTGAAGTTGCTACAAGGTTAAACCACATTGCGTACCTGTACTCCATCCTCGCAGACTTCACTGCTCCTACTCACGGCACTGGGACAGTCACTGGAAATTTTACTATTGGCAATGTGCTCATTGATATCTTCGCCTGCAAATCAAAAGATGATTTCAAGATTCTCATTTGTACTTTATTTGTAAGCTACATAGAGCATTGGCAAGATAAATCTATTTTGCTTCTGTGTACCATCCTTTAGACAAATGCAAACTGTTAGGAAATTTACCTAAGTGTGATATTTTAAATTTTTTTCTTTAGAAAGAAATTATCTTAGGAATTATCTGCCAGAGCTCACCTGGAGTGTTGTTGAAGTTGCCACAGAGACCGCAGGTGGTATACTGGCTATAAAGAGTGAGCTGCAAAAGCAAACAATATTGATATTATTCCATAAAATATTAAAAATATCTCAAGACAATTTTTAACCAAACCAAAAGACAGGGTCCTTTCCTGTGCAGCCCTGGATACACTGGTTAGATGGGGGAACAGCATCTTTTTTTAAAGAAACTGTGACCCAAACTTGGTACAATTCTGACCCCAATGTTTATTGTGTCCTCAGACAGATTTTTTTTCGGGGGAGGGGATACTTCAAGACAAGGACTACCTGGAACTCACTTTGTAGATCAGGCAAGCCACAAAACCACAGAGATTCACTTGCTTCTGCCTCCCAATTGTTGGGGTTAAAGGCATTCTCCACCACCAAGAGGCATATTCTCCCGTTTTATTGAAAATAGTGTTCTTTTCTCACATAATATATTCTGATTACAGTTTTCCCTACTTCTCTACTCCTCCCATTTCCTCAAACACCTCCCCTTCTATCTGGATTCACATGTTTCCTGTCTCTCATTAGAAAACAGACTTCTAAGAGAAAATAATGTAATAATACAATATAAAATAATATAGTATAATGCTAAAACAAAAACTAACACAGTGAAACAGGACAAAACAAACAGAAGAAAAAGAGCCCAACAGAAGGCACAAGACAGATACAGACGCAGAGACTCACTCATGCGCAGACCATTACAGACGCAGAGACCCACTCATGCGCACTCTCAGGAAGCCCGTAAAAAATACGTTTGCTTTCCTTTGCGTGCTTCTGCCCATCATGAGCCATCTAAGAGGGCTGCATACTGAGGTGTTTGGACTCTCAGGAAAAATAAGGCTCAGCACAGCAAGCATATCAAAATGCATCAGCAAATTCTTTCCTTATGTGTCTATTTTTTTTTTCGAGACAGGGTTTCTCTGTAATTTTGGAGCCTGTCCTGGAACTAGCTCTTGTAGACCAGGCTGGTCTCAAACTCACAGAGATCCGCCTGCCTCTGCCTTCCAAGTGCTGGGATTAAAGGCGTGCGCCACCACTATTTTTATGACGAAGACCAAAGACCAAAAACCAGAAAGTTCAAAGAAATTCACTGGTTGACTTACTGAGAGTTTGTTCTTGCTCCATCTTAGAGAAAGGGTTTTTCTGCGGCTGTTCAGAACATAGTGATCACCTTGTTTTTTAATGTGAATCATCTTGTTGGTATATGGCACTTGTATCCTGAGAAGAATGTTTAGAAAAGTGTGCAGGTGGTGAGAACAGTAGTCTGGTAACAAGGGCTGTTAAGGAATAACTACTATAGCCTTAGTTTTTTGGAAAACTAAACAGATAGAATGTTGGTTGGGTATCAGTGGGAAAAAAAACAGTCTAATAGTTTGGAATATGCACAACTAGACTATCAATTGCCTCTTATTTTTTTAATCACAGAAAGCTGTCAGAGTCTGTTTCTTTGAAATCTGAGTAGATATTTCTGAAAAATAATATCTAGGAGCTGTGATCTTGTCGAATTCTAATTTGGGAAGTGTTGCCTTTGCATTTAGTATAGTTAGAAGACATGAATGAAAATGGCAATGCTCCGGTATCTGTTTTGTGGAGTCTACATTTTACACTAAATCTAGGCGCAATCATTGGCTGTGTTCTAACTTGCTGTAGACAAGCATTGAAAGAGGGGCCTGGCATACATTCCTTACTTAACTCGGCTTCTGTGTCTGGTTGGTTTTGGCTCATCCTCCAAACTATTCTTTAATTCTTAGGCTCTCTATTCCGCTACTTACCTTTCGTCGTTAACGAAAATAGTGTTATTCAAAACTGAGATGCCAACATCATCAATCAGAGCTCTTATTTCTTCAATCTTATTCTTTTTGTCCCTTTTGATCTCGATATTGAAGTCTCCTCCGGATTCGGCACAGTCACGGCAGAAAGTGTATGCGCAGGAAGACTCAAAGGAGAAGATGCGGCCGTTGAGAGCTTTGTACTTGCCATTGCCCCACGTAAACGTTTCACCTGTGCAATGGTCAAAGAATGCATTCGCAGTTGTGGAGACCAATAAGCATACCTTCTAGCTGCTTCTTATAGTTATGTACAAAAAATAATAATAATAAGGTTCAAGTTGCCAGTCACTGAGTATTTTTTGTTGTAAACAGGTCCCATGAGATGTCTGAAAAGATCCGTCTGGCTAAAACACAACTCTAATCGAAACATCTATTTTTCCAAGGGGAAAAGGATATTGTGCCTAATAAGAGGAAGGAAGAAAAGGAAGTTGATGTTTGCTCATTCGTTTTGCTCTTAAAAGAGTGATTTTTATCCTGGTGGATGTGGTATCGCTTATAACAAATTAGTGCAAAAATTAGATTACAGTTTTTTAAGTAGAATCATGTATGTATATGCACACATAGTATTTCAATTTTTTAATAGAATCATGTATGTATATGCACACATAATATTTCATATGCTGCATTTCTGGGCTCTAGAAGCAAATAGTGTGAATACGATATTATAAAAGCATGAAGGAGTCAAACAAACAGGTGAAGGAAGAGTAGCTATTTTCAATTAGCTTCAGACTTTCGTTACTTGGTGACCTGTTTCAGGTACTGAGTTAGATCTAAACAAGAATGCACATTTGAGATATGTTCACTTACCAGTAACTTCCTTTGCTTCTGAGTATGTGGGAGTTGCTTCTGGAATATGAGATCCTTTCTCTGTTCAACACAAGGTGTAGAGAATATTTAAATATATATTGATTTAAAAGGATATGGTACTTTTAATTGGGAAGTTAAATGCTTTTGTTGTCAAGGTGTAGTTCCTTGTCATGAATATGTAAAATTGCTCTTGAAAGCTGGGGCTTGCCAAATTCAGATGGATGGTTATCTGTGAAATCCACTTTTGTTTTTCAGCCCAACCAGCCATTGAAATCCTTAGGGACAATTCATTTAGGATCATGCTTGTAATGGTTTAGATAAAAATAACCTCCCAACTTTTTATTATTAAAAAAAAAAGATGGAAATGTAATGGTCTGTCCTATCCCTTTAAGAGACAAGCCCCACCCCTCCCCTCCCTTCCTCCAAGGCAAGTGGATCTTCCTTCCTCTTCCAGCCTAAGAGCTCTCTCTCTCTGCCCTGTCTCTTTTCAGGCAAGGTAGCTGCGGCTGTGGCTCCTCTCCTCTCCTCTTCCCCCTTTTCTCCCCACTCTCTTTCACTGTTCCTCTCCTCACCACTCCCTGCCTTCCCTTTCCTTCCCTTTTACTGAATACACCCTCTCTCTGCATAGCATGCCTATCTATCTTCATCTCCTATCTGCTCCTTGTGGGACCAGTAGCCCAGATGCCTACCCGCCCAGGTCTCCCACCCACTGCCTCCCACCCTCCTGGGACCCACAGAGGCCTCGGATGGTGGGACCCAGCTGCCCTTCTGGCTTGCTGCTGTCGCCCCTCGGGAACCACAGCGCTTTATCTAAACCATACCATCGCCCAATCACTAACACACTGTATCTATTACACAGTTGTCTACTCTGCTTGCAAAATAAAATACCACAAGCCAATCTTTATCAGAAGTCACAAAACAAGCAAGTCCAAGGTACAGTTTAGTCCGCCACTATTATCTAATACGAATAATGAAATTATGTATGTACATGAGAAATGTAATTTCCCTAGATCAAAGGGGAATGGTATGTACCTTGAAATTTCAAATCTGCCTGTGTATTTCTAATGACCCTTTGATCTAGATAAATAATTTAATATGAAACCTCAAGGTCAGGCTTAAAAGTCAGGATGACAATGATGACAAAAGTAGGTATTTCATGAAAAATTTTAAATACTTTTCACAATGCTTTGATTGTCTGTTTATGAATTGCTTAACTACTCTCTTTCCCATAGTTTAGCTTTACTCAAGTTGCAAGGACATAGATTATATATTCCTAACTTATTTAGAAAGGTTTAACAAATATGTCTACATTGATAAAGGAGAGGTGATATAGGACTTTATTAAAATTTCCCTAAAACAAAATTTTGATCTTACTCATAAAATTTTTTTAAACACCTCATGGGTCTTTTAAATCTTTTCCTCAGGAAACACTAAGAGGTTCAGTTTTGTAAAGACAGTGATACTGTGATATTATTAGGTCCTGGTAAACCAGTAGCCAACAGAACCTTTCAAACTTATATTTGCAATTGCATGTGTCTATTTTTTTAAACACCCCAAACCACAAATCAAATTACCTGGAGTGCTGGATGATCCAGATTTCTTGTTCTCGGATGATTTGGGGGCACCTGTTTTAATATAGAATTTTATATAGTAAAATACAGTTTTAAAAAGCTGATGGGTAAACCATGGATACAAGCCCAGCAATCCTAATGCTGGGATACTTGGACTTTGAGAAGCTGTATACAAAAAAAAAATACATGTTATTAACTCAACTTCCACTGAAGCAAAATAATAACTATTTGTCAGATAAAAAGTTACCTTATTTCAGATACATCATCTTAGAATCTGGTGATTTGAGTAAAGGAAAAAGCAAAGAACTGTGTACACAGAGATGAAAAGGTAAGACCCAGCCATGGCAAGTCCAATAGAGGCCTGAGTCTCAGTAGTTTACCCTAAGACAATACCTGATTCCAAGAAAGACCACAAACAGAGACTGCTCAGGCACCACACAGGGACAGACCATCCAAAGGAAGTTCCTAACGTTCCAACCCTTGTAGATAAGATCACCTACCAGCACATGCTCATCTCTTTTCACCAGGACACCCCTAGACAAATGTCAGCCAACCAAGATGGAACCTGTCACCCCATACCCTGCTAATGTGACTTTTCTGGGGTTTGCCTTTAAATAATGCCCTCTAGAAAGGCAGGGTACCTCCTCTTGCTGCTGTGCTGACAAGGTACCTGCCGGCTTATAATGTGCACCCAATAAACATTGCTTTTGCATTTTAGTGAGTTGGTCTTCCTGGTGGTCTTTTAGGGTCCTCACAGACTGGGATAACCAAAAAAAAAAAATCTTATTTCAGTTTCAGTGAAACTACGCTGTTTTACATTTGGGATACCCAGGTATCCTGAAGAAAAGATTCTTGCTCACAGGAAGTGGAAAAATGAATAATGCCTTTACTATGACTATCAAGAAACACAGGACCTGAGGCAAAAGGAAAAGGGGACACATGCCCTCATCCCTAACCCAAAAGCTATTTCCAGTTAATAATAAGTTGTAAATGAAGAATTAGGTTTCTCCAAGAGAGTCTCAGTGGGGAAGCAAACCACTCTTAAGGGTAGGCAGACATCACAAAATGAACCCAAAATATCTTGGGAGGTTCTTTGTCTCATAGTATGAAGTCAGGGCATTCTTTGCTTATGTGTTATGGCTTCCAGTTTTGTGGTTTTATGGGATGCCTGTGTGTGCAAATGTGTGTGCTTTTGTATCTATGTGCATTTCATGTGTTTCTCTTCTTCTTTAGGGATTTTGTCCTACTAGGATGTGTTTCTTTTTTAAATTATTTTCTATTATTATTAGTCCTTAAATACCTATTTGCTTGCTAATGAGACTTAAAAGCGTTTGAATTGGTTGAGAAGGGAGGTGAGGAGGAACTAGAAGGAATGGAGGAGGGGAAACTGTAATCAGATTATATTGTCTAAAAAAAAATCTTTTTTTTATTTTACTGAAAAAAAGGAAAAAAAAAGTTTCCGCCTCCTCCCCCCTCCCCCTCTTCCCACCCTTCTCCCCCTCCCCCCACTCCTCTCTCCCTCCCTCTCCAGTCCAAAGAGCAGTCAGGGTTCCCTGCCCTGTGGAAAGTCCAAGGTCCGCCCCCCTCCGTCCATATCTAGGAAGGTGAACATCCAAACTGGCTAGGCTCGCACAAAGCCAGAACGTTAAGTAGGATCAAAACCCCATGCCATCATCCTTGGCTTCTCATCAGCCCTCATTGTTCACCATGTTCAGAGATTCTGGTTTTATCCCATGCTTTTTCAGTCATAGTCCAGCTGGCCTTGGTGAGCTCCCAATAGATCAGCCCCACTGTCTCAGTGGGTGGGTGCACCCCTCGTGGTCCTGACTTCCTTGCTCTTGTTCTCCCTCCTTCTGCTCCTCATTGGGACCTTGGGAGCTCAGTCTAGTGCTATCTTTAATAAAAGAAAAAACACCAAACTTCAAAGAAAGCAAGAAAATAAATCCAAAACTTTAAAATGTCATTAGATTTACTGCCATTGGTTTACCATAAAAACAAAAACAAAACAACAAATAAACCAACTATGCTGTTCACTAAAAGTTTCCTTGCTGGGGAAAAATCAAAGCACAGATCAGCAGAAAGATAGGCAGGGGTCTCAGTTTGCCCTCGAGCTATGCTAGCCTTTAGGTTCCCTCCTGGTCTGTTCCCATTTCACCCTGGGACTTTTTCTTTGCCTTCCCAGGAGACAGCATTAACAGCCGGATAACAACTTGTTCCACAAAATTTGTGTAACCAGATATCCTGGGCAACTCTCATACTTCAGGAATCTGCAGAATATGGCATTTAAAATAATAACTAAAAGCCTATTATGTTAGACAGAGATGCTGAGGTAGTAGCAGTAACCCAATGTCTCCAAAGAAGATTATGGGACACCATGATGTCTCCATCTGGATTACGATGATGCTGACCACTGGACGAGATGCCCCAAGTTAACACCTGCTGGTAGGACCTGGTCCAGACTGTGGGCAAAGAGCAGGACATTGGAGAATTGACTGTATCCTTTTTTTCCTTGGCAAAATAAGGTCAGTCTTTCCCGTTTCCCTCTTCCACAGAATTTAAAAAAAAAAAAATCACCGTATGGGCCTGACTAAGAGTGCTGTTATGGAATCTTCTGCCTCCAGTGCTATGGATAAAGGGGTTAAATCAGCTCCCTTTAGAGGGCGGGGTTTGCCTCAGGCGAATCCATGCCAATAAAGGGTGCGTGAGAGGCGGCTCGTCCCTTTTGTTCCTCGCTACCTGTGCTACGCTGGAACTTTGGTTCAGTAAGTTTAACAATAAACTGGTAAATATTCTTTGATATCTGCATTGCCTTTATTTTGTGCCGGTACATCTGGCGCCTCCCCCGTGGGGCTTTGCCGAGAACCGGCCCCGAACGGAGTCTCTTGCACCCCGGGGTCGCTGCGGCGGTCTCTCTGGGCGCGCGCGGAAGAAGTAGAGATTCTGAGCAGTCTCTCTGGGCGCGCGCTGAAACAGCTGAGATTCTGAGCGACTCGATTTTCCCTGCTGCTTGTTAGAGTATCAAGCAGTGAGTTTGATATCCACAGAGCCTTTTTAACAGCGCCTAAGCCTCTGTTCCGAGCCGCCCCGGCCAGATTTCCCGTGCGCAACCGCCCGCCGGCGCGCGCGCTGCCTGTGTCTGCTCCCCCTCCCACCACCCCCACCGCCGCCAGCGCTCAGGTCACGTGACAGCGGCCTGAGAGCCCCGGCAAAAAATACTTATCAGCTTGGTATCTGTTTCAATTTTGTTTTTGAGTCCTTTTATTTCAGATTTAGGACACGTGGATTCAACTGGGCTCTTTCGCCACCACTGGCAGGAACCAGTTATTACAGGTAAGAGAACTTTTTCTTTTCTAAATAATGTCTGACAACGTGACCGCAGCCTATTTCAATAGTTCTTTTGAATGCACCATTTGGGAGATCTTACAAGAGGTGTCTACCACACCACATATATGGATATTCCTGCGATTCTTAATTTTCCTTAGCACTATTTGGTTTGATAATAGGAAAATGATCAAATCTCTTAAGGCAGAGGTTGAACGTTTAAAAACTATTGAGAGTGACAACAATCTTCTCAAGAATCAGTTTGAAGTTCTCCAGGAAGAAAACAAATCTTTGTTTAACATGACTCGGTTAACTGAGCAAAATCTAAAAAAAGTACAGGTTGATGTTAAGGAGAAATTCATTACTATGGAAGAAGGAACAGCTGAATTGGATCGTAAGTTTCAGCAGTCCCTTTCTGATGTTAAGGAGAAATTCATTACTATGGAAGAAGGAACAGCTGAATTAGATCGTAAGTTTCAGCAGTCCCTTTCTGTAGGAACTGAAACGTTAACTGAGAGAATCAAAACTGCTGAATGTGACAATCGAATTTTGTCTAAAGCGTATGACAGATTGGCGGAAAGATTGTCAATACAAGAAGGCACGGTTTATGCCATAAAAATTATGTCCAAAGATGACAAGTTATCTCTACTGGACAAATTTCATACTCTAGAATCCTCAATGAAGGCTTTAGAACATAATTCTGGGCAGGAGATTCAGACATTACAAAAAGCAATGGTGAATAGAATTGAAAAGATTGAGGAATTTCTAAATTCTGATGAAGAAGAGCAAAGGGTAGAGAGGCAAATTTTAACTACATCTGTGGATAAATCCCTCCGGGACAATTTTCACAAAGCTCTACCTACAGCTCTACATGTCTTTCCTGTAATAACAACAGAAAAGGTGGTTGGTTCCAGAAACCCTAGGGTCATCAAGGAAGATACATGGGAGCCTGTCCGTATGAATGATCTCAAAGAAATTAAACAGGCCATCATGTCTTTTGGGATGCACTCCCCTTTTGTTAAAGAGATGCTAAAATCTTGGGCCACAACAAGCAAAGCAACCCCCTTGGACTGGCTCCAGCTGAGCTCCGCGGTCCTTGAGAGTGGACCGCACTTAAAATGGAAATGCTTATTCAGGCAAGAGGCTAGACTTTTAGAACAGCAGGAAAAGGCGAAGGGAATTGACGTTTCCCTAGATAAAATTCTAGGTGAAGGGCTCTTTTCAGACCCTCAGGAACAAGCTAATTTGGATGAAACCATACTCTCCATGTGTACTACAGCAGCCTTAAGGGCTTGGGACAGAGTACAAGACACAGGACAGAGAATGGAATCATTTGTCACAGTTAAACAGGGTCAGAGAGAACCCTTCAGTGACTTTTTACAAAGATTAACTAAAGCTGTACAAATGGGGATACCTGACCCAGAAGCAAGACGTATAATAATTGAGTCTTTGGCTTACAAAAATGCTAATGTGGAATGCAAAAGGATCTTGAGGCCTTTAATGTTCAGATCAGCGTCCTTGGAAGAATGGGTCTTGCATACACTAGATGTTGACACATTTGACTATGGCACTGAAGCATGGGTAGAAGAAGCAATTTCCAATGGTAAAAGGAGACACCAGAATACCAAATGTTTTAATTGTGGCAAAATGGGTCATATGAAAAGGAATTGTAAACAACGGGTTTTCAGAAATAATAATAATGCGTCTTCTAGAAATAACAGGAATAGAAGGAATCAGCCTTCAGGTTTATGTAGAAGATGTGGGAAGGGCAGACATTGGACGAATGAATGCAGGTCTACAAGAGATAGACAAGGCAACCTGATACAGACGGGAAACGTGAGAGGGGGGGCCTCTCAGGCCCCCATGGCAAACATGGTTCAGACATTCCCAGTTTCTGCAGAGAACATGCCTCGTCAGGACAATTAGAAAGCCACATGCCTACTGTTACAAGCAATAGTAATCAGAAAGATGAGTTACGTGTGTTTTGGCAAACTTCTATAAATGATCAAAGACCTAAGCTGAGAGTGTGTGTAAATGGCATTTTTATTACTGGCCTACTGGACACAGGTGCTGATGTAAGTATCATTACCCCAGAATCTTGGCATCCATATTGGCCTCTTCAGAATGTAAATGTTCAGCTCCTGGGAATTGGAACCCTATCTCGAGTAAGACAGAGCACGAGATGGGTTGAATGTATAGGGCCTGAGGGACAAATAGGAAAATTAAGGCCTTATGTAGCCAATATTGCAATGAATTTATGGGGTCGTGACCTATTACAACAATGGAATACTCAAATTAACATTCCTGCTACTTCTAGAGCCCATATTTCTGAAAGGAATATTAAAAGTTATTACAAAAGGACAAAACCGGCCATTAGGGCTGTGCAGGAACAAGCAATTGATGTCCCTTCAGAAATACCAACAGCCTTGCCTCTAAAATGGTTGACTGAGAAACCAATATGGACAAAGCAATGGCCTTTAGCTGAGGAAAAGCTACAGGCTTTAGAACAGCTGGTACAAGAGCAACTAGATGCTGGACATATAGAAGAATCTACCAGCCCTTGGAATTCTCCTGTATTTGTGGTTAAGAAAAAATCAGGTAAATGGAGAATGGTGACAGATCTCAGGGCCATCAACAAGGTTATTCAACCTATGGGCCCTCTGCAATCTGGAATTCCGTTGCCCTCTTTATTACCAAAAGGATGGCCTCTCATAGTTATTGATTTGAAGGATTGTTTTTTCACTATACCTTTGCAAAAAGAAGATAGAGAAAAATTTGCCTTCACAGTGCCTACTTATAACAATTCTCAACCTTCGAGGAGGTACCACTGGACCGTCCTCCCCCAGGGTATGTTAAATAGCCCCTCCCTGTGCCAATATTTTGTGAACCAACCATTGCAAATAATACGCAAGAAATTTCCCAAATCTATTGTATACCATTACATGGACGACATATTGTTATCTGATTCAAACATAGATACCTTGAACAGGCTGTTTGAAGAAATACAGATACTGTTACCTAAATGGGGATTGCAAATTGCTCCTGAAAAGATTCAGAAGGGAGATTCTGTTAATTATTTAGGTTATAGAATAGGTTTGCAAAAAATTAAGACACAGAAGGCACAAATTCGGAGAGATCGCTTACGGACTCTTAATGACTTTCAAAGACTGTTAGGAGACATTTCCAGTTTACGACCAACTATTGGGATAACACCTGATCTAATAATTCATTTGAACAAGACCTTGGATGGTGATAAAGATTTAAACAGTCCCAGAGAATTAACAGCTGAAGCAGAAAAGGAACTGACAATGATTGAGGAGAAATTACAACAGGCACATGTGGACAGAGTGAATCCAGAGCTCGATTGTATTCTCGTCATATTACCATCGAAAATTTCTCCTACAGGAATTTTAATGCAGAGAGATGATATTATCTTGGAATGGATCTTTTTACCACATAAACCAAGTAAGAAACTGAAAACTTATGTGGAAAAAGTCTCTGAGTTAATTATAAAAGGCAAGCTGAGACTTCGTCAACTAGCAGGCATAGACCCAGCAGAAATTATAGTGCCTTTCACTGCTGATGAACTAAAGAAATTATGGGAAGATAATGAACCATGGCAAAGAGCTTGTGCTAATTTTTTGGGAGACATTAATAACAACTATCCAAAAAGCAAGCGGCTCAACTTCATAAAGAGAACTTCTTGGATCCTTCCTCGAATAGTCCGTGATGCTCCAATAACTGGAGCCCGTACATTCTATACTGATGCCAATAAATCAGGGAAGGCAGGTTACAAATCAGAAGACTTGGGTAAGGTGGAACAAAGTCCTTATGATTCTGTCCAGAAGGCAGAATTATATGCCATTCTTATGGTACTAAGAGATTTTAAAGAACCTATTAATATAGTTACTGATTCACAATATGCAGAAAGAGTTATTTTACATATTGAAACTGCTGAATTTATACCTGATGATACAAAACTAACCTCATTGTTTATCCAGGTTCAAGATTTGATCAGGAACAGGCTTTGCCCTATGTACATAACACACATCCGATCCCATACGGGTCTGCCAGGTCCTCTAGCACAAGGTAATGCAGAAATTGATCAATTATTGATTGGTAGTGTGCTTCAAGCCTCTGAATTTCATAAAAAACATCATGTTAATAGCAAAGGTTTGAAGAAAGAGTTTTCTATTACATGGCAACAAGCTAAGGAGATTGTGAAGAAATGCCCTACCTGCTCTTTCTATAACCAAACGCCACTGCCAGCAGGAGTTAATCCAAAGGGCACTCATAGAAATGAAATCTGGCAGATGGATGTGTTCCACTTTGCAGAATTTGGCAAATTGAAATATGTTCATCACACCATCGACACTTATTCAGGCTTTCAGTGGGCAACTGCTTTAAGTTCAGAAAAAGCTGATTCAGTAATCACTCATTTATTAGAAGTCATGGCTATCATGGGTATACCTACACAAATAAAGACAGATAATGGTCCTGCTTATGTCTCTAGGAAGATGAAACGGTTTTTTGATCATTACAATATCAAGCATGTTACAGGTATACCATACAATCCTACAGGTCAAGCAGTCATAGAAAGATCAAATCGAACTATAAAGGATATGTTGAACAAACAGAAAGGGGTGGAAAACACCCCTAGAAATAGGTTACATAATGCTTTGTTAACCTTGAATTTTCTCAACGCTAACGAGAAGGGAACGACGGCTGCAGAAAGACATTGGATAATGGAAAAGTCTGCTGAACTAAATCAACCAGTTTATTTCAAGGATGTACTGACCTCACAATGGAAGCCAGGAGATGTGCTGCATTGGGGAAGGGGTTTTGCTCTTATCTCCACAGGTGAGGAAAAATTATGGATACCGTCAAAATTAATAAAGGTTCGGTTTGAGAAAGAGAAGTCACTTGGAAAAGATAAATAACAATTCATTCACAAGGATGACCGACATACAGATGGTAAGGATTACTAATAGGATGGGGGCAGGGTTCTTTTCTTATCTCCACAGGAAAATATTCATCTCCAAAGAATTTGAGGGACCCTGAATATTTAATTACTGATGGATGGAAAATAGATACGACCCATTAAACATCAACAATAAAATTCTATACGTATCGTAAGTATTGGTTTTATATATATTTATGTATATTTATATGTTTTATTGAACACTTCTTTATAAATGTGTAGAGCTGGTTTTGGAGTTGGACTATGGCTCAGTCCTTCTTCAATTCCAAGCCTGTTGATAAGAGATATTTCAAAGTTTCTGTCTCAGGTCAGGAGCCATGAAATGGGACAGAATAAGAATAATTTTATACTTGATAAACTTTCTTTGCCTTCCCTCACATCTGTGTCTTTCTTTATATGTCAGTATAAGTCCTTGTTGTTAATGTTTAAATTTCCCATAACAAGCAACATATTTTCCTACAGTAATTTTTGAAGTTTCCAGGATGAAGATGGGGCCCCACAACACCAACTCAATCTGGTTTTTATGACGTCATGAATTTTTTTTTTTTAAGCACTAATTTTGGATCTGTTTTTTGGTACCAATTGCAAAAGACAATTTCATATGATGCACATTTTTGACAACGCTCTGGCCGGACCTTCTCGAAACACACAGAGACTAGTTATAGTCTTCTTAAGTCAAAGGTTAATTTGGGAATTTTACCATCGTTTGCTTTCACAGGGGCCCCTAAGAAGAACGTCGCCCCCATGTCAGCTAGAAGCAATCTAAGAGGACGACGTCCCCTCTCCCAACAGAGTTTGCCCACAGGGTTAGGGACATCTTTTAGTGGTTGGTTTAGGGGTGAGGGGATGGGGAGATATTGTATGGAATTAGGGATATATATATATATATAAAAAAAGAGGGGGATTAACTGGGTTGATGGGATGATTGGTATTTGTGACTTACTGTTTTTAGAAAATTATGTTGGTACTGTTTCTTGTATATTGATATATTGAATATTGAATGTGAGTGTTCCTACCTCTATTTTGGTATAAGAGTATGCTTATATTGTATGGATACATCTATCATATCACAATGTACATTTCTACCTCTGGTCCTATTTATGTAATAACATTGTTTACATTTGATAAGTAATGACATTGTTTACAAGTGAAGATCATTGTCTTCATACATTGCACAATTGTTTATTCCCTTAGTTTTCAAATTAGATAGGTATTGAGAATTACATGTTTGTCATATTATTTTTAGGTTAATTAGGTTTTTTAGATACATAGAGATTATTTTCAGTATAAATAGTATAATCTTCAGCCTCTTTGAAGAGCTGTAGAAAATGGCCTTTAATCTAACCTAGAATTATGTGCCATTGAGACACAATTTACTCCTGGCAACACCACTCTACTCCCGAGAGAACGTTGAGCACCAAAGACACTCCACTGGGAGCTTGTCTTCCTGGCAGAACTGGCCTTTGGGTTAAGAAAAACCCATACCTCAACTACTGACTAAGATATAAACAGGATTGTCTTATCTTGCCAAGACAGGGTAGGATAATCCTAAGAAAGTTCCTTGCATTTGAGAATGGTATGTCAGTTATGTTAGGCCTTAGCCAAAGTTGGTTGACTCAACATTGCAAACGAGATTTTGGGTGATTGCCCAGGCAGTCAGTTGTCTCTGTCATTTGTTGCACATTTTGGATATCTCTTTTTTGTTAAGTAATATTTACTCCCTTCTCAGATCTTTGATGGAGTTGAAGATTATTTAATTGTAGTTACTCTTTAGCAAAACTTTTGCTCTCAATATTGTTTGTTATATTTATCATTTGTTATTATTGTTATAGTTATATTTGGTTTAGTTGTGTCTTATTTAGACAAAAGGGGGAGATAAAGGGGTTAAATCAGCTCCCTTTAGAGGGCGGGGTTTGCCTCAGGCGAATCCATGCCAATAAAGGGTGCCTGAGAGGCGGCTAGTCCCTTTTGTTCCTCGCTACCTGTGCTACGCTGGAACTTTGGTTCAGTAAGTTTAACAATAAACTGGTAAATATTCTTTGATATCTGCATTGCCTTTATTTTGTGCCGGTACATATGGATACCTGGGTATGGCTAACTGTATGTGGACTCTGCTCCCTGTCATTTTTAGTAGATTTGGAAACTCGGGTATAACTAACTTATTTTCTGGGAATCTCCAATAGTATTGATGGCTAGGCTAGCTATAAGGTTGTCAATTTAGCCGCAAAAAGTATCTAGGTCGTTCCAAAAAGCTATAGCCAACTTGTTAGTTCACATTATGTATATGTAGAAATCAAGCCTTTCTTTTTCTAAAGCTTCTCTTTAGTTCTCTTGATTTTAAAAAAAATGTTTTAAGATATATAAAGGTCTGAGGATATAAAGGTTCATAAGTTTTGAGGATCTAAAAAGTGATTTAAGATGTAAATACAGGTTCAGATATGGAAAATGTTTCTGATTTCTTCCCCTCTCTATGGTATAGTTCTGATACGCTGGTAGAGCAATGACTACTTACTGTTTGAAGTACAAGCTCAAGATTTTAGATTTATTTTGGTTGTCATTTAAATAGAACTTAAGGGTGTTTCTCATCAGGCCAAAGACTTCTCTATCCAATCCATACCTGGATCACTGAACAACAGAAAAATATACATGCTTCTAATCAAAACCTGTAGTTTTTGCTAGGACTCAAAGGTATGAGTCTATTCCTACAGTTTTACAGATATGCGTTATCTGGTTTTTTTCTTTTTTTCCTCTATAATATGGATTTCAGTAAAGTTTTACATGCATTATTTTCTTTTAAGAACAAAAATTCTAACTTGTGTTCCTAGTTTAAACTTGTGTCAATGGGTTTCCACTTGGCTGGCAGATACATCTAAGCATCAGTTGCTGAGTACAACCTGCCCCGGATGACTCTGAGCCCTGGACTTCCTGAAAGCTGATATGTACTGGTCCAGCTGATGTGACTGTTCCCTGTCCCTTCAATGGAGTCTGCAAACCAGATGCTTCTGATGAGTGACACATTGCCTGAATTTCCTCCTTACCTTTGGCTAGCCTTTCAATCTACTTGGGTCCTAATGACAATGCCCCAGTGTCAGCTTGAAGTAGTTGTAGAAAGGAACATGTTGTCATTGTCCCATGGTCCCTGCCCAGAAGAGGTTGAAAGGCTGAGACAAGGGGGAACTCCCTGGCATGGGGGACAAAATGACTACCTATAGTGTCTGTTGATATACCAGAAAAATAGGCCCAGAGCTCTCAGCTAATGGATTTATTAACTAACATAGTTCTTAGGTCCCAATAATACCTCCTTGAACTCATGGGCAAGCATGACCTATGATTGGGTCCTGTCATTGGTACTTGTGAAGGGCAAAGTGTAGGACCCAACCATCACTAACTTAATAGGAACAAACCATCCAAAAGAAGTTCTTAACATTCCAACCATTGGAGATAGGATCACCTGCCCTGAAGGAGCCAGCCATGGTAAGTGTAATAGAAGCCTGAGTCTCAGGAGTTTATCCTGATGCAATACCTGGCTACAGGAAGAAACACAAACTGAGACTGCCCAGGCACCAAGAACAGACCATCCAAAGGAAATTCCTAATGTTCCAACCATTGTAGACAGGATCACCTGCCAGCACACGCTCATTGCTTTTCACCAGGACACCCCTAGACAAATGTCAGCCAATCAGGGATCCTAAATCTTAGAAAATCCCCTACATTTGCTACTATAAAATCATGGCTCTGTAATCACTCCAAAACATTTGACACACGAAGAGTCTAAGTTTGCAAACTTGTGTGAGAATAAAGGCTCTTTGCTTTTACATACAGAACTTGGTCTCCTAGTTGGCTTTGCAAGGTACTCTGTGATCTGGGCATAAGACTTACTAAGTTTCTTGGTAATATTATTTTGATTTACATGCTACCTCTATTATAATTATAATTCTGCTGGCCTGTCCTGTGACTGGGTACCTTGTCCAATTAAGAGACAAGCCCTACCCACTCTCAATCCTTTCCTTCCCCCTGAGGCAAGCAGATCTTGTGACTCCTCTCTTCTTTCTCTCTCTGTCCGTCCTTTTTCTGAAGAGGCAGTCTCTGCCTTTCCCTTCCCTTTCTTCCTCTTTCCTCTCTCTCTCTGTCCCTCTCTCTCTCTCTCTCTTTTATTTTCCCCTCCATAATTCCCTTACCCTTATACCTTATACCCTCCCAATTCTCACTAAATAAATTCTATACCCAAGCTCTTCCCCATAGTGTATCTGTCTCTCTCCCACCTGCCATGGTCACCCAAATCAGCAGGGGAATATGCCAGGGTCATGCTGCCATAAATCATAAATCATAACATTGGTACCTGACTCAGCCAGGCTCTCTCCATGTTCCTTCCCACCCGTGGGGGGACAGTCTGAGGAACACAGGGATCCTAGACTTTGACCACTTTCCAACTTCCTGTATCCCCTCCATCACTGCAAACAACACCAACTAAATGGTTTGATCCCCTTCTCCAAGTCAGCTTTCTCTGACATTCATCTTTGGCAATTCCCCATGGCTGTGAACTGGGATCTTGCTTTTTGTCTCGGACCGTTGTCTCTCAGGCCACTCAGAGTGGTCCTGGTCCCCACCCTCTTTGCTGACGTGGCTTATGATGACCTGAACTATCTACTCAATCTTTACATTATTCTAGGGATGCCTAGAATATTTTGTTATTGGATGTCATCTCTCATTCCTCCCTCAGCTCTAAGAAATGGTCTATGTACTTCTTAAATAACAACCCAAAGTGGTTACCTACCAGCAGACCCCAACAAAGAGGCTTTCTAATGTCTATCAGCTAACAGTCAGATGGAAAAGTTTCTATTCAGCCACGCTAAAATCTGTGCCACTGGCATCTCACGCCTGTCTGCCTTTCCCTCTGCCTGACTACCTTCAACCATGGATAAGCCTGTCTGGGAAAGGGTATCCCCCCTCCCACCTGTACACACTCCTTTTCTTTCTCCTACTTAAAATCTCTCTCCTTTCCTGCCTCTGAGCCCACTGCTACTGCACCAACTAGCCCAGAGAGTGGGAGCCTGTTCCCACTCCACTGTGGCTAATGGCGTTTAAAAGTTTCCTGTCTACTTCATGCGGGAAAGAAAGAATATGTGAATGGTGTAGCCACACGAATGTGATTCTGTTTTAAATATATGTTCTACACATTCTACGCGTTATTTGTATCTTTTTAAAATTCCCATTGTGGCTCTAATAAAAACATGTGGTTTCTCCATGCACCATGTGACCACCACCCTGTTGACTAAAGGCAAGATGGGCAGGTCAGGTGACCTCACGATCATCTTTGTTATGGGTAACCACATGACCACCACCATCTTGACTAAAGGAAGGTCAGATAACCTAGTCACCATCTTTACTAAGGTACTCATCGCCTCATCTTGCCATTTACTTACATTTTTGTCTCTGAATTCCTCTTACTGACTCTGTTACATGTGTGTTTATGCAGTGGCATGCTTTTGGTAGGGCCCACCAAGGTATCTTCTTCATCCAATTCCTGTTTAATATGTGTGTGTGTGTATGTGTGTGTGTGTGTGTGCATGCATGTGACTTATGATTTAACTTTATTTGTAAACATAAGTTAGCTTTGAGTCTGTGTGTGTTTGTTTATATAAAACTTAAATTCGACTGCATATGTTTGTACGTGTACATTATTGTTAAAAATGGTTTTGGCATTCTTAATGAGCTTTGTTCATTGTAGCTCATTCCAGACTAAGAAAGCAATAAGTCTCAGATATTTTAAATTGGTATGTACTTTTAAATATGTTACAACATACTGTTATGTGTAATCCAACTCTATATTAAAATATATTAAACTGTTCTTCACTATTGTCAGTTTTACTGTTAAGCTTCTATTGCAAATGGTTTTTTCTTTATCCTTCCTCCTCTTCCTCTTCCTCTGTCAGTTTCTCTCTCTCTTTTTCCTCTCTCTTTCTGTGTCTCTGTCTCTCTGTCTCTCTCTTTCTCTCTCCTCCATAACCCCCTTACCCTCCCAATACTTACTTTTTTTTTTTTTTTTGGTTTTTCGAGACAGGGTTTCTCTGTGGTTTTGGAGCCTGTCCTGGAACTAGCTCTGTAGACCAGGCTGGTCTCGAACTCACAGAGATCCGCCTGCCTCTGCCTCCCGAGTGCTGGGATTAAAGGCGTGCGCCACCACCGCCCGGCCTCCCAATACTTATTAAATAAACTCTATACCCATGCTCTCTCTGCATGGTGTATCTGTCTGTCTCCCACATGCCATGGGCCCCCCACACCAGAAGAGGAACCTGCCAGGGTTACGCTGCCATGAATCATAAATCACAACAACTTTCTCTCTCTCTCTTACATTTTTTTTTTTGCGTTTTCTGGCCAGAAACCTGCTTACTATTTAATGAATACCACCTGCACCAGACAGAGAAATTCGTTTTCTAGTTTTCCACCTTACTTCAGTTGTAAGGTTGTCTCCCTCTTGCTGAATAGTTCCTCACAAAGGAAAAGATTTGGTCTTGTGTCTTCATCACGAGCTTCACTTTTGATCAGTGTTCTTTTTCTGTTAAGACTTTATCAATGATGAGTTAAGCATGATGTCTTTTGTATGAGAATCTTCTACCTGGTTTTCACTGAGAGTAATACCTTTGAAAGCACAGATTTGGAATTAGAGATAATGGGTAATGAAAACTACACATCTTTTGGCTTAGTTTATTTGAGTGATTACCCTGCATTAGCTGAAGGTGTGCTTTGGCATATACAGTATTTGCAGGGTTCCAGATCAGCTTGTAAATATGGACTTAATCCAAATCTTTCTTAAGGCATGGAACTTAAAACATCTAACAAATAAATTAATTTAAATCTACTGGAATGGGATGTGGCTTAGCTGTAAAGCATTTGCCTAGGAAACATGAAGCCCTGGGTTCAATTCTTAATAATATTTCCCATCTTTAAAAAAAGACAAAATATTTTAGCAAATGATAATCTTATTAATGACAAGTGTGGTGTACCCATTTGTGATTCAGTCACTCAAGAAGCTGAAGAAGGATAAGTACCGAGCAATGAAGGTCAGTCTAAGGCTATATATCAAGTGCCAGGCCAGCTAAGGCTACATAATAAAATTCTGCCTATATATGTATGTATATATATATATATGTATATGTATATAAGCAAACTTGTCAATAAGAGAAGATAGGGATGTTTCTGTACCTGTTAATATAAGCTTTTCCTATATCCACATCACTTAGATGTTTAAGATGAAAAGTCAGTGTTTTCTCTGCTTAAATACAGTTTCTTGAATTTCCATTGGCTTATTATTATTATTTTTTGAAATACAGAAATTTTATAAAAAATGGTAGGTCAGGAACATCAAGTAAAAGGAATATAGGAGAACTTTTAAGTATGGAAACATATTTTTGAAAAACATTGAAGAGAAAGTAGGTTAACAAGGGATTTAAATCCATGTTAAGGCAGGGGATGTAAAACATTTTATTTTTAAAGTAAGAGATTGTTATGAAACAGAAATGGGCATATAAGGAAAAAAAACAGAGCGTCCCTGCCCCTCACCTGCTGCAACACTCCAGAGAGTGGGCCCTCTACCTCCCCTGGCAATACAGTGGGGCTGGCCCCAATGGTGTCGCTGTGGAAGTGCCTACCCAGAGGGTGTGAAAGCAGAAGAATTGGCCCTGCCCCTAGGAGGAAATTAGCCAGGGCAATGCTGGAAAGCTCACCCTGGTAGTGAAGGTGGAGGAGCCAGTGAAATGATCAACCCAGAAACTACCCAGGCCCAGAATTAGGGTTATGAGTTGGTCCACCTCAACATCCACCCAATCTGTGATCTGCAGGAGCTTGTGAAAAGGCTAGTCCCATAGACCCAAAGCTGCAGGATCTCCACAACTCAAGGTACCAACAGGATATCCAAGAGGAGTCCCATTTAGGATCCAGTGTAAAAAGTGTAGCAGACTTTAGGAGCCTCAAACCAGACCAATGATTCTTTGCAATAAACACTTGCAAGTGAAGATATATGAACCAAGGGGTTTACTGGGTGACTCACTGTGTCACACTGCAGCATCTGTGACGAGATTTTTCCTTTTTTCTTTTTTCTCTTAAATATTACTTTACATTTGGAGGGGGGGGATGCAAGGGCAGAGGGTAGATATGAAGGGATGGGAAAATGAATGGGATCAAGATACAAGATCAAAAGATACAAGGAATAAATAAAAAGAAAGTTAAAAATTATGCATGTGTGCTTAAACTGGCGATATTTCAAAATTATTGTTTAAATTGTTCTAAGCTGAAATATTGTGTTTGGTTGGAGCTTCCTGCTTGCCTATGCATAAGCTGGAAAACCCCATCTGCCTACTTCCCACAACCATGCCCACATTAAAAAAACTCCAAACAAAAAAGTGGCACCCAAAGCCTAACTCTGCATTTCTGGAAGCTGGTTCAACCCACCCTCCTGACACGACCAGCCCAAGTACCTGCCTAGGGACTTATTCTTCGACCATACTTGAGAACTGTCCCAGCTCCTGACGGGCACGTCATCACCCCTTCCTTGCCTACCTAAGATCTATAAAACCAGCTTGCCTTAGCTTGGGGGTACAACTTCTCTGACCTCGTTCTCCAAGACCAGTGAGCCTACCCAGGAGTTGCTTTATTCTCAGTAAACCTGTTGTTATACCTGCCATTTGGGTTGATCCAGCTTACTGTATCTATAGGGATGCTTACTATCTGGAAAAACCCAAAACAAAAACAAATCAGCTAGTACTTATTTTATCAGCCAATATTCTTTAGACATTAGGAAGGAGCTTCGAAAGGAGACACTATGGTGTCCGGCTACACCTATGCCATTTAAATTTGGTGTCTGGGGTATCAGCTACCACGGTGACAAAGCATAGGCAAAGTGTCAGGGGAAATAGTCACAGACACAAGAATAAGTCTGACTGGTAACAGCCCTGCCCCTGGGATAAATGCATTTCCCCAGGTAAACAAACAGGCCCCTCAGAGAAACCCCAGGTAAAATAAAAAGGTTTTAAAAGGGCCAATGCTTGACATTACTATAGATGGTCCATATACTAAAAAATAACCTCCTTTAGTGAGCTTCTAGTAACTGAGATCTTTGCCCTTCCACAAAAGGGGAGTCCTCCAGCTAGGTGATGAGCATCATGGGAGACCGCAGCTGCCTATTGTTTCCTAGGGAAAGCTGCCTCAAGCAACAGTGGCTGCCACTGAGATAGATGCCTTGTGTAACTTTACATAGCAGGTAAAGAACGTTTATGAGGGACTGTGTTCTGCCAAAACAGACAACCCAGGATTCCTTTCTAAATGAATGAATTTACATTGCAACCAACCGTTGAAGGGAACATCCCAAACCAAAAGATTTACTGAACCCTTAATGTCCAAATGTTTAAAGAATTTACAATCATCAGCTGGGAAGTGGAGAGTTCATAATTATGCAAAGAAAACCTTTTGCCCTCCATATGGCAAAATGCTAAAGATGTGGCCTTCACAGCCCTCGCTGAAAACTGAAGAACATTCCCAGGCCAACTCTTTGATTCGATTAAAAATGGCTCTTGGGATTAGTGGCACAGAGAAAGCCATTGGAACCTGTCAAAAGACCTCATGACTCCAGTCATCTGGAGAGAGGTACACTGAGCTATTGTGGTCGCATGATATGGCCTGTTCGCTATGCAATAATTTAGGAATCGTGACCAAACTACTGACTCTGCTTATCCCAGTACCAAATATATATTCTGCCAGGGGGTGAGGGGTAGGATTGACAGCCTGATTTTTTTTTTCAGACACCTCTTAAAGGATGTGAATAATTCTGGGTAGACAGAGACTTAACCTATTTGAGCTTGAAGTAAAATAATTCAGGAAGGTTTTCTCTACAACAAAGCCTTCCTTCTAAGAGTCTTCAGAGCCTCAGAAACTTGCTGAGGGTAAAGTTGCTATAAGAGCAAACTGCTAAAAGACTTGAAATTTCTCTTCAATCAAGAAAAAAATCATCTTCTTCTTAAACACAAAGCAAACCCCATTTACAAATCTGTCAGTATGTGGGAACCTGACTTTATGTTCTAAGTTGCTCCAGCATTTTTCTTTTAGGGATTGTTCTTATTATCATATATAGTCATGTCCTCTGTTTCTTCTACGCTGTTCAACCACTGGATTCTTTCCTGAAATTGTTATTTTGTATCTAACTATATTCTCAGAATATAGCCACATTTAGGTTTTAAGCTTGTCATTTCTTTTTAACTGATTCCAATTAGCTCTGTCTTTCTTGAAACTAATTCCCTTTTAGACTGGGCATGGCAATATTTGAGAGATAATCATGGAAGAAGCCTGATGAGTGTGTGGATTTCAGTTGTTTTTACTATTTGTGGTCCTGAGTATCTGCTTCATAAAATCAAGACTGGAAATAGCAGCAGCAACTTCCTTGGAAGAAAGAACAAAAGACTTTCATCTTGGAATCAGCTCCATATTTTATGGCCAATAAATCTTACTGATCTCAAAACCAGACCCAGGGACATTTTTCTTTAGCAGAGAATCACCCCCAAACAGAGGTTATGGCTCAGCCCCAGTAAAATTAGTATCCTATATAGTCTCCCAAGTTTTGCCAATTGGTCAGGAAGAATGACTTTGGATTCAAGATGGTGGCATGCGGGTCGTCCCTGTGAAAAGGCAGCTCTGTCAATTGACTCCCCTTGATCTAGAGCAAGTCAAGCATTCACCTGATTAGTATGGTCACTTTCTCCAAAAGTTAGGATGGATCCCTGCCACACACAGTAATTAACCATAATAGAGAAAATGGTTTTGCTTTGCTGATCAGACATGGAGATCTAGAATCATATGGGTTGCTTCTATCTGCACTAAATAGTTTTGTGGAAGAAATCTCTGGGCGAGATTTGCACCAGGGTAGATGGGAGAGAGTTATACATTAGGATTCCTTTGAGCATAAGGAAAGGTCCCTAGCTGAAGCTAGGTAACTATCCTGAAGGTCTTCTGTTTTATCATAGCCTGTTTTGTTCACTTGTATGAACATTTAGGTTTCATGCTTATTCCTCAACAAGAGTTTGATGGTGTTATATGAGAGATGGCTGAGGGTTAAGAGCACTGCCTGCTCTTCCAAAGGTCCTGAGTTCAATTCCCAGCAACCACATGGTTGCTCACAACCATCTGGTGTTATCTGGTGCTCTTTTGAGGAAAAGACCTGGTCAGTCATCCTCATCAAGTAAGACCTGGAAACCCAATAAGGATAAAGTTTAACACAACCACCATATACAGGCTAATCATGCATGCTTAAGCATTGCCAGAGCATAAATGAAATTCAAATTTCATATAACAAACAGGACCTCTAACAGCATCAACAAAAGTAAGCAGATAAAAGTTCCCTAACTTGACAGCCCAATGGATCTTACTCCTAAACTCAGAGATTAAAGTGATAAACAGAAGGCCTTGATCTTTTGATGACAACAGGAGAGAAGCCTGTGCCATTGTTACAATGGAGCACTGTCTGTATACCCCTGGCACCTTGAGCAATGGGTCCTCGGTCCCCCAAGATGTACATGCCCAAAGCAAACCTATCCACCATTTCCTTAAATTTTTGATACTTTACTAGCCACAGGTTCTTAGTCAACTCATAGTCGATAAATGTATTCCTATTTTTAATGCTAATTTCAGGATTAGACACAAAGACTAGTCTACTGCATAATTTTTACTTTCCTGTCTAGAAGAAAGATCACTCTTTTCTTCAGATTGTTATTGAATGATCATCCTCTGTTCTGTAAGATTCAGCTTTTTATGATCAGAAACATTTTAAGATCAGAAACGTCAAGATTTTGACCCTGCCTAGGTAGGATCTACAATGATATTCAGTCTTAGAAAGCTTCAGAAAATTGTATTTCAGCCATCAACAACACTTAGAGAAAATAGGAAAGTGTGAAAGAAACAAGGACAAGATAGAGTCACAAGGAAAGTTAGGGTGACATTGAAAAGGAAAGAAACCACTCCATTCTGCCAACTGAAAATTAAGATCATCTCAGAAACAAGATTATAAAGCATGGTGTAGCCTAACATATACTGAGAATTCCTTAGGCATCTGACGAATGGTTTTATCTGATCAGTCTATAGTTCTATCCATTGCACCTCTGAACCACCTTACGTCACTTGCCAGAGAAAAATTTTACAGATAAAAATGTTTTCCAATGTACGTTACATAATCTTAAAAATATTTCAACAGGGTAATTTCAAAACCGCAAAATCATACAGATACAGAGGTATACTGATATTGATTGATCAGTAGAGATACAGACAGACAGACTTAAATGCCATTCTTTTAAGAAGCAACATTCTACTTCCAAACATGTACTCTTCCTATACACCAACCTCTCTCTCCTAATGACCACATTTAAAAATATGTCAGAACCAATTCTAAATAAACTCCAACTTTGCTTTTAAAAAGAGAGGTGCTAGTTCTCAATACATTTCTGAACAACAAAAACAAAGTTTGTATATCTGAACTCATGTCAACAAACATGGGCTACAAGATTCAGTGTCTCTTAACCACCTCCATCAAGCCACAATTAATACAATCAGTGACACTAGATAATGATTTCAATTTTATTAGTTTAGCACATGTGATGACTATAATTTTTATACCCAAAGATGAAGAACTAAAATACAACAATTCTGTTACTATATGACAAAGCCATATTTAGCAAATTCATTAGTAGTCAATCATGATATAAAGCCAACATTATTTCAGTATGACATATGACTTGATTTTGTGTTTCTCTTTGTAGCCAGATGTTAAACTAATATCCTCTTCTAACAAATACTGAATACTTTTCTGAATACTCATTTCATTAGACTGCCTCAGATCCACATGGGTGTGAAGGGGCATTTCCTGTACTAATTCCCAATGACTAATATTATCAATGTAGGTGACACACCAGTCACAAACATTATCTTAACAATTTATAGAATTTCTATGATATTGCAAATAGGGATCAACTTGGTTATGCATCTCCAAAATGTGTCTATGAAAGTTACAAAGCCAAACAACTCTGCATCCAGGATATAAAGATTAAGCCAAACACATCCATAATGACACTAACTACTACAACAGATTCCAAATCTCTTTAGAAGAAAGACAAATCAGAGAACAGACCATAAGCCATGGCTCCCCATATGCCAATAAAACATGAAAGACTTCTACCTGATAACAACTAAATAGATTAAAACTTCAAAATTATTACTTGATTGCAAATTATGAACAGAAAGGTTAATGATTTTCATTGTTTTAAATATAGACTTCAAAAATCATTGGCTTCAAATGAGAAGTGACTAAATCTCTAAGGTGCAGCCACAGATCCAGACAAATGCTTGTCAGTAGAACAGGTAGATTTGCCACTAACACCAGTGCCAGCAGAGTTACGTGCTTCAGAAGGATCACCAATGTCTCCTCCAGACTCAGAAGACAAATTAAGGTTCCCTAATGGAAAAATCAAACATGATTAATAAAAATTATGAAGAAGGCTATTTGCTAGAATATCTTAGGAATGGAAGGAAGGTCAAGACACCTGAGTCACTCTGACTTCCACCATTCAAGATTGTAGTTCCTGAAACGTCACTGTTATTCTCTCCATCCACCTCATTTCCATTAAACTCAGGTGCTTGGCTCTCCTTAGTAGTCAGGTGCTCCTCTGAATTTGTGCTGACTCCAATTGAGGAGTGCTGCCTACCTGAGTCACCTGGCAAAAGTAAAATCATAATGACAATGATGGCTTTGGCTATACATCCTTCTTCAGAGCTGTACAGTGTGGGGACAAGAATGGTCACTAGATTACTAAAGGTCATGGGGAATTTAGAACCCTAAGAGCTATGTCCCCAATTTCATATATGTCCTTATATACCAACAAAATGTCTGCATCATAATAACCATAGCCACAAAGTTTATAAAACTCAGAATGATCACAAATCCAACCATGGGCATTCTTCCTTTCTCCCTTGATGAAGTAAAAGAAAACAGGTTTTTTTTGCTTTTATGTAAAATGAAGATGCAAGTTACAAAACAAAGAAAATTTGGAATATTTAAAATTTTCAGAAGGACTCAACTTAGTTAAAGTGGCTGAGAAGTACTATCACTTAGGCAACAGAGTGGTTCAGTTCCAGAAGAATTAGGATAGTCCAACTGTCCTGACCCAGAAATTCTTTTCAATAAATGCACTACACTCAATTCTTCCACTCACATGGGTCAAAAGTTCAATATCCAAAATTTTATTCTGGCAAATTATATGATCTGCACCTGACCACCTGGCATGATGTAATCTACCACCTTTCAGTCCGGGTTTCTCTGTTATCATATACTCTGACTTGACATAAACAAAAACATCACCCAAACTAGATCCATCCTTCTTTGTTTCCCCTCTCCTGAAACAGAAGGACAACTTGGGCTCTCCAGGGAAAATCAGACTGAGATTAGTTTGGCTGTCAGGGGCGTTCACAGTCACAGTTCAGCCAGTTTATGAAAAGGATGTTGGTAGATTGTATTATGCAGCCTGCACTATTTCAAAACCATCTGGTCATGAAAACATCTGAAAGGAGACACCTGGACTCCCCAGAGTCAGAAAAGTGTTTTTCCCTGTTCACTAAGATGACTGTCTGCAAAGTCCTTAGACACAGATCCACAGCCAACCAGAGCACTACTGTGCATTTGAACAGGCCTCTACCAAGGAACTCAGACTTGACAACTCGTAAATAACTCAACTGCCAATCAAACAAGGGTTTGGAAGTTCAGCAAAATTCAGATTTGTCCGCCACACATTGACACGTGACTACCTGAGCCACTGACGCCAGTTTTTTGTCTTCCAGATTCCTCTGCTACTAACTCTTTCCGTCCTTCTCCATCAGACATGCCAACTGTCGAAGGGAATCAGAACAAAGGTCAAGGGTTCAGCATCCAAAACTGCATTCGGACAAACTGAGTGATCTGCACCTGACCATCAGACTTGAAATAATCTACTACCTTTAAGTGCAGGTTTCTTTGTTCCCACAAACATGAACTTGACACAAAGTTCACGCCCAAACTAGATCTGCCCTCACTTGTTTCCTCTCTCCACAAAGAGAGGGATAAATTGAGCTCTCCATGGAAAATCAAAATTAGGTTGATTTAGCCACCAGACCATGCTATTGATGGTCTGATGATTAAACAGTTATGGTTTAATACATCCTAGGTAGGACAATACCCATTTTCAACAGCAGACCCTAGCATAGATTCCCAAGAACTTTTGAGAACAGGGTATTGTCAGATGATGAATTTCAACAAGACATTTCAGGTTCATTTAGCTGCATCCATCCTTCTCCGAAGACAAATTAAAATGAATTGAATTCATTCTCTTTCAGAGAAATGAAATACTCTAAATTATTGCCTGAATTTAGATCTGATCACTGGCTAACAGTTCTTAGGCAGACTACCTCACACACTGCAGGCATCTCCCCTTCTTCCAGTCCTACTGGGCCTCTTCCTATGTCACTCTCCTTTCCTTAGGGAGGCCCCCTGACATGTCAGGATTGACATCTTAAGACAACACAATTTCAATACAGATGAACTCAGTTTGTCCTGAGGAAGGAAACATCAACATCCTTAACACTATAGCTTTTACCCTAAATTTATTAATTCTTTGTCACCAAACCAAAGTATCTCAAAGTCCAAGTGTGAATTAGATTTCTCCCTTCCTTTCTTTTATTAACAGATCCGGAACCAGAAGATGAGAGCAAGTGCTTCCTCCATAAGGAATTTAAAATAAGTGTACACGGTATAAGTAGAATATCCACGGAGTGGAGTGCAGGTCAAGATACTAAGCCACTCTTACTTTCATCTTTGAAGGTTCTATCAATTGCAGACTCACAAATCATCTCTACAATCTGGACATTTCCATCAGATACAGCTACTATTTTACCCTTGAGTTTCTGATTACCTCCTGATTTTGTGGACATTTCAGAAGATGATTGAGGCTCATTATTTTCTCTTGAGGCACCTGGCAAATGTAAAATCATAATCATAAGGATGACTGTGGCTCTGCTGGGCCTTCATAGCTGCATCATGTGGGTACAAGTACATTGAGTATTTGATTACTGGAGGTCATAGGTTATCAAGAGCATTCAGAATCGTGTGCTTTATTTTAATCAAGGGCCACACCAACAATGTCAACTCATCCTTTTGCCTTAAACTGTAGAAATCAGTTCTCTCCCTTTTTAGAAAATGAAAATGCAAGTAACACAACAGTGGTCTTTGAACCTATTTAAAATTCTTACAAGGAGCCAGCTTACTAGCGTGGGTATGCAACAGCATCACTCCTGAGACTCATGGGTTCGTTTTCAGAAAAATTCAGGTCTTTCCAACAGTCCTGACCCTGAAGTTTGTTTCAGTGAATGTTCTGCAATCAGTTCTTCCACTCACATTCAGCTAATTTATTAGATGGATGTTGGCAGAGTGTATTATGCATGCCTGATCAAAAGCATCTAATCATGATGGAACTGACAGGTAACTAACTTCAGACTCCGCATGGTCAAAGGAATTTTCTTCTATGTTCATTAAGGTCATTGTCAGATAAGAGCTTGGACCAAGATCCACAACCAACCACAGCACTGTCCTGTATTTGACTTGTCTCTACCACAGAAACCAAAATTCACAACTGGCAAATCACTCAACTGTCAATCAAACAAGGGTTTAGAAACTCAGCAAAATTCAAATTCAACAGCCACACGCTAACACTTGACTACCTGAGTGAGTGAATGTGCCTGTTTTATTACGCCTTTCTTCTATATAATTCTTGAGTGTATTCTTTATTCTTTCCTCGAGGATGTCAACTGTAGAATAGAAAGTGAAAGTCATCAGAACAAAGGTCAAAACTATAATGTTCAAACTTTGTATTCAGACAAATTAAACAGCCTTCAGCGGACTGCCTAAAACTGCATAATCTCCCACTGTTTAGTTAAGGTTTCTCTGTTCTCACAAGCACTGACTTGACACAAAGCATAGCATTCAACTAGATCCATCCTTCTTAGTTTTCTCTCTCCCAATACAGAAGGACAACTTGAGCTCTTCATGGAAAATCAGAATCAGATTAATTTAGCCATCAGATCACATTCAATGACATTTGAGGCTCACAAGATCCCAGATGAAACAATGCCTGTCATCAACAATAGAGCCTAGCATAGATTCCCAGGAACCTCTGCGCACAGGGTATTGTCAGATGATGAACATCAACAAGACATTTCAGGTTCATTTAGCTGCATCCTTCCTTCTCCGAAGACCAATTAAAATGACTTGAATTCATTCACTTCCAGAGAAATGAAATACTCTAAATTATTGCCTGAATTTAGATCTTACTGGCTCACAGCGCTTAGGCAGAATACCTCACCCACTGCAGGCAATCTTCCCTTCTTCCATTCTTTTGCCTCTTCCTATGTCACTCTCCTTTACTTAGGGATGCTCCCTGACATGTCAGGATTGACATCTTAAGACAACACAATTTCAGTACACATGAACTCAAACAGTTGGTTCTGAGGAAGGAAACATCAATATCCTAAACACTATAGCTGAATGCTTTACCAAACTAATGTGTCTCCATGTCCAATTGTGAATTAGATTTCTCCCTTCCTTTTTTTTTTATTAACAGATCCAGAACTCGACAATAGGAGCAAGTCTTTCCTCCATAGGAAATGCAACATGCTGCAATTGTGTGGTGGCGATGGGGGCATGCCTTTACTTCCAGCACTCAGGAGTCTTTACACTCATGAGTTCAAAGACTAGCCCAGTCTCCAGAGGAAGTTCCGGGACAGCCAGGAATACTCAGAGAAACCCTGTCTTGAAACAAACAAATGAACGAACAAAAAGAATATGATGTAAACTGGATATCCATAGAGTGGAATGCAGTCAAGATACCTAAGTCACTCTGAAGTCCATATTCGACAGATCCACCTATTGAGGACCCACTGCTAAACTCTATACTCTGTTCATTTTCAACAGATGCAGCTGCTTCTTTACTCTCCGATTTCCCATCTCCTGAATCTGCGGAGACGTCACCTGCTGTCCGCAGACTACTGTCTTGACTTGGGGCACCTGGCAAAGGTAAAACCATAATCGTAAAGATGATTTTGGCTGTGCTCAGCCTTTGTATCTGTAACTCTGTGGGACAAGTATGTTCACAGTTTGATTACAGTATATCATTGGGTATCCCGAGCTGGGAGAGTCATAGTCACCATTTTATTTCAGGTCTATACAAGCCAAGCTAAAAAATCCATCCATCCTTCTCCAAAGGCAAAACTGGAGAAGTCAGTTCTCGCCCTTTGACCGAAAATAGAAATTTAACTTACAAAACAGTGAATTTCAACCTCTTTAAAATTCTGCAATGGACCCAGGTTAGAATGGTATGTATGTAATAGCAACATCCCTGACACTCATAGGTCCTGATCAGAAGCATTCAGGTCATTTCACTGTCCCTGGTCCCAAAGTTCTTTTCAGCAAATTTGGTTCTACATCTACTTCTTCCATTTACAGTTCAGTCAGTTTCTCAGAAGGTTTTTGGAAAACTGTCTTATGCAAACTTGAACAGAAACGTCTTTTCCTGGAATAACTGGCAAGAAACAAACCCCAGACTCTCTATGGTCAGAGGTATATTCTTCCACAGTATTGATATCATTGTCAGCAAAGGGCTTAGACCCAGATCCACAACCTACCACAAATCTACCCTGCATTTGACCAGTCCTCTACCAAGGAGCTCAGACTGTACAACTCGCAAACAACTCAACAGCCAATCAAACAATAGTTTGGAAGTTCAGAGAAATTCAGACTCTATTGGCACACAATGACTCTTGACTACCTGTGCCACCAGCATTGGTCTCTGTGTTTCCATGTGATGCTGCCAAAGATTCCTGTCTGAGGGTCTCTGTATTCTCTGTACTTGAAACTGTCAAAGGAAAAATTATTGTCATCAAAACATAGGTCAAAAGTTCAATAATTCAGCATTTGTATTGAGACCAATTAAAATTCATCACCTGGCCACCCAACACTATATAGTCTACCACCTTATAGCTCGTATTTCTTTGTTCTCACAACCACTGAAAGTACAGCATCCAAACTAGAGCCAACCTTGTTTGCTTCCTCTTTCCCAAAACAGAAGAATGCGGTCTTTCTATGGAAAATGATTAGCTCCATCCCTGTTTATTTCCTCTCTCCCAAAACTGAAGAAAAATGTGATCTCTCCATGCAAAATCAGAATGGGATTAATTTAGGCAACAGACCATGTTCAATAACAACTATCTTCAAAAAGTCCTAGGTGAGACAATTCCTATATCAACACCAGCACAGAGCATAGAGTTCTAAGGACCTTTGAGAATAGGCTATTGTCAGAGGATGAACTTCAACTAGAAATTTCAGGTCAAATTTAGAACTGTTCTTCCTTCTACAAGGATCAATTCAAGCAACCTGAATTGAAACCTTCACTTTCAGAAAAATGAAATGCTCTAAACTACTGAGTGGATTTAGATGTCACTGGCTCATGGTGCTTAGGTAAACTACTTAAGACACTACAGGCATCTCTCCTCCTTAGGATTCTGAATTTATTCTCAACTTTTTCTCAAAGTCTACATCACTACTGCCAAAACATTCACTCTGTCCTTTTCCATGGATAAACCTGTAGCAACTAGTTCTCTCCCTTTGATGGAAAATTCAAATGCAAATTACAAAACAATGATTTTTGAACCTTTTGAAATTCTTAGAAAGAGTTAGCTTAGTACAGTGTGTGAGAAATAACATCATTCCTGAACCTCATGGGTCCAGTTCATGTATATTTCTATTCATTCAGTCAGTCGTGGACCCAAGTTTCTCTTCAGTAATCTTCCTATACCAACCCCCATCTGTCCATGGTTTTCCTACTTCTTCCACTCAAAGTTAACCAAGATTATTAGAAGTGTGCTGACAACTTGTATTATGCAACTGTGACAAAAATCTAATCATTAAATATCTGACAGGATACTGTCACTGAAATATCTGGAATTCTTATTTCTAGTACTCAAGTTTCCGGTCCCTGAAGATTCATTGCCAATCTCCATATTCCTGTCATTGCTTCCAGACCCAGCTTACTATTTCTCCTTAGGTTTTAGATGGACTCCCAAATCTGTGCAAACTCCAACTAAGAATGGTAGCTCATTCTTTTCACTTGAGTCATCTGGGAAAGTAAAGTCATAATTGCCTGCTCCACTTTGGCTATGCATTCATCTTCACAACTTCACTGTGTTGGAACAAGGATGTTCACAGCTAGATTACTGGAGATCATAGCATATCTAGAGCCCTCAGAACCATGTTTTACCCTTTCCTCAAAGCCTACACCACTACAGGCATGGTCAAAGTGGAGCTGAAACAGAAAGGCTCAGACACATCTACAATTTCCTTCTCCATCGACAGATCTGGAGACATGGTTCTCTCCCTTTGATGTAATGTGGAAATGCAAATTTAGAGAATGATTATGAACTTTTGGTACCTACTTAAAGTCCTCAGAAGGAGGCACCTTAATGAACTGGGTGAGAGATAGCATCATAGCTCAGACTCACACTTCCAATCCTACCAGATTTTTCTGCTCATTCAATCAATACCAGTTCCCAAAGTAATTTTGATTAAATGATCTACACTGAACCAGTTTTCTTTCTAGTTCTCACTCATTTATTATCTTAAAATTCTGCTGGACTATTAGAATTTGTTGCCAGAAGATGTTTAGTAAATCTTATCCCCCCAAAACCCCTACTCATGAAATTATCTGAACGACAACAGACCCCTGGACCTACATTCTGTGTGGGGAGCTGAATAAATCCCAAGTGACATGAGCACAGCCATGCAAAGAACCTCAGTTCCTTTGAAGTAATAAGCCTTCCTCTGCTCAGGTTATGGGTTTGAGTAAAAACTTGGCCTCTAGCTATTAAAAAAAACAGTGTTTGCAAATAATGTTGCTTGCAGAATCCTACTCGCAAACGTCTGTAACCTGAGACAGGGATTAGATCTCACTGGCCCACACATCTTAAGCAGACTACCTGATCCACTTCCATCACCACTGCTGCTGCCAGTCTCTTTTTTACTATGGTCACGGCCACGATTCGGCCTCCTTGGACCTACGGCATTACCTGCAGAAGGGAAAAGCATTGCCACATGAAGACCACCATACTGCACTGAGAGGAAATAGTAACACCCAAAGCACGTTCACTTCATTCTCCAGAAGCTGTTCTATGTTTACTAAAACCATCGTCACCCCAATAATTTGTACTAGAAATTGACAGATCAATTTTAACTCCAACGTTCTTTCTCCACATCTTCCAGAACAGAATAACAAGGGTATTCTATACCAATGGAAAACCAAAATGAAAGAAATAAGGAAGTCTAAAACTAAAGTCCTTGATCTTCCTATTCATATTAAATTAAAATGCTATTCCCATATAATATAAAATGTATTTGAAACTCCTTGTGAGACCCCAAGAGCTGGGAGCTTGTGGAATACCTATAATACTGGCCAGATCATTAAGGCTTTTAATAAAATCTAAAGCAGGGTTCTTGGCAGTTGTTCCCAAATTAGAGTCTATATTTGCAGAGGCACCAGCAACAAAATTACTCTCACTTGCCAACGTACTTTGACCTGCAGAATAAAAAAATGAATGTCACAGAAGATATTGAAACATTCCAGATTCTCCAATGATTTATGCACAGACATTAGGCAACAACATCTAAATCACTGAAAATGTATCTTCCATAATAAGTTATCTGACTATAAATATTTTGCTAGTAAAATCATTAACAACAAAAGAATCCAAGCCACAAACTCCAGAGAATCTTTTTTAGCATATTTTTCCTTCCCTTTTTTTTTTGAGTTCACAAACCAGTAGTTCCTTTTGCCAAAAAAAAATATTAAAATTTGTGTTTCATGTTTTATTATGTATAATATAGCAGTTTTTTTTAAAAAGTATTGTTCACAAGGTAATGAATTTAAATTGCCCACACTTAACCCTCCACGGGAAATCGAGAGCTACAGTCATGAGATCCCATGACTGCAGTTACCTCCAACAGTCGTGTTTGGGCGTTTGCCTCCATCAGCACTCTTGGCCTTTGGCTTCATCCGAACTCCAACTTTAAATCCTGGTTTAAGAATGAGGGAATGTCTAGCCCCAGCTTGAAAACCACTAGCTGTTTGAAACAACAACAACACGGTCACCAGAGAATAGACACATCTTAACTTTCCACTTTCAATAGACAATGCTTAAATCATAGTATTCAGATCAATGAAACAGATTTTCCTTGAACCCTATTTCGCTTTCTTCCTAATCAATCCATCACCGTGAACTCCACATAAGCCAGAACTCCTAAACCACACCTCGATTACCCTTACACGTACTTGTGTCACCGATGGAAAAAAATTAGAAGACAAATAAGAAAAATTAAAATGTTTTGAGGCTCAATAAATAATGAACAAATAAATAAATGAGTAAATACAAGCCCTTTGTTTTGTATTAATAATCTGCATCAGAATTCCCGAACCAGTGACATGCAAATCTCAGCATAGGTTCATCAAAGTTCCTGATGTTCAATGGTTCCCACCAACATCCACATCATCTACGGTCAATGACTCTGTCTCAAAAATACCCAGAATGATAAGATTTGATTGACCCTGTTTCTTTCGCTGGATTTAATTTCTGAATGTGAGAATCTATGTATCTACTCTTCTGCAAATTTACCTTCCTTTAGCTTCCTTTCTCTCTCTCTCTCTCAAAAAAAAATTTGATAGTAATAAAAAGCCAATCACTAGCATTGTAACTGTTACAGAGAAATATGTCAACAAGTAAAACAAACAATCCAAAAAGCAAAGAATACCACTTAAATGATTTTCCAAAAGCCCTCAGCAGATCAAAGATGGGATTTCTTTCTCCTAGACAAAAAAAAAGCCCCTTCAGAAATATTGCTGCTTTCTTCAGACAGTAGAGCGGTTCTTTAAGTGTCAAATATACAGAACAGAATTCTTTCCCATGAGTCCATCCAAAACTAAATCCACACTCACCAAAGACAGAGCACTAATTGCCAACCTCTATTTTGCTAATAAATGTAATTTTCTAAGCCCCAATTGACCATGTTTTTCAAACAGTCTAGACATATGATCTGATACTAACTACACTTTTGGAAATTGGAGCTGTTTCTGGAAAACGTGGGACACAAAGTGAACAGACCTTCCTCCAACCTACATCAAGAAAAACAGCGAAGAGAACCAGTTAAACAGAATGTGTTCTGATTCAATTTTTATTGGTTGGAACCTGAGACTGCATCCAAGAACATCCAACCAAAAGTCAGGAAAAAATGGCTTACAGGTGTGATTCCAATGAAACACAAATGTTGTTAAAGTAAACATGCATGCTAATTTTTTTCCGTGTCACGTAAATACCTGGCAAGTATGAACTATCGGAAATGGAGTTTGAAGTCAAGAATTTGTCCCTGGGTCCCCTTCAGGCGTATAGACATGCCATAAAACTCATATGCTGGGGGGAGGGGGAGGGAAATGGGAGGCGGGGAGGAGGCAGCAAGGTCCAAATCAGGAGCAGAAGGAAAGAGAGCAGGAGCAAGGAACTCAGGACCGCGAGGGGTGCACCCACACACTGAGACAATGGGGATGTTCTATCGGGAACTCACCAAGGCCAGCTGGCCTGGGTCTGAAAAAGCATGGGATAAAACCGGACTCGCTGAACATAGCGGACAATGAGGACTACTGAGAACTCAAGAACAATGGCAGTGGGTTTTTGATCCTACTGCACGTACTGGCTTTGTGGGAGCCTAGGCAGTTTGGATGCTCACCTTACTAGACCTGGATGGAGGTGGGTGGTCCTTGGACTTCCCACAGGGCAGGGAACCCTGATTGCTCTTTGGGCTGACGAGGGAGGGGGACTTAATTGGGGGAGGGAAATGGGAGGCGGTGGCGAGGAAGAGACAGAAATCTTTAATAAATAAATAAATTAAAAAATATATATAAAAAATAAAAAAGACAACAAAACCAACTTCTGATGTTTCTAAAATATCAATAAAATGGTAAATAAAAAAAAAACCTCATACTCGAATTCTTGCACACTTGCCTCGCCTACTAGCTAAAAGCCCTCCCATCTTCATCTGAGCTTCATCCAGCCGCATATGTTAGCTTAAGGCGCCTGGGTCAGTAATGTTCCCATCTGAGTAGCTACAGAAAGGGAACCTAGGAACTGACTGCAGGCACAGCCCTTTCACGATATGGAAAGTCTGTATTCAGCTGAAGTGAGAGGCGAGGAGCGCCACTCCACAACCGATGTGGAGCCTCGGAAACCGTCTCGGGAGAAGAGACACAGGCACTGGTGTTGAAGGTCAGTGTGACTGAGCGCCTGCTCTTCCTAAGTCGCAGCTTCTGGCGTTCAGAGAACCGAGTGAAAGCCTGGAAAAAGTTTCCTTGAAGAGCTCCGATTGGGGCTGGGGAGTTGAAATGAGGAGCCGCGCAGCTTCAGAGGCCAACCCCGGGGTGGTTTCTGCTTCCGTGTGTAGGCTCCAAGATCACCAGTGTATCACAAAGCAAAGATCGAGTTTTGAGAAATACTCACCTTGTGACTTACCAAAGAACAGCGTCCCCCATCTTAGAAAGTAAGAAGAAAAATAGTGTAATATTATGTTTTAAGAAGAGGTGGGCGGTCCTTGGGCTTCCCACAGGTCAGGGAACCCTGATTGCTCTTCGAGCTGATGAGGGAGGGGGACTTGATCGGGGGAGGGAAAGGGAAATGGGAGGCGGTGGCAGGGAGGAGGCAGAAATCCTTAAATAAATAAATTAATTAAAAAAGAAGACAATGACAATATTTTTGCTTCAATTCTTTCCCATAATTCAATATGAGCAACCCCCCCCTTTATGTATAATAACTGACATATATTTCAATACTAATTTATGGGTTTTTTCTTGTTGTTGTTGTTTTTTGGTTCTTCGAGACAGAGTTTCTCTGTGTAGGTTTGAAGCCTGACCTGCTGTGTTGTCCTGACACTGGCTCTGTAGATCAGATTGGCCTCAAGCTCACAGATATCTGCCTACTATTGCCTCCCAAGTGCTGGGATTGAAGGCGTGGGCCACCATTTCCTGGCTGAGGCGATCTTATTAGAATCCCCTCACAGATGATTAGGGAAGACACTGGCTGGCTGTACTGAAAGGCCACACTATCCCAGTCTCGAAAATGCAGAGGCGAACGAAACTCACCAGTTAATATTGGCCAATATGCTGTTTCTTATTCTCATAACAATATTGACCTAAAATTTTCCAATCTAACTTTTACATGATTTTATTTTCCCTAATATTGTCTCAGTAATGTATTAGTTAAGAACAAGAATAACCTAATCCATTTTGTGAATTTTATTTTAGTGAGAATAAAGAATGGCCTAAGAAAACATAAGAAATATGTACACAGAGTGCCAATCTATATTTCATTATATATATATATATATATATATATATATTTAGTTATAACTAACATTTTTATACTTATCCAGGAAGTTTAAAAATTTTTCTTTCTTTAATTTTTTTCCACAGTCATGACTGGTGAAACCATATAAATTTAGTTTTGATTGACTGTGAAACTGCTGCCTAATACTTTCTATTTTACTCAATTTTTTAAATTTTATCAGAATACTTTCAATAAGTCTGACTTTTTGAAATATCTATGCCATTGGTTATTTTATGAAATGTTTTCCTGTGACATTTTAATCCTTTCAAAAGTGGTACTTATTTGTGAATACAACTATCCCCAGGGTAGCACTCTAGACTGAATGGGAAATTATACTTAGAGTACAGTTTCCAGAGCATAAATTGTGCTTAAGGAAAGCGCGTGCATACACACACACACACACACACACACACAAACACACACACATACACCCTTGAGATTACTTCTTAAAGCATAAATAGCATCTGTTGGAATAAAAATGTGGTATCCATGCATATTATTTTACTCTGAAGCACAAGAGAGAAGTAGAGAACACTAAACATTAAGTGAATCTGCACCTATTGAATAAAAAGACTCAAATTCCTTACCTTCAGAGAAGGTGCAGAGCACCACAGCCACGTACAAAAGGATCAGCTTCATGGTGACGGTCTGGGACCTAGGTGTGGAGACCGTTCACGCCAGAGACTCAGGTCCGTCGTGGCAGTCTCTAGCCAGCATATTTATAGGCCATCTCCACACTGGTTCTGGTGAGCAGTTGTCCTGGCAAGCCTGGCGATGACAACACAGGTAAACATTGCAGCAAGGCAAAGACAATCCACAGCGCATCAGGTTAGTGTCTAATTTCTCTGACATCTCCACTGCGGTCCATGCCAAACACAGAATATGCGTTCTTGCCACCCTGGGCAAACAACAAAGCCAGGAAATGGAAGTCTCAGGATTAAGACTCAATTATGTTGATGAAATGTGTTGATCTGAGCCCTATCAATCATCAGAAAATATCTTAACGACTCAGGGAGCTCAAATATTATGATATATTAAATTGTCCTTCTTTTGACGACAAAATGTATTTTAAACATTAACTTACCTTGAAACAAATAACTCTTTGCCTTAGATTAATAGTAATATTATTATAGTTATTTAATTTGAAATATGTAATTATCATCTAAGTTCAGACAGTGAAATACAGGAATGTATTATTGTCATAGTTCTAGCTTTACTATTTAAAAATGCCTAATATTCTTTTTTTTCTTTATCAGGAGAGGGTTTCTCTGCCCTGGCTGTCCTGGAACCAGATCTCGTAGACCAGGCTAGCCTCAAATTCACAAATATCTGCTTGTCTCTGCTTCCCTAGTGCTGGGATTACAGGCATGTGCCACCACTGCCCAGCCTAAAAAATGCCTAATATCCTAATGACACATATTTTCCATACACATCACAATCAGATACATGCATAAGCAGAAATATATGGAAATTTTGACCTGAGAAAAATGTTTTAAGACATAAATAAGATTAAATAGAAATCCTATTTAAGGGTTATAAAACTGTACAAAATTAAACTTTGTGTGCAGGGTCAGAGCTATTTTGTGCTTAACAGCATAGAAAAGAAAACAAGATGTCTTTCAAGCTACCCAATGGACGTAAATCCTAAAAGGCCAGATGTGCAGCTCTGATGCTCTCATTGATATCCAGTTGCTACCAAGAAAATAGCAGAAGCTAAAGGACAGAGAATAGTTTATTATTCCTAGGAGAGCAGCAGGTATGTGAGAAATGAGAAAAAACATAGACCAACTTCCCTTTTCTTTCCATTTCTATTCCCTTTGCTCAGCTAATTAACCCAAAAGAAATGAACAATACCTTCCTTCCTAGACAACCTTATCAACGTGTGCTGAATATTTTATGTACCTGGTCCCACCAAAGATTAGATTACTTTTTATCTGTCTATCTATCTAGAGTAACACATTCACTGAATATTATGTGAATTTTTCACTCTGGATGAGAAATGTGGAGATCGTGTGGATAAAGACATGTGAATGCTAGGATAAAAGCCTCCCCTGAAGGAGAACACTGACTTCAGGACTGGAGAAATGGTTTAATGGGTAAAATTCTGGAACGCAAGTATGAGACCAGGATTCCAGATACCAGAGTCCAAGTAAATGCCTGGGGTTATGGGACCCAGCTTGAATCTCAGCTCTTGGACCATAGAGATGGTGGACACCTGGAGCAAGCGGGGTAGTTCCAGAGTCGACGAAGAGACTACTCAGATGAGTAGGCTGGAGTACCATCGAGGAAGACCCCCAGCGTTGACCTTCTGTCTCCAGACACACAAGTGTATCCACACATGTAGTAATACACGTTAGCATAATCACGCACAGCATACATACAGACACATGAAGGGAAAGAAAATGACTTCATAAGGTTTCCATGCAACAGTTCTGATTTTCTTTAGCAATTAATAACTAAATAAAAACATTAAATGTGGGGAAGAGGGATTTCCATTAAAGGAAAAAACTTATCTAAGAGGGAACAATGCTTTTCGAGGCATAAAACTCAAAATGACTATTACCATTTATTCTCTTTTTCTTTGTAATACACATTTTGTTGTAAAAGAGACAGAGAGACCATTTTTTTGTATCATCATTATGATGTTCTTATTCTGCTTGAGCTAAGTAGGTGGCTGAGACACACAGAAAGGTAGACGAAATCACAATTTCTCAGGGACTTTTGGGGACTGAGAGGAAATGTGAGGCATAAACAGTCGGCTGGATTCAGTGACATGCTAAGGACACTCCAAGACAGCTTAGATTTCCTCCGCTCATGAGACCCAGAGAAATCAGAGAGCAGGGTCTAACACCCCCACAATGAAAAGAAGATGAGAATTGGATGTGTCAAGTATGGAAGGATTCCAGGTAATAAACACAATGCGGGAAAGTTGAATGCAATTTCAAGTATTCTTCTCTGCCTTACAAAATCTAGCTTCTTGCCTTTCTAGGCATGTGTTCCCCATGCTCCCCAGAATCCTTTCACCCTTCCTCATTCCACCAGCAGCGCCAGCACACTTGCTTCCATTGTGGGGTCGGGCATCGCCATTATAGGTTCTCCTTAACCTTCACTCTCTTTACGTTCTGCGTATGTGTTCAAAAGCTCCAAACCAAGACTTTCATTACATTCTCCTTTTTCCTCTATTTACGCCACACAAATGAACATGGGTGGATAAAGTCACTCATGCAGGCACAACTTCCTCACCACATTGGAACATATAAGATAACCAAACAATTATAGTTCCTATCCACTTCGCGCTGACGTTCTCATATTTCATACTCCCTGCCGGCGTCCAACACCTTTCAGGGAGTTCCTCAGAGTCAGGGACACTACTTTCATTTGATTTTTTTTATGAAAAAACAAATGCTATCAAAAGAAGAGCTACAATTTCCATCCTCTCTATCCTTGTCTACTGGCATTTGTACCCAAGCTCTACCTGTCTCCTTACTAATTCACATAAACTCCTACATCAGCATCCCAGATGTCAGTGAAGGATATCATGGCAGCAATTGTGTCAGCTCCTATTCTGACATCAAGATAGTCCTCTTTTGCATTATTATTAATTTCCACCCCCATCCATCTAAGTTTTTTCTTTAAATCTTCAGATTTCAAGGTATCTGTGATAGAGATCACTGGAAAAGCAAAGGTATCTACATATGAGTTTATATGTTAATTTCTACTAAGTGTTATTGTCGCATTTTATTTATTGTTGTAGCAATGTAAAAAAGGAATTTTTTGTGAGATGTAGGCTCATTTTGTTCAAGAACTTCTAACAAGAAAGATCAGCTTTACAAAGGTCATCAAGCTCTTCCACTGTTTCACAATACTACAGCATTAAAGTAAAAGTCTCTTAATATGAAATTATTATACATATCTTAAAGGAATGCCCATCAAAAAGAACAAAAGGTAAATGTCACTTTCTCGATTCAAAAGGATGTGGCTTAAGTCTATACACTTAGGGATGTACTGCCAGAGAAAGTCAGCTGTTGAAGGACAATGGCATCAGTGTGGGTAAGACTGTGTTTATATAACGAGGCTCGTTCCAGAAGGAAACATGGGATATATTAAACAATATCTGTTTGGGCTGTGGAACAGGAAGTTCTCTATGGCCATTCACATAATGATCTAAAATCCTAAAGGTGGTTTTCTAAAAATTAGAAATGTGTTGTTATATGAAAAGTTTTATCTCTGGAGAAATAGAAATTTAATTAAATTTTTGAGAAACTATCCGTGAAACTCTTACAGTTATATGAAACTTAAATAATATTTAATAGTCTATATAAACAATATAATCTTGATAGTTATAGAACACTTACAAATCAATTTCAACATTTTCTTAGACTATTTTTTATAAGGCAGGGGAGACAGACAGTGTGGGGATGAATTTTGAAGGGTATCAACAAGAACTTTGTTTCACTCCTTCTTCAGGTCTGAGTATATCTTCCTCAGGGGCAATGCCCCTCAGTCAGACCTTCAGTCCAAGTCATGTGTCTTACAGAGCTTAGGTAGACCATTCCTGAATGCTCCACCATCTTCTAAATTTACTGAATATTGTCTTAAGATTACCTCATCTTTTATTCCAGGACAGCCAAAAACCAAACCAAAAAAAAAAGTGTATTTAAGATAACTGAAAATTTGAATGTAATGTGTTGCATGTCGCTCAATATGCAAAGCAGAGAAGTATGGTGAGTGTGGCTCAGAAAACTGATATCTGCCATGTTTGTTTGACTTCCTTGCAAAGCATGCTGGTGGCCATACTCCACTGCTCTTCTGCGTGCTGATCCAAACTTCAAAAAGACATTGTGGGTTTAGTTGCTCCTATGGGTCATGCTCTCCTGGTGTTCTCAACCCCTCTAGATCCCATAGTTTCCCCCCCCTCTTCCTTGGGGTTCCCAGGCTCTGCTGGGAGGCCTGCTCTTGTCTGAAGGGAAATTGAGGAATGCTGGCTATGGGGAAGAGGGGAGAGTGGACTTGGAGGAATGGAAGGAGGGGAGGCTATGGTTGGGATATATTGTATGAGCAAAAAATAAATAAAATAATGAGAGAGGGAGGGAGGAAGGGAGAGAAAGAGGGAGGGAGGGAGGGAGGGAGGGAGGGAGGGAGGGAGGGAGGGAGGAGGGAGGGCAGGAGGGAGGAGGGAGAGTGGGAGGGAGAGAGAGAGAAAGAGAGAGATTGTGGAGTCACAGATGAATTTGTACAGGTCATTTCTTGAGAGGTTGCCTGTATTTATTTGTTAGAACCCTATTTCTCATACTGAGTTTCCCTATCCAGTCTTAATACAAGGGAAGGTGTCTAGTCATATTGCAACTTGATATGCCATGTTTGGTTGATAGCCATGGAAGGTCTGCCCTTTTCTGAATAGAAATGAATGAGAAGTGGATTAGAAGGGGGGTGGTCAGAAGGGAGGCGGGGGAGACTGGGAGGAGAAGAGTGAGGGGAAATATTGGTCTTGATGTAAATAATCATCATCATCATTAAATAATAAAAACAAAAAAATGATATTGAAAAAGAAAAAAAGAATGTTACAACCACAGACTGGGTGTTTTAAACAATAAAAAATCTGTTTTATGTGGTTCCATAGCTAGAAGTATGGGTCTAGGTACTTGGCAGGGTTCATCCCTTACAAGTTCATGAGGGAACACTACACCCCGAGTATCCTTCTCCTCTGAGGTTGTATGTGGCTATCTTTTTGCCCTGGGGTCAAGCTTCATAGCATAAGGGCCCATCTGAACACCCTTATTTGGATTTAATTCCCTCTTAGTAACACTATCTCCAAATAGGGTTACATTCTTATAGCCTGAGGATGTTGATTTTCATATCCAGCTGTTTTGCTTGTTTGCTCCTTTTGGTAGTGGTAGTGAATTTGTAGGACACATTGAGAAAATAGGCTCAGAAAACATCCTTACTCAGAAGAAAGAAATCCACCTGCCCTTGCTTTCTAGGCGCTAAAATCAAATGCGTTCACCATAATGTCCAGCCACATGTACATGCAGTCTTAGAGTTTTTAAACTAAATGAGGCATGCTATAGCGACATAACAACGGTTGATTTCATTACCTATGAAGCTTTTGTACATGAACAATATGGTCCTATAATCCCTGACAGGCTAAAGCATACCAGAGACTAAAACTGAGAGGGACCCCTTTCAGGAAAATTTTATGTCAGAACAAATAAATTAGGACATTTTATTCTTAATCTGGGGCTATGTAGGAATAAGTAAATCCTTAAACTGTGTAACCGTAAGAATTATTTAATAGCAAATATCCATGTAACTAAATCAAGAAATAGAAGATTAGAGGCCACAAGATGGTGGATTAGAGTCTCCAACTATCACGAGACTTTTCGGGAGAAGGTATTAGAACAGGGGCGAGCACTTTGAAGGTGGGTAACAGTCAAAAAGGCACTGAAGTTTAGCTATAAACAGGGATTTGTAAAGTCCCTAACGTTTGGAGAAAGGGATGGGCAATCAGAAAAGTGTACCCAACCATTATACCGTGGCATCACTGTAGAGGGTGGGGCAGAGATAAATTCAATAACATAGAAGAAATTCTTCCTAGAACACGGCCTGCTAGGGGCCACAGCACCGTGCAGAACTATAGCCTCAACAGACAGGGCACCTACAATCTGCAGGGTACACCCTTACTGTGTATTCCTCTCTCCTTTCCACGCCATTAGTCACATGGCAGTGTCTGTAACCCATGTGAAGAAGTCAAAGTTAAGAAGTTAAAACTGTGAAATTCTGGGAACCTTTGGCAAAAGCCATGCTCTGATCCAGCTGAGCACAGTTTACAGAACCAGCCTGGCTAGGAGGACAAGACTGGACCAAAAGTTCTGCGAGCTCCCCCTGGTGGAAGCCAGCCTGAGTCCCAGCTGGGAAGGGTTTCATGAGAACTCTAGAAGAAAAGCTGTAACTACTTGTTTGTGGAAGCAGCCCAGAGGGTGGAACACAACACTCACCCGCCTTTCTGCAGTGTGGATGGATGCGCACCTACTGCCTACACCATCACCCTAAGCAGACACAACCAAGCATACCTCGTACCCAGCGTGGCACTCCTGATAGAGATGCTCCAGTCTGCACCCGCCCATCAAAGATCAGCAGGACAAACAAGAGTGTTGCTCCTTGGGTTTTAGACAACACAAAGGAAAAGGAACAAGGTTGACAGCACACAGCCTAAGTTCTCTGCTGAATGCATCGAGAAAGCTTACGACCAAGGTTGGGCGCCTTCACTTCTGCCCCACAACTGACCACCTTAGAGGAAGCCTGGTCGTTGTTTCTTTGATGTAGATGGGTTAATTTTTCTCAAAATACCATTTTGGTCAGACCTGCTTGTTTTGAATATTTACATAGGAATTCTCATTATCTTTATGCCCTCTTTTATCTATTCCTCCTTTAAGTTTCATTTTTAATCTTTTCTTTCTTCCTTTTTCTCTTGGTCCCTTGTTTTAATTTTTTGCATCCTTTCCCCCTCTTTTTCTTCTTCATTCATCTGTTAAATTTTCCTTTCCTCTCATTTATTTTTACTATTTAACTCTTTAATTGGATCTTGTTTTCTGCTTCTTCTAGTTCTCATTTCCCCATTTATTTATTGTTCTTATTTTTCCTTTCTTTTGCATCTTTTTTTTAAAAAACCATTTTTTTATTCTTAGTTTGTAGTTTAGTATTATCTTCCCACACCACTCTAGCCTATCCTTTTGCCCTCTATTGCTACTATTGTATTGCATAGTATTGCCATGGCAACTATTCTTAAATGGTTACTTTATTCTATTTGGTTTTTTACATGTTGCAAATTGTTACTACAGTTTTCTTCTCTGGGAATAGTGCTGGAAATGGACTCTAGTGTCTAGAGCAAAATAGGCAAGAGCTTATGTACTGAGATGTACCCCTATCCAAGTTGGTAGAAACTGTACCATAATCTAGCCATTACTTAGCCATACCCGAACCTCAGCAAAAGCCTTAAGGAAAATGGGAGAGACGATAACTTCTAGCTATTATTTTAAAACCCTCAATATAAAAACACTAAATATAAGAGAATAAGGCAACACAAATTCTCCAAAACAATCAACATCAATAATCCTAAAGTATCCAGATCAGAGTTATCAAAACAGAGGAAATACCACAAAAAGAACACATATATTATTATAAAATATCAGTGGATTCAAAAAATGTACACAAGCAAATTAATAAAAGAAAAGAATATGCAGGATGTAAAAGAGCAGTTTGATGAAAGGTGAGTATTCTGAGAACTTGAAGAAAATATTTGGTAATAAAAAGCTAAGTAAGTAAAAGGCAAACACCATAGCCAGGTCAAGGGGCCAGGGAAATGACAACATCGGAATGAGAGTTACTCGTTCACATACAAGACCTTTGCCATAAAGGAAAATGTCTACTTAGGGTTTTCGCATAGATGGGACCACTAAGGCAGAAGTTAAAGACATAGAAACCTATTTAGTAAATTTCGTAAAGTAGTATCAGAACTCCTTCCCCAAATTTTGGAAAGATAAGGACATCCAGGTGTATGAACCACTCAAAACTCAAAGCAGACTTGACAATTGGAAGCATGCTGTCTCTTACCACCTTGAAAATGCTGAAAGTATAAAGACAGAAAGGAGAAGGCTGCAAAAGCCACGCAGCGAGTCACTTGCAAAGGCGAAGCTATCAGAATCACAGCTAAGTTGTCAGCCTAATGTCTCAAGCCAGGAAAAGGTAAGATTATGATTTAAAGGACTGGAAGACAAAAAAAACTGCCAACCCAGGTCACTATACCCAGCAGTCAGCCTCAAAATCAAAAATAAATACAGACCTTCTAAGGTAACTATAGGCCAAAAGAACTCATGATTATTAAGTTAGCATTGCAAAAGATACTTAAATGAATGCTGACTATAGAAGACAGAGATTAGTGAAATCACAAGGGAGAAAGATCTCACTCAAGACAAATGAACGGGAGCTAAGAATCTGGCCTTGGAAAAGGAACAACACTAGGTCCTAATGCATACTTTTCTGTTATAGTCCTGTGTGTAAACGGTTTTAATTCTCTTGTTAAAAGACACAGACTACTTCATTAAGCTGAAAAACAAGACCCAACACGAGTGTATATAAGTATCTCAGCGAAAGTGTGGGCAGTTGCCTTCCCCTGAGTAAACCATACAGATGTCTCTTCTGAGTGCCAAGATTGTCCACCTGGCCAAGAACCTTGGGTTACACAGAGTTTGACGTCAGACTGCCACAAGGAAAATCACTGACTCAAACAAGCAAAAAACAGTTTTTCTATGCATCACAATAAACTTACTGAGAAATTGATATAACAATCTTACTCACAATGCTCTTCAAAATCATATACCTATCAATTAACCTAGTCAAAAAAGCAGGTAACTTCCAAAGCTGTAGATTACAAACAAAAATTGAGTAAAACATAAAAACTGAAAACATTTCCATTTTCACATATTATTCAAATTAATATTGTAAAAAGACAATGTTACAAGGGCTAACTTATAGACTCAATACATTCTAATGAAATTCTTGACCAAAAACAGGGGAAAGAGCCCTGAAATTTATAGAAAACTATAAAAGACTCTGAATAGCCAAAGCAATTCTGAACAAAATGAGGAATGGCTGTCTCCCAAAGTCATGTGCATGGCTTGCTAGTTCTCCTATCACTGCAATCTCTGGTCCATGATCCAGAAGTTCAGCCCATCACTCAATTAACTCAAGAGGGCATTGGCTCCTCAGGTGAGCTTCAAGGTTTGAAATTCTTTCCTCTTATCAACAAATATAAAGCTCCGAAGTCACTTAGGAACGGAGAATCAAGAGAATCTGAACAAAGTATTCCTCTCTATTTCACTCGTAAATATGTGTATTCACATATTTAACTATACATATTTAATATATACATTTTTAACTTCTTTGATTTCCTCGCATGCACCTACAAATGTACAGAGATCCCAAAGCCCAGATCCTCACTAGACACTTTTTAAATTTTGACATGCCAAAGGAAAAGAAGCGAGATTAGTTCTTTTGCCAATGTAGACTTACTAGGAAGATAGTTTTCCCAGTTGGTTTAATATTTTTTAAGATTTAATTTTATTTTACATTTGTGTGAGTGCCCATAGAGGTTAGAGGGAAAAATCTGTTCCCCCAGAGTTGAAGTTAGAGAAAGTTGTAAGCAGCTGGGATCTAAACTCCAGTTGTCGGAAAAGACAGGGAGAGATCTTAACTATCCCCCAGCGGTGTAGATCCCTGAGATGTCCCCCCTCCAGCCATTCACACCGATAGAGCTGTTGGTGTTACCACGTTCTGGTCTTGATTGGGCAACCACATTGCTATGGTATCGTAAGTGTAGCCCCCATGTCATTTCTAGAAGACACAACCATACAATGGACTTCCTGGTCCTTTGGCTCTTAAAATCATTCTCTCCATCTTTCATAACGTTCCCTGCACCTTCAGTGTGTGAGTTGTGTTGCAGATGCACCAATAGGCCCGGGCACCCCGTGATCAGTTGTTTCTGCATCTTCACCAGTTGTGGCTTCCTATAAAGGTCCTCATCTGCTGCACCGAAGAGCTGCCTTGATGAGGTTTGAGAGCTAATTCATGTGTGGGTACTTAAATATTTACAACACAGTTAGGAGTTACACTGGTTTACTGAAGAGCCACTGGAAGGTTCTGTATGAAGATCCAAGACCTCACTAACCCCAGGTAGTTAGCTAGGTTTCCTGAACCAGCATTTCCCTCCTGTTGAGTGGGCCTTAAATACAATTAGATAGCTCTTGGTTACTGACCTTGTAAGTGCCACTACATCTATATAGAGGGCCTGATTAGCATGCAAGATGTGTGCTCTGTTCCAAGCCAGGAGGTTGATGACAGTGTGGCTGGAGTTCACCTGACTAGTTTTGGGAACTGGATATGGGACCTAGGCTAATTCTGAGGGTTGGGGAGTGTGCTTGCCAGGTAAGATGGGCTGGGTCCTAGTGCAAGTTGTAAGAGCTTGATTGGGCCTGGAAGTTGGGTATGGTACAGGCAGGATCCTACTCACTGTCTTTTGACATACATGATATATTATTTACTTGCATTTTTCCTTAGTGTAAAAGTGTGCCATAAAAAATCCTAGCATTTTAAATATCATTTTTCTATTTACATTACTTTTAAAGTATAAAGTTATTTTAAAAAATAAATAAGTTCTAGGAAAATTTATAAAGAAACAGAAACTAAGAACACCTGGAAAGCCATTTTCTTCCATGTAAAGTCAATATTTCAAAGAGAAGGAGTAAAATACAGACGGCCAACAGACAGAGGGTGGGTAGCTCTATAATTGAATCATAGTGATTATCTTTGGGGAAATCAGAGTGTCTAAAGTAATTCACGGAAGCTGCACAAAATGTTGTTGAAAGCATAATAATTTACTCACAGTATTGGTAGCATGTGTGTTTACATATATATTTATATATGTGAATACATCTGGCATTTGTCTTTGACATAAAATACATCTTGGTAAACACAGTGTGCCAAATGTCAAAGCGACTCCCAGCTTTACTCAAGCACCAAGGCACACACAACTGAAATGTGATCGAATTTAGTTCATAATTTCCTACTTGCAGGAAGAAAGGACTGTCCAGAGATTTATACAAAGCTTTGGATGTGAACATTCACTTATAACCCACTGTGTCATGGGCATGGGTCTAGTCATTAGACACAGAGAACATGAAGCAAATGCAAGGAGAGTTGGTTTTTGAAGGGTGGGGCAGAACAGGTAAAGGAAAGTTCAAGATCATACATGTGGCATATGAAAGTTACATAAAGCAAAACTCACTGTTTTGTGCTAAAGTAATTTCTATCCAATCATCTTAAACATTGATGCTGTTCTCGTCTGTTGTTCTTGACCTCCAACAACTAAAAACAAAGCAAAACAAAAACAGAACATTTTCTATCTCTCTGCTGCAGGGAACTTTATCTTACTCCAAAGAGAGCACGCATATTGGGGATGCAGTCCACTTAGTTGAGTATATATGGTTGATTACATAGTATACATAGAGTCCTGTCTATAATGCTCAGAACCATATAAAAGCCGTTTGTGGTGGCACATACCTGTAATACTAACACTCAGGAGATGGATGAAAAGTATCAGAAGTTCAATGTCATCCTTACCTATATAGTGAGTTCAATGTCACCCTGGGCTATGTGAGACCCTGTCACAATAAAAAAAGAAGGGGATGGCTCAGTGGTTACAATTATTTGCAGCACAGGTTTGAGGACCTGAGTTGATCTCAAGCATTCATGGAAAAACTGGGCATGGGCACATGAGTCTATAACCACAGCAGTGGAGGGTGAGTGACAGGGATATCCAAGAAGCCTGTTGGCATGGCAGTCTATCCCAAACAGTGAGCCTCAAGTTCAGTGAGAAATAGTATTTCAAAAATGGCAGAGGATCAATTGAAGAAGACACCCCAGTGTCATCCATGTCTACACAGGGACCTGGACATGGTGAGAGCACCCATGCTCACGCATATATACCCCCTATGTCTTAGTTAGTGTTTCTATTGCTGCCATGAAACACGATGACCAAAAAGCAAGTTGGAAAGTTAAGCTTGGCTTAGACTTCCACAGTGCTATTCACTACTGAGGGGAGGCAGGACAGGAACTTAAGCAGGGCAGGATCCTGGAGTCAGGAGCTGATGCAGAGGCCATAGACAGGAGTTGCTTACAGCTTGCTTTCCATTGGTTGTTGAACCTGTTTTCTTATAGAACCCAGTACCACCAGCCCAGAGATGACACCACCCACCATGGGCTGGGCCTTACCCCTAATCATTAATTGAGGATTATTTACAGCTGAATCTCATGGAGGCATTTGCTCAAAGGAGGCTTCTTCCTCTCTGATGTCTCTAGCTTGTCATTCTGGCACACACAACTAGCCAAGAGCTAAGAAGACAGATAGGAAAGCTGGGGTTGGGAGGTCTTGTACAAGATGACATAGGCCAAGCAAGCTTACTAAGGACACGGCTTCTTATATACTATTTCTGGGGTGGGGATGAGACAAAGGCATCAGAAACAGTCATACAATGGAACTTTGTCAGGGGGAAGGCAACCAAATAATATTGCACAAGAGGAACACAGACTGAGCCCAAAGCAGCCGTGGAACTGATAAGCAGAGCCCCTGTGGTTGGAAGAGTTGGGTTCTCAGAATGGAAAGCCACAGTTCCCCAAGGACCTGGCTCCAGGCCATTGCTGGCTCTATTAAATTAATTATAAAGCTATTGAACTTCTTGGAGAAGGTCCTAGGAAGAAAGGAGACATTCATATTCTATCTTCCATGTTAAAAAACACAAAGGAACCTAGAACTTTAAGTAAATAACCAAGTATTTTACCTCCATGGCATTGCAAATTGTATTCTGCAAGTTGATTTAGAATATTTTCTATTACTATTTTTTAAACATACATGGTAGAAATTCAATATACTAAAATTAACTTCAGAATTACTTTAAAGGTGAGGTGGAAAGAAAAGGGAAAAAGGAAGGAAGGAATAAAGGAAAAGAAAAAAAAAGTTATTCAAGTGTTTTCCATACATTAGAATCAAGTTGTCAAGAGATGAGAATTTGTCATAAACATCAGTATTTGGCAGTATACATTTTAAAAACATACCTGAATACTAGTTCTGATTTTTATAGTTTCTTTTCCAATCACCCATTTTATCATACTGTTCTATTTTTGTCTCTAAGTGGGAACTACACTGTTTTGTGGTGTTAAAGTGCACAGATACAATGACGATCAATGAAGTAACTTGTAAGGGGTATTGTGTAGAGTTTAGGTTACTGGTGTAAGTATCATAGCACAGCAGATTATCACAGAAGCAAGGCAATAGCTCAGTGTGCACACACTGAAAGTCTTTCTTCCTCCCTACTCTTTAGGCCAAGTCTTCAGCACACAGTATCTCCCTGGGTAAGGCTGGATAACAAATGTCAAGGGAACAACGGATAAGGAAGCTCCCATTCTTCCTGTCTCTGCTCAGGACTCTGATCATACAGCAAGCCCCTGGCTCCTGGACCCCCTGCTTATGCTTCAAAGCCAAAGATTAAGCTGTGAAAGATCAGAAGAACCAAGTGTGTCATCTGTAACACATCTTATGCTGTTACAGAAGCAATGGTTGGGCAAATAAAAACAATGGAAAACAAGGTTTGCACTCACTCTGAATTAGAAAATTTCAGATTTTATTGTATTGTTTCTGTCTCTAGGAAAAGTATTCAGCTTTAGATTCATTCTCAAACTATACATTCCTGATATGTGAGAGAAAGACAGAGAACATCTTGGAAATATGATAATGGGGAAAGATGTACGCCAGCATCAATCAGGTAGTCCTTGCCAGTAGTGGAGCATGAATTCTAGTACAACTAACAACTGCTTGAAGTCATTCTCCCTTCCCTGCCCAAAGCCTTCAGATTTCTAGGGATCCTTCTAGAAACCCCAATCACAGGAAATCAATCTAGACTAAAATCGTTTTTAAAATAAATAAATAAAATCTAAATAAAATCCCTTCTGGTTTTAATTTATCAGATCCTAATTTCTTCCATCACATCTTTGGAGCTGCTTCACACATCTTTCTTGTTAAAAAGAAAGGAAGGAGGGAGGGAGGGAGAGAGGGAGGGAGGAGGAGGGGAAGGGGAAGAAGAAGAAAAGAAGAAGAAGAAGAAGAAGAAGAAGAAGAAGAAGAAGAAGAAGAAGAAGAAGAAGAAGAAGAAGAAGAAGAAGAAGAAGAAGAAGAAGAGGAGGAGGAGGAGGAGGAGGAGGAGGAGGAGGAGGAGGAGGAAGAAGAAGAAGAAGAAGAAGAAGAAGAAGAAGAAGAAGAAGAAGAAGAAGAAGAAGAAGAAGAAGAAGAAGAAGAAAAGAAGAAGAAGAAGAAAAGAAGAAGAAGATTAACAGAAAGGTTTCTTAGCAATCTTTTGAGCTATATCTTGAGAGTCACTAAAAGGGCAAAGAGGGTGACTGTTAAGACAATCAATTGCTTACTCTCCCTTGAGGAAGCAGTTCTCACACTTGGTTACATATTACTCTTCTTCATTGCCGATTGGGAAGCACAAATCCTCATGTGAATGTGCCTTGTTTCTTATGAGTGCTCCTTTTCTCTTCTACATGCTTGTACTTGTACTAAAACATCACTAATAAATGACCAAGCTCTGTACCATTATAGCCGATATGCCTGAAGTTCTTCATAGTATTCAAGTCAAACACTCTCATTTCTTTGGCTTGAGTGGGAGGCCTTAAAAACTTCAGAGAACTCAGGATAGTGAGGTGGATAACATGGAACTATCTCTATCCTCCTCCACCACTGCCAAAGTAATGGCTCTGCAACTAAGCAAAGTGCCAGTTATCTCTTTAATAGTCTGATCATTGTATGCTCACTTTGAATGTGGAGTTTACCATCTTTCGTATTACTTATACTTCGCTCATGAAAAATAATTGTGTTTTGAGACAGGATTGTTCCTTGGCTTGAAGCTCACTGAATAGGTTAGACTGGGGAGTGAGTGAGCTCCAGGGATCCATCTGCCTCCCCATCAGTGGTGCTGGGATCACAGGCATGTGACACTATGTTCAGCATTTTTATGTGAATCTGGGTTTCTTGTGGAAGGCAAACGCTATTATCTTCCCACTCCCAGCCTTTTGACTATAAAGTAGTTATGTACAATTAATATAGTGTTGGCCAGGATTAGATTCAGAGACTGGTTTTCATTTTTTTAATTCAATAATTCTACATGAAAACTGGAGCATTTTATATTATGTAAGTTTTCTATTGTATAAATTTTTTAAGGTTTACATGATCTCTTGAAATATACTATCTTTGTTTTAGTATTTGAGCAACTATTTGTGTTATAGAAAATGGAATTTAATTTAAATCCCCAAGGAAAAGTTCTGCGTGTACCTCCCTAGACGCATCACCCATGCATGGCTGAACACAAAGCTCCATATGAGATGAATAGAGCCTTTCCTCTGAGAAGTAGCATTATTTTACCATTGCATGTTGATACACGATTATACAATGTGTTTTACATATTTTGTAGCTACTTGGTTTTTAAAAAGTGTACACACCAAGAAAAAAATTTACCACATGAAGAAGAGCACTGACCTTACACTAATTATATAAATTTTAGGGCATCAATATTTAAAGGTGGCGTAGAAAGAGAGGGAGGCTGTCATTCTCAGACTTGAGGCTTCTGTGGTGACGTCATGTATCTTTTTAAATGGTTTTCTCTTAGGTCTTAGATGTGAGACTTTTGCTCAATGAGAGAAATTATGACAGGATTGAGTCACATCATGAGTAATTTGTCATGACTGAGTTTCTGTTATTAATGATGTAATGAAGCTAGTTATGCCACCATGAAAACTAGAAGTTTTTCCAGGTTAAGAATTTGATTAACCTTAATAGAAAAAATTTATTGATACCTAAAATTCTAGCCAGTTCTGTTTGTTATCCTATTATGGGAAGCAGCTTGAAGTGATGAGTATTGGCCACGGTCTGTGACCTTACCACAAGCGTTTTCCCTAGGAAATGTTTCTCAAGTTATTATATGCATATATAATAATACTGTGGGAAGACATTTGATCATAATGGGTCTAATTTAAATGACTATATGAACAGTTAGTTTTGCTCAGTTGCACTAAAATTCCTTCTTCAATAAATTGAAGAATAAGCTATACATTTGTCTCAATGGGCTTGATAGTAATTGTAGAAGCTTGATATTCTGAAAGTAAGATTTTTGTACATGTATATATATATATATAAAACATGTGATATATACATATATAGATATGCATATATATCTATATATAATCTTACTTTCAGAACACACACGTATAAATATGAGATAAAGAACATGTATAGGGTCACAAAGTTTGGGGAAATGTAAGTAGATGCATAAAAGCAAAATCAGGCAGGAAATAGAAAGCAAGTATCCAGAGGTGTACCTTACCACTGAGAACCACAAACAACATCTGGAGCCAGAGCCAACAAGATGCTCAGCAAGTAAGAACACTTGTTGCTGTGCTTGACAACTTGAATCCAATCTCTAGCATCCATATGGCGGAAGGAGACAGTAAAATCTTGCAAGTGGCCCCTGACCTCCATGTGTGTGCATGGCACGCAATACACATCCATCACACACATAAATATATAATAAACAAGTAAGAAAAAAACCAGAAATATCCCCATGAATAAATGATCACTGTATTTACACTAAGTATATAAACTCTAGGGCATCCACATTTAAAGGTGGAGTAGGAAAGAGAAAGACTGTCATTCTCAGACATGAGGCCTCTTTGTTGACATCATGTCTCCTTTTCAGGAGTTTTCATAACGTTTCCTTTTAGGTCTTGGACACCAGGCCTTTGCTCACAAACTGTGGGGCATATTCCTGACATTTTTAGTGGAATTCTCTTTTAGATGAAATTGTATTAGATGAACTTTGCATCAGCACCCAATATCCTTCTTGACCTAGCAAAAATCTTTTATTATTGAAAAATCTGGCAATTTACAATTAAGATGAGAATGCACTTAAAAACAAAATATGAAAGAATCTATTACATGGGAAGCTGCCCAGATATTTTTATTCTACTCTATGGAATCCACAGATAGTAAACAAGCAACATCCATATCTTAAGCAACAATTTAAAATAGATTTATCTTCATATTGCATAGCAAAACAAATATGGCTGCCTTATAAATTTTAGTATAAATACTGAAATTAAGTGCTTTGTAGATTTCTGTTGATTATCCCATCAAATTAGTTAAAGCATATAGAAAATATAGTACTAAATTAAATAGTTCTTTAAAACACATTTGCTGATAAATATTTTACATATATTAAATTAAGCATAAAACATACACATTCCTTCATATACATATGAGTTTTTCAAAGAATAGAATATACTTTTCAATGTAAACATTTAAAAACGTATTTTAAAATCAAGAGGTCCATTTTCCAATCCCATGGCAGGGATGTCTGTATCCTCCTAGTCAACAGATATTCTTCTCATTTTCTCAGCTAATTCTGTTCTCACTTCAATGTGTTTTTCTAAATTTTGTACTTCGTGTGGAAGATTGATGTCCCAAATAGACAAGCAAGACTGTATTTCTGTAAGGAATAAAAGAAATTATATTTCAAAGATCCACTGTAAAGCAGCTTTATTAACTTATATATATTTGTTCTGAACAAATGTAGAAATATAAACTCAGCCTTAAAAGTGTACTAAGGTACTGCTATTTTAAAACCAATTCCCCTTGGTACTGTCAATCACACATTAAGCTCCTAAATTCTAAGAAGTACATTTTATTACCTATTTACTTCATGGAATAGTTATTTCAAATATTGTTCAATATTGGGCAACACAGAGATATTCCTATGAAAATAATTTGTAAGGAAAAATATTTCCTTTAATTTAAACCCAGTTGAGTCCACACTTCACAGTGGTTATCTCTACTACTTCGGGAAAACATTTAACTCTCTTAAGCTGATAAAATCTAATTTTGAAAATGTCTGAGTTATTTACACTTTATAGCTCAAATGGAAACTGCTGATGAGAACCGATGAGATGGCTCGGCAGCTGAAGGTGTTTGCTGTGAAGACTGAAGATCAGAGTCCGAACTCTGGGACCCACATGGTGCAAGAATAGAGCGAACTCCTTCATGTCATCCCCTGATCTTTAACATGCATGCATCCAAACATACAGGACCCATAGGAATACAAACACCACACACACACACACACACACAAATAACTAAATACATATAATACATTTTTTAAGAAGATGTTGCTGAATGTAGAATGCATTACATGAGCTATCAGCTTTCAATGCATAGTGTAAGGCCACCTCACAACACAAGCTTTTCAGTACAGAGAATGATGCTAATGTTACCTTTTTGTTCTTGGGCACCTTCTGTATTCTTCCTTTTGTACCCCAAAACCAGCATGACATTTTTAAGGCTTCCTTTACCAAAAAAAAAGAATTTTTCTGTTAAAATAATATATCATATTCAACTAAAAAGCATTCATCTGTCCACATCTTAAACACAAATATACTGGAACTGAATTCGCACTGCTATTCTTTGGAACACACTTCAGATATATCAAAACCTTCCCAACAGATCAGCAATTTTTAAAGAAAACCTATGAAAATTATATTACTATGAGGTAACTGTTTATTCTTTCATACACATAGGTTTGATATTTATACTTAATTCCTCTCTAGAGCTACAATATTAGATGGAAGCCCGAGACAGTGCATTATTCAAATCAAGGCACAATCATGAGGCACCTGGAAAGCAAGGTGAATTGATATATTGACAGCCTATAATATCACAAGTGTCTCTTGAGTTTTTTGCTAATGTTTTGTCAATTATCTATCAAGAAGTGTTGTACATACTAGGTCTTTGGAAAGGTCCTAAGAATATTGCAAGAATGAGAACTCACAGACTCACCCATCCTGCGTGGTGTTTATGCTCTAATAAAGATGCAGTCGTTACTGGGGGAAAAAATCATAACTGCCCAATGTTATGCCAGTGATGGCTTCCAAAAGCCCAAAGAAAGAAGTCAACTTAATGATCCCCAGCTACTCTGAAGCTGAATACAAGAGCGACTGCATCAAAAAGCAAGACGACAGACTAATTTAACTGATAAAGAGGAAGAACCATATGTGCAAATGCTTCAGAAGGATAGAGCCCTGTGAGAGACTCCACACTTCCTGAGTCAGAAAGAACAAAAACAACAAAAAATGTGTGGTCATGGAGACAGACCGCTGGTAACTGAAGCACTTGTAGGCAGTATGTGTTTCAATTCTCCTTGACTTTAAGATCAATTATGATCCATGCACTGACTACAACTTCAGCAATAAACCAACCACTTGGACCCCACAGTACATACAACCCAAAACTGAGAATTCAGCACAGTTGGTAGATACAGGCCCCCTAAGCTCTCCCTCCCTGGTTATTTAATATATAGATATAGATATCGACAGATAGATAGATAGATAGATAGATAGATAGATAGATAGATAGATAGATAGATAATAGATAGATAGGAATGATAGTTAACAATTCCCCCAAAACACACCTAATTCTAGCTCATGCATGCAGCTCTAATATCCACAAAATAAAAGTCCACATAGGGCAGGGGAAATTCCTGTGGGTGCCAAATTTATTTCTCATATGATGAGTGTTTCGCTTTCCACTCTCTGAAGTCCCAACAACTCTGCTTTTGGAGAAATAAAACCTACTGTAATATTTTGTCATTGGATTTGCATACATGGGCAGATAGTGTTTTCTAAATAAAATTATTCATCAAAGAAAGATACTGAAAAATCCCTCTGTGAAGATATATTCCACATGGTATCCTAAATTTATTCATATTTAAGTGGAGGGAATATAGGAACAAATATATATAACAAATATATAAACAAAAGCTTGGGTAAAAATTAACATTATCAAAATGTGTGGACTATCAAGGTCACTGTGGATCACTCATAGAATATAAATCTGTTTAAAGACTAAAATCCAAGCAGGAGTCAACAAGGGTGGGAAACTTAAACAAAGCTCAAAATAAACATTTGCTTGACTTATTTGATGAAAAATGAAATAAATACAGTATTCAATTTTCATTTTACCTTACATATAAAGAAAAAAGCTCATAAGAGACAAATTGATAATTCATCTGCTATTGCCCACCTCTCTGATGAGAAAGAAAGCATCCAGCCCCTCTAGTGTTGACTGGCCCATTTCAGAGGTTGTCCCAGTTCTGGCTTCATTGTGTGACCCTCTAAAGCCCCTCCAGGGTTAACTGGCCCTTTTCAGGGGTTGTCCCAGATCTCACTTCATTGTGTGACCCTCTGACACACTACAAATGGCACCAGAAAGTCTGATTAAAGAGATGATTTTTTAATGGTATAGTTTATCATTCATTGGGCTATGGACCCGTCTAAAGGAAAGAAACTTGCCTAGCTGTGCCATGGACATGGCTCTCACAGAGTCACAGAAGTTGTGAATGGTGCGTATCACTCGTCGGGTGGAGAGGTCCAGGAGCAAAATGTGGCCTCCTCCAGTTCCTATCCAGAGAGCCGTGTTCTTCTGCAGGCAGAGCGCTTTCACCCTCCCCGAGTAAGACAGCTTGTGTTTTGACTCCTTGTTTACTTTGACCATCACCTCCCTAGATCACAAAGAACATGTTTAGTCACACTTTTACACACACTTAAGAGACTGAATGGATTTGCCTGCACATGCACAGCTGACTAACATTTTAAACACGAAGACAGCAAGAAAATTATCTCCTGGTGTTCTGGACACAGGTTCCAGTACCTGGATTTAGTTACCAAAATCCCAGGCATTCTAATTATTTAAAACAACACAGCATTTCAGTGGAACTTACATACATCCTCCCTCATACTCTAAATGATCACTAAACGACTCATCATACTTATGAAATGTAATGCTGTGAAAATAGTTGCCATGCTATATCCCTTAGGGACTAATGACAAGAAGGGAGCCCACACATACGTATTCAGTAAATACACAAGCATAGGGGTCCATGTTGGAAGCAAAACCTCAGAAAATGGAGGGCTGGCTGCATGCTCTGAGTACCATTGAAGTGAGCAGAGCTAAAGTGTTTAACAGAGAATGCCCGAAACCACATTGCTTTACCGGAAGAACATATTCTCAAAGGTAAGAACTGCTGTGGTAACCTTTCAACTTTAAGAAATCATTGTTTTCCATAAATATATAAGCCATTGGAAATATAATGAATTTTTCCAATATTAATATACAGGAGTTAATTTCAATGTTATCTATGAAGCCCAAAATTACAAAAGAAAAACACATCACTTATATTCAAAGATAGTAATATATATTAACATATATATTAAAAAATATACATTTGTATATGTATATTGCCAGGTGGTAGTAGCGCACACCTTTAATCTAGCACTTGGGAGGCAGAGGCAGGCAGATCTCTGTGAGTTTGAGGCCATCCTGGTCTACAGAGTGAGGACCAGGACAGGCTCCAATGCTACACAGCGAAACCCTGTTTCGAAATACCACTGATTTTCCCCCTTCACTAACTGATGAAATCTGCCAGGCAGAACTGTCACCCCTCTGAACTTGTCTCCTGAAGCTCTAGAGGAAAATAATAAGTCAGACAAGATTGAAGCAGAGTGAAGTGAGCAGACGTGGGTTTGGCAGTGAGTGGTTCTGCTTCTCGACACTGACGTATGGACCACGCCTGCCAACCCACCTGCTCTCAATTTGCATTCCATCCCTCCATCCAAATCCAGGAGGTCTGCACCCACATTGACTCTCATTTTGTGGCTTTTTCTCTGCAGTGCAATATTCTTGAAACTGTAACTTAATTATAAGGGATACTACTTGATACTTTGTCTCCGATCTCTAGGCAGCAGCATATGTGGTATTTTTGCATTTACTTTTTATTTTTATTCATTCTTTTTCATCTAGTACATCCTGACCATAGCCTAGCTTTTCATTAGAGGCTATTCTATATAATTTCATGAAGAGATAACAGTTTTCCTTCCTTGCCCGCCTAGTTTCCCAAAAGTCAATATGAAGAAAACTAAAGTACATGCTAACATGCTTCCTAATTTTTAAAAACTTCTCCTTGAGGACAGAAATGAAGAAAAAGGAGCCACAATTCCTTTCTCTCCCCCCTCACTTACAGAAACAGGGGTAAAGTAAGCAATGCATTTACTTTAAGAAGTGCACGCAGTCAATCAATTCACAGAGCTTCTCCGTTTTCTTGTCCCACACCTCCACCACGGGGCTGTTCTTCTTGGCAATAAAGAGAGCCACGTCTACTGCCACCGCTATGATGTTAGAATCGCTGAAAGCTGCGTAAGAAAAGCTAGGGGGAGAAAGGCGAAAAGTATACAGAGGTTAGCACTGTTTTCAAAATCAAACAACAGCACTGCTGTAATTATCTCATGTCCTCCCTTAACCGTTTGGATGGCTTTGCTCTTTGGCTAACTGACGCCGTCTGTACTTGATTGTAGAATAAAGATGACAACTCATGTTCTTTTCTGGGTTGATTTTGAAGTTTTAGGTTTATGTGATTCTGTATGGAATTTTATACCATCTCATAAATTCTAAAGGAAATATAGTCTCTGTAAATTTTAGACATTTCTTTTTATTATTTTTATTTTTAAATTTTATTTTCATCCCAACCACAGTTCTCCCTCCCATTCTTCCCCCCACCCACCCCCTCGCCTAGAGAAATGGCTCGGGAGTTAAGAGCACTGGCTGCTCTTCCAGAGGTCCTGAGTTCAATTCCCAAAATGGTGGTTCCCAACATGGTGGTTCACGACCATCTTTAACAAAATCTGATGCCTTCTTCTGGTGTATAGATAATTTTACACATTTCAACATAATCCTTGTTGCCATGTGTGCTGGGAAACATAATAATTAGCCATTTGTAGATAGAATTTAAAAGACATGGAAATAAATTATAAGTAGCAATGGCTCCAAAACTAAAAGAAGCCTTTAGACTTGTAAAAGTAAGTCAATCAAATACGTAGAAAAACCTTCCAGATAGATTCAAGTGAGTACAATATTTACAGAGCTTTAGAGTTCAGAAATTTGCTACTTATCTTCTTTGAAAATAGCAAGCAAATTCAAATATTTCTCTTCTAACCATAGACTTTGGCATCATATATAGCTTACAAACAGACTGGGGAGCTGTAGGCTCCATCTGCACGGCAAGATCCACACTCATTTTTTGAGCTTTCACCTAAATGTTATCTTCTCGGGTACTCGTCCCTGACCTCTGGGAAAGCACAGGCCAGCTGTTTCCTCTCCCCGCACTGGCATAACTGGTACTTTGCAGTCTTGATTAAGGTCTTACTTAGTGTGTCTCTCACCATCACCTCCTATATGTCCACAGCAACACAGAGTATTCACACACAGCCCAGTGTCTTCGCTGTGCTAGGCCATTTGTTAAGTGGGTCGACAGAAGGAGAAATCAACAAAGAGTCAACTATCAGGGTGAAGGGACATCTGGGAAAAATGGGAAACACTTCAAATTTAAAACCAACTTGGGAGGACTATATGAAAATGTCACGGGAATTTAACAACCATCATTATTTCTTATAATAGGCAAGGTTTTTTCCCTTTCCTATTTTCCAGTTCTTTATCATAGATGAAGATATCATCTCCTGTCAGAGAGTCATTGTTTTCAGTGGTTTTGCTGTGGTGTTTGCTGTATCTAATGAAAATAGTTCCATGAGCACGAACATTTACACAGGATGTTAGCATTAGAAAGCAGTTTTGTGTATGGTGTCTTGTTTGATCCTTAACCATAAATTTACAGATCTACAGGAATAATCTAGTGATAGAGAAGCTGCCTAGCATTCACAAGGCCCCATGTTCCATCCTAGCACAATAAATAAGAATGAATTTATAAAAATGGATTAAATCCCAATGCCTAGAAATACAAAACCAATGCCTTGCAAATGTTAAATAATTCACCTCAGGCCACTTGATGGGCACAGTGCAGAATTAAAACACAAAAGAAGTCCCATAGGTCCTAAAAGTAGACATTTTTTGGTACTAAATATTCCTTTCAGACAGCAAAGGCAGCACTAGCTAAAAGGATCCTGATGAGGAGATTGTCTCTGACCTCTGTGTAGGGGGAAGAGACCAGCGCAGCAGTAAATAGTCTTTTGGTATGAATACTGTGTCCCTGTGCTCATAATGGTGGTTCTCCATCTCTCTGGGTAAGTGAAACCCTGGGGGAGGCTTATCTTCATGGGTATTTCCCAGTAAAAGAACCCCACAAGGTACCCTGGGAGAAAATTATCTTCATGGGTGTTTCTCAGTATAGTATCCAGACAAAGTACCTGAGGGAGGCTTATCTCCATGGGTGTTTTCCAGTAAAGCATTCATACAAGGCACCCATGATGGCATCAAATGACTTATAAACAATTGCATGCCTGTGATTCTAAAACATTTAAGGACTGCATAGATGTGTAAAAGTGAAAATTAAAGAAAAATGAGTCTATCCAAATTTAATATACTGTAGTACATCTTAACACTGATTATATTTTAGAATCATCTCATATCTTTACAAAAGAAAGCATTGACATTGAAGTCAGAATCGTCTTAGTTGTCCTGATTTCGTAGATACAAAGCATGAGATTGACTTAGCTGCATAGCAGGTCATGGAGGATCACTGTGAACTATGGGATTAAGATATTACATTTAAAAAAAACAATAGGGTAGACGCTGTAAAGAAAAATGCTAGGAGCAGTGACAGCTCACATAGAAGACAGCTAAGTATGTGTGAAGAAGCAGGGTTGTCACATAGGAGTGGCATTTGAATTGAAGCAGACAGAACAAGAGCTCAGCAGGTATGCAGATGGAGATCAAGCCTGTGAACAGGCTCAGATGTGCCGCCGGAAAGTTTGTCATCGAGAACGGAAGTGATTTCCCTTTAACCAAAGCGCACAGGCAGCTGTAGATTGTGAATCTGGAGAGCTGAGCTAAACTAAACTGTGAATAGGGCACAATGGGAAGCCTCTGAATCCTTTTCAGCAGGAGAACCTGGCTTCTATTCTCAAGGGTTTTGTTTTCAACATAGAGACAGACCAGAGAACAAAGTCTGGCCAGAAGCTGAAAACTGGACAGAAATCTGCGACTGTTAACATGGCCCTAGACATCCTGGGCCATGATCGCAGCAGAGAAGCTCCAGGGTATATGGGACAACTGGGAAAGCCGAGTCACCATGAGAGTAAAGGACAATGTTATCACGAGTTATCCCCAATTTCGATACTAAAAACCAGACAGACACACAAAACCTAGCAAATCATTTGAAGGAAAGATTTGTGAGCAAGTGCTGATGGCTATCATAATCACAGTTAATGTATCTGAGAGCTTACCAGGTACTAAGTATTACATTAATATCCTTACACTATTTTTTTTTTTTTTTGGTTTTTCGAGACAGGGTTTCTCTGTGGTTTTGGAGCCTGTCCTGGAACTGGCTCTTGTAGATCAGGCTGGTCTCGAACTCACAGATATCCGCCTGCCTCTGCCTCCCGAGTGCTGGGATTAAAGGCGTGCGCCACCACCGCCCGGCTCCTTACACTAATTTTTTTTAACCTTCTAAGCATCCCTTAGGGATGAAGAATTGGACAGTATTCAAGTAGGAGTGAAATAGATACTGATGTTATTATTTCAGTTAACAAAACTGATAGGTTATTATTTAAGTAACTGCAGAACCAATTTCTGACTTGCACTTTGTCCTTTTGCCTCATCTTACCCTACCTCTTACTGAGGAAAACCATAAACAAAACATAGATTTGGTTAAAATCCAAAGTAAAATGGAAACTATTCAATGGATCCTGCTGGACAACTCAGGGTACTCAGCTGCAGACAGTGACTGGCATACCAAAGAACCCAACAGTACCTTAAAGTTCAGTGTGTAGAGGAAGTGCCCATGCCCCTCCCCAACCCAGGGTGAACTGTTGATGGGCTCAGTCTTGTGTAGGCTCCTATGAGGTTGTGACTGCATTGCACTGCCTGGTCCTTCCTCAGAGACCAGCATCTCATCGTCCTTCTGCCTACCTTCCAGGATTTTACATCCTTTCTACCCCTGTTCAGCTATGACCCCTGAGGTGTAAATGTCGCATTTAGGACTCAGAACTCAACCATCGCTTATTCTCCAAATCCCGTGGTCACACAGATGTTCCTGGTTAAACTCTGTGGGTCTCAAATATATACATATATGTATATATAAATATATATGTATATATCTCATAGATATACACACAATATATATATGAAGAGAGAGAAATTACTATTTGATAGGGAAATTAATAGAGGTAAGAGGGAGAAAGTATGAGGTGACAGTAACCAGAATGTACTTTACCATGTATGAAACAGATGAAACACAAAAAAATTTAAAAATATACTTGTTCAAAGTTTATATATTTTTATTCTTGCTTGACATTAGTGTCACTAACTTGGTCATAATTTTGATAAAGAATTATTATATTTAGAAATTATTATCCTTAGATATCTATAATTGACACTTAAAATAATTATAAATAATTAACTATATAAAATCCACAGCTTTAGTTAATTAGACATTGATTGGCTCCTAATTTCAATTTTCTAATTTTAACAATAATTAATATAGTAATGCTACTATAATAGTTAGAATTTGATAAATTTTTGATCGAGAATGTTTCATTTTATAATAGACAAATACTGCATTTCAAATAATATTTAGCATCAATATGGCCTATGAGTGGTTTTATTAATATGATTCTAAAGAAAAAATGACTAAATGGTAAATTGGTTGAATAGAATAGACATAACTTACAGCTGGTTGGTTCTTGTCTCTATGAGTTTCTGAATGGTGAAATCACTGGAAAATGAGAAGATCTTTGTGCCACACCCTCCCCAGGTGATGTGCCTTTCAGATGAGTTCATGGACACACTCAAGCACATCAGGGGGGTACTGACATTGCCTATGCGTAGTGTCTTCAAGGGGGCAGCTCCTTTACACTGCAGAGAGTAAAAGAGCAGACTCAGTGTGTGAGGTGATGCTGGGTAACTTTTCACTGTACAGAAGTGCTTTCCCTTTTAAATGATTAGGGATGATAAAATTAGAATTCAGTCAGATGCAGATATCCACAGCTAAGCACTGGACTGAGCTCCTGGAGTCCAGTTGAAGAGAGGGGGGAGGTATTCTATGAGCAAAAGGATCAAGATCATGATGGGGAAACCCACAAAGAGAGCTGACCCAAGTTAGTGGGATTTCACTGACTGACTACGGACTGACTATGGACTGATTTAGCTGGAGAACCTGCATAGGTCCGAACTAGTCACTCTGAATATAGGTGACAGTTGTGTGGTGTGGGGCCACTGGCAATGGGACCAGGATTTATCCCTAGTTCATGAACTTGCACTTTGGAGCCCATTCCCTATGGAGGGATACCTTATTCAGCCCAGGAGGGAGGGGCTTGGTCCTAGCTCAACTTGATGTGCCAGACTTTGTTGATTCTCCATGGGAGGCCTTACCCTTTCTGAGGAGTGACTGGGGAATTGGGTGGGGGAGGAAGGCCGAGTAGGAGTGAAAGGAGGGGAGGGAGGGGGAACTGTGGTTGGTATTCACGTGTAAAATTAAAAAGAAACTTTCAAATAAACAATTTAAAATATTAATTCAGATACATTTTTCAAAGTTTCTACCAAGACAGGGTTCAGTTAAACTTCCATTCAGGTTGTGATCCTCCCCACCACCCTCTTCCCTAGGCAAAGACTGTTCAGGAAATAGCCTCCTCACCAGACATGCATCTGTTTTTCTTTAGATCAGTGGTTCTCAGTCTTACTAATGCTGCCACCTTGTAACCTAGTTCCTCATGGTATGGTGACCCCCAACCATAAAATCACTTCATTGCTACTTCATAACTTTTTTGCTACTGCTATGAATCATAATTTAGATATCTGATGTATGACCCCAAAGGTTTCACAACCCACAGGTTGAGAACCACTGCTTTAGATACCAAAAACATAGGTGCTGAGAGGTAGAAGCTGATTGAATAGAAGGAACCATAATGAATTGCTGAAGGAATAGATTCTCTTATGACTAAATGAGTCTCAGGGACAGGAGGTTGAGTGACGTCTTCAGTGATGCGGAAAAAATGGTTGGTATACCAGATGTTTTTCATGTGGGAGGCGGAGCAGGGAGCGGGAGAGAGGGGAGTCAAGCTGGGGGATGGACCCAAGGCATCCTGAATGGGCATTGTGTTCTCTACAGAGCATTGACTCCAGTTGCCACCCAGCAAGTCAAACTTCAATGTCTGTTTTTTCCTGGAATGCTTTTTATAAGAGAGATCTACTTCATACAATTCTACTTCGTACAAATTGAATTATCTCCACTCCTTTCGTTTCAAAAAAGATTTTATTTCTTGTTACCTTCAGTTCATGCCTGTAAACTCGAGCAGCAAGTTGTTGTTTTTAAGAATCTAATATATGCTAAAATGCATGGATCAAAACATAGATAACAGGTGGAATGTATGATATTGGTTATCAGGAATCTGATAATTACATAGAGGAGAAATACATAAAACCAAGTCTTTAAAAAATACACTCTTATGTAAAATGTATTCAACATTTACCTTAATGGTGTTATCTTCAAATATCACTAGATTACCATCTGCAGTTCCCACCAAAAGAAAATTACTTTGTTTGCTGAAACGAGAAAAGTTGAACTTGTCACAACTAACATTGTTTTGAGTACCCTGACTTTAAGTTCTTTCATCTTGACTAAACTTGAGATGGGTCCCCTTCAGCCTCTGCTCCTTGAAGCAGTGATTATTTGATCATTACAATACACAGGCCATATCTGCTTCTTTTGAAGCAGAAATCCCTGCCCTGCCTTGGGTTAGTTTCTCAGCATCAGAAAGCCTTTTCCAATGACCAAGACGCCCTCCTCTTAACATGCAATAAAAATAGAGATGTGTGTGCATTTGCCAGTCTCCAGGAGAGAGTAGGGACCTACTTTCAGTAAGGAATATTAGCAAAGACAGATGATGGGCTCATGATAAGAGCATCTTGCCACACCCTACAATATCCTTCAATGTTTTCACAACTGTAACACATCCCTGAGCCTAAAGCTCTTCCACCTTTGTTCTACGTGAACTGAGTTTGATATCTTTTTCCTACTATGATAGCTTCATTAAAAAAAAAAGTCTTCTTTGCCTTTTGAACTCAACCCAAATGAAATTTTTCTTCAACACTATTCAAATAATTTCAACTCCAAAATTCACTGTGCAGCTCACACTTCAGTCCCCCAAACTCCATATTTTTCATTATTTTTTCTAGTGTTGGCTTAAACAAAAGAAACATCAAATATAAAGACTCCTGGAAATTAAATCCTGTTCCCTATAATACAGCTCCCAATGTATACTTATGCATATATATTCTGCCATTTAGGTATATTGATTATGGTCTGTTCACAGCTCACTGGTAGAGCAATTGCCTAAGCACTTAAATCTTTGGGACATGATCCTTATAAATGACAAAAAAAAAACCTAAGTGATTTGTAAGCTATATTAACAGCTTACAAGTTTATTAAAATTTACTGAAGTTCCATTTCAGCATGGGCAGTGTGGGGCACGCAGGCACCATGGTGTGGGTATGGAAGGCAAAGGAAAACTTGCAGAACTCAGTTCTCTCCTTCCAACATGTAGATCCCAGGTAGCGAACCCACAACTTCTGAGCTGACAGTGATTATTAAACTGTATACATACAATTTTAGGGTTTATAAACAACTGTAGATTATTTTGCAAAGCAGTGGTTAGATTACTGCTGTTTCAATGTTGCCCATACTAAGTTGGTGCTATATTGATGTCTGCATTCGAGGAGAAAAATAATTGAACATTCAGTTTTGAAGAAACACCGGCACACATACCCAGGCAGGCTGAGCAGAGGGGAAGTCATGGGGTAGCCACAGCTGAGCATGAAAAATACTTGATGTATTTTTACCTGCCTCAGCTAAAGCAGTATGTAGAAAAATCACCAGTATCATCCAGGTCCCTCAGGATTCTCAAAAGAAAAAGCAAGTCAATGGCAAGCAGCTTAAGTCAAGCAGTCATTGCAGGTGCAATAATTTTGCCAATGATTAAAGTACCTGACAATATAATAGCCTTCAATTAATTGACAACCGTACCTCTGCTTGGCGAAGGAATTGCAATACAAGCAAGTAACAGAGTCAGTCATCTTTTCAAGAGTGTGCCTCTTTGTCTCGTCTTCAGCGTTGATGACCAGGAGATCCCCAGACTGTGTGCCGCACACAACCCAGCTCTCTTTCTCAGCAGGGAGATGCACCAAAGCCAGACACAATATTCTACTATCAGTAACTTCCTGTTAAGAAAAGAAAGTAAAATCAAGGTGAGGTGGCCTTACTTTAAGTTACCAGATCTTATATAGAATGAAAATATCCTGTAATTTATGTACTTAAATCTGGCTACCCTTGGGCACTTACTTTTACAATCAATGCCTGTTTTATTTACTTTTTAACAATAGATAATATATCCAGTAAAGATTTTTCCTACCTAGTTGCAGAATGCATCTGAATCTGAAATTAAAAATTGAAAAGAATATTTTTTTCCAAATCAATTATTTCATCAAGATCAATTGAAAGGATTCTTTAAACTTGAGCATAAGTTTTAGCAAACTATTTCAAGGCAATAGTCAAAATGTCAAATTACTTTTAACTCTATAAATTTATCTTTTTGCCAATGTATTGATCTGTTTTGTAAGAGTCATATACAGATCTCTTTTGTTCATTCCTCTACTACTGGGAGTGTTGGCTGCCAACAGACCCAAGAAAGTGTGATTACACGGCCCCACTTCTAAGCAGACAGTTGTGAATGCCCAACTGACATTGGAGAACGAATGTCTCATCTTACATGTAGATATCAGGGGACTGTTTAATAACTAGTGTGTAGCACTTGATGATCTTATGACCTCTGTTGTGTAGACGGATACCCAAAGTCCACCAGGCCCTTTTGTGTGCACACTCAGTGAACACCTGGCCTTTGTGTAAGGGCACCTGATGCCAACCTGATCTCTTATGTAGGGACACCTGATAGCAGCCTGGCATTTGTATGTGGACACCAGAACACCTGGCCTTTTGTGTATAGGCACTGTGCTGGTCATACTCTAGAGCCCTTGAGAGAAGAGACTGAGGCTCAGCTTCCCCAGGAACCATATCTTCTATTCTGAGTTACTTATTCTGTTTCAGCTTCCTTTACCTCCTGCCAAATTTGTCACTCCTTAATTAATAATAACAAGAGGGCTGTTTTAGGCTCTGTTTCCAGAGATCCTAACCTGACAAATATAACATATATATATATATATAAATATATATATACACATACACATGTACTCACTTGTTCCAAAGGAAAGTTAATTGAAACACTTCTACATTTACACTTACTTTATTTCTTCCAAAGTGATTGTTAACTGATAAAGTCTTTAAGTTATTTTGAAAGATTTCTAATTTAGAGAGAATCCATATTTACCTCATAGCTGTATCTTTCCGTGTTTAAGTCAAAGAAGGAGAGCTGCCCCTTTTCAGTGTTCCCACAGCCCAACCAGAGGGTCGCACTCTTGCTATTGGGATTTGTAGCAACCATGCATTCAACAACAATGTTCTTCGGTATTAAAATGTGCCGCATGAGACAAATTAATTCAGGTGAATTCAAAATGTCAAAGACCTAAGAAAGTTTAAAAATGACAAAAGAGCATTTGTCAAGTTAGCATTTCTTCCTTAAAGATCAAATGTGGCCTAAAGCTGTGTCAAGTAAAACCTGTGGTTTTTTTGTTGAGCACTAACTAATCTGGATGTTTAAGTACAGTAATCTGAACTACACACAAAACCACACTTAAAAACAAGCAAAAAATAGACTCTTTGTATACTGTGCACTATATATTCTCTTTGTATATGTGCCATGGTTTTTTTTTTAACATACAGTGTTCAAAAGTGTCAAGAACCAAACTTGTATGCTCAATTCTATATGCCAGAGACATTACTTGGGAAATTAATTGGGAGGGAAAAAGTCAAGCCAGAAACAAAGTACAACTTCTATCAGCTGAAGGAAGTGAAAGTTCAATATTTGTTAACAATTGAGAAAACGTCTCTAGAGCCCACATTTAAGTTTTGCACCAAGCAGTAGACATCAGGGAACCTGTGAGTGCACTGCAAGCTAACAGAACAATCATTTTCACAGTATTCATCTTTCTGATCCATAAGCATGGGAGATATTCCCATTTTCTGGTGTCTTCTTCAATATCTTCAAGTTTTTATTATATAAGTATCTAACTTGCTTAGTTAGAGTTATTTCAAGATATTTTATTTTTTGAGGCTATTGTGAAAATTTTCTTGATTTTTTTTCTGAGTTTGTCATTTGTATACAGGAAAGCTTCTGATTCTGTAGAATAATTTTACATCCTATTATTCGATCAGCCATAGATATTTTCCACTGAAATTTTTAGGGACTTTTATATATAGCATTGTATCATATGTAAATAAATATACTTTGACTTCTTCTTTTGCTGTTTAAATCTACTTCTATTTCTGGAATAATTTAGAGAGCACTGATATTAGCTCATTTTTGAAGGTCTAGTATAATCCTGCACTGAATCCATCTGATCTTGGACAATTTTTGTTTCAGAAATTTTGAATTGTTATTTCTAATTCACTAGTGGTTACAGGTCTGTTTAAATTGTTCATTTCATATTGATTTAATTATGGTAGGTTATATACACCAAGAAATACTTCCATTTCTTTTAAGCTTTCTACTTAGGTGGAGTACAAATATTTAAAGTATGTCTTTAGGATTCTCTGAATTTTCACAATGTTTTAATGTCTCTCTCTTCATATTTAATTTTATTAATTTGACACTTTTCTCCATCTTTTGGTTAATTTAGCAAAAGTTTTGTCAATCTTGTTCATTTTCTCAAAGAAGCAATCCTTCATTGATTCTTAGTATCATGCTCTTTGTTTCTAGTTCATTGATTTCAGCTCTGAGTTTGATTATTTTTTCATCTCTGTTCTTTTTAGATATTATTTCTTCCTGTCTTTCTAGAGATCTCATGTGTGTCATTATGTTAGACCCATTAAGTAGATCCATTAAGATGGTCCCTGTCAGTTGAGCAGTGGTGGCACATGCCTTTAATCCCAGCACTCGGGAGGCAGAGAAAGATGGATCTCTGAGAGTTTGAGGCCAGCCTGGTCTAAAAGAGTTAGTTCCAGAATAGGCTCCAAAGCTACAGAGAAACCCTGCCTCAAAAAAAAAAATTAAAAAAAAGGTGGCTTCTGTTTTCTAATCCAATCTGTTAATCTCTGTCTTTTTACTGGGAAAATTTAGACTATAAATATTGAGAGTAGTGTTTATTAATCTTCACTGTTGTGTAGCCTCCTGCTGCTTCTGGGATTATTCATTCATTGTATTGTCTGGGATGAAGTTGATCTCTTCAGGCTGAATTTTTCTTTGTATCACCTTCTGTAAATCTGGGTTGCTTAAGTTTGTTCTTAATATAAAATGTGTTTTATTTCTCTGTCAATGTGGTTGATAGTTTCGCTGGGTATAGAAGCCTGGGTTGGTATCTGTCATATCTTATGACCTGTAGAATATCTAGTCAGGATCTTCTAACTTTCAGAGTCTCCATTGAAAAGTCAAGTATCATTCCAATCAGTTTGACTTAAACTGTGATTTGGTATTTTTCCTTAAAAACTTTTATATATTTTCTTTGTTCTGTATGTTAGGTTTTTTACTGTTATGTGCTGTGTAGAGTTTCTTTGCCATTCCTGTCTTTTTAGTATTCTGTATACTTCTAGTACATCTTTAGTTTGGAGAAATTGTCTTCTGTGTCTTTTTAAAAAATATTTCTGTGCTTTTGACCTGGGTTTACTTTCCTTCCTCTATCCCTATTATTCCTCATTTTGATCTTTTGACAATGTCCAAGATTTCCTGAATATCTTGTACCTGAATTTTTAAAAATTTAGCAGTTTTTTTTAACTCTATTGGTAAATCTTATCTCTCAGACTTTTATTTGACATCCTTACTTTTTCATTTCCAGTTTTATTTTAGTTTGGGTTTTCTTTAGATATTTTATTTGTTTGTTGAATTCTATGTTCATTTCTTGAATTATTTTTATTGTTTCATCTGCTAGTATCTCACAGTGTTCACTGAGATATTTAGTCATATCTAAGGTCCTTGAACATATATGTAATTGATATTTTGAAGTCCTTATTTAACACTTCAGCTAAACTGCTTTTTTTTCAGGGCCTAACACAACAGAGTTGCTGGCCTCTGGAGGAGGCATATTGTTTTGGTTTTCATGTTTATTTGTCTTTTGTGCTGGGATCTAGGTATCTGGAGTTAGGATGTTTGAGATATTTCTTGCTGTATATATCTTGTCTCATCTTTGTTGGGTGAGTGTCCATTCTTTAGTTATTGCTGCCCAATCCGAGCCTTAGCCCACTTTGGTGGCTGTGGGGTACCCAGGTTCTAGCCAAGTCTGCAGACTGTGAGTATTTCCTCGTAGAGGGATGCTCTGAAGGTCTGTGAGGAGTCACCAAAGAAGAATTCTGGACTATAAAGAAAGGCTGAGCAAGGCAGTTGGAAGAGAATTAAGGGGACCCTGGCACTAAGAAGCAAGCCCCAAGGACATGGGGTGGGGTGATGAAGCATGTGCCCCTCAGGCAAGCTGCAGCAGGACCTAGGGTAAGTTTGGAGAGCGCAGGATGGAAGATAGGAAGGAGGATAAGGCTCCCTTGTCTGAATCCCAGGCTAGTGCGGCAGTTTTGGGTCCCTGATAGAAGTTCTGTGACAAAGAACTGAAGACAGGCTAAAAGAAAAGGTTGACTGGCTTGCTAGAAAGAGCTAGGAAACCCCTGGTTCCTCGGCAAGAGGCCAAGTCCCTAGGAGATTGGAGTGAGCTAAGACTTTAACTTAAAAATAAAGTCATAGGTAAGTAAATATTTTTTGTAGCTTTGTGGGAAAGAATCCCTTAAAATGTGACTTGAAAAGAAACAAATGTTACAAGAAAATGCTAAAGATGTCCTTATTAAAATGGAGGCATTATGTTCATGAAGATAACTTAAGAGAAAAAACAAAGCAAGCCTCATACAGTCAAAAGAAAATTTTACTCAAGATATACAAGAAAGAATAACATATATGAAAAGTGTCTTTCTCCCATACAATTTGTAGGCAGATAACTGAATAGAACAATGGGTTAACAATGAATAGACATTTCATAAAAGAATACAATATACTATATATATAATATAATATACACATACATGTGTGTAACTGTACATATCATAAATGATGGATATATACACAAATATGTATACATGTATCTGTATATATCAGCAATGATAGTGGTTCTTGGGATGTTGGGGTTACAGTGTGTACCAGAAAGGAAGAGACTATAGAAATTATACTTTTATAATTAGTATAATATATTAATGTATAACATTATATTTTACATATATATAACATAACTATTTTAACTCTGTATATATATGTTAATTCATGTGTTTGAGTATATATTTGAAGATTATATGCATATGTATGCAAGTGTACACAAATATATAATATTTGATACAAAATACTAAAAGTTTTTATCATGAATGTACCTGGGCAGAAGTGGGCCTTTCTTGAGGATTTTCTTTCAAACACTTTTTAATCAACTTCTCAACCATAGGCCATGGAGCACAGCCATATTCTTTAACTGGATCTGAAACATAAAAAAGATCATTCAGGCACACTAAATAAATCAAAAGTTATGTGCTTATTATCAACACAGATATGTTCGAACAATACAGTAGGAACTCTGATCTCCACAATTCTGAATTTACATAGTCGGTTTTGTTAACTTCACCTTAGGAGAGCTGTCACAAATGAGAGTTTCATGCCTGGAACCCACCAGGTAGGAGGCAGAAAGAAGGGTGATCTGAAATTCAGTGCTACACAACAAGCTGAAGGTCAAGTCATGGTTATATGAGATCATCTCATCCTCTCCCCAAAGCAGACAAACAAGAGCTGTCTTGACATTTTATGATATAAAAGGAGATACAAATGCCATGGGTGTAAATAAAATAAAGACATTTTCATTTGCTGTTTGTACATAAGTAGACTTTGAACCACCTTTACTCATATAATAAGTGGCAGGCCTTTTTAACTCATGTCTCCACAGTTGGTTTGAGTGTGCGCAGTTAACTTTTCCTCTAGGGATGCCATTAGTCATGTGGATGCAGCACAGAGACCAGGGCATTCGCCCTGGGAAGCTAACAGGTAGGATAAGGTAGACCAAGCAGCATCTGATTTGGTTTAACAATAATGTTTCCTTTTTCCGGAGTTCCCAAAGGGCAGCCAATTCCATAGTACCCATAGCAACTCTGAGTGTACACTCAGAAGTTTATCTTGGAGGAGAAAGAAGTATTAGAAACAGCTCATAATTCTGTAGTAGGAGATGATATAAGATTCAGGAATAGATAACAGGTCATAGAATTTCTTGGAGCCATTCAAAATGAGGTTTCTCTCATTAAATACTCATTTACCAATTTCATTAATATTTATGGAAAGAATTCATAAATATTTAACAATTTCTTCATGAATATGAATTATTTTGCTTCAAAGAAATGAGAACATCTCCGACTACCGTGAAATCCCACAACCATTATCAGAACTACAGGTCACAAGCCTGATTCTAAGGCTAATTTTCCTTTTCCAGGCCCTCCCAACATACTTCCCAACATACTAATACTCATTCTGGATTTCTTTAAGCCTAACGTAGCTATCATTTTCATGTTATCTTTATCATCTTTTCACAAAATTTAAGATTATCTATGCATTAAGCAACAATCATCAAACTGTGAATGGGAAGACTGGCACTAAGGAAAAAGTCTCACTTGTAGATAAAACAGAACTTACCTGGCAATTTCCCTTGTATTGCTAATTCATCAAACTCATTTGGAAACCTCAAGCCCTCTATGATTCTACCCCCGGTTGTCCAAATATCGTAAAGCAGTAAGCCGAACGAATAAACATCAGCCTGTTGGTTATAAATGACATTTCCTCTGGCGACTTCAGGTGCCCGGAAACCTAAAAGAAAACAGATAGAGCAATAAATATGCCCAACACTGGTGCCCACACTTGGGCCAGATGCTAAGAAACAGGCCAAGGGGATGAGCTCTTTGTCAGGCTGTGTCATCGCTGCAGCAAGACACCTGGGAAAAGTCAGGAAGTGGGCCTGTCCAGGTGCCATGCCACCCCTGATCTTCAAGGACAGATCTTGTGATCTTTACTATAAAATTTTAAAATTCTACTAAGACATCTTAGTCTTAAAAGATTATTCTGAAGGATAACATAGGTAAACATTGAATAATAAATTATTAAGTAGAGACTGGCAATCAAAGAATAAAACCTCACAGGGAAACAAAAAGCCTTTATCATTTTTTTCTCTTTGCTTAATATAACTGTTACCAGCAAAGAGATTTATACAGAAAAGAGGTGTATGGGGTTAAAGAGTACTTTCTAGGCTCAAAGTCACTTTAACACATCTTAAATCCAGTGGTTTCATTAGTTCCAGAAATGAGGATTCCATTTCACCTTATGAATTTAAAAACTACATTTTTATTTTTTAAAGGGGCCAGAGCCCAGCAGCAGAGCATTTCCCAACTTGCAGAATGCAGTAGAATGTAGAAGACCCTGGACTTTATCATTGTTACCACAAAATCAATTAATTGGTCTGTTCATTAAGACAAGTCAAAGTTTGTTCAGACCTATGCTGGAAATTCTGTATGTATATATGTGTGTGTATGTGTGTAAGTGTGTGTATGTCTAGTATGTCTGTGTCTGTGTGTATGTCTGTGTATGTGTGTATATGTGTGTGCATGTGTGTAAGTGTGTGTATGTCTAGTATGTGTGTGTATGTGTATAAGTGTATGTCTAGTATGTCTGTGTCTGTGTGTATGTCTGTAATGCGTGTATATGTATGCATATAAGTGTGCATGTGTGTGTAAGTTTAGTATGTGTATGTGTGTAAGTGTGTGTATATTTATGTGTGTGTCTCTGTGTGTGTGTTTGTGTATGTGTGTTTCTTTTCTGCCCTTCCACTGTCTTTTGGCACAGGGTCTCACTAAGCTTGCTGTTTCAGCTGGGCAGACATGTCAGTCTCCTTCTTTTCCAGTGCTGAGTCTACAGATGCCCTAAACAAAAGCATTTTTCTATTGTTACTGTTTGAATATGGATTGTCCTTCAAAGTTTTGTGACTTGACAGTCAGGTCCTCAATGTAGCCAAGTTTAGAAATAAATGGATCAGGGGGGGCTCCTACTTCAATGTATTAATGTATGGATGGATTTATATCAGAACTGATTGTTGGAAAGCGGTGGAATCTACAGGAGGTGGGGCATCAGTGGAAGAAATAAGTTACTGAGTATTTAGTCTGCCTCCAACCTCTCTTACTCCCACCATCACCCCCAACCTCACTGCTTACTGGCTGCCAAGAAGGTGAGCAGCCTCCTCTGACTGTTAAGCCTCCTTTGTTTAACTTCAGCCCAAATCAATGGAGTCAGTGAAACTTCCACCACTGGGAGCCAAAGAACTTCCTCCCGGACATAGATTTTTCAGAGTATAGCAACAAGTATGTCTATTTAGGGGGTACCTAAGCTATGATACTGTTGAAATATTTCTTGAAAATCCCCAATGGGTTTCTAGTGACCTTGCAAAGTCATCTAAGTTGAACCTTGTCTCTACCATTTGATGGTGAATAGCTAGAGAACATTTAATTTGCCTAAAGACAGTTTTATTTGTATAGATGTTGACAGACTTGAAGCCATCAATCACCATTTACTTCAGTCAATTCTGCAACTGTCACAGAACACAGAACCAATTGTCCCCCTCAACAGGAAATCCACGGTGGAGTTAAGGGTGGAACTCTTCCATATTTACTCTTCCCAAAGTAGACAATGTCACATGGCAACATCTCCGTCAGTAAGCGAGCTGTTGCTCTCTTTGAGCTTATGCTGAACTCGTATTGGACTGGGGAAGTTCTCAGTCTTAGGCTGCCTGAGTTTGCATCTGCTCTGCACTGTGGTCCTTGTCAACATTCCATCGGCTCTCACTCCCTGGTTTGTAGATGAGAAGTAGCAGTAGGTCTTATATGGGGTCATTCTTGCAAATGGTTAAGCATGAACCTTAATCACTGCTCAGGCACTGAAAAGATCTGAACTTCTCAATGTCCTGTAGAGACAGAGTTATCTCGCATACGTGAACACCCAGGGTGAAGATATTCCATTCAGGGTTAATATAAAATGCATATACACTTACAAAATGTTTCATGAATACATTTTTTTATTACTGGACATTTCTACATTAAAAGGTCTACTGTGAATGGGTAAATTCAACAAAAGAAAAAAAAACACAGATCAAATCCTATGAGAAGGAACTTATTTCTTCCCAGAGAACATTGCTTTGGGGAAGAAAAGGTCAGGTGTTAGCAGCAATTGTGGTGACATATGTTGTCTTTTCAAATTTAGACCAGAGTTTAGGACCAGGACCATTAGAAGTGCTTTGGTGATAATAAGGTGATGATAATTTCAATAAAAACAATAATAGAAGTTTTGGGGTACAGCGAGTGATAGATCTGTGTCTTGTGAGAGACCCGGCAGAGCAGTGGGCAGCAGAGAACAGATGATATTGGTTTCTTTTCTTGAGTTTCCTCCATATTTATGTCACTAAAAGTCAACATTAGGGCTTATACGACTCCAGGAATAAGTAGTTGCCACAATACAAAGAGTCAGGTGGCAATAAAATTGTAGGCTTGTTTTGATGAAAACCAGAATAAAAAATTAAAAGCTCCAAGTGTTAAGCAAGCTGAACTGCTATTGGCTGTTGACTGGTCTAGACCAGTAGCTGGTAGGTGGGACAGTGGAACTCAAGTCCAGGAACACTTGACAGAACCTAGAGAGAACCACTGTCCCCTAAGCCACAAAGCTTCAGTGACAAATGTCCACTCAGGAGTAAAACAAGAAAGAACTCTAAGGCCCAGATAAGGGGGCCAGTCCACCTGGACATCATATGAGATGTGAGGTCCCAAAGGGACCCAGTACAAGTCTCAGTTTCTGTGGCTCCTCCCAGCACTTCTCATCCCTCTCTCTTCCCTAAACCTCTCCAGCCCAGGGTCTGGGCTCCACTCCCCAGCCTTCAGCCTCTGATCCTATGTAACTCAGCCATTTTGAATACCATTCTCTTGATTCTCATGTGCTTTCTTGGTCCTCTTGGGCCCCTGTCTGTTCTTCCTTCTTTCTTTTCTTCCTCCCTCATTCTTTTTCCCTCTCTCTTCTCACAGACCTGTCTTCTCTGCTGGCCGTGTTCAGTCATGACTTGTCAAGATACCTCTAGCTGTTTCCTCCCTTATATCTACAATCAAACCCTTCTCCTCAACCATATCGAGGACCAGTCATGTCCTCATTTTGTTTCATCTCCCAGGTCTCTTTGGGACCTCTCATGAGAGGAATGAGATCTGCCCATAGAAGGTCACTGCTTATATTCATTTTTCCTAGACAGAAATACTGTTTTTCCAAGCCTTCAATGAACAATATTTGGTATGCACCGTTCTGCTATTTTTTATTTTCTCCTTCAGAAGCTAAGATTGAAGAGTGAGGCCTTCTCAAGCTTACATTATCACAGTATGTGGTCAAGGAGACAGCTGAAGAATCCAAAGTCAGATTCTTTATATTTCACTGACTTGACTGATTACTATCTTGGCTGCTTACTGAGATTAAAAACCTTATTCAGTTTTAATGTTCCCATTTATAAAAATGAAAACAATAGCAAACTTACAGACTCAGTATAAAGGGAAGAAATGTGTCCCTGATGTACCTGACATGGAGTCTGGCACACAGAAAGCACTAAAGTGAATTCAATCACTTACCTGGGGTGCCCTCTGAGGTCTTTATTCCCATTCTACAGCAGTACTGTGCAATCCCGTAGTCGGCAATCTTGGCAATGACAGCAGCGTTGGGATAGAGGGTGAAAAGCAACACATTGTGGGGTTTCAGATCACGATAAATGATCATGGCTGAGTGGAGATATCTGCCAAAAAAAAAAAACACGCAGGAAGTCTTACTGTTCTACTAATTTAGTCATGATAGTTTCAATGTTATGTTCATTAGGCAAAGCATCAGAAACACTGTGTTAACTTTGTCCTTGAAAACTGAAAGATATACTGCAAACAGACTTGAAGCATAAAGATTAAATATGAAAAAGCAAGATGATGCTTCTTCCTGAAAACTACAACACGAAGCCTGGCAGATGGCGAGAGTTTTCCCACATAACCATGCACAGAGCAGGTACTGGACACTTTCTCTTTGTACCTATACAAGTACAGGAATTCTGAATTCCCTCACCAATCAAAGGTGATTTTCAACTTAATTTCAAAATTGCAATTTGTTAACTGTTCTGGTGATGCCTGTAATCTCAGCATTCACAGACAGAAGCAAGAGGCCTTGATGCTCAAGGCCAGATGGGCCTGCCCAAAAGATAGAAACAAATGGGTTAAATAAGAGTTAGTACAGTTTTGCTATATGCTTAATTTTTTATAACTTTCATTTATTCATTTTTTATTTAAAGAAACTGTTTCTTTAACTTTTAAATTTATATCACTTATCTTTGTTATTTACTTTCTTCTAATTTCTTTTCTTCCTGCTGTTTTTAAGAACATTTTCTTCTTTTCAATAAGAGCAAATCAAATTGTAAACTTTTCACTAGCTATTATCTCCAACTCTGAGGCTACAACCCACTGCAAAGCTAATTTATTATGAGTAAAAGTTAATGAAGAGTATCTGGACAGAGAGGGTAGCGAGAACTGTCTTAGGTGGTAGAATGGTAGGGTGCGATATGGACTCAAAATGTACTTGGATTTGAACATTTTGAACAAAGAATAAAAATTCCTTAATATAAAATACACTGTTTTAATCTCAGCCAAATATTATCCGTTTTGCAAACACAATGGTGGAACTCACAGTTTCCAAAATACTAAGGTAACTATTAACGTCTCTCATTAGAGCTCTTTAAATTTCTGATTTTCCCTGTCCGCTGACCTTACAGGTATATTGTGACCTTTTCTGAATGGAAATTTCATAGGACTTAATGGGGGATTTGTTAAAATCGTTTGTTAAAATGGTTTGGAACTTGCTTAAGGTTATATTAAGAAATATTTACCCCATTGCCTCCTACCAATCATCGCTAAGGCATTAGGAAGAGAGAGGCTGTGACATCTGGGACTCTCTGCTGGGTAATGGCCTAGAGAGAGTACGTCATTTGACTTCATCAACTACTGGGCTCATTCTCTCTTCCAGGATGTGCACAGGCCATGACATTGGGTCTGTTCATTTCAGGATATACGGTTTTGGCTGATCAATAACATAAACTCACTAATGAAGTTGACCTTAAGAATAGTCGTTGTCGTCAAAGGAAAATTTACCAAGGACTTACTCAAAGTCCATTAGCTGTTCTTGAGAAAAGCCAGGGGATTAAGAATTTAAAAGTTAAATATACATCACCAAACCGCCGTAAGACATTCCACTCCAAGTTACAGAGAGAACACAGGCTCCCTAAGAATACATTTCTAGGACTAAAATACAGTTTATTTAAAATTATGTCATTTGGGAATCAAGGTTATCTGGTTTCGTTAGAATATTTAATTATAGAATTTAATCTCAAGAGTGCAATTGTAATACCCTGTAAAAGAAAAACAACCTTTTAAAATTGTAATAAGCACAAATTATTTCTCAGTAACAATAATTCATACAAATTAATTGAAGCATTGTATGTGAATAAGTATTGCCAAGTCTTTTATTAACATAAACTATACTCATTAGTCATTATTATTATAATAATTTCTAAGAATTTTTTCTAAGAATTATTTCTATAATTTAAAGTTAACTTTATCTTATCCTGAATATATTATTCTAAAAACAGAATGCATTCATTCCTTTAGCAAATATGCATTAGGTATCTATCTATGAGAGTCACTCATTAGTGGACACAAAGCCATCTTTGTACTTCTGCTTTAAGAGGACCACAGTCTAGGAAAGATGGGGACTTGGCTACAGTAAGATGGCAGAAGAGTGTGAGTTGTCAAACGCTGGGGAGGCAGCCAGGGAGAAGGCACAAGGGTGCAGGCAGCCCAGGCTCGTCCTCCACACAGAGCGGTCCACCTCAGACACACGATAATCCCCGCCTGTCCTTCTCCAATGCCGGATTCAACTTCGTACATGGCGCAAGTGCAAAAAGCAAAGGTGAATTAAGGATACTAAGGCTGGAAAATGAAGACTTCAGGACCAGCCCGGCTACAACATGATCCTTTGAGTAATAAAAAGAGCATCAAATGAGCAAATACAAATTCATGGAAGACTCACTCTCCAGGAAGAAGTTGAGCTTCATGACAGAGATGGCAGGCCGGCCAATTCTTGGAAAAATGAGGTCTCCAGAAGGGAACTTTATTAGAAAGGTAAACATACTGAAGTCAGCCTGGTTAGAATGCAGGCTAGAAAGATGGCACAGAGTTAAGTTGCAAAGGGAAGCAAGGGGCACACATAAAGCGCTTCCATGCTATGCCACCACAGAGGTGAGATGTACCTTGTAAGTAACTGGAAATACCAGGGATCTCAAATACAATTAGATTTTTATTTCAGGGAAAATATCCTGATAATCCCCTATAGATACTGGATCAACGTACAAGTAATGGCATAAAAATAAAAGAAATGGTATAAATATAAGATAAAATAGATCCAAAGACCTGGTAAATACATAGAAATATAGATAGGTAGTTGACGGATTATAGACAGACAGACAGACAGATAGATAGATGATAGAGGATTGATAGGTAGATAGATAAGATGGATAACAGATTGATAGATGAATGTATACATAACAGATACAGATGGTATAGATATTTACCAACAGACTAATATTGAAACAAAGTTTCACTGTATAAACTAGGCAGGCTGTGATCTCATGAACGGACACTAACTATAGATGGAGAGGTACGTAGTCTTTCTGTGACTGTTCTGACAAATGGGGATACAGGAGAAAGCACATGCTCGTGGTGAGAGGAGATAGCAAGGAGAATAAATCCAAGTTTGAACAGATGGAAACACAGGAAGTTGTAGAGACCACATGAGGATTCTGAGGAAGAGATGAAAGGGAGGAGCTGAATTAAAGCAAGGTCTTGATGAAAAGATTCATAACATGAAGGAATTTCTTATGTGTCATTCTAAATAGCTATATCAACTAAAAAATCCTGAAAAAATAGGATTTTACTTGTTTCTACAGTTATAGCCATATGTTAACAATGATTAGAAATAACAATTTTTAATAAATACGTGTTTGTTTTTTTCTTTTACTGAAAAGGGATTTTTTTCATGCTTTTTAACATTGAGTTTTAAAATTACATTTAGTGCCACGAGGACATGTGCTCAACTATGTTCATAGCAGCATTGTTTGTCATAGCCAGAACCTGAAAACAACCTAAATGCCCCTCGACTGAATAAATGGATAAGGAAAATGTGGTACCTTTACACAATGGAGTACTACAGAGCAGAAAAAAAAATAACGACATATTGAATTTTGCAGGCAAATGGATGGAACTAGAAAACATCATTTTGAGTGAGGTAACCCAGACCCAGAAAGACAATTATCACATGTACTCACTCATAAGTGGTTTTTAAACATAAAGTAAAGAAAACGAGCCCACAAATCAGAATCCCAGAGAACCCAGACAACAATGAGGACACTAAGAAAGACATACAGGGATCTAATCTACATGAAAAGTAGGAAAAGACAAGATCTCCTGAGTAAATTGGGAGCATGGGAACCTTGGGGAATAGACCTTGGGGGTTGAAGAGGAGGGGGAGGCAGGGAGAGCGGCATAGAAAAATCAATAAAAATCAATTTAAAAAAACAGGAAAAAATTACATTTATTGTTAGAAGAAGTTTAACAGCTGCTGGTACCCGCCAGCCTCCAGTGGCACCAGATCTAGAGTTCTATCCTAACTTCAGACTAAGAACAAATGTTGGAAAGAATTGAAACATTTGCTCAACTTCCATTTGCTTCATAAAAACACGGGATTTGTTATTTGAAATAAGGCCAGAGAACTGAGGCCATGGTGTTCTAGACCTGCAGCCTAAGTGTTGGGTGAAAACAGCAGGTCCTCAGTTTATAAACTAACACTTCAGGATTACGAGGAAAAAAAAACAGAGAAAAATCTGGGACCTAGGATCAGTTTAATCAAGAAAATGATTGCTGTGGATTTGTAATACAGGAACTAAAGGGACCCTTTACTGAGCTCAGTTTATCATGAGGCTCCCCCTGGTGTTCAGAGGCAGACATACCAACCCAAATCCAAATGCCTGCATGCTGGTGAATTTCAAAATCTGCATGACTTTAAGTAGTTCCCGAAGAGATAATCCCCCATTCCTTCCTGCCCATGCCCTTTCTTAATGCTGTCCAAAAGGGCTGTTCCTAGGCTTGCAGAGCAGGGGCAAATTTGCATCTACTGCCTGGGAAAATGGTGGTAGGTTTGAGTCCAGTGTCCCCATGCCTCCCCTCCCTACTGCCAACCTCTATTTCCTAAGGACTCCGTGTTCTGAAGACTAGAAGGGGATATAGGTAAAGGGACACGCCCACATAAAATGACACCCCAAAAGAATACCCAGGAGTTAGACTATGCTGGCTAGCCAGGCAGTGGGTAGAGAGCCAAGGCACATTCAGAAACCCCATGAAGGCGTGCGGCTGAGCACAGCTACCAGGAAACAAGACAGGAGAAGGCCCACAGTAGGAGAAAGACCTGACTCACAAAGAAATGCCTACTACGCTCTTCACAAGCTATTTAGTGGTACACAGGCAGTGCAAGGGAGCCGGGAAACGATGGGGACTTAAAGAGGCCAAGGAAGAGAACTGTGAGAGCGGGTAGACGCGAAGTTAGAAATGTTTATGCGATGATTAGGAAAGTGGTCAGAAGAACGGAAGGAATGAAGGATGGCTTCTAGGTCAAACCGTGATTGGAAATCAAAGTGCAGAGAGCCTACAGTTACCACAAAAGTCTTCAGTATTATTCGTAGTTTGCAGGCTAAAATGTGAGTAGAAAGATAAAAAAATTTACAGTTCCTAAGTATATGCCACAGTGATTTACCAAGGACTTTTGTCTTCAACGAGGACCTGTCTACTCTGGCCCACTGCATCCAGCCCGGGGTTGGCTGAGACTCTGAGTCACATGATGTTTCCATGTGGAATGCAACATTTGTCACTCTGACTTGCTTCAGGAATATGGACTAATTTTTCATCATTAAAATTTCTCCGCTTCATTCCTTCCTTGATGTCTGGAAGCCTAATGTACTTATCTTTCAGAGATGTAGACACCTCAGGTTCAGATCATGAGTTCAAGAGAGTGCATATTAGGTTTAAGTGCTACTACCCCAGCTATGAAGTTCTGTGCTCTCCTATTATATTATAAAGTTTGCAAAACTGGATCACAGAACAGAGAGTTTTCATCAAACCTGTTAGCACAGCGCAACAAGGGAGTGGTGTTCGCAGAGCCTGGGAGTGAACTCAAGGTTACACTACTCAGACATTAACAAGAAAACAGCGGTAGCCCCTTACCTCAGGCCATCGGCCACATGCAAGGCAATCCTGTGCTGGAGGGTTCTGGTGAGACTGCCTTTGTCCTGCTGCAGCAAGCGATCCAAGGAACCCTTGGAGGCCAATTCCATCACCAACATCCGCGGACGAATCCCAGCTGCCAGCAAAGATATCAGGCTTGGGTGGTGGAGGTGGCAAAGGACCACCAACTCCTGCAAGGGTTAGGAGTTCTGTGAGTCTCGCATCACCAAGGATCCGACACCTGCATTCTTGTAGTTGTTCAACTCCTTAACTAGATTTCCACGGGTGACTGGGTTGTTGCAAATGCTCTCTTGTTCTCTAAGCTTTTTAAAAGACATCCTAACCATTTTCAAAAAAATAAGCTAATTTTGAACTACTATTCAAATTGCATTTTAAATTCTATTTTTCCTTTTGATCTGCTTTTGTGAGATTGAGTAAGGAGAGAATGGAAGGAATAGGTGGTCTTCTAATAGGCAGGGTTATTCTAGTCCCTAAATTAAGTTATGGAATCTTTTCAGCCTTAGACTCAGAGAAGAGAACAGTGGTTGAGCTAACTGTAACTGACAGAAGGGGCAAACTGTAGCCTCTGGGTTCAAAACCACAGTTTGCTAAGGACACATAGTCAAGTCCACAGGAGTAGATGGTGTCCCCTGCCTGAAAACTCTAATGCCTTCCTACTACTCCTAAATTAAAATCCCATGTATGAGACTGGAGAGATGACTCACTGATTAGGGGCTGTTGCAGCTCTTCCTGAAGACCCACGCTCGGTCTCCAACATCCACATCACATCCAGTGACTCACGATCATCCGTAACTCCAGCTCCAAGGGGCCCTGCACTCTTTTATGGCTGCCTCAGCACCCACATACATATGACACCAGAAACACGTACACAAATAAAAACTAGATATTTTTGAAGCCCCATGTATTTCCATGTCCCCATAGCCTGACCTGGTCAAACTCCACGTTACCTCCGACATCCTACTTCCTTTCATCCTTGTCTGTATTCACCGTCCTTCAGTCACGTGTGAATCTTTCAATCCCAAGACCATGCCAGTTCCTCTCAGCCCAGAGCTCTGCATTGTTGAAACCCGCACCCTTCCCAGGGCTAAGAGCCTCTTCACAATCAGATATTAGCCAAACACTACCACTTCCGTAAGTGTCCCGCCTCGGCCCACTTTCCTAAAGCCATTCCCAGCTGCAACAAGAAGCAGAGATGCTACCATTGTTTTTGGCAGTCCTTCCTCTAGATCCCACCTTGAGCAGCTCAACACTCTCCTAAATGGCATCATTGTGTGTGACATCCGTATTCACCTGTATTCTGGATATACACATTCACTCTGAAAATGTAGTTTAGTTGAGGCTTATTCTTTCTACACACACATCCCTCTAGATCACTTATATGTTATGGGGAACCACTTTCCAGTTTCTTATGGTGGGATTTCTGAATTTCATTGCTCTCCCCTCCTTCTAGTCTTTATTCTGACACCATATGTTAGTTGTACTTGTCATCTTCTGTGATATTAAGCTGACTTGTGTCCTATGTGTGATAACGGAAGCCCTGCTTCCTAACACGGGGCTTCCAAACTGTGGAGTGCCAGTGCTAACTTGACTGTCTGCAGAATTCTGAAAGCTAACACAGAGATGCTGGCTATCCCAAGAGAAAGAAGGCTTTTCTAGAACAAAGCTTAATATTGCAATCATATTTACTCAGAAGAGAAAAGTCTTTTCACACCGTGTCTGGTTAGCTCAGTTTGTCAACCCTGACGTAAGTAAGTGCCCTTCCTTCTGTTTACCCTCAGTCAGGAGACTAAGCCAGATGTTTTATACTGGAAAAGCATTTTGACAACAAATTACCTTGGGATTGAAAGAGATTTGCTAGATTTAGTTCAAAGTCTAGCTTCAGTTTAAAGAATGTTTCATTTCATTTCTGTAACTACAATGTGACTTTTGATATTATCAATAAAAAATTTCTCAGCCTACTTTATATGATGTTTTTTCATAATTCAAACTAAAATTTTGTGATGTGGGAGTGTCATATATCAATCTGTTGATTTCATTGGCTAAGCAATAAAGAAACTGCTAGGCCCATTGGATAGGCCCACCCTTAGGTGGGTGGAGTAAACAGAACAGAACACTGGGAGGAAGAGGAAGTGAGATCAGACTCCACAGCTCTCCTCTCGGGAGCAGACGTCCACCATGCTCCCGGCTCCTGGGCAGACACACACGATGAAGCTCTGAAGCTCCGACCCAGGATGGACTTAGGCTAGAATCTTCCCGGTAAGACCGGTGCTACACAGATGATAAGAAATGGGCTAGTCCAGGTGGGAGAGTTAGCCTAGAAGATGCTAGGTAGAAATGAGCCGAAGCAGTGTTTAAAAGAATACAGTGTCTGTGTAATTATTTCGGGGCAAAAGCTAGCCAGGCAGGCGGCTGGGGGTTTTGGGGACGTAGCCCCGCCGCCGCTCCATATTACTACAATTTTGTACTATAATATTTAAAGTATCCCATACTTATTTAGATTCAGGTCACAAGTGATATTTTTCACAAGTTAAGAAAAATTGTGAGGATAGATTCCCAAAAAGAGTTTTATTAAATGATACAGAAGTAATAATGAGTTTATTTTTCTTCCAGTCCTGTCTTTCCTTATTTCAAATGTGAGCAGAAAGTCAAGAAGAGGGGAGTAACTCCAACCTGCACCCAAACAAGAACTAGAGCAATTTCTACTGGCTCTGCATCTCCTTTTCTTCCTTCTAAGAGTATCTGAGTTTTTACTGAGGTACATAATTTTTACCTAGGCAGCTCAGTCCTAGCTACACTATAAAGTGATAGGACTAGTCTAAGCAATATAACCCTTATTGGCACATTGACTCAGTGACACAGCTCTCTACCAACGTGTATACAGCATTAACCAGAACAAAAATGTTTGACAAGGAAAGGGCAGCAATTTAGTTAAGGCCAAAAGCTGTTCTTTTTAACTCACTGGCCTATTGTGTAGGCGCGGTTTTTGACTGTTTTGAGACACAAGACTTCATGTGTCTAATTCCCCATGTCTGTGAAATGTAAATGCCCAGGCTAGAACTAGCCCATCGCACTAAGAAAGACGATCTTGCAAAAACGAAACCTTTCCCCTGGTTTTACCTCAAACTTAAGTACTAAAGTTAGAGGAGTTTCAAAATACTCTTTTCTTTTTCATTTAGCAGAAAAAAATGTTTTAGCTCTATAAAGAAGGAAGAAGTGGGAATGTAAACTTTTGAGGACCCTTGTTTTAGACTTTGACAAATGTATGAAAAATAGGGATTTCCTGGAAAAAAAGAAAATGTCATATGAGTTAATATAATAACATTCTGGGATTTCTTACTTGTCTTAACAGCCTAAGTGATGTATGTTTATTAAAAATCTTCACAGCCACTTCCTCTCCTTCATAGGCAGCTCGATAAACTGATCCAAAACTTCCATCACCTTTTGAGAAGGAAATAGGAAACATTTAATCTTCTCAAGAAGAGAAACCAAATCTGTTCTATGTGCCACAATTGTACCTGTTGTATATTCATAAAAACCTGACCCCCTTGTTTATAGAATCAATCTCATTGAATGCTTCCTCTTCCTTCTAGTCAATAAGCCACAGTCAAGTTCACCCATGGATCTGACTCTCAGCCTTATATGATCTACAATGTCACCAGTCCTCAGACTTTGTCTCTTCATATGAGGATACAGACTGCATACTTTCCACAACAGCCACAAGCCCTATCCTATATGCTTTTCCAAATCTCAATCACAGGCCACTGAAAACCATGCTGCTACTTTTTGGCTCCAATTCATCTTTAGTCCACTTTCTTTACATCCGATAAAATTAAAATGAGATGTTCTCAATATCACTCTGAAGTTTAAAATAAAATCCTAAGAGGGCGAGAGAAAAAAAAAACATGCTTAAAAGACAGGTCAACATTTCAGGTGGGTGTAGAGGTTTCTGGTTTTGTAAAGTCCTTTCCTGTTCGAGAATCACTGTCATAGAAATGTGAAGTCTAAACTGTCATACACCATGTGTGTCCGGAAACATATAACATTGAGGACTGCTATTGTGTATTTATGGTATCTAGGAAGAAAAGAAAATTGAAAGCAAGAACTCTCCTTTAGTCCTCATACCAAACCAGACCACTGAAGTACCTACCCATTTATGCTGGTTTTCCAGAAGAATAATCTTTCAGAGACAAAATGTACCCAACTTTTCTAACCCACAAAAGTCTACAGAAATATATTTCAAAACCATATTTACAAAATAAGTTTATTCGTACATATTAATATATATCCTGTACTTGCTCTGCTGATTGGCTTTTTTTTTTGTCAACTTGACATGAAGTAGTGTCATCTAGGAAGAATGAACCTCAATTGAGAAAATGTCTCTATCAGACTGGCCTGTAGACCTGATTAAAAGCCTTTGAATTGCATTCATGGGCTCAGCTAAAAATCAGAAACTGTTCAGCGCACCCAAAAAAAGAACAATCACAAAATACCAGAAGTTGAGTATATTACCAATTTAATGCTCCTGATTTTTAGTCCCCAAATTTGATGACTATTGGTAAGAGCTCCATATTGTCCTATGCGCTTCATTTCAGTGACTGAGCGGGAGTATTCTTTCTCTACTGATCCTTCTTGGAATGAAGAAAGGCTGTTTCACATCTATCAACTGAAGTTCCCCCTTCTGCCACCTCATTGTTCAAGAGCAGAGCAAGCTGAAGGGCAATTCCATAAATAACCGTGCTTCCTGCTAGGCCTCAAACTCATTGACTGGTCTACAGGCATGTATACAAAGCAAATTCTAGATCCACGATATGACACAATTTTAAAGTCTATCATTCTAAGTGAAAATTATTATATCAAATATATAAAACAAGTAGAGATACGACTGCAATAGCTGAATGTTTTCTAAATCAAGAGGGGAAAATTGTACCCTACTTGTGTTTTTGTTGCTGTTGCTGTTTGTCTCAAATATAACAAAGATAGTTACCTAAGAGAAACTCCGGTGCTTCTTCAAATTCCAGCTCATCATTGTTCAACATAATATTTCTAGGCAGGTCAGCTAAAATCAAGTCAGGAGCAATCTGCGATATGGGAACAGTGAGCCTTGGTTGATCTGGATTGATTAGCAGGTCTCCTAAGAAGTATGTAAAAAATTATTTTTTAAATGTGAGGGTATACAAAATGTGTGCTCCTGGCTTAAAAAAAAAACAACCACATCTTTAGATTTTTCTGCCAGCCATAGGTTTTTCTAGAAAATTCTGATAAACAACTAAAATATTAATGTCAAGTTACTTAGAACTTTAAACACATATTCCTAGGTTCACTCACTCTGTGGTAGAACTTCTACCTGACTTAGAACAGATAGCCTCTGACCAATAAGCCCTTAGTCTCTGTTTCTGCCATATCTATGATGGCAATGCATGGCAAGCATACTGCTACCTACACATGATTTGTTTCCATCTTTTTTAACAGTTCTGTCATATGCATGGGTTTTCTTTAATATTTTCACCTCAAAGATGAGATTACCCTGGTAATTTAAATGAGGTGTCCCCCAGGCCTCTCAGGCATTTGAATATCTGATTCCCCTGATGGTGGAAGCTTGGAGGATATTAGAAATGTGACCATAATGGAGGAAGTGTGTCGCTGAGGGCAGGATGTGAGTTTCCAAAAGCCACATGCCATCCCAAGTTAACTCTCTCTACTTCCTATTTGTGACTTCAGATGTGAGCTCTCTGCTTCCAAATTTAGCTGCTGTGACTGCTGCTTGTTTGTGTCGTTATGGACCCTGACCTTAGAAGCCCAGAATAGACTCTTTCTTCTATAATTTGCCTGATCATTGTGTTTTATTACAGAAACAGAAAAATGTCAAATACAATTATGATCACAAGCATCCAGTATTTAAACTGGAAATCAACATTTTTGAGAAAATAAAATACAAGCTATTACTGATACTTGGTGAACTTTACTTTTCTGAACTGTCACTATAATGGAATGCAGCAATTCATTCAACTCAACCCTATGGATGTGAATAATGCTTATATATTAAAGTCATGTAAAAATAGCAAGGGCACCTTAAACACATTTGAAAATTGTGCCAACACCTACCTTCTTCTGCTTTCTTCATTAACTCATCAAGCAGGATCTTCTGATGATCTTCGCCATCGTTAAAACTGTACAACGCCCATTTCTTCAGAAGAGTTTCTCCTTCCCCACAAATGTCAATCTCCAGCAGCCCAGGAAACCATTCTTCCATGAGTGAGTCAATGTGATCCACAACTTGGCCCAAGAGAATACAACCTACAGAATTCAAAATTAAAAACTCATGGACAATTCTTACCATGAATAAGTGAGCAAAATCTTCCATAACAAAACTTTTAAACATTATGGAAAGAAATTGAAGAGGAGGAGGACGAAGGAAGTGACCAGCTAGAAGGGAAGGGAATGAGGGTATGGAGTAGAGATGACCAAGTATGGGGACATATTCATGTACATGAAAACACCCAATGCAAACCATTACTCTTTATACTACCTTAATGAAGTGAAAAAGAAACTGAGGAAGACATTAGAATATGCAAAGACCTCCCCTGCTTATCAATGTTAATAATGAAAGCTACTGTTATTCACAGCAACCTACTATGGTATTGCAATCAATATTAAAATTCCCAATTATTCACAGAATTAGAAAAAAAATTGTTCTCTGTAAAATTCAATTCAAAATATATCAAAGACCCCAACGTAAGGTCTGAAACCCCGAATCTGCTAGAGGAAACAAAAGGAAAGTGCTTCAACATACAGATACTGGAAAGGCCTTTCTGAAAGGGATATTAATAGCACAGAAAATAATATCAAGAATTGGCAAGTAGGACTGTATGACATTTTAACACTTCTGCACCTCAGTGAAGATAATCAGCAAAGGTAAGAGACCACCTACTAATTACTAATATACCTTCATCCATTCAATAAATAAGTTAATAAATGGAGTACACAGTTCTCAAAAGAAGAAATAGTAATAGTCAATAGTGGTTTGAAAACTTGTTCAACATCCTGAGCCATCAGAGAAATGATAATTAAATTTCCTTTGGGAGATGACTGACATCAGGACAATAAATGAGAAAATAATGATGACAAGACGTACGGATGGAGGGACCCTTGTCCCTTATTGTTTGAGAATGCAAACTTGTGCAGCCACTTTGGAAATCAGTGTGGAGGTTCCACAGAAACACTAAAAACAGAAATGTCACACAGTGGTTGTATAAATGCCTGAAGGCATCTGAGCCCTGGAACCTGAATTCTAATTGTTGCTATTCATAAAAACTTGGAGGCAGCTATCATGGGGTGAAAGCTGAAGGATCGGAGAAGCGAAAGTGGCCAGCCACTAGAGTTCTTACCTCAACCAATGCTCAGACTAAAGGGGTGAGCCTGTCCCTACAAATTCTCAGACTGCATTCTCAGAAGGCTCTGAGCTCCTGTCTCCTCCCACCTTATATTCCTCTCTCCACCCAGCCATATCACTCCTGTAACCACCTCCCTAGTGCTGGGATTAAAAGGCATGTGAGTGTGAGCTTTGTTTCTCTTTTAGACAAATTTAATCTTGTGTAGCCCAAGGTGGCCTTGAACTCACAGAGATCCGTCTGCCTCTGTCTCTAGGTGCTGGGATTAAAGATGTGTGCCACCACTGCCTGGCCTCTATGGCTAACTAGTGGTTAGTTCTGTAGTCTGATCTTCAGGCAGGATTTATTTGCTAGATCACAAACAAAGTATCACCACAAAGACCATCATCACACACATCATACCATGTTTACTGTTGCACTGTACACACTAGCTAAGATAAGGAGCCAACCTAAATGTCCATTATCAGAGGGATAGAGAAAGGTAACATATATTCTTAAAACACACACATACATATTAGAGTTTCATTCAGCCATAAGAAAAAATAAATTATCTCATTTGCTGGAAAAGAAAATTGGAAATCATTATGCTCAGTCAAATAAACTGGATTCAGAAAGACAAATACTGTTAGTTTTCTTTCATATGCATAGACTAGATTTAGATACAAATATATTTAATGGAGAAATACATACATGGGGAAAGGGAGAGAAGAGGGTCAAAGGGAAGGAAGAAGAAACCAGAGAGAGCAATATAGTGGGGTAAAACAACAAAAAACATAATTTCTCTCATATGTAGAACCTAGATGCATAGAGGATAGATACATACATACATGCATATGTGTTTAAGTAAACACACACACACCTGCATATGTGTGATGTGAAACACAGGAGAACTGTGGGGGGGAGAGGTCAGCAGTCATGGGCAGAAGAGAGCCGATGAGGATGGTAGGGAAGAATAAAAATACATATGGGTGTAAAAATGTCAGGGTGAAATCCATTATATTTCCACAAAGAGCGCTGGGTGCTCTTCCAGAGGACCTTGGTTCTATTTCCACCTCACGACTTCCAGAATGGCCTCTGCAGGCACCAGGCTTGCAGGCGGTACACAGCCAAACATACAGGCAAAACATCAATATGCATAAAACAAAAAAATTAGCCAGTTATAGCGGTTTACAGTGTTAGTCCCAGAACTCGAGAGGCAGAGATAGGCAGATCTCTTTGAGTTCAAGGGTAGCCAGGTCTACATAGTAAGCCAGAACAGCCAGGAAAGAACCCTGTTCCCCCACAGGAAAAAATGTTATCTTTAAGGTTAGATTAGTTTACAGGTACAATGCAAGCTTCCGAGTTAACTTCCTTACCTTTTCTACAAGAAGGAACTGTAATTTTCAAGAAACTCTCTGGTCGATCATCTAACACTTCGGATCCCACTAGACAATATGCTTCTGGGGACCAATTCAGGTAGATGCCCTGTCGCCAATACGTTCTGTTTGGGCGTAGTGCTCTCTCTGAGAGTTTAAAGATAGATTCAGATGCATCCATTAGTTATTAACTACTTCATTCACTAAATGGGATAAACTACCAGTCATACCTTAAGTAATAGTAATATATATTTGCTGTGAAATAAACATTGATTTATTTAATTATGAGTCCTTCTCCAAGTGAATGTTAATTTTTTCCTTAATATTTCAATCACATAAGTTAAATGCTTTGCATATTATCTAATACACATTGTAAGCTCTTGATAAAGAGTTTGACATGGTTAAAATACAAAAATCACAAGTAACTTTTCATAATTGTTCTACAAATCAATTATATTAACACCATTATCAAACTTTTAAGTCCATTTTAGCTATCATTTTATTCATTAATACCAAGAAACATGACTTTTTTTTCAGAAACCAGTAACACTTGCAGTTATCTTTTGCCTGAAACCCACTGATAGTTCCTTATCATGTTACAATGCCTCTTACTTTAGAATGAGAGCTTACCATATATAAACATAGCTTTACCCTTTGTCCAAGTCCCTGGGGATGGGCAGCAGACGCTTGGGGTCCGAGTCTCTCCCTCAGAAATCCAAGAACTGTTCCACTTGCTGAGAAAAAGCCCCTCTTCATACAGCGGTTATTCTTTGCTCATGTGTGTGTGTGTGCATGTGTACACATTTGTGTATATGTGTGAGTGTATGTGTAGTGTAGGTATGTGTATGAGTGTGTGAATGTGTGCGAGTGTGTGTGAATGTGCGTACACGTGCGTACACTTAAACTAACGGCTCCCACTAAACTCCATCTTTTAAAGCTATTGCTTCCTGTTTGTTAAGTCCTGGGAAGTACAATACTCACAGTTGATGGAAATGCATCTGCTACTAGAACTGGAGCATTTCCTCCCAGCAAACTGTATAAGTAGGTTCTTGTTTATGTATTGACAACTCTTGCCTTCCAAATGGGTTAACTCTGGTAAGTACCACGTTACTTCAACATTTCTTTCTACTTTGTCTACATAGTAAGCTTTGTTAAATACATACCTCTTCCAGAAAGCATGAAAGGTGAGATTTCAAGTAACCGATTAATCAACCTTGACCAAAACCCCATTGGAAAGTATGGCATTTCATATAACCGAATGATGATCTCAGAGTTCTCACAGTGGGGGAGCTCTATCACAGGCCTGTGGTCAGATAAGCTGCAGAAAAGTAGAGACTGTCAGAAACCTAGCATGGTACCCTGAGCCTGGGGTTCTGAGCCTGGTAGCCTGAGGATGGTGCTCTGAGCACCGTGCCCTGAGCTTTTCACTGCTTCAACCTCAGGCAAATAACTACTCCCAACAAATTGCATTGTTTTATAATATTCTCTTGTCGCATGTTCTTCCACATCAAGAATTTGGAGGCTACTCAACTGAAATGCATTTTCAAATGAAGTAGATGCACAAAAAATTTTCACCAATCATATGTGTATTAATAAATTAATACAATTAGCATAAAAGCAGATATTAAGATTACATGAAACTTGAAAAAATAATGTCCTAGAAACAAGTACGTTTATATTTAGAATTGGCTGCATCCATTAATCAATATAATTTGCACTCTCAGCACTTTGGGGCATTTCCACTTACTTTCATATGAGAATTTTCGCAAACAGGGCTAGAAAACAGCCCTTCACCGTGATGCTTGCTATTTTAAGCTTTGCTGGAAACTCACTGTCTCCCTTAACCTTCCCTAACTTAATATAACTCTTTCACTGGCAAGTGAATAAAATGTGCATGCACATGCATTGCCTCACTGTTAATCTTCCTTAAATAATTTGAGTGCTGTTAAGCCAAATAGAATATATAGAATATATATATATATATATATATATATATATTCTATTTCTTTTTTTGGTTTTTTGTTGTTGTTGTTGTTGTTGTTGTTTTGTTTTTCGAGACAGGGTTTCTCTGTGGTTTTGGAGCCTGTCCTGGAACTAGCTCTTATAGACCAGGCTGATCTCGAACTCACAGAGATCTGCCTGCCTCTGCCTCCCGAGTGCTGGGATTAAAGGCGTGCACCACCACTGCCCGGCTATTTCTTTAAGACATTAATCAACTGCACTGGTTTTCAAAATATGTGCTATGCATTGCCAAAAAGCTTACCAAAAATAATGTATCTACTACAGAAAAAAATTACTTCAGCAACAAAAAATAATATAATCTGGTCAATTTCTATTGAATTTTTATGGTCTGTCTTACCTGCTTGGAACCAGCAGATACTCTTCTCCTGTTGGCAAAGCAATCTGAAATTTTTCTAGCAGTTTGAAGTACTGTGCCATGTAGTTTTTTGGGAATCGCTTTTTCTTTGAAAGGAATTTTTCTACATCTCTCCGTGAAATGATGCCCTTTGGATATTTCAGACAGCCCTCCACTTTCACTGTCAGAATCTGAAAGATTCAAACTCACAATTACAAGGACTCAGTTCCTGAACCATTTCCAACCTAAACCATTTTCTGTCCTTTTGCTTGGTGCAAATAAGGAGAGAAGCTAAAACGAGTCAAGACGGAATCTCTGTGTGGTTGATAGCACTGAAGCTTAGGAAAACAGATGTTTAGAAGCACTTGGAAAACTAAGGGAGGAGGATCCTGTTCTTCAGGATTTTCTTGGTCCTAATCCCCAGCACCCATTCTGCAGTCTCATTACGAACATATTCCTCTACATTCCAAGAAATTACCTTCTAGGTATTAATCCAAAATTTTGGCTGTATACATTGATGTTTCCATGATATGAGGCAGCTTACACCAATGGAAAAGAAGCAGTGTGACCACACCCTGTTACAGGATTCTGCTGGGCAAGCATGAGTCAATGAATCTGAAGAGAGGCAGGTGAATCCACCCTTTAACATGCCACCCTGGTGATCACAACATATCTGGGGCATTAGACAGAATCCTGCCAGTTAAGAATATGAAAGTGGAAAAGAAGAACCTATGTCCAAATGCGGCTCTGTTACTGCTGTGGAACCTTGGGGAAGGTAGGTGGTTGTTTGGGTGTGTGTTTTGCTTCTTTGTGTTTTGTTTTCAGATGATTTCCTTCTCTGAAATGAGATACTAAAGATGGCTATGTCTTACGTTGCTAGAGGAATGAACATATTGTACATAAAGCTTAAAAAGTAGGTGTGATCATTTTAAGCATAAACTAAGCCCCTGTGTTAGCCATAATTACATATTCAATGGACTTTAGACAAATTTCTTAAAGATGTTTAAGCGTAATTATCTTCCATACCTCTACGATGTGTAAAAGATCCCTACGTAGAGGCAAACATTATTTTTGCTATCTGTTCATTGAGGTACTAGACAGTAAAACCTTCCGGCTCACAGGCTTCTTCTTCCACTCTGTCTATTTCATATGTGTGATATTTACTAAACCAAGGAAGGTACCATCCATCTCCTCAGCTTGTGTGTAATGACTGTGCCTGCTGGGCTCTTGGGTAGGGAAGTGTGTTGATGATGGTTTCTCCCACACTTTGTCCTCCAGGGCAGTTTCAGACAATTCTTCCAACGCTGGGAACTGTCACTGACTATCTCTGAGTTGTTGAGACCGGAAAACTGCTGTGCCCAGGCATACCACTACCCTCTTTAAAGAACACTGTTCCCTCTAGTAGGTCCCATGCCTATGCATTAGTTATCCTTTTCCTCCTTTTCACGCCAGCTTGGTGAGGGCACAAACTGCTATCATCTCTGAAACAGGGCATCTGGAACATGTAAGACACTGAATATTTTTTTTTGAGTTTGCCAGCTTTGAAAAACTGATTTGGAATATTTAGTATAATCCAGCTACTTATGTGCAAATCCTAACTATCTCTTTCGAAACCTGTACCTTCAGCCTCCAAGATGTGGAGTAACAAAGTTTCAGTTTCAAAACCTGTACTTCACTAACCTGGAAAACCAAAAAGAAATGGGTAAATTTTTAATTAAGCCAAATCGCCAAAAGTAATTCAGCAGTGTAATCAGACCTATGAGGAGACTGAAGTAGTAATAAAAAGCCTTTCACCTGTTTTTTTTTTTTTTAATGTCTAGGACCAGATGTATTCACAGCAGAATTATACCAGACTTCCAAAGATCCACAGACAATCCTTCTTAAGCGATTCCCCACAAATAAGGAGAGAAAAGAGAAGGAAAAAAAGAGCACTTCTAAATCCCTTCTACAAAGTCAGTACCTCTCTACCACCAAAATAAAGACACAGCAAAATAAGAGCCAAATATCCTGATAAAGAAACTAAAAAAAAAAAAAAATACTCAAAAAGTACTTGAAAGCCATGAGAAGCCCCCCTTTTTAACTGTTGGCCAGGGTGTCCAAGAGACTCACAGATGTATAACCTATTGCTATTGCCCTTGCTTGTACCACAGAGGTATAATGGAAGTCCTGATTACTGAAAACACCATGTGCTTCGGAGGCAGAAGCCTGAGACTTCTGAGCTTGAACTGACCTGAATGTCTCCTCTCTGAGGACTAACTTTCATGGCACCTGAACACACCATGCGATCTCCCAAATGAGGGAAGCAACCAGCAGTCCTATCCAGCCATGATGCCTATGAGTGAACCACAGCAATGAACGACATGGCACGTGATTCAAAGGGTGCAGAAGCAGCATGTACACTCGGCAGTAGCGAATAGCTCTCTAATTGGTATCTTCAACAAGAGGAAAACTGTGCCTGGTACTGGAAGCCTAGCCAACTACTCGGGGCTGGTGAACTCATATTTCTTGAAGTAGAACCTCCAACCACCACTTCACTAAGTCAGTATAGTCCCTAACTACATTCTAAACATTTGTCCTTATACCTACAGGTAAGCATAGTCCTCAGCCCTCTGAAAAGAGGAAACTTCCCTTTGCAACAAATGGAAACCATTACCGACAGCCACACCAAGGAAAATGTAGAGCTGGGAAGCCCAGTCTCCATGGATCCCTCTAAAGAAAAACTCCGACACCCTAGTCTCAGGGAACATGGCTGAAGATGAGCTAGGAAGAGTATAAGAGCCAAAGGGTCTGACAGTGAGATTGTGTCTTCTAGGGATGTTAGAAGCTAGATCCATAAAGTCTCACCAACATGACTGCCCAAACATTACCTGAGCAAGGATGACACCAATAGGCATGCTGAAGTGGATGGAGCAAAGCCCAGGGGACCTCAACCCGACACAGAGAACTACAGGCCCCTAACGAATGCTGAGAGAGAGTGAAACAGTCTTCCTCAGTAAAGAGCACATAAATTGGCTTTCCAATACCAAGAGGGCAGACAAGAAAACATACATAAAATTAGCAACATACAGACTGAGCAGGTGAGCAGGATATATATATATATATATATATATATATATATATATATATATATGTGTGTGTGTGTGTGTGTGTACATGCATGCAACAATAATAAAAAATAGAGACTGTGAATTTGAAAAAGCTCAAAGAGAGGTATATGGAAGGGTTTGGAGGGACCTAATGGAATTGGGAAATTATATAATTGTATCATAATCTCAAAAGTAAAAGAAGTAATTAAAAGACAGTAGAAATAAGAACACTTAGCATTTTCAGTTTCCAAATTTGAAAGTGGCCCTGACCCTTTATATACTGATAAAATCTGAAATAATATTTAGTTTTATCACTTTTAAAGAGCCTATGATTTCTTCTATCTACTAACTCATATGCTTAAATTATAGACCTTTTCAAGCAAGAAATCTGTATCTCCCAAGAATAATTCCCCATGAGAGCTTTGTGAAAGATCCACTTGATTAGAACTATGGGGCTCTTTCAAATGTCTTTACCATATAGTTAAATGAGTTTTGCAAATATATCCCTACCTGGGTTGCACATTCTTTATTAATTTTCATGGCATAACGTCTCAGGGCAGAGCATGACATGTGGGTTCATAAGACTTTCTGCACCATGAAATGAAACCATTCCTGCCCTGTCTTGGTGACACGTGGAGGTGAGCACCCCAATTTACTTTTGCTGGTTGGTATTGTACAAACCCCCTCTTATTTTCACTTGGTTATTTATAGCCACAATCCCTTTATTCTGATGTATCTATACAAATAAAAGTGATAACCTTTGTTGCTTCTGCTAGCAGGGAATTTAAATGATCATTTGCCTGACCTTTTAAATCTTTCATGGAATCTTTGAATTGTTTCAGTTCTTGATTCCACTTTCACTTTAAAGCCAAGAATAATGACTCATACCTGCAATCCCAGCACTTGGAAGGCTAACACTCGGCTATTGCTGTGGGTTCAAATCCAGGCAGGGTTACACAACTAACTACAGTTGTATAGTTAGTTCTCTAGGCTAGCCTGCACTACAGAATGAGACCATATCTCCCTGACCTCACTCTCACTTAAACAAGCATTGTAACATTATACCTAGGGTAATAAAAAAGGACTTCCAGGAAGTTTCAAGTAGTTACTCCATAGACTTTCTGGGAACTTCACTGTGATTACAGCAGGAACCTACTTTGGCTTGGGTTTAGATTTGGGTTGGGAGAGTGTTGTTTGCTGTCTCCCCCCCCCCCCACCATGGGGTGTTTTATTGTTTGTGTTTGCTTTCTGTTTTCACTGCTATCAAAAGGAAAATTGATAAAAACCTCTTCCTTACTCTGCTGTGTAAGACAAGCCCTCTTCTAATCACATTATCCACGCATGCATGTTAAGTTGCATAGAAACTTACTACCCGGGGGACAACTTTATCCTTCTCTTGTGTATATGGAGATCCTGTCTGCCATGGTGTTCCACTTACACAGCAAACCAACAGGGTGACTGCGCATGCATTGAATAACGTGTTCACCTATGCATGGTTTTTAATTTGACTCCATACTTGGCACACTCCCCAAAACTACCTCTGTACTTTTGTATTGTCTTCAAAGTTATTTTTATATATTCAAAAAGAGAACACCTAAAATTATCAGACAGATCAAATCGGTACTAAATATAAAGCTTTTGTTTTCTTTCACTTACATTAAATTAGGGAAGCAACACACGAGGAAATACAATTATCCTTATTTAAGTGATGACATAAAGGCTTAACACAGGAAGGAGAGGAAACTTCATATGCAGAATAGGTGCAACTCAGGTGACGCCGACTCCAGATAATGTTCCCCTAAGCACAGGACACCAATGACTCCATCACCAGCTCATACATAGCAAATTCCTGCCACCCAGGGCATTGGGGCAGAAATGTGGAAACCAATTTGAAAATACCTACTATTAGAACAGACACGCTGCAATTAAATGCAATTAAATGCCAATTACACTGGTGTTGAAATGTTCTCTTCCGTGCCAGGTTACAGGATTTACCCTCAAATGAGTTCTCTCTTCAAAATAACCCCCTTTCTACCTTTAAATAGATTTGAGCAGTACTATTCAAGATTGCTTAAAGAAATTTAATTAGCATTATGAAAAAATCGAGAGAGATATTTCCAATATGAAAAAGGATAATCATGTTAGAGACTCGGGGAGCCACATGGAAAGCTGTAAAATACGTCCATAAATAAAATAGTTACCAATGCATGTGAGAGCTGGAGGGATCACCCTGGGTTCTTCTCAGCCAGGAATAAGTGAAACACAGTGTCCTGAGCTATGGCGGTCCTGTATCCCTCAGCACTATAGAAATGTCCAGACAAATTTTTATTCGTCAAAACTGAGATGGTACAAGTATAACTTAGAAAGGAGGGGAAAAATTATGCTATGAATCCAACAAAAAAAGACACACCACAATTAAATTCAAAGAAGAATGGTGTCAACTGTGCTGGGAACGCCTGAACTGGTGTGCTCTCTTGAGTGGTTTTCTATGGAAAAACTACAGGTGGCTTTTGTAATTGCTCTATATAAACTCATTGATAATGTGCTGTTGTCAGGAGGAGAAATAATTTTCTATGCAAAAAATGAATAGAAAAATATAATTACAGCACAGTTTTTAAAAGTATAATTATTTGAACCTCGGAAAAGTTTCTCCTAAGATCTTTACATTTTTTATTTTGTGTTGAAGAAAGGACTGTGTGTGTCCTAGGCTTGTCTGGAACTCTCTACAATAGGTGAGGATGACCTTAAATGTCTGTTGATCCTCCCGCCTCCATTTTCCAAGCACTGACATTATAAGCACAAACTATCATGCCTGGCTTTCCTGCATACTTTCCAGATAGATTTTATAGTTCCACCAGCCCAGTTTCCTCATAAGTTTTTATTCTAAAAATTTTCACAAAGCTTTTATTCATTTAATGAAGTCAGTAACCAAGCTTACCACGGAGGTCTAGATATTTGCCCATAACTGGGAAACCAAGACAAGGATGTGAGCTTTAAGATGCCTGTCCATTCCGGGAAGTTCTTCTCCATCTTTCCCATCAAGTAGTCCATAGTTTTCTATAATTACCTTGGTCCCAGCCTTCTCGGAACACAAACACTAAAATGCTAAATGCTCTGAGAGCTCCCTACTCTGTTCTTCAACCACAGCCTCTATGCCCCCAAATATAAAACACCAACCTGCGCCATGACTTTACAAAGCCACTTGGGTTCCACAAAATACAGGTCGCTTAGCTGCAGTGCAGGGTCTTGAAAATGCAGAAGGACTCCTGCAATGAAAATCCATGGAAGAGTGAAAAGCGGGATGCAGAATAATACAAAGCCCAGAAACTCCAGTGTAGCTAGTTACACTGACCGTCTCACAGAGGAGGACCCTGGAGCCCCTGCATATGCTACCCCTGGGATACAAAAGGGTAAAGGAAGCATTTTCAAATTAGATGACTTGTTAATATGCATAAGTATATTTGGAATACCAGCAAGCATTGGAAAGTGTATGTTGATAAATGCAAATTCACAATATTCTTTTGGATCTTCTACATCCGTGGTCCTCAGCCTTCCTAACTCTGTGAGCCTTTAATACAGGTCCTCATGTTGTGGCGACCCCAACCAAAAAATTATTTTGTTGCTACTTCATAACTGTAATTTTGCTATTGTTATGGATTATAATGCAAACGCCTGATTGTAGGATATCTGATATGGGACCCCAAAGGGGTCACAGCCCACAGGTCTCAAACTGCTCTTTTACATGCATAGTCCAAAGACATGCTTTAATTTCCATATAAATAAAAACAACACACATCTCTGAATATCTGATTTAAGGATCATGAAGAAAGAAACTCATACAAGGATCAAAACGGTTTCCTGGCTATTTATTCTAGGACTAGACATCAAATGACATGTTCTGCAAGCCAACAAGGAAGGGGACCAGCATGGCATGGGGCTGCAGTGGGCTGAGAATTGAATGGCAAGCTCACAGTTTAAGCAACAGAGCCCTTCATATCACACCAGCCTCTACTGTCTAAGGTGGCCCAGTGAACCACTGCAGTAATAATTCTTATATAAAAATGATATTCACACAAAAACGTGCTACTAGGAAATGACGTGGCTTCATCAAGAGTCCAGTGTCTCATAATAGCAAAACCATAGCACCGAACCCACATATCTTCATTCCTGCTCGGGGATCCTTTCATACTTTGTCCTTAGTCAATTTCAAAGTATACTTTCCTGGGACATAATAATTCAATGTTCATACATATGGTGGTCTTACAAAAGATAAAATCCACCAGTAGCATGTTTAAGAATTTTAATGGCATTGTCTTTCATTTCGAACAGAGATCATATACAAGATTCAGACATCTCTTCCAATTATCACAACCTAGCTCTGGAAGCCAGAACACAGATCAATCGCACAAACCTGACTCGTTTAGGAAATGAACGGCGTGTGGGAGCTCGTTCTCATCCAGCTGCAGCTGGTGTTCTCGCACGAGTTGTAAGAGACGCTTTCGGTTAATGACAGGAAACTCCACCGGCACAGCCTTGCGCTCTGACAGGATGATTTTCTCCAGTTCTACGTAGCAATCTGGAATCAACTGCCCAACCACAGGCTGATCTCGGATCTATGAAATTACAGATGACAAGGTAGAAAAATCTGTTCAAGTCACAGATGTGGTGCACGGGAAATTCAGCCATAACAGTTTTTACACGGTGGATGTGTTTTTAATGAAATCGAAACGTGGTGCAAAGCCTATCTAAATGGTGATGAATAGATGAGGAAATTAAAGTACGGAAATTAAGGACATAGAGTCGATTGGGGGGGCGGGACGCAGCAAATAAAACAGCATAAAAATGGTTATCTATTAACACAGAAAACCCATTTCAAAAACAAAGGCAAATAACCAACCGAGAAAGTGATTTTATTTCCTGATGCACTGAGGGTGTGTGCGGTACACAGGTGGGTTAAGACATAAGAGCTTTGGTATATTTCTTTATAAAATGAAAATACACCCACAAGTATTGGAGACTTTTGGACTGTAATATCAAGAGTTAGAGCTGGACTCATGGAATCTCCTCCCCTCTTTACATTTTCTCATGGAACCTTAAACTCTGGAAAATAAGATTTGTCTAAATGCCAGTGATCCCGACCTGAGAGGAAGCCTGCTGTCTGGAGCACTGGCAGAGAGACAGAGTGAGATTTTCAAGCGAGGTTTCTGTGACAGATATCTTTTCTTCTTTAGAGTTTCTTTTTTCCCCCAGGTAAATCTAATTTTAAAGAGAAATACAGCTCTGAAGATAGCAAACCAAATGCTCCCGAGGGCCACTAGGGGGCAACCTCTCCTCGTGTCTGGATTCTTAGGATGCCTCCACTAGTTCTATCCAATTCTAACAAATTCTTAGGCTGGAGAACCTGGGTCTTTCCAATATACATAAACACAAAGCTACGGTTCACGCCTCTCTGCTTGCACCCAGAGATTGGTTTCCAGCACTGAGAACTACTGCTTCCATGCTTTCCTGCACGTATTGCCCTGGAAAACTAACCCTACTAACGGTCGTATGTTCTTCAGCATTTACACATTAGGACAACATACAACTTCAAGTTCAAAGCTATGTTTTAACCCAAGGAAGGCAACAGAAACAAATGAATGTCTTACAGGAAGCAGATGGAGAAAGGGCAAAAGTGCTGAGGGCGGGTCCCAGCCAGCAGGAGGATGCTATTGGACTGGAGAGACTTTAAAGGAATGTGGTCCACACTGACTGAGGTTCTGTCCTGTATTTCCTTCACCTTTCACTTTGATCATGGGCTCACTACCAGGTTGAGATAGGGAAGAAAAACAGTACAAGAAACTGTTTGGAAAGAGTCAAGACACAAAGAAGATCAACGAGGCATGCAGGGAGCGCTCTTAATCAAGTCAAAGCTGCTCCTTGACGATTTGATGCAAACTTCAGAGAGGAAGGTATCCCAGCATGGCAGGCTCTCCTATCCCACCATCTGGAAGAACTAGTGAAGCAAGCTGGTGCATGCTCAAACCAGCATGCCGGGATGAGGTGACCATTAGCAATATGCATTCCTATTCAATTATACGGCCATTTGGGGAGGCACGTTTGGCTTCTTTGTATGGAGTTGTTATAACGATGCATTTTTAAGTACAAAAAGGAATCTGGTCTCACTGATCGACAGTAATAACTGGCAGCTGTCTCAAAGTAGGATTAACCCAGATGACTGACCAGTCCCCTCCTTGCAGCAGCAGCGACCAGGACTGCTGACCCAACTCTCTCTTAAAGACTTGCTCCAAGCAAAATCATCTTCCAAAATGGTGCTTCAAATGTATCGGAAAAGGAAACACTAATTATCTATCCCAAGAAAATCTTTTTTTTTATTTGGTTTTTCAAGACAGGGTTTCTCTGTAGCTTTGGAGCCTGTCCTGGAACTAGTTCTGGTAAACCAGGCTGCCCTCGAACTCCCAGAGATCTGCCTGCCTCCGCCTCCCGAGTGCTGGGATTAAAGGCGTGCGCCACCACCGCCCGGCTTCCAAGAAAATCTTTAGGTGCAATTACAGCCACAGAAGTAAATTAATTGGATAAACAGATGAATTCAGTGAGTGGGGTTTATACTTGTGGTTTAAAACAGTCACACTCTCCCTAATCTTATTAGTCCCACAGGAGAGCTGAAAAAAAAAGCAATGTGGAAAGTTTCTAACGCAGGATGCCATTCTTAGACAAATACCACCAAAATCAGGAAGACTCTTTAGTAACTATTAAATGTTCCTTGAACAGTTTCTCTCCCTGAGTACCACAGAGACAAACCCATGGACAGATGGCCCGTCTGTCTTATGAGAGGAGTAGAGCCCGTGGAAGCGCGACAGAGCTGAGCCGATGGACCACTATGGAGCGGTACACGGTTTATCACTCAGCGATCCACCCTGGAGCAATTTTGAGAACGCAATGGGGCTGTGTAAGAAATTACTCTGGGATACCCAAGCTGAACCAAGCCCTGGTTACATTCTGGAATCTCCACAGAAACAAAACAGGAAGACTCGGCATTGTGTTTGCCACACGGAAGGACTCAAAGCATTTCTTTTTTACAGAAATTTCAACCATATTCCTTCCTGTGAGTACTGGTTATCCACTAAGTGAGTGGATAACCAAAGAGAGTGTAAGGAATTCAAAACACAAGTCTTAAGCTGGAAATTAATTTATGAATTAGGTAATTATCTAAAGATCGCTGACAACCAACTAGTGGTATTGACATTTCACAACATTAAGAGAAAAAGATTGGAATGTTTTAAGAAAATGGAAACCACCAGGAAAAGAATTATGAGGGAACCACACGGACGATCAAGATGGAAGTAAAATAGAGACCCCCAAAGGAAGTTGCGAGAAGAACAGATGCCGCAGAGGACCGGAGCACCCGGCCCCAGCACCACATTTAGCCTCTGGATGGAACCCTGGAGAGGAAGCTGGGACAACAGGCCTCTGGATGATTTTCTCAGGATCCCGGCAAGATTCTCCTAGTTCCGCTCGGGATCCTCTAGCTATTTCACCCCCACTTCTATGAATTATGAATGAAGTATGGTATAAATAAGTCATTTTAAAGTGAAAGTATTTTTGTAGTTCTGAGCTATGAAAAAAAACCCACAATTTCCAGATAATCGCTCTCTCCTCAAGGTTTTTGACATTTCTAAGCAGCAGCACAATAAGAGAACGAACAAGGGGTATTTTTCTAGCAGCCTACCGGGAGCACACTCTCCCTCCCTGAACACCAGGCAGCCTCCCGGGGGCGAACCCTCCCACCTTAATCGTCTAGCAGCCTGCAGGGGGCGCACCCTCCCACCTTGAAATTAAGGCTCTCATTTATGATGGTTTTCCGAAGCTTTGCCAGCGCATCCGACTCCTCGGTGGCATTTACGAAGTGGTAGTCCCGGATGGTGGGGAATCCTCGCTTGTTTAGGAGTTCCTTGGTGATTTTGCTTATGCAGGCTTTGCGCTGCTTCTCATCAGAAACATCCAAATGTGTGCCCACCAGAATCACGGGAGAAGAAGAGGCACGGGCCTAAGGGAACAGAAACAAGACACTTCCTGTTTATATAAAAATCCTTTCTGCTTACATTTCTGCTGGAATCGGCTACGTATGAAACTCAGTGCTTCAACGACCACAGATTCAAGGGCTTCAGAAGCAGACAACAGCGACTGTCTTTCCTTGCTGCTAGTGTGTGCACAGAGTCCTCTAAAGGACAAGTCTTGACACACAATCCTGTGGCACATCACCGTTTTGAGACGGGAGCTTTATGAGACGCCGAAGTCACAGCGCTGAGCCCAGAAACAGACTGCCTCTGTCATTACAGTAAGAGACACCCAGAAAAGGATAACTTACGTCCCCTTCCTTTTGCTACTGGGCCTGTGCGTTCTTGCCCTTCCGCCTTTCACCATGGAATGACACACCAGAAATGGCCTTGCAGATGCCAGCCTCGAGGGCCTGGATTTCCCTCCCTCCAGAACAGTGAGCCGGAAATCTCTGTCGTTAGTGAATCACTCAGGCTTAGATAGACTGTTTCAGTAGCAAATGGCAACAAAGATATTCCCTTAAACTTAAAATAATGATAATCATATAACGATTTTCAAGCTATTATTATGTCTTTTTGAGTCCAATTCTTACCACCTTCCAGGTTCTTAAATAACTGTGCTACTGTAATTTTCCTTTTATTTTAACATTTGCTTAAAGCGGGTTGTTGGTGAGCTGTTTTTCTAAATAAAGGAAGGAAGTGTTCAGTAAACTCCAAGCTCCGCCAGAGCAGCACAAAATCGCTTTAAAGTCATTCAGTTTGGAGAATGAAAGACCAAAACCACAGAAACAAACCTTACTGCCACTATACTATTTGCCCAATCTGCTATAATATTAGCAAGAAAAGAGATGCTTAAGAAAGATCCAGATTATCAGGTACACCCATGAACTACCAAATTCCGTGTCCAGATGTCCTGGTGCAAACTTCCTGAGGACCTCACTGAGGCGACAGAGTGAGCACAGGGACTCTTGCTGCAAGCTCAACTCAAAAAGTCATATAAAGAAATGCCCATCAACAAGGCAGCGGTAGATGGTAGAGAAATAGCAAAGCAGAGGCATCAAAGAAAGGAGGCCAACCGTCTGGGACCATTTGCCTGGCAGGATCTGAAGGCTTCATACTTAAAGGCCACTGAAAATATACTAGCCATGTGCAGAGTGTTTGTTACACTTCATCTGATGTTGGGAAAGTTGGTATGGTGGTTAACAAAACAGTATGATCAAGATCAGCCGTGTGTCTGTGCTTTCAGACTTTACAGTGTGAAAGGATTTCAGAGGCCGGTGACAGGCAGCATTGTGGGATGCTTCACTTCCGTATCATCACACAAAATCTAAGGGTTTCTAACTTAGAAACAAAAGAAAGGAAAGGGAAGAAAGAGAGGAGAGAGAGAATGAGAGACGGAGAGAGAGAAAGAGAAGAAAAAAGAGAGAGGGGAGGGAAGAGAAGAAAAGGAAAAAATGAAAAAAAAAGAAGAGAGATTCAAAACAAGTGGAGGAACTGTTCTTTAAAATATATCACCTTATATACACATCAGAAAGAAAAAAAAAACAGAATATAGCTGGGCATGGGAGTGCACACCTTTAATCCCCAATACTCAGAAAATAGAGGCAGGCAGATCTCTGTGAATTCAAGGCCACCCTGATCCTTCATAGAGAGTTCTTGGCCAGCCAGGGCTACACAGTGAAACCAGGCCTCAAAACATGAAAGCAAGCAAACAAAAAGCAGAAACAGAAGATATAACAGAGAGTGGGATCCTGCTCCACTTCCGTGTAGCTAGAAGAGATCACCTTGATGTTGAAGAGCCAGGGCTTCATGGCGTCCACCTCTGCCTGTCCCTTGCTGAGGTCATACACAGCAAGGTAGAGAGCTCGCTGGGTCATGAAGTGGGGGTGCGTGCTGTAGAATTCCTCACGACCTGGAAGAAGATGTCCGAGACTTTAGTCTTCCACATAATAGACACAAATCACTATTAAAGTTATATAGAGGGTAGGCATCCTGGGATTTGAGAAGAAAGTGATCAGCAGACAACATTCACACAGCTTTGAAAATGTCTATTAGCTGACAACCAGGGGATTACTTTAGACACCTCTGCTGGGTGCTGGCATTTCTTTCTGAGTAATGTCTATTCTGGGCAAAATCTGTAGCTTGGGATAATCGCTTAGGATCTACCAGCTGTTTTTCTGTTAGATCAGGAAATTCCGTTCTAAAATTTCTACTTAAAACAAAAACTAAGAGAATGCCAAGAGTACCTGCAAAGTCCCACACATTTAGAACAAGGTCCTTTTTCCTTTTCCCTCGTATTTGGATAGGCCAATCTCTGACGTCTATGCCAACTGTGGCACTCTGCATGCCAAGATCTGACTTCTTCATTTTCATGAGCTGCTGCAGCAGCGTGGTCTTTCCGCTGCCAGTATTTCCCACGATCATAAGCTTCATTCGGTTGTAGGGCACTGCCTTTTTCAGCCGTTGTTGGAGAAACCTGGTGTTAAAAAGACAGAAGCAATGAAACAGCCTGCCCAGCAGTGTGCTGGAACTGGGCCCTGCCGAAGCTGCTCCACAGTGAATGCAAAGGCACAAGCACGCAAAACCGTAAAGGTCATGGAATCAAGAAGACACACGCCTTCTGGTGTGCTACCAGTACATATATCCCGTTAGTGATTTCTGAGCAGCCACTGATATTTGGCAGCATTGACAATTCTAATGACATTATCCCAACACTAGAAATAACCAAAATGCCAAAACCCATTTGCAATACCTATTAAAATGTAATGTGTACATATATACATGTTACAAATGTCTATGTGGGAGATTGTTTAAACAGTACAAGTAAAGTCTTATCCATTATAAATTTTAAGCATTACAATGGCATAGAATCAAAGCCTGTTTTAATGAAAGTTTGATAATGAGGCCACCTTGGCTATGCTATATGTACATGTATATGTTCATAGATTTTAAATATAATAAAATAGATATTTATATATGGCATATATAATAAAGAGATATATTTGCATTAGTTGTGGATAAAAGAATAAAATGCATTTATTTGTTCATTTTAACTATATAAGCTATTACACTATCAAATGATATTAATATTGTTATTCTAAGTAAACAATATAAAATTAATTGAAGCTAATCTGACATGCTAGATGCTCAAGAAATACCATGCTTAAGTTTTATAGATGTAAGTTGTTTTAAAAATAAGATGGATACAGAAGAATACATTTGAAATTATGCTATGCATTGTTATACTTTTAATTTTTTTTGAAATTTCAATGTAATTACACCATTGCCCCTTTCCTTTTCTAAACTCTCCCAGGCATCCTTCCTTGCTCTCTTCAAATCTATGGCCATTTTTAAAATTAGAAACCAAGCCGGGCGGTGGTGGCGCACGCCTTTAATCCCAGCACTTGGGAGGCAGAGGCAGGCGGATCTCTGTGAGTTCGAGACCAGCCTGGTCTACAAGAGCTAGTTCCAGGACAGGCTCCAAAAAACCACAGAGAAACCCTGTCTCGAAAAACCAAAAAAATAAAATAAAATAAAATTAGAAACCAAACTGTGTCATAATAAAACTTTAAGGAATACTGACTAATTTATGCCAACAGCAGGCATCTGGATGCCCCCCCCCCGATAATATGATCAAAAGGAAACATCAGGGATTGTGAAGATGTTCAGTGGATAAGTATCTGTGAGGACCAGAGTTCAGGAATCCAGTACCCACTCCAAAGTCAAGCTACCTGTGGCAGCCTGCCTGCAATCCGTCTCTCAGGGAGACAAAGACAGGAGACCTCCAGGGAACGCTGGCTCGATCCAGGCTCAGAAGAGACCTGCCTCAGCAAATCAAGTGAAGCATGATCAAAGGTTGATAAATGGCCAAGGGTGGAGCATGATGCAAGGAACACCTGACTTCCACCTCTGGGTGATGAGGAAGAGAACGCCTTCTCTCACCATTCCCTGGATACTAGGCACTACATAAACTTTTGCAGTGACTGCATAGAAACTCATGCATTAAATGAAAAGCACATGGAACACACATGTTACATAGTACTATTCATTGCCCTTAAAGTGTATCTGGACAGTCATCAACATCTCAGGGGGAAAGGTGAAACATATTTGACAAAGAGCACAGGGAATAAAGTCGCCTGACCTTATGATGTCTTTGGCTTTGCATCCTATGTGCTTAAAGTCAAAATTCAGATGCAGTCCATCCAAAGGAAGATCCCATATTTTGCTTAATTTCCCCATTTCATTCGGAAAGGACCTCAGTTCCACGTTGTAACTCACATCAAGAGATGTCAGGTTTTCAAGACAGCCGATTTCAGGAGGAATCTTAATGAAACAGAAAAGGGTAAAACCTGTTGGTAGGAGGGAATCAGTGTGGATGGCCAAGACACAAGACAACAGTGAACAAGAAAGGCTCTTAGATCCCACAGGCACCTTGCACAATCTTAACACAAAGTTAAATATTTTCCCCAAATCTTGCCCTTAGTTTACAGTATTGATGCTTTAAAGACAAGCAAAAATAAAGAATTTACCCCGGGTATGTGAGTTATTTACCACTTTATCATAATATAAATTTTATTTGGGGTGTGTGTGTGTGTACATGAATATGTATGCTTGTGTGTGCACACATAAACGTGTGTTTGTGTGTTTGTGTGTAACTTGCAGAAGCTGGTTTCCTCCATTCACCACATGAGACCTGGGAGGAACCTCGGGTTATCAGTTACGGCAGCTACCACCTACTCAACCACCTAGCTGGTCCTATTTATAGCTTTAAAAACTAAATCTCTCTTAGCAATAAACCTCATCAATCACAATTTTGAAAAAAGAAATGAGTCGTTTATATTTATTCAAAACTGTTATTTGTGGCTCATTCCATTCTCTCACAGTGCCTATGGTTTTGAGTAAACCAGAAATACTTACACTTCAGGTGCCAATCTAATAAAGTAGTTTAATTTTCTGTTCTAATTATTTTTTTTTTCAGTTGGAGGCATTGAGTCTTGTGTATGCTAGGTAAGGATTATAATTCTAAGACTACTATTACAAGGTTTTAAGCTAACTATAGTATACTTAGAATAGAAATCATCCATTTGATAGAAAAAAAAAGTATAGGTTTTAAAAAATATCCAGCAATCCTGAACATCAGATCGTCAAACCTTTGGTATCTTTTAAATTGGTCAACAGCTTGAACTTGACAAGAAAATATTTTCCTTCCATGTGTAAATAAAACAATGCTGACTCATTTAGGTGAGGGTTGCTGCAGAGGAAGACTAAAGAGATCTAAGCATGGAGGAAAGAAAGGGGGGAAACACAGGCCTGTTGTCATCCCATGAAGATAGGACATAGGGTCTGCCAGGCTCTGGGAAAGGTTAGAGGTCACAGACGGTGACGCTCTTACAGCATCACACATTCAAAATTAGATATGCACACTCATATGTAACAATTCTTTAAAATATAAAACAAGAGGATTCGGGATTTGTTTGTTGGGAGCTGAGCTTTCACTACACCCACTTAGCACAGCGGAGGAACACATCTCATTTCCAAAGCGAAAAATGCCAACAGATTTGAAAGGACTTGTGGCAACACCAGCTGAAATCTCTTCCCAAGTATCTGATGACTTAAAGCAAAGATGACCTCTCACCTCTTTCAGTTTATTATGAGAGAGATGCAGTTTCTCTAATCTTGACCACACGTGTGGCTTTTCACTCAGGTCCAAGATGGTGATCTGATTATGGCTAAAGAAGAGTTCCCTTAAGTTCAGAGATGTCCAGTGTGCAGGCCCCGGCAGATGCTCAATGCTGTTGTGGCTCATGTCCAAGGACCGCAAGCTGTGGACGACATGATGTTCTATTGAAAGCAAAGTGGGAATTTTCATAGGACACAAAGCAACGTCATCGTGAATTTAACCAGACTGAGAATTAGACATAATTTTTAAAGCTACGCCACTTACATATAAACATGAACTTGAGCTTGTGTGCTCATACAGCACTTAGAAGAAAAGGCATTTTCCTCTAGAGTAGAGGTGGAAGTGAATAAGGATGATTAGAAGCAAAATTGGTCACTTTGTCTATTGTGATGAAAATATGGTGGCACTGTGATTGTAAGAAAGGATGTTTGGGGTCTTTCACCAAAAAGAAAAAAAAAACTGCTTGCAGTGACATATATATTAACCCTTGATAGTCATACATCAAAGCATCATGTGGTATCCCATATTTACAGCTTATATACGTTAAGTAAAATTTTTTTTAAAGAAAGAAAATTTGAGGTCCAGTTTCCCTTTGGACAATAGAGCATCTCTCTCAAAATGAGGGGAAAAAACAGTGTTTCCTAAATTCTCACGGAGCATGAGAAATTATGACGAACAAATACACAAGCGGTCATTGAGATGCTGCCTCCTCTCCAGGGTTCATGATTGTGCAGCCCCCACTAGCCCTCCATGGATAGCTTTCACTTATCAGCAGCTGCTCTGGAGTTAATCACTAGAGCTGTGGATATGCTCTAGTCTCAGTGAGAGAGGACAAAGCATGGGTAAGCCTGCCATGTGACCTGCTTGCCCTCATCAAGCAGTGCTTCTCAAGTTTTCTGAAAACCTTAATACTCAAGAGTGCATGTGTGTGGAGAGAATAAAGACAGAAAGAAAATAGAGCAGGCTTTTATGCATACACGGATCCCTTTCCCTCGGTGTATTAGAAACTTAATGTATTAATCGTCAGCTAACACAGCATTAGCATCTGCTTGACTAGAGTTTGGGTCTACAAAGCACTGTTTATATTCTTAAAAAATTTACTATGTGCTGTTTTGGTTGTGGCAGAAAAGCCCTTGAAAACTAGGAGTAGAAGCTGTGTTGGAGATTACTTTTACTAGTCTAATCAGGAATGTATTCAGGACAAGCAAGAGTCGCTATGTTTTCCCAAAGCAGTGTCTTTTTGAGTACAGTCAGGACTCTACCTGGACAACTATGTGTCCACTTGTGAAACCAAAGTGGATTTAAAACAGAAGCACAAAAGAGATGTGTGCCTGAAAATGGTGTTGGTGAAACCAGAAGCCAGGCTGGAGCCGTGAGCCTGAGGATGGTGTGGATGAAATCAGAAGCTGGATTAGAGTGTTAGTTCTCTGTGAAGAAATAATCTTTGTTTCCTGGTAAACATTTTCTGGTAAATGATTTGCCACCATGTTTTCAGAAACACATTTCAGACACGGCCCCGTGTTTGTTTAAAAGAAGCCACTATGTAAAAATTGAAAATCTGAAGTTGAGCTCAACAACACAGATGAATTATGACCTTGGGAAGAGACTTCATCTCTAGCGAAATTATAAAATGGACATGACGTCAGAAGTCACCTTCTAAAATGATGAGAAAAACCAAAGAAAATGTCCACGTGGCACAATTAGAACATGAGAGGAGTTTTGAAAAGAGAGGTTTATGCTAATGGGTTTGTTTGCCTGACATTCTCTGTTATTAGGTTGTGGCTTTTACTTGCCTATAACATGCATACCTGTGCATATAAACTATGATTGTTTTACACGCATGAATAAAATAGTTCTTAAAATGATGACACACTTGAATTAGACTGAATTAATGTCTAAACTTTGGGTCTTTGATGAATTTAAAAAGTCCCCAAACCCCAGCCACTCATCCTGTCCAGATGGGGAACTGTATATATATTCTCCTAATCTTCAAGGAAAATGTCATTGAAACAAATGAAAAAGGTTACTAGTGTTCAAGCAACAAATAACCCCCATGTGAGCAGCTAAAACCCAAAAGAAACCAACATCCGTCTGACAAATACACAGCCCATGCCATCTTATTTAGCTAAATAAGATGCTGCAATTAATTATTCTGCTTATCCCTACACTAAACATGATAAGTTTCTGTAAAAGTTAAGGAGATATATCTGATGTTAAGTAAAAACGGGTCTATAAATGCTCATGTCAAACCATTGCTTTGCTTCTAAAAGTTATGTAACCGCTCATTCAGCTTTAGAAGTGAAATAACAATGAACTCACTGTGGAAGAATGAATATCGCTTCCGGAATGCACGTGAAACTGTTTTGAGATAATTTTAGACTCGTTATGGAAAAAGGTAAGGCGGGCATCGCAGCTAAAGAAAGAAAACAAGATAATGGACATCTACATTACAATTTTAACGAGATTTCTGGAAAACTCAATAAGAGCAGTAACCAGTAATATACCACTTGTTTGTTCACATTTTACACAGAGGCATAAAACAATCTTACTTCCTAAAAGTATGGCTCATGTAGGAGCCAGCCACGATGAGTTAAATAAAAACAGACCACCTAAAGGAAGTTCTTTACTTCCAACCATTATCACCTGCCAGAGTAGGACTTAGCCAGAAGTTTAATGGAGGCCCGAGTCTCAGTAGTTTATCCTGAAGCAATAACCTGGTTGCAGGAAGAACCATAAACTGAGATTACCCAAGCACCTCTCAAAAACAGACCATCCAAAGGAAATGCCTAATGTTCCAACCATTGTAGATAGGATCACCTGCCAGCACACTAACCAGGACACCCATAGACAAATGTCAGTCAATCAGGAGTCCTGAACCTCAGAAACCCCTCACCCCCACCTTTACTACTATAAAAACCGTAATGGTTTAAAATGTATTTCCTGTTCAAGGTCTCTGTTCAGGTTTAAAAATGTATGTTTAGCCAACTTGGCTTTGCTAACTTTGCTGGGTTTAAGCTATTTGGATAAGCTGAGTCAAAAGTTTTTGTATTGATACTAAGAGGTTTGGACCTCCTCTTCTGGGGAAAGAATGTTGTTTCTATGTCAATCACTCTGGGATAATTAGAGATTCAATGGCCTTGTTAATGATAGAGGACAAAATGCTCACACAGAAGTTGGATGAAAACTTGCTCAGCTGGTCTCCTTTGTTAACCACCTTACTTACAGCTCTAACAGGCCCCTAATGATCTTGCTTCTTCTTATCCACAGACTAATGGCTTTTGTTTGAGTACAGGTCAATACTGTTTGACTGATAGTATTGAGGTCCCAGTATCACCGACTTGAGTCCCTGGACAGTCAGAACCCATGATTGAGTGCTGTCATTGGTACTTGTGAAGGGGAAAAAAATGTAGGGCCCAAGGGAGCTTTCCCAGGGCAACTTAGTACAGCCTGCCGAGATGGGTTTGATAGATCAGCAGGAAGGTAGACCTGAGTCTCGGTTTGCCCTAGGGCAACGCTAGCTCTTAGACTCCCTTCTGTTCCCATTTCACCCTGGGACCTGTTCCTTGCCTTCCCAGGAGACAGCATTAACAACTAGATATAAACTTGTTCTGTGTTTACCCTCGGAATGGCTAATTCAGTTTCTTTATTAGCTTTAGTGCAAAATCATTACAGAGTGTGGACTTCTAGTCTTGTAAAAGCTGCTAGCTTATTATAGACTGTTAGGAAATACAAGTTAGTCAGTCATCTTTAAAGTACTGATATAATTAGTTACAGAAACAAGCCTTATTTAGTTTCTTGTAGATGTTTTCAAAACCAAACTTAAAACAAGTAATGAGAAACTAAGTTTATCTAATCAGACATACCTAGGGAGCCCTCATACTTCAGAGATCTGCAGAATATGGCATTTAAAATAATGATTAAAATGCCTATTATATTAGTCAGAGACTCTGAGATCCTAGCAGTGACGCAAGTTCTCCAAAGAAGATATGGGACACTATGATATCTCCACCTGGATTATGATGTTGCTGACCACTGGACGAGATGCCCCAATGCAACACCTGCTGCCAGGACCCAGTCCAGACTGTGGACAAACAGCAGGACCTTGGAGAATTGATTGCACCACTTTTGCCTAGACAAAATAAGGTCAGTCTTTTCCATGTCCCTGTTCCAGAGGAAAAATATTTACCTTATGGGCCTGGCTAAGACTATAAGACTGCTGTTCTGGATATTTCTGCCTCCAATGCTATGGAGACCTGGGTATGACTAACTGTATATGGAATCTGGTACCTATCAATTTTAATAGATTTAAAAACTACTTGGTCTGTACTCAGATATAATTTATTTATCCTTCTAGGATCTCTGATAGTATTGATGGCTAGGGCAGTTATAATGTCAGTTTAGCAGCAAAAGGTATCCAGATCCTTCCACAAAGCTACAGCCAGCTTGTTAGCTCCTTCTAAAGCTACTAGTTCTCCTAAAAAAAATGTTTTAAGGTATGAGAATATAAACGTTCATAAGCTTTGAGGGTCTAAAAGAAAAGACTTAAGACATAAACACAGCTTAAGATATGGGAAATGTTTCTTATTTCTTCCCCCCTCTATGGCACAGTTCTAATAAGCTTGACTCCTTACTGTTTGGGTCACAAGCTCAAGATTTTAGATTTATTATAGTTGCCTCTTAGATATAAACTAAAAGGTGTTTCTAATCTCTGTCCAAACCATGCATGGTTCTCTGGACAGCAGAAAAATATACATGCTTCTAACCAAAATCTGTAGTATTTGCTAGGACTCAAAGGCATGAGTTTATTCCTTCTGTTTACAGATGCCCGTTATCTGCTTTTTTTCTACAATATGGATTTTTCTTTAAGTACATAAATTTTAATTTCTGTTCCTAGTATAAACTTATCTCAGTAGGCTTCCACTTGGCTGACAGATGCATCTAAGCAGCTGACTGCAACCTGTTCTGAATGGTGGTGAACCCTGAACTTCATGAAAGCTGATGTGGACCAGTCCAGCTAATATGAACACTCCCTGACCCTTCAATGAAGTTTGATGAATGCCCCATTGCCTAAATTCCCTCCCTACCTTGCAACCTGCTAGGCCCCTGATAACAACATCCCAATGTCAGCTTGTAGTAGTTGCGGAAAGGAACACGTCATCCCATGCTCCCTGCCCAGAATAGATTGAAAGGCTGAGAGAAGGAGGAACTCCTTGGCATGGGGGACAAGATAACTACCTATAGTGCCCATTGATATACCAGAAAAATAGGCCCAGAGTTGTCAGTTAATGGACTTATTAACGTAAGTCATTCTTAGGTCCCAATAATACCTCCTTAAGACCACGGGGAGGCAGGACCCATGATTTGGTCCTGTCATCGGGGCTTGTGAAGGGGGAAATGTAGGAGCCAGCCATGATAAGCTAAATAGAAACACACCACCTAAAGGAAGTTCTTTGCTTCCAACCATTATCACCTGCCAGAGTAGAACTCAGCCATAAATTTAATGGAGGCCTGAGTCTCAGTGGTTTACCCTGAAGCAATACCTGGCTGCGGGAAGAACCACAAACTGAGATTATCAGAGCACCACCCAAGAACAGACCATCCAAAGAAAAGGCCTAAGGTTCCAACCTTGAAGATAGGATCATCTGCCAGCACACTTACCAGGACACCCCGAGACAAATGTCAGCCAATCAGGAGTCTTGAACCTCAGAAACCCCTTGCCCTCAGTTTTACTACTATAAAAATCCAAATCTAACTGAGCTTGCAGCTTTCTGTTTATTCCAATATGTTGGGCATACAGAGAGACTGAGTTTGCATACTTGCATAAAATAAAGGCTCTTTGCTTTTACATATGGGACTCAGTTTCTTTGTTATTTTTGGGGGGACTTCGTGGATCTGGGCATAACAGCCACCAAATAACAAAATAGGATTTCCTATGCTCATAGATTGGCAGAATTAATAGTGTTACAAAGACCCTTCTACAAAAAGCAATTACAGATTCAATGCAATCCCAATCAAGTTTCCTGCAACATTCTTCACAGAAAAGGAAAAACAAAAACTAAATAACTAACATTCGCATGTAGCCAGAAAAGACTCCAGATAGCCAAATCAATGGGGAAAAGGCAGGGGCGGTACCATTTTAGATGAACTATATGTCAGAGTTATAGTAATAAAAACTGTATTGTACTGGTACAAAAAAGGACCCGTAACTCAATAGAACAAAATAGAAAACCCAAATGTGAGTGTGCATAACCACTGCTATCTAATATTTGACAAAAATGCCAAAAATTCACACTGGAGAAAAGAGCATCTTCAGCGAGTGGTGCTTGGAAGGCAGGATATCTACATGTAACAGGAAGGAATTAGGTCTGTATCTATTACCTTGAACAATATGCATAGAGAGAGAGAAGATGTCTAAACGAAGTAATGCCACTCGGGATGACAACGCCTCCCTCAAAAGCCATAGACTATCCAACTGCAGGAGTGATAAACACCTCTCAAGTTGTCGGTCTTGGTATCCAAGAGACACTAAGCCAATAAAGGCTGTCACTGCTGCGTTCCTGCTGCTGCAGACACCAAGTCCTTTGGAAACAGGACTTCGAGGATTCTTGCTGGATTTGACACAAAAGTACCCTTCTTGAGAGCTAGCTTTTATGACCACAGAAGGTGGAATACAGTCAGCCAAGGGAGGAATAATAGTACGGCCTGACCTGTTAGTGTTCAGGCATCTGTACTGGCCTGCCCTGTGGGTCCTGACAGGATAGAGCCTCAGCTGCAGCCACTAAGAGCACCTTCTGTGCACATCCACTATGTTCCCTTTTAGAAGGTGGCCCGTGCTCACCCTCATCTCTCTCTCCCTTTCTCTCTCCCTCTCTCTCTTTCTGCTTCTCCCTCTACCTCTCTCTAAATCGCCCTCTACCTCTCTGCCTCTCTCTAAGCTTCTACCACTCCTATCCTCAGAGGCCAGTCTCTTCCCTCCTCTCCCCTCTTTTGCCATCCCCTGTCCCTTAATTAAGAAAAAAAAAATCCTTCCACGTGAGCTCTGTTTCATGGCATCTTTCTCTCTCATTCCGGATTTTTAAAATTACAACGCTACCTAGCGGTGATGCCTACCAATCGCAATGGATAAAAATGACACGGTATCTCTAAAGGTTCAACAATGGCACTGCTATCCAGATAGTAACTACAATTGGACTTAAGGCCTGTTCAACAGAAGGAAAAATCAAGCCTAGTCCTGTAAGTCGGGTCACACGCTTGTGAGTAGTGGCATCATGGATTTCAGAGAAGAACCTACGGCTGCCATCTTCCTAAACCAGCATAATCCTAACTGCACTCCAAATACGTATCCTTCTGCCCACAGATAAGTGTGGCTCTCACCTCCCATCAAAGAAGATTCCTTTTGCATCAGACAGGTATCATCACAGAAAGCCACAAGTGGTTAAAATACAGATGAAGCACCAGTCATGGGCCACGCAGCCCCCACTGAGACGTCCACAACACAGACCTACGCTTAAGGCTCAGAGAATGATTCAGAAGCAGAGGCAGAAAGATACTAAGAGCCAGTGGCCCAGCAACTCTGCTGCAGAATGGTGGGTTCTTAATATGGCACAGAGAGGCTCTGCCCGTGAAATCTCAACAACATGGCTGTCCGAGCAGGACCTGAGCAATTCCAAAACCAGTTACCATCCCAACCCAGAGGAGAGAAATTCCACAAGGCCCCACCCACATATGAAGAACTACAAGCAATTAACATCTACTGAGAGAGGGAGATTAGTCCTTCTTAACCAGCTATCCAATACCAAGTAGTCAGTCCTAAAAACATACATATATACAAGCAACACTAACAAGATTCAGAAGGTCACATTTATATAATTCTTTGTGTGTGTGTGTGTGTGTGTGTGTGTGTGTGTGTGTGTGTATGTGTGTGTGTGTGTGTATGTGTATATAGGTTTTTAACAGCTTTAGTTTTACAGAAAATATGGGTGGGGCCGATCCACTTCCTGTTCCCTGCCTGGCCTCCCCACACCCCTTTTCTCCACCTGTCAATCGGTGTTAGTTCAGCTGCAGCAAGGGGCCGGTTCTGACACGAACAGTGTCACCATTCACTGTTTAGTTCAAGGTCATCCCTGTGTGTTGATAAACATGGCAGCTGTCCGTCATTGCTGTCATCCAGTCACCACCTATTCCGCCCTTTCTCTTCGCCAGCCCATGATAACTACGGCTCTTTTGACTGGCGCTCACGGTTTGACCTTCTCCAGAATGTTTTGTAAGTGGAATCAAGCAAATGTGACCTTCCTTCACTGAAATATGCATCCATTTTATTGTCTTCCACATGCCTTTCCCTGGCTTGATGGCTTATTTCATTATCAGCCTGCCAACTTGGTTTGTTGAACTGTGGCACCTTTTAACTGAAATACCGCCTGTAACGTCTTAAAACACCCATAATATGTCCCTTTCTGGAAGGTCTGGTAAGGGTGCGGTCAGCACACAACACTTACCAAGAGAATTCATCTGGGCACTGAAAGTCTCCACTTTTGGACAAGCCTCAAGAAAGTCTTCAGGTAGGGATGGAATATGGTTTTTACTAAGATTTAAAATCTTCAATTCCTTCAGGCTCAAGGGAGAACAAATCCCAGATATTTTGTTTCTAGTGGGAAAACACAAAACTGAGGGTTAAAATTTGAATGCTTTTATAGTGTAAAGGTATAAAATCAATTCACCCTCCAAGTACAGTTTCAAGGCACATTTATGCCTCAAAATTAACCGTGAAGATTCCAACTGATAAAATTGCCTAAATTAACAATGGCCTCCACCTTTTGCCATGTTTGCTTTAAATTCATTGCTATAGAAATATCTCCATGCCTTCTCAGCCATGCTAAGTTCGGTGGAATATAAGCTTGCTGTCCTAATGAGGCAGGTCTTACCCTTCCAATAGGAGCTGTTCCAGTTTCTCCACCACTTGGGCGAGGTTCTCTGGGATGGAAGAGAGCTGGTTGTAGGACAGGTTAAAGTGTTTGAGGCTAGGACACTTCACCAGGGGGTCTAAAACTACTGTGGGTCCAATGTCATTTCGAGAGGCGTCGAGGTTGGTGATGCATGCCATTTTCAACAAGAAGGAGGGAAAGGATGTGAATTTGTTGCTGTGCAAATCCAAATGCGTCAAGCACTTCAGAGTCTGGGAAGATAAAATTTCAGTATTTCAAACTAGGTGAGAAAGAGCTTCGGTACCATTTCTCCTTTCTCATACCATGGCAATCTAGAACCAATGGGGATTTTGATTTTGATTTTAAAAAATAAAACCACAATGCTCAACATAACTTCAGTATACTTACTAGGTCAACCATCCCTGCTGCAGCATGAGTTAAAACATTAAAAATTCCATAAGTGATTGTCCAAAGCAAATTCACAAACATAAAGTTGATGCCTCAACTTAGCTTATTTTTAGAAATTACTTCTGTTACAAGCAAGATGAGTCAAGGCTACTGCGATGTATCCAACTCGCATGGTTAAATCTATCAGACACAGGCTCTCCCGGGGGCAATTTCTATTAGAGTGTGTAACAACTTCTGAAAGGTTATTTAGATACCTTGTGAATCCCACAATAATGGGGTGATTGATGCCCCAAACCTATATAGACTTAACCGTGCTAATACAGTATGATAAAAATATCGCTTACGTTCTAAGAGAAAGGAACTTTTAGTGGACAGAGTTAATAATTCTCCTTGAGGTTACTTAACACTGAAGACTGCTATTCTACTGTCTGCTCAGCCTATCTGTGTGTAACCTGCCTTTAAGACAGTGGTTCTCAACCCCCCTAACGCCGTGACCCTTTAATACAGTTCCTCGTGTTGAGGTGACCCCCAACCATGAAATTATTTTCATGGCTACTTCATAGCTGTAGTTTTGCTACTGTTAAGAATCCCAATGTAAATATCTGATATACAGGGTATCTCATATTTGAGCCTTGTGAAAGGATCATCTGACGCCCAAAAGGTCACGACCCTCCAGGTTTGGTAACTACTGCTTTAAGAGAACAGTACAACAACCATTCTTACTTGACTAGGATTTCCCATGAAACTAGCTTTTGTAGGCTAAGCAAAAGCAGAGCTGTCTCATCTTAAATTATGTACTCTCCCATGCCCCATGCCCAGGAGTAATGCATGTGTGTATATATATATAGTGGTAATAAATGCCAGCAATGAAAAGTACGTTAGAAGTAACCTTATAAAACAAACATCTAGCTCTACAGTAACATATGGAAGCTACATAGATATGGAGTGAGAAGTCTGTGGTGCAGTTTGTTATACGGGTCAGTGATGTCGGTTTCATTCCTTGTAAACCTCTTAAAGATTTTTTGAAAGTATCCCTTATTTCTTTCCCTATGTGATGCGTTCCATGATGTTCAATAAATACGGAGTAAATATCCCTTATGAGGCAGACTATAGAAGATAGGGAGAGAGAAGTAGAAAATTCAAATCCGAACTTGCTCTTGGTAAAACCACGCCAAGAGGATGTTTTTAAAATATCTTCCCTATCGCACCAGGGACACATTTCAGGTACTCTGAGGTTATTATAAATCTGTTTAAACAGGTGCGCTTAATCCATGCAAATCGGATAGCCACGCGGGGCCCTGCAGGGTCTCGGGGATTCAAAAGGCAAAGGGACTCTACCTCACACAGCTGCTGAGGGAAGCCAGTGAGTGCATTCTGGTGAAGTTCCAGCTTGGTAAGATGCTCCAGGTGGCCACTGAGACAGCACTTCTGGCTCAGGGCATCAATATCTTTCAGTTCGTTGGCAGAAAGGTCTAAGGATGTGATGTATTCTCTCTCAGAGGCCAGGGAAGAAGAACTATCTGAATGTCTCATGTGAGGCTGAAGCTTCGATGGCCCTGTTTTAACAAAAACAAAGGATGAACATGTGCACACACGGGTGACTCTACCTGGTGAAAATGGACCTCTTCATGTCAGCAGGCGGCGCTGTAAGAAAACCAGACCATAGTGTCTGTGCTGTAGTGAATGCCTCTCCACATCAGGAGGCGGCTCTGTAAAAGGATCAGACTACGGTGTGTGCTTAGTGACAAGGATGGAGAGCAGACAGAAGTATTTAACCAGGTGCTGGGAAAACAAAGACCTGCGGGAGAAAATGAGGAGTGGGACCTGAGGAAATAGAACTTGGATTTCAGAAAACTCCTAAAAGATGTGGGCTGATACTAGTTATAAAATGTAAATCTTTGGACTGACAGAACTCTATTTTATTTTTCTGCAGCCTCCGTAATCATTAGGTAAATACATACGAAAGTTGTGTAAGTTCAAATAGACAGCCAGAAAATTTAAATAATCAAAGCAAATTAAAAAAAACCACAGATCCTTCCCCAAATATCTACTTAGCTGAAATGATTTCCCGATACTTACTGAGACACTCATCTGAAGACAATATTTTTCTTTTTCTTCTCAGTAAATCTTCATGATCCAAAACGGGACCCTATTAAATAAACAATGACAAGTAAAATTGCTATAATTTTTGTTGATTGTGAGAACAGAACGTTTCTATACAGAAGCAACCAGGAAATGTGAGTAGACTAGATGGAGTTCACAATGGCTGGGGGAAGAAATAGGGAAGAAAAGAGTTCAAAGATGAAAGTAAGAGAAAACTGAATTTTACTGCGCAGACGGCCTCTGTATTGACCTTTGCCCTTCTGTTTTATGTACTTGTAGAAGGGTCATACTCTGCGATCCAGATTGCCCTAGAACCAGGGACCCTCCAGACTGGGCATTCTGGTGCTGGCACTTGAAGGGTTACCAGGCCATGACCTTAGGTTCAAGAATCAGGAAACTGAAAGGCAGAAGCTGTAACTTATTTGTAATAATTACAACTGCCAAATACAAGCACCGTTACCTAATTTTATCATATTTGCCTACAATCACTCACTGTATTTATCTTCATATCTAAACTAAATAAGAGTCTTGATTTTTGTTTTATTTTATTTTGAATTAGCACATTATTAGTAAATGCATGCACAATGAAACAAATATACCACAGGTATCACAATATAATGATACATTCATATTATACACTGACCAAATTACTTAGGGAGATTTCAAATGACTGATTTTATAGTAATAAATAATAGACATATGTATATCCCTAAATATCTTGGCTTTCTTTAGACAACCTTCTTTTTTATTTTATTAATTTTGTGTGATATATGTGGGCTTGGGGATTCACATGCCCTGGCTTGTGTGTGGAGGTATGAAAACAGCTGGGTGGGGTTGGCACTTTCCTTCTACCTTGTATGAGTCCCAGGAGTTGCTGTCAGCAGGAGGGCACAGCAAGTCCCTTTACCTGTTGAGCTTCTTCTTTGCGGCAGGTGGTGACTAATAGAGACTTATAACAAAGAGCTGAGAAAAGGAGATGCTGGACTGCCCTGCCCTGAAAGAGGTATCTGCATCACCTCTCCAGGGTTCAGGGAACATTTTAGAAGGGGGCAGAAAGGAAAAATGAGTTGGAGAGTGGGCAAGCTTCTTTCCCAAGGTCACTGTCGAGATCTGATGCAGCCATTGCACCTATGAACACCCTGTGCTGTGGTTGATCACACAAGGCATGCACAAAACTGGGCCTGCCAGCATTTCATCATGCAAAGGCTCATGAGGCTCCACCCATCCCCGGGGACTACTGGCTGATAGTGAATCCTGCTAGAGGAAGGGGAGTGAGTTCAGTTGTGGTGTAACCACTGACAGGTTGTCCATGCTCCAGTAAGGAACTTCCTACCCAGGCTCCTATAAGCAGCCCTAATAAACTTAGTCTCTCAGTCTCTCTCTCTCTCTCTCTCTCTCTCTCTCTCTCTCTCTCTCTCTCTCTCTGTCTCTCTCTCTCTCTCTTCCTTTCTCCTCCCCTTCCTCCCTTTTCCCTTCCTCCCTTCCTCTCTTCCTCCCTCCCTTTTTGTCTCTTCTTCTGTCTCTATCTCTGTCTCTCTCTCTCTGTCTCTCTCTCTCTCTCTCTGTCTCTCTCTCTCTCTCACACACACACACAACATAAAAGTTGCAGGAGGTCTTTTAGGAAAAAGAGTTTTAGCACAAGAGGGAGAAACATGAGAGAAGAAAAAGGGGGTGAAAATGACTATTGTAGATTATATTTTATACATGAAACTGTCAAAGAAGAAAACAAATAAGGAAATGAATTTATTTTGAAGGATGAAAGGAAAAACACAAAGTAAAACAGAGGTTACCAGAGAGTGGGAAAGGTGAAAGAACGGCAAGCTGAGTCAAGGGTACAAATGCAGAGAGGGAGAAGGGCGTCTATGTTGTATGTGCAGGCACATTGCTGTGGTCAGTAACGTCCTGCTGCATGCTTGTGAGGAAGATGCTGGAAACCGCATAGTATGTAGTACCATAGTCACAATCACGTCTAATGAAATCTCTTAGCTTTTCACTTTCATAAACCAAAATAAAACTCCAGCCAGTCTATATCAGAAAGATTAAATCTGGAGATACAGTGCATTTAAAAATTCTTAAGGCTATTTCAAACAAAAGACTTTCCACTTCAAATTTTCAGATTAAGGGAGACTACTGTACTTTTGTCATTGCTGGCAGTATAGTAAATGATGTGAGACATGTTAATTTCCTCTATTATAATAATCATTTTACACTATGTGTCTTATATACATACAATAAGGGTAAGTTAAAGGCTATTTCCATAATAAAAAGACATTTTGAATGTACAATACTATATTATCGTCAAAAATTAAGTTAGCATTCATCTTTGAAAGTCAACCTAAAATTGGTGTCATTCTCAATATCAGGCATCTCATAGAAAGGTGTGTGTCTTTTCATTTTAAAAAACAGAAACTTTTCTCTCCCCATCTCCCCTTACCCCCATCCCACCCCACCCCCAAGATCCCAATTTTTTGCCCGACAATCTTGTCTACTTCCCATATCCAGGAAAATAACTATATGTTTTTCTTTGGGTTCACCTTCTTATTTAGCTTCTTTAGGGTCACAAATTATAGACTCAATGTCCTTTATTTATGGCTAGAAATCAATTATGAGTGAGTACATCCCATATTCATCTTTTTGGGTCTGGGTTACCTCACTCAGGATAGTGTTTTCTATTTCGATCCATTTGCATGCAAAATTCAAGATGTCATTGCTTTTTTACCGCTGAGTAGTACTCTAATATGTATATATTCCACACTTTCTTCATCCATTCTTCCATTGAAGGACATGGGATAAAACTGGACTCTCTGAACATGGCGGACACTGAGGGCTGATGAGAACCCAAGGACAATGGCACTGGGTTTTGATCCTATTTCATGTTATGGCTTTGTGGGAGCCTAGCCTGTTTGGATGCTCACCTTCCTAGACCTGGTTGGAGTGGGGAGGACCTTGGACTTTCCACAGGGCAGGGAACCCTGACTGCTCTTTGGACTGGAGAGGGAAGGGGAGAGGAGTGGGGGGAGGGGGAGAGGAGTGGGAGGAGGGGGGGAAATGGGAGGCTGGGAGGAGGGGGAAATTTTTTTTCAATAAAAAAAATTTAAAAAAAACGAATATTAGTTGTGTGCATAAAATTCAATAATTCTCAAGACAGATGTAGATGTATGAATCCAAGTTAAAAGTTAATATGTTTTCATGTGTATGCATTTGAGTATCAGGTAACTCCTTGGTAATCACACCTAGCTTTGCAGGAGTTCAGTTAACAAGAGAATGTCAGGACCAAGCACTTAGCATAAACAGCATGGAACTTACCAAGGAACTGGAATGCCTCTGAGAATTTGCTGAGCAACGCTGCAAAGCCGGGTCTCTATAAAATTCTCCTACACTAATCGAATTCGACTTCTTTTTCACAAGAACTGAGTTCTCACTGCCTGCTTTGAAATGAAAGGATAACAAAGTGAAAAAAGAATAACAACCATGTGAAAAAAACTCATAACTCAGTCAGGAAGCTTAAATATTTTCATTAGCAGAAACTTCGCAGGCTCGGAGAAGAGTGATTTCCATACAGACATGAGAGCCAGCATTTGGAAAACAGCAGCTATCACGTGAACCTGAGGACATGGGTGTCCTCAGGACTGGGGGCGCAGGAGGCACAAGAGGATACAATGGGGGGTTCACTGACTGCCAGCCTAGTGGAAAAACCAAGCTCCAAGCTCAGCAAGATATTCTGCTCCCAAGACATAAGGGAAAGAACAGCAGAAAAGGAAGATACATGATGTCCTCTGTCCTCCTTGAAACACACCCAGACATACAACATGCATTCATATACACACACATATGCACACATACAAAAAACTTAATTTTCTTAAAATATGAAATAAAAATGGTAATTAATGTTGGCTTTTTCAGTTAAAACTCAACTACTGTCTTTTTTCTTTCATGTATATTAATTGTATACCTGTATCAGCCTCAGCATTCAGTGTTCGATAAGGATAACCCAATGCTGAAGTTATTCATGGTCAGGAGAAATAAGTCAAGAAAGTCAACAGTCACACATGCAGTAGTAAATATGTGTAGAGGAAGCGAAGCAAGGAAGCACAAAGGTATGACCAACTCTTTTTCCAGTTCTCTATAGTTTCTTACAGATTTTAAGTTTGGTTTTAAATATTGGAAAGGACACTTTAAATTATTTGACTGTCAGGAGCCAATTTCCTCCTAAAATCATTACAGGAACCATCACCCTGGGGAGTCTGCAGAGAACCCCACACCCCTAATTGTGTTAAGAATGGTTCTATTGACAGAGCCTACCCCACACTCAAATTGGCTGTTAATGAGAGCTATCTGTTAGCGGAACCCACCCCGCATTCCAAACTATCTAGGGAGCTAGGTGTGTCAACTTCCAGGCCTACAGTGACCTGACTGAAGATAACCTCCTGCCTACGTGACCAACTCGGACCATGTGACCAACGTGAACCACGCGGCAAGAGCCCAGAACCCTGTGCCCATCCCCCAACTCTTTACTCTATATAAAGCTATACCCCATCTGTAATAAACGGAGGCTCTGACAAACTTTGCATGGCCTTCTTCCTGTCTCCTAGCCCATATCTTCCAGGTAGTGCCTCTCCGTGACCCTGGAATAACTGAACCGCCAGGCGGGCTACTAACCCTAGACTAAGTAGCCCGCCAAGGCAATCAACATTTGACATTCAACAATCATGAATATGATTCATCAGGATTTCATATTTGGGGGTCAGATGGCATCAGTTTTTAAAGTCATTTATTTTTGTTTTTGTTTTTAGCAGTACTGGGCACTGACCCAAGGCATCTTGCTTCATGCATTCTAGACAAGTACGTATTATTGAGCTATACCTATGACTAGCAATAATTCTTTCATGAGAGGGAAATGAGGATGAAAAGAAATTATGAGTTTTCAGAAATTATGTGAAGGAAGAAGTCATACTTGCAAAAATAAACATTTTTGGAAAAAAGGTAAGATTTTCAATTCTACTACTCTTTAGCTTGGAAAGAAAAAAATGAACTTAAGTGCTAAATGTAAATTATAAATTCAAGATATCAAAAAATCAATTTCATATTGTGTAATATAAATCCTGATATAAGCACTAACTCTCTGATTGAATATGTAAGTCTAACTCATTCTATAGTATAAATTATTTTATTAATTATTTTAATAAAAGACTCAAAAATGGCTGAGTAAAGATGCCTACTACCAAGTCTGGTGATCTGAGTTTGATACCCAGAAGCCACATGGTGAAGAGAGAGAACTGACTCATGCAAGTGGTCCTCGGACCTCTGTACATGCATGGTGCCATGCTCACTCTATAAATTAATTAAATATGTCAACTAAATTGGATACAAATTTGGGGAGGTAGTTAGATGGATGTGGATATGGAAGGTTTTAGGGGAGGAGTGGGCTATAGATTGTCAGGAGTGGTTGTCACGGGCTATTGCAAGCCATGATGCAATTAGAGCTTATAGCCATTGATAATTCAGATGTCAACCTACAAGAGGAAGTATTCCCTGATGGGGTTTCCTGTCAGCAAACCTTGCTGACCACTGACTCTGAAAACTGGTGCTTTCTTCTGTGATTCCACTTGGGCAATAACAGCTATGATACCTCTCCATTGCCATGCATTTCATGTAATGTGTACATGTAATCTCATGATTGCAACTCATTCTTTTTTTATATTTATTTATTTATTATGGATACAATATTCTGTTTGCATATATGCCTGCTAGAAGAGGACATCAGACCTCAGTACAGATGGTTGTGAGCCACCATGTGGTTGCTGGGAATCAAACTCGGGTCCTTTGGAAGAGCAGGCAATGCTCTTAACAGCTGAGCCATCTCTCCAGTCCTGCATCTCATTCTTATGGTCACATTTATCCGTGGGTGATTGGGAAAATGACTTTTCATTTGGATATATGATTTTGACTATATCTATCTATATATCTATATCTATATCTATATCTATATCTATATCTATATCTATATATATATATATATATATATATATATATATATATATATATTAGGACTTGCTTCATAACTAGATCTGTTTGTCCCAAGAGTACTGCAGATACGTAAAAGCCTGCTTCTTTTTCTGGCTCAGACTAACTGCACACAATAATCTCACTTTCACCTCAAAGCAAGCTCAAACTGGGCTAAAGGTGTTTTGTAAATGGATCATGAGTTTAAAGCCTTCCAGTTATGCTCAAGGTCAAAGCTGCAGATGTCCAACCAAGGTTACTACACAAAGCACCCTAAGATAAGCATGCCAATTCTTTGCTTGCCAGTCTGTTAACAATAGACCTATGTCTCCAAGTTTGTCACTGGGCACTGTGCCCCACCCCCATCTGGTTACAGCTTTACTCATGCAACCTTGGACCCTTGTGTTCCCATGGCAATGGCTCAGCTCCTAATCACTTCTAGGAATGTGTTTTAAACAATGAGAGGTAACTCTTGGTGTTTTTTTTTTCTATCTCTTCAAGGTTCCTGTAAGGAGAGTTTTTAGGCTAGAAGAGAGAAGATGAAGCTAGAGGAAGCTGGGAGTAATCTGAAGTAGGAGAGTTAGAACTGAGACAGAACAATAAAAAGACTGATTCGAAAAAGCACATGTGAGAGTTTGTTTGCCCTCAGGAAAAGTCCTTTTCACTTGTTGTGGCTTTTATTCTGACCCCTGCAGAGAGTCTAGGGTCTACACCCCAAAAGGATCTCGTTACAATATAATCAAAATGGGTGAGAGCATCAAAGAACTGATAAAATATTATATTAAAATATATTAATAAAGGAGAGTGTATATTTTAACTATCCACATACACTGTAATAGCTATTCCATGTCATCATGGCCTTATGTTACATGTTTGGAAAGGGTCTGGCAAAATACTCTTTACATAAGGAAATAGTGCCTTGATATTGATGTTTATGTTACCTTTCTAGCATCTTTCTTTGTTCAAAGATACCTAATGGGTGGGAGAAGTGATTTCATGGAATGAGCATGCTCAGTAAGTATGAGGTCTTTTGGTTCAAATCTCAGCCACAAAAAGAAATGATTGTAATGAATGATACTTTGATCCTTCTCACCCAAAGCTTTCACCAGAGTATATTAATTTAAAAAGCGCCTGAGTTGCACAGGAAAGAAAAAAAGGCAAATTATTAGTTGCAGATGACAAAACCCTGTACTTAAAGGACCTCGAATGCTCTATCAGAAAACTCTTACAGCATGTAAACACCTTTCTCTATAACATCACAATACAAAATCAGCAGCTTGTCAGAGATCTACAGATGTGACAGAAAAGAAATAAACAAAAGTGTCATGGTAGCTTTAAGAAAATGAAATACACAAGAATAAACCCTTTCTGAGAAGACAGAAAGATTTTTACAAGGAAGAATTTTTAAAATGCTGGGAAAAGAGATTGAAAGAGAATACCAAAAGATAGAAAGACCTCCTGTGCTCACGGATATTAGCAAAACAGAAATATTACATAAAACAATTCACAAATGAATAAAGAAAAATTCTGGAAAGCTCACAATGGAATTTTATTTAATTCTGAAGAAAAATGAAATTTTGCTGTGTGCATTAGTATAAGTGAGGCTCATAAGAGAGGGGCTATTTGCAGGAGTAAGTGGAGCAGCCAGAGGGGATGTGGATGCTGAAGGGTCATAGGGGTTAAATATGAGCAAAGTAAAAAGCTACAGATGTATTAAAATGTGTTATGATGACGCCTGTCACTTTATACACTAAAAATTTTTTTTAAATGAGTAAAAAAAATAACAAGTCCCTTAGCTCATTTTTTTAGCAAATTGAATTGTATGAAATGTTATTCATAACTGCTATCATCATACATATTGTTCTATCAATTTTAAAAATTATGTCAGGTGAATTATTAAAATAGTAATGTTTTAGAGCCATTATAAAATTAAGAACTATTCGCCAATTGTCGTCCAGATCCATTACCTAGATTTTCTTGACTTCCTACCTGTAATCCTGAAAGGCTGGCATCACTAACTGTAAAAAGGTCAGAAAAACGACACAGCCACAAAAACCTAGTAGATGTCAGGGTATGAACCCCAACTCCAGGGTAGGAGTTATCCTGCTCTAAGAGTGCATGTGGCCAAGCCCTCTGGCTTCCACAGGGAAGCCCAAGACGTGGTTTCTCCAGCCACAGCTTTAACCGCATCCCATTTTGTTCCCTTTCCCAAATGACTTAAAGCAGCTTTTCATATGAGTCCTTAGTGTTCAATGCCAATGTGTAGATGTGGGCTGCAGCGAACCTTCAATTAAAACAGATACCTTCGCTATCCAAATCATCACTGTGGCCAAACACGCTGTCTATAGAAGAGTCAGGAATGAAGGTCCATTCACCAAATTTCGCCAGGGCATCTTCAGAAAAGTTGCCATCACTGCCTGAAGTTGCTCTTTCTTGCAGAGTGTTTTTCATCTGATATCGGAGCACTTTTCTTGCTAGGACAGATCCGGTGTCTAAAAATAAACCAACTGGTAACTTAGAAATCAATAATTATAAAACATAATCATGCCTTATACAAGCTCCTTATACACATCTTGAGCTTATAAAGTTTTTTTCTCTCTCTAGAATCCCTTTACTGCTGCAGTAACAGTGCATACTGTGCAGGGTCCATGGTGCTCTTCTCTGTATCATTCCAGTGTTCGCACAAGTGCTGCTGCTCAATGGAACTTGGGTATAAATGGCCACTTTCCGTCATTATGAATCTTACTTTCTTCAGGAAAGGAACAGGACTGTGGAGCCAGAGACAGACCTATGCAATGCCACTTGCAAGCTGGTTAAACTTTCTAAGGACCAATCAATTCACCTGAAAGGTGCAGATGGCAGATTCAACACAGGGTTATAGGGAAAAAAAAATAACATGATGCTTAACAAATGAATAAAATTTGCTAAGTGGCTCACATGGAATTTTGAACTCAACACTTGTGCTGGCTAATTTCATGTCAACTTGACATGAGTTAGAATCATCTGAGAGGAGGGAACCTCAATTGACAAAAATGCCTCAGTAAGATTGGGCTGTAGGCAAGCCTGTAGAGCATTTTCTTAATCAGTGATTCATATGGGAGGGGCCTAACCTCTAGTGGGTGGTGCCATTCCTGGGTTGGTGGTCCTGGGTTCTATAAGAGAGTAGGCTGAGCAAGCCATGGAGAGAAAGCCAGTAAGCAGCACCCCTCCATGGCCTCTGCATCAGCTCTTGCCTCTGGGTTCCTGCCCTGACAGGCTTCAGTGAAAACAAACCTTTTTCTTCCCAAGTTGCTTTTGATAAATTTCATCACAGCAATAGTAACCCTAAGACTATATTCTTCAAAAATTTTTTCTTATACTTTATATTTATCTTATACTAAGAAGAAATGTACTGGCCGTCACCATTAATCTACAGAAACCCTAGATTTCTTCAAATATTACTTTCATGGCTCATATAATAAATACATAATTTAGCCAATTGGGACTTGAGAAATATTGTAAAGTTATGAATCCAAAGTTTTCCCTTGGATAAACTACCAATGAAATCATGATTTTATCTTCCAGTCAAATGACATTAACATTTTAAAAATTATAGCAAAATATGCCAATGTAAGATGTTCACACAGAACTAAAGAAATACTAAATGTCCATCCCACTCTATCAGAAAATAGATAGGCAAGGTGGTTTACATCAGTAATCCCAGAACTAAGGAGGCAAAAGCAGATTTGCCACAAGTTCAAGTCCAACCTACTCTACTTAGAGAGCTCCTAGTCCTACATAGAGAGATCCTAAAGAGAAGCATGTAGAGATGGGGTGGGGAAGAAAAGAGAAGGCTGGAGAAGAGAAACAAGAAAAGGAAGGGAAGGGAGAGGATAGGGGAGTGGGGAGGGAGGAGAGGGAAGAAAAAAGTAGGGGAAGAGGAGAGGTATCATTTGTACAACTATTTTCTGATACAGTATTTTATTTTCACGTGTATGCTGTGGACAATGGTCTGTACCCTGTACTTGTATTTTAATAAAACACTGATTGGCCAGTAGCCAGGCAGGAAGTATAGGCATGGCAACCAGGCAGGAAGTAAAGGCAGGGTGACAAGAACAGGAGAATGCTGGGAAGAGAAAAGACGCAGTCTGTAGCCATTACCCAGACACAGAGGAAGCAAGATGAAAATACCTTGCTGAAAAAGGTACCAAGCCATGTGACTAACATAGACAAGAATAATGGGTTAATATAAGTTATAAGAGTTAATAAAAAGCCTGAGCTAATAGTCAACCAATTTATGATTAGTATAGATTTCTGTGTGTTTCTTTGGGGCTGAATGGCTAACGGGTCAGGCAGGACAGAAATCTCAGCTAACATATATGTACAATTAACACAACTCAATAGAATTTTTACCAATCAAAACACTGTTATATTACAGTTTTCAGTTCTTTCTTGACCAGGTTCATGCTATACTGCCCAGGTTGGCCTCACAGTCCCATTGTCTGAGTCCCCTCCAGTATATTTTCACCAAAATTTATGCTTGATGCAAATGATTCCACTAGATGATTTTCCCATGATTCTTCTGAGTGTTTCTATTTTCCTCCAGTCTTTTGTTATTATTAATAGTTTTAATCCACATCTTTATACACAAAGAATCTATGTTCTGGATCTCTGATAACATATTACAAGTAAAAATTATATATATATGTGTGTGTGTGTATGATAGATTTTAAAAATTCAAAAGCATATATATATATATGAATTGAAAGCATCAATAGATAATACAGAATATGCTCAGAAAGAACAATTTTAACTACTGTTGAAATGTGAAGTATTTGCTGTAACATTTGCTTTCGATATCATTTACTCCCAACCAGTCATTGCAAATTTATAAATATTCAGTAATCATATATTATATGTGGATCAGTAGCATAGATAATAACATTCCAATAGTGCACAAAACTAACTTTGATTTCACCATGCCTACAATCTACTTTAAAGAAAAAAAAAGGTTGTAAAAAGAACACATATAATTATCTACCATGATGAGTGAATACATGTACTGTAGATCAGTGGGAGAGTGTTTTCCCTCCATAACTAAGTCCTACATTCCAAAGCAAAACTACTAATTATAACATGAGAGTTACATAAAGCATTCTATTGATACTTACTTGTTTGTTTCCTTAAATTAGATGACTTATCTGGAAATAAAGGACCAAGCCAAGAAGGATCAATTTTCCTTATGCAAAATCCTCCAAGGCAAATACTGTTGTTGGCCAAGTCCAGGGCAAGCCTCCTTAGGAGCAAGCTGATGACCTGGCTGTCGCCCTTTTGGATGCTTATTGTCAGTGCTTTTCGTACATCCTGTTCACGGCATCCACCGTTAAGCAACAGTTCCACCAATTTTGGACTGTTCTCTTTCTCACATACCTAGTTTTACAAAAAAGAAGAGAAAGTGCACACAAAATTTGCATTTCTTCTCTTTGGCCAAACAGGAAAAATGGTGCTTGCTATGGTCATTCTTTATACTTCAAATTTAGGTTGAAATGATATGAAAAAAAGGCAGACAGGAGAAATAAATGAAATTCTTGTCACAGACACAAGACTAGCCTAAATCAATAATCTGACAGCTGTCAGTCAGTGATTACAAGAGACTTCTTCACCCTTTCCATCCCATCGCAGTCTGCATAATGCTGCCCATAATGTCTGACCGTGTGACTTCATGTCCATTATTAGTCTTGCATATTTTTCTCTTCCATCATTAAATTCTCAAATAGTATAGCACTGTTAATTTCATCTTTTGCCTGAATAGTTTTTAGTTATGCAACCTCTTGGTAAATGAATAAACACATTTTGCATTAGCATAAAATAAAGTACACTCAGCAAGTCTATTCAGTGTCAATTATCTGCTCTTCAGTAAATCTGTTCATAAGGTCAATTATGTGCTAGGTAAATGAAACATCTGACAACTAGGCGAAATTCTACAAATGGAATACAGAATCCATGTATATAAAGACAGACTTAAATTTTTTCATTTACTTATTTTATTTACTATTGTTGCTGTTGCTGTGTGTTGTTAGTATGGTGGAAGGGAGCGACACCATGACTTTATCAAGGCAGACCTTTTCCATCAAGTTATAACCCTACATCCTAAGGTCTGGCAGACATCCTGATTCACGCTCAGATCGTGTCTTGTCTGTCTCCTTATCCCTGCCCCCACATATCCTCTCTTCTTTGGGACCTGAACTCCTCACTGATGCAGGTCTCCAGCAGTCAGCTACTGGTGCCCTATCAACAAATGCTTGTTTACAGCTCCACAGGAAGAGTCACAAAACAAAGCTATGAATTCAATGTTTGGGAGATTACAAAGATGAATACTGTATACTTCTATTTTAGCATAACCCCTAAAACATAAAGGAGGCATATATAAACTCTCAGGGACCCACAGAGGTCAATCTTGATGTTATCTCAGATTTGGATGTATAGGAAAGGGATTTGAAGGAAGAGAATGATTAAACATGTGTTTCCATGATGCAGCAAGAAGGGCTGAGAAGAAAAGGAAAACCAGTGTGCTACACAATTAGGGTGGTCAAGAGCAAGTGATGGATGCCTGTTAGAGCCCAGCCCCTTCAAGCTACTGTGAAGAGCTGACAGGTCACACAAAGAGCCTGTAGCCTTTCCCCCAGATCTCTCATAAGCAGCCCAAATAGCCCATCCATACCCACTCTACCAATGATTAGGCACCAGACTGCAGTCATGTAGCACAAATCACATTCTACGCTGCTGACTCCTCATGATTCAGGACTTCCCTTCCCTCAGAGACCTCACTTCTTCTGAAGGGTTTTGTTGTCAAAACATTAACAAACCTTGCCTGAAAGACAATATACCTCAGCTCCTTTTTCTGAAGCCTATCTTCCCCTGTTCCTCCTCAAAACCTAACATTTGATACCTCGGCTTGGATAAAGACACATCATTGAGAGGAATGGTTTTGATGAGACACTTTGCCAGCCATTGGTGAATAAACCCACTAAATTCACTGGCTTGCCAAGATGGACTTTGATGGAATCTGTCTCTGATCTGGGGTAAGTAGATATTTATCACATCTTCCCACGAAAAGTTAACGTAATAGCAAAGAAACTAAAAACAGAAAAATTCGTTCAAGCAATAATAGCCTTTGTAATGATTCAGTCACACAACATGGCTGACACTTCCGGGTTCCAGGGCCACACTTGTGCGGACAAGCCCTCAGGCAAAAGTGCCTAATGGTCCTGGGAATCTTAAAGGACCCGATGTGACCCACACACAGCATGGTTGCATCATCTACGTATGACGCAACTGTGTAAGTCCTTGCATGCATATGTGAGCTCCGTCATCTGCCTATGGCATAACCACGCCCTCCCCTTGTGCGCATGTGCTAGGCAGCCCTTAAAAGCTGGAGGTGCCATCTTCGGTTCTCTCTCTCTGCACATTAATCCTCACCAGGCCTGTACACCCCCTACCCCCAATAAACTCCTAAGCAGGTTTGTTGTGTGTTCTCTGTTTCCTTCTCACTCCTGCCAGGTAACTTCAGCCTTATGTGTTGTACAGAGAACAGTTGGAAGACAAGGTCTGTGGAAATGTAAGGGGCATAGTTGGAGTCAATCACACCCCAATAGCTAGATGAGGCATTAGACCCACCTACAGCATTGGGTAAACTTTGACATGTCCCCAGAGGACACATTAACCTGCCCAGGAGAGGGGTGAAAAGGGTCCCAACATCAGCTATCAGCAGAACAATAATTCAGTCGGAACCACATGGGAAGCTATCTTGCCTGATAAGAATGGTTATCAAAGGACAGAAGCTAAGATTGCTATCAGGAGTGTGGAAAAAAGGGAACACATACAAACTATTTGTGAGAATACATTAGTATAGACATTGTGGGAGACAGTATGGAAGTACCAAAATATAAAACCTAAATGTAGGATCAAGATGTGGTGGCTTGAGCCCACCCTGGTCATTATATATATATATGTTTAGACTAGTCAGGTCTATATAATAAGATGCTTTGACAAAACAACAAAACAAAACAAAACCTAAAATTTTTTCTTTTCTTTTGCTTTTTTGAGACAGGGTTTCTCTGTGAAACAGTCATAGCTGTACTGAAATTAGCTCTGTGCAACAGGCTGGCCTTGAACTCACAGATCTGCCTGCCTCTGTCCCTCAAGTGCTGGGATTAAAGATATGCATCACCAACACCCAGCAACCCTAAAACCTAAAATTAGCACTATCATAAGATTCAGTAAGCTCATTACTGAATCTATGTCCAATGGAAGTGAAATGTTAAAAAAAGAGATTTGTACTTCCATGTTCAGCAAATATCCAAATATGAATCAAAATATGACATCAATCTAGGGACCCATTAGGAAGTGAAGGAATGAAAAGGATGGAGTATACACAAAATGGAATGTTATTTAGCCTCATTTACCAAAATCTTATCACTGAAGCACAATGGGAATGAAACTAAGGACCAGCAAATGAGCAGAAGGCAGACAAAATAATACATCACGTCACTCACACCTAGAATACAAAGTTGATCTAATAGAGCTGAGAACAGAACAGTGCTTACCAGAGGCTTGTATGGCAGGGAAAGTGATGGGAAATTGCCAGTCACAGACACATAACCATGGGATTAGGATTTTAAATGTCCACAACAGATAAATGCATAGAGACAGAAAGTAGGCAAGTGATTTCCTAGAGCCAAAGAGAGAAATAGGCAAATGTCCGGGGGAAAGAAATGGGAACTAGGGCAACTGCTTAGGAATTTAACTGTGAAGTGGTGAAAAAATTTTAGCATTGACTCTGGTAATACCAATACAAACACAGGTACATATAATTGTAACTGCATTTTAGGGACGAGCTCTCAGTGTGTCACTATATTGCTCTAGTTCACGTCAACCGAATCAGTGATCCTCCTGTCTCCGCCTTTCACAATTTAATTATATACTTTAAGCAGATGAGTTATATTATGTGTGAATTATATTTCAGTAAATCTGTGTTTGTGGTTATTTTGTTTGTTTGTTTTGTTTAGTGAGGCAACAATGTGGAAGAGTAGGAGGAAATGCTGTGAAAGGTCAGGGCCAAATAACAAGAGACAAACAGAAATGAGACCTGGAATATTTACCTGATAAATAAGAGACGTTGCCCCCTTTGATTGGTTGGCATCAGCTCCCAACAGAAGCAAACACTCCACCATGATGCCGTTATTCTGGTCACAGGCTCTCTCTAGCATTGTGCTTTTCTGCTCATCATCCACAGCTAGCTTTGCAAAACATTTGCAACACAGATTGAGAAACTAGAAAGAATGGAAATGAGGATTAGAGGCAGCTGGGGGGATAACATTTAGCCTGTAGGCATCAATACACTGTATACCTGCTCATCTTTTTGCTCCATCACGCTGGAGGACATCTGATGGAATATTACCAAATCAAATGAGTAGTGCACCAGAAGCTTGGAGAAAGACACCGACAATTCAAGGATTGCCAAGATTGTCTGCAATCCCTGGAAGAGGAGCAAAACTAGTTATAGTAAATAATATAAGAAATTATTGGTAAAAAATAACTCAATGATAAACAACAGTTTATATCTGATATTTAATGCCTCCCTTGCTCATCCAACTAAGCAGAAAAACTTGGATTTGTGTCTACAGACTGTACACCTTGAAAAAATTGTAAAAGCCTCATTCTCTCAGTACTAAGAAACATCCCCTGTTTTTTATCTCTTGTTGAACCAACCTTATACCATCATAAATCTACATAAAAACAATTATATGTTTGCTTTAAATATAGCTTGGTGAAAATTATTTCAGATCTCTACTTTAGGAAAAAGCAATCAAGAAACAAAATCACTAGAGGCAAAAGCAGCTCACGATAAGTCAGAGAGGATGCCCATTTTTATAATAATAACTTGTATTTGTTCAAAATCTATCCATCTTCACTGGCAATGCCTCCTGACAATGTATTAAATATAAAATAATTATAGGTGGTAACAACAAATTCTTTAAATTATTATAGTTTACTTTGTCACATTGAAAGTCCAGAATGACTCTGGAGACCACAAGTGAGGTATACTTTGTGCTATCTACTATTTCAGAGAACGAAACCTAAATGTTTCTACCTTGAAAGAAAAATAAAATATTTTGGGCAAGTTAAAAAAAAATCGCTACTGGAATTTCTTTAGCATTTTATGGGAAGAAGAGAAGGCAAGCTAATGCATTGATTCTCCAGATCTAATAATGAACACTGGGTCTTTATAGGCAATGCAATTATCTGCACCACCTATAATTACAATACCGCAAAATGATAAATAGTTTTAATTAGCTAGAATGTCCAACTGGTGTACAGTGAGAGTTGCAAGGGTCCTGGTGGGGACCTGCGTAAGCTCCTGGCTCCCTAGAGGGCACGCACCGTAGTTTGCACTTCAGGAACATCTTGAAAGCGCTGTAAACTGGACACCAGAATTTTTGCCAGGAGGTGCCCTGTCCGTATGCAGAAATTCTTCTTTGTAATCAAACATCCTGTAAGGTGTAAGCCCAGGCATTGAATTTCTAGAATAAAAGACAAAAATCACAATGGTAATTCTCTCAACCTTATCATTGGAGGAAAGGATTAAGACAGACAGCAAATAACCGGCCCTAAATATGGTCCCAACTTTCACCTGTACCAACCTTGGTCGTCTGGATACATTTGCAGGGCATGAAGCACGGAGTCAACTGCACCATGCAAGGACAACATCTCTAAGGCGTCAGGAAGATGTGTCAGAGAAGATAATACTTTCAGTCCACATTTCTGAACCCCAGGATTCCCAATGAACTAAAATCAAAAGGAGTTTAAGAACAGTTAGTTACTGTCAGAAACAAGGTTTTAATGCATGTCTCAATTAAAGCCAGCTACAGACTGGTAAAATATAATTCAAAGTATGGGAATGCAGCTTAGATAGTAAGTGGCTGCCTATCATGAAAAGTCCTAGATTTGATCCCCAGTATAGCATCAAAAAATTCGACATGGTGGTACACACCTATGAAACCAATACTTGGGAGATGGGAGCAGGAGGACCAGAAATTCAAGGACATTTTCAGGTACAAAGTGTGAAGCCAGTGTGAGATCCATGAGACTCAGTTTCAAGAACAAAACATAACTGATGTGTCCAAATACAAATTACTATCATTATTTCTGCCTTCTATATCACGAGTTACTTGTATGCATCAAGAATAAACAAGTGCGTGTTGTATGTCAAGGATTGTACTAAATACACATATTCCACAATAATTAAGTCCCTGCTAGCAGCATTGTCAAACATGCATTGGAGAAATGATGGCTTCTTCAGTTCACACTGCTGGAGAACTCACCACAGAGAAGCATAAGATAAAAAGTTGGTACCTGTATCTCCTCTTCTGCGCAGTGGACCACTTCTGTTAGAGGCTTAGCTCATCAGGGTTAGAACAATTCAGCCCTACACACTTACATCACAGCAAGGAAACCGAACGAGGGATATTTGGTTGAAAAGCCATAAGCTTAACCAGTCTCAGGACTGTCTCTATCCACAGGATGCTCTAAGAGAGCTTAACTCCAAGTAGCTGGTGGATTTTATTTCATTTCTTCCCTTCAAAGGGCATCAAGCAATAGTTTTGTCAAACTTCAAAGATGTGTAGTTAAACTTAAGTCACAGGAATCCTGTATCAGTCTTAGGCCTGGAATATTAATGGGTCTGTCTTAGAGACCTAGATTACCATCACCACATCTTTTCTTTAATGATGGAATCTTTTTCTCTTTCAAGGACAAGCTACTCTCTATGAAGAGGAAGCATGTGTGCTGACAGCCTTGTTCCTACACCCCTCTTTTAATGCCACTGTTGTGTGTTTAGCCCTGGCCATCTCTGGCTCCCCCTATGTGGACACTACTCTCCCACCTCTCCAGTAACGTGACTATTCAGCTTACAGGGCTTCCTTCAAAGAGTACCACAGTGCCTTTCTCAGGACTTAATTCCACACAGATACATCATGCAACCACTTATTTCACAGAATCTCCATCCCCAAATCTATTTTCCCCCATCACTGCTACAGGACAATGCTGAGATAGCTTCAAGCCAGATCGCAAGCTCTAATGCAACCCACACGGCCACAGCCTCCTGTCTCCTGCCTTAGTTTGTCTGTAACTAGTCTACAGATGTTTACCCTTCTCTCTTTGATCTCTCAAGTGTCTATACTAATCACTTTGTTCCCCACAGGGACTGGGAACCTAATCAGCTTCTCTTTGTGCCTTGTTCTCCAACTCTAGCTGCTCAGCTTGTCATAGTTTCCTGTATCGTTTAAGCAAGACACTCTTACCCTCCTCTTCTTGAAGATTTTGTTTTTTGATGCTACTAGTATCTCATTCCCTACTTCTGAGTAGTAAATACTGCATTATCTTTGCAGTGAATCAGTGATGTGCTACATTCTGTAATCTGAAGATCATAAAGAATGGAATAATATCAAATATAACAGCTCCAAAATGGTTAGGAACTAATTACTGCAGAAGTACAATTGCGGTCTCACCATATGAAGGTAGAAGTGTTTGGTGATGTCTCGGTACCCTGCTCTCTAACACAACCGTCATGATACAGTGTTACTAGGGTCAGGAATAACTCTGTCCATGCAATCAACATGGACTGACATTGGAAGCCAGGCCAAATATTCTCATTAGAAAGGAAGCATGAGCTAAGATGAGAGACAGTTTCCCTTTTTCTTCACTTCTGAATTTATTAATAGGAAAGTCTACACCCACTACCTCCACACTCTTGCTACCCTTTAATTTTATATAATCAGACCGCTCTCTTAACTACTCTGAATTAAAAGCATTGAGAGAAAAAAGTCCCCTAACAACTTAATTGCTGCCTTCGTACTCCCTGAGTTCCAAGGACATGCTACTCTATACCGTGCTCCAACTTCAAAGCCATGTATTTTTCATCTTCTTCCTGCAAGTCCAAACTCTCAAAATTCCCTTCCAAAACTCCATTCACAAGAGAGATCTGCATATTAACACAACTGCCTTACACAACTGAGCAGGCTATATTTAGGAGTATATCTAAATATGTGCATGTAACAGCAATTAATGAAAAAAAGGCCATGAATTAGGACTAGAACAAGAGAAGGTATGTGGGATGAGTTGGAAAGAGGAAAAGAAGGGGAAATTACGTGATTATAATATAATCTCAAAAATAAAAGAAATACTTTTAAATTTTATACATTATATAAAAATTTAAATAAAAAGTAATTAAGTAAAAAAATAAATTTGTGTATACTAGCATTTAAATTGTCACAAATCATATTGTGGTAGATACACTATAGCTCTATGCATCAGTGAAACAAAATGAGGATGTACAATTTTGAGCAGTTGGCACAAAATCATGTTTAAACTCAGACCGCAAGACCATATTTCTCTTTCCTTGACACAGGCACCTTATGATCATATGTCCAAAACCCAAAGTTTAGTGTCGTCTCAAAAGACAAAAGGAGGATTGCCCTATTGAACTTGCTGTTTGGTTAATTGTGCCATCTTGCTTGACAGGCAAAGCCAGCTTTCTGAGCGTGCCCTAATTATTAGCAGGGACCTCACCTTGTTTTTACATTCTGCTGACTTTGTCTTGAAATAATTGAAATTTTCAAGCCAGGGAAGCTGTAATTTTCTTTGATATTGAACTCCATGAACCATGTATTCAGTTCTGTTTCTAAACCCATCATCAGTCAGGCACAAAGTGACTCTCCTTGTATTTTATGTCTTTTTAAAGTTATTACATTATTGATTTTTGTGCACATGTGAGTACATTTGTGGGTATGTATGTACTGGTACAAACCTCCCATACAGAGGTCAGAGCACCACTTGTGGGAATGAGTTCTTTCCTTCATTCATCTCTGTCCCAGTGACTGAACTAAAACCATCATGGCCTTGGTGACAGGTACTATCTTAGACGTCTCGTCAGCCCTCATGTTTAATATTTTCACCTCTACCTAAATTTTAGTCAATTATTGATGGACTGCCTTAACCTCTAACCTTTGCAGAGCCAGATCAGCAACCTACTAATAACTTACGACAGGAAATCTGTGATTGTCCCCACAACAGAATCACCACAAGTGACAGTGTCTAAAACATCTAAACATAGGATACACTACTTACAAGCCCACAGCAGGTTTTCATTAAATCACCTACTTCTTCATCTTGAAAACAGTATTCACTGTGTTACTGTTAAAATGTGGATCAAGATTAACTTATGAGTTCTGACTTGACAAGTGGTTTCCAAGAGAAAACTTTGGAGACATCACTGGAAGGATGCCAACAGGCATTAATTAGAAACATCCTTCACCCTGCACTCCACAACCTTCAAGTCTGTCCAGAGAATTTGCCCATCACTGATATTTCAATGTTTTTTTTTTATTGTCTCAGTGTAGCGAAGGCTACCCTGTAACTCACTTGTAACCAAAGTTGGCCTTGAACTTGTGGCAATCCTTTTGCCTCAGACTCCCAAGAGCTGATATTACAGGCGTGAGACACCATAGATGGTTGCCAAATTGCCTAGAAATATTGTTAAATACTGTTTCTTGTTTGAATCCACATCATGATTATAGTCTACATATGTGGTAATAGTTGAGAACTTTTACATATGTACATAGATCAATTTAATATTTTTACTTTTACATTCTACTCAGGTATTATGTGTTTTGATCCAAAGAGTAAATATTAAGCTTCTATGTTTTCCCCAAATGGCTGGCCTTAAACTCCAGTAACATAAATCTCTGTGTGAATTATCTTTCTTTCAATGTTGAGCAATATCATGCATCAACTGCACATTTTTGCTTGTGGCTAATTCCTGAGCCAGCATCTTATGGAACTGACCACATTTGCTTCAGTGCCAATGTCACACGTTGTTGCTAACATCTTGCAAAATATTTGGTTCCCCCATTAAAATTAGGCCAAATGAGTTATCTCTCCTTCTCAGTTCTCTTGCAAGTCATCTTGCAAATTGACTGTTTCATGTACATCTTATACTTGTTTAAAAAACTAGTACTGTAATTTTTATAAAGGCTTTCTATATGCAGCTCAACATTGCTTTTGTCTTCCATGAAGGTCTATCTTCTTGTGTGTTCAATTCTTTGTCTGACTCTTCTACCTCTTAGATTCACTTTTCTGCAAACATTTAATGTCACTTATATAAAATTCCCTTTTGAGAGCGTTCTCTTTTCCACCTTTTATTTAATACTTGCCTTAATTCTTAAGTTGTCAATATTTTGCTCTGAGTTTTTGCAAACCAGAAAGTCTTGACCTGGAACCATCTCATCAGTAGAATGGCTTTTACTGAACTGAGTTCCCTGTTCAGAGAACCAGGTGTGTCTCTGCAGACATATACATGTAGATCCACCAGCATGCTGAGAGCCTACCTTGTTCCCCAGAAATGACAGTAGACAAACAGGAATGTATGGAATAGATGACAAAGCACTGTCAACAGCTCTCAACAGCTCTCAAGATGCATCATGAGCAGACGGCCGATTACCCAAAGAGAGATTACCTTCAGCTTGAATTATAATGTTCTGTTTTATATATCAAAGCCTTGGCTCACTTTAGTAAGTACTTTTCTTAGCCAGCTGTGGCAGTGCACAACTTTCATCCCAGCACTCAGGAGGCAGAGGCAGGCAGATCTCTGTAAGCTCAAGGCCAGTATGGTCTGCAAAATGAGTTCCAGGATAGCCAGAACTGTAGCACAGAGAAACTGCGTCTCGAAAAACTAACTAAATAAATAAATAAAATAAATACTTTTCTTAGTCTCTTTTTTGATAAATCATAGCTGAATCTCAAGACATTCTTATTGATAGCTCTACTGAGATCATATTCATGATAATTCATCTTAGGAATGCCATAAAAATATGCACAGGCATCAGATAAGATGGTGATGTTCTGTCTAGTGTGTCTCTGTTCGCTGAATCTTTTACCATTGGACTATGAAGGAAGGATGATCCATTAGAAAGAAAACAGCAGCCCAGGTCCCAACATCTAGACCTGGTTCTTTCGTTGACTTTCTGGTTGAGCAAACACAGGTAGAAACTTGCATTAGTTAGCTGTGCACTTACCTTTCTCTTAATATAGAACTCTTCACTCCAACATTCCTACCGTCACCCTGACTTCTAACTACATTAATTCTATCTCAGTAAACAAAGGAAAGGAAAGGGAAATTCAAAGCTCTACCCCCGGTCCCCAAATTTCATAGTCTAACTAATGGTATAAAGACAAAAATCCATGTTCAACATACTCTATTCAGAGCTGCTAGAACTAGCTTGTGGATGTCAGTCCTGAGATACTGTTTCTGGAGCATGTTGAGTTTGCATTGAAAGTCATCCCTGGATTCTTCTGGTATTCCTAAATTCAGAACAGAGAAGTAACAAAAACAGACAAATTATTCTCTAATCCATATAGGTTGAGCAAACTGCCACTTGATAAAAAACCTAGGATAATTTGGGTTGGGCTAAACTCCCACCCTGTAGAACTGTTCATCTTCACTTAAAATGCATTTGCATCTCTGCTGTATTTCAGTGAGCAGGGCTGCACATGTTCCTGAAGCTTCTCATTGCTCCACCAGCAGCTGTGCCAACCAGAGGCAGTAACTTTGAGTAGCAGAACCCCTGGCCACATGCAATGAATTTCTCTTGACATCTTCCTCTTATCGTGACCAAATGAACATTCCCAATTTTTCATCTCTCTTCTCTGCTTCCCAGAATGTAAGAAATTTCCCTTCCATAGAACAGCCTGCAAGTTGTGTGCACTGTGAACATTTAGTGGCAGGCCCATAGCCATCTCCCAATGTCTAAGGGTCCAAGCACAGTGTTTCAGAGTAACAGTGATTTGAGAGTCTGACACTAACATATGGTAGAGTTAGGCAGCATCAGTTGAAATCTTCTAAAATCTTTCTGTCTGTGCACCTTAGTTTTATCACCTAGGTACTGCAAAGAAGAATGGTAGACACATAGAGTAGAGACACATGGTAATGCCATGCATGTTAGTGTGCACACATAATGATGTGTTTCCTAGCATGTATTTATATTTATATAGTATGGCCTTAAAGTCATCATTTTAAAAAGCATCAATAATCATCTAACTAACTATTGACTCATTTATACTGCTTCAGGGTCAATTCCCAGTCATTCTAAGAGAAAGCACTGGGCAGGAGAGACAGCACAGAGATTAAGAGCACTTGCCACTCTTCCCGAGGACCATGCTGTGGAAATAATCCTTCTGTACACTGTGAATATGTATTACTCTCATTGGTCAATAAAGAAGCTGATTGGCCTATAGCAAGCAGGATATAGTTAGGGAGGGACAGTCAAACTGAGGATGCTGGGATGAAGACAGGCAGAATGAGGGTGACACCAACCAGCAATCCAGGAGGCAAGATATGTAGAAAATGAAGTAATAATCCATGAGCCATGTGGCAGAATGTAAATAAAAGATATGGGTTAATTTAAGGATAAGAGTTATCTAGTAACAAGCCTGAGCTATCAGCCAAGCGTTTGTAATTAATATTAAGCTTCTAAGTGGTTCTTTGGGAACTGTCAGGCAGGAGAGAAATGTCTGACTACAGAACCCAGACTCAGTTCACCAGTCTCATGTTAGACAGCTAACTACTGTCTGTTACCACTGGTGTCTACAGGCATTGTGTGTATATGGTACACGTGCATATACAGAAAATCTTTAACAAAAAGGTGTATATTCAAAGTATGTTTTTTGATCTAAAAGATTATTGCTGCTTTAATGAGCAGGCATGATTCTACGTTGCTTTTGCTGCTCTCTAAGAATCCATCCACCTTCAAAGGAATAAACTGTGAGCACTGAAGATTAAAAAATGAATTGGTTAAGTTGGACATGGTGGCACATGCTATTAATTCCAGCACTCAGGAGGCAGAGGCAGGCAATCTCTGTGAGTTCAAGGCTAGCCTGGTCTACAAAGCATACTTTATATAGTTCTGAAAGTCATTTGCATTACCACTTGGTATCAGAGTTGTGTGGTACAAGCTCTTCATTCCCTAATGGTGTGTGTGTGTGTGTGTATTTATATATACATATTCATATATATGGATATATGCACACACATATCTATACAATTTTAGAGTTATAAAACAAAAGTGTAAATATAGATAATTCAATAATCTAAAAAGTTTTAAAATTCACATTTAAAATTAATATTTACAATCCAAATAGGAAAACACATGTATATATGAAATTATTTAAATGCAGCAACTAATCTGACTCAAACTTCTGAATACACCTTCCTCAATCAAAAAGAATGCTTTACTACTAGATTGAAAATAAATGAACAGGATGAAAATAGTCTTCCAATTCTCAATAATAGAGTGTTCTAAATATCAATGGGATGTTGAACAAAAGCTTACTTTTAATTGTGAAACTTTGGTTTTCTTCCCCAAAGCACAACCACTAAGCATTGTCCTTAAGGTCCTTTACTTTCTACATCAGTCTACCCTCCCACACTCAGGATCACACCTTCTCTTTGCTGTCTTCTATTACTCCAGACGATGTGTACATGTATGTTCCTTCTCCTGAAAGTTGTTCCTGGCCTTTGACTCGCCTTTCAACCGCAGACATCTAATCTCTGACCTCCATTCTGCTTTGAAGACATTAGGTCCATCATTAGTCTCATCCGTGCCCTGCATTTGTCTATAGTGGACCTTCTCTCTCTGTGGCAATTAACGGTTTATTGAACTCCTGTAATCCCAGCGACTGACCCAGTAAAGCAGGGCAGTGTTCAGAACAGGAGGGATTTAATAAGCATGTGTTGAGAGAATGTGGGGCTGGAAGGACAAACAGCGACAGCAAGAGTAAGGCTGGTGACAGAAGGAGGTCATTGAAGTTCATAAGTAAGGGTCATGTGACTCTACCAGGGAAAAACTAAACCACAGAGGCAAAGGCTGGAAATAAAGCAATAGACGGGGTGAAAGAGAAGACTCTGTGTTAGCTTGAACCTAAACTCGTCTGATGGCAAGAGAATTGTCCTTAGAGACAGCAGGTCCACTTTTTACACTGTGTTTATTTCTTATGTAAATGATGGATTAAATATTTTTATGAAGTTGTCTTACAAATTAATCCTAGTGACTCATCTACTTCACCCTTTCTCATAAATTTCATCGTCAGTTTAGCAGAAAGACCTGCCTCTGGTTATCACAATTTGGTTCTTTAAGCTTTGCCTAGAGAGCCAATGTTTCATGGCCTCTACATACGATCAATTCTGTGACTCACCTGGAACTACAAAATGCAAAATGGCTCTCAGTGCCTCCAGTTGCACTGACAGAGAAGTCTCGTGGGTTTTCATCACTGCTATTATTCTAGGGACCACTGCGGCCATTGTGTCCAGGGAAGTGTTACTAGGAATGAAAAATGAAGTGTTTATTAAAAAAATACAGTTTGGGGCATATGTACAAACACCAAACTGAAATAAACTAGGGGAACAGAAGAAATGCATTTTACCAGGAAAAGCCATAAGATGTAGATATACATACATTTGAACTCAACCAAAATTTCAAGTGTTTAAATTCTGATCTCAAGAATTAGAAGCCGGAGCTATTTTGACTTAGTTTTAAGAAAATGACACCTTTCTTCTGACCAGTCTGTGGAACACTGGTAACAGCTCTGAAAGATAGGGTCACATCATGACTTTACAGATGAAGAACTTGTTTGGAGGAGAAATTACCAAAGTCCCTTAGCTAAAAAGAGGCAAAGCCAAGGCCAGGACTCCTGCATCACACCGAAGTGCTTCACTAGAATTCTTACATATAATTCATTAGTTTACGTTAAATCCTTGGCTTTTCCAAGGCATTTGTGCCTCTCCTCTCACAGGTGAGCAAACATGCCAGTCTGGCAGGCAGGATGGCTGTCTGCCTCACACAGTGCCTTGTTGACTGAAACCTCATCACACACTTTCAGCACCATCAAAAACAACGCTGAAATATTTCAATTCGGTTTTTAAAAGCCATATTTAAAGATGAGAAATGAGACAGATTTATAAGGGTAAATTAGCTGGACTTGTGTTCAGGACAGTGTAACTCTACTCTTTACAAGTCTGTAGATGTGCTGTGCACGACTTATGTGCATTTAACATCACCATTGCTAACAGCTAGGATTTACTGACAACTTAAAATTCACTGGGCATTATCTTAATCCCTTATGAAAATAAATGTATTTAATCCTTCTGTCATAACTCCTATCTTCTGACACTGTTATTTAATCCTTTTACTTTTTTTTTAGATAAATTCTGAAATCTAACCATTCAATCCTTGGTTCATGTATTAGTAAAAGAAATCCATTCAACTTCCTCTGAGATAAAACCTCCATCTAGAAAGACGCTTGGCATGACACTGTATGTTCTACCAAAAGGTAAAAAGCATCCCACCCTGAGGGAAAGCTCACTAAGCAAGCTTCAGGAAGCCTGAAACTGACTACATCCATGAGACTCCTCTGTCCCCACGCCTATATAAGCTGTAAGGATTGCTAAGCAAGTCTCTCACAGCAGCCAAGACTCCTGGAAGAGACAGATTCCAGCTGAGCTGTTCAGAGGATACCCAGACTAGCCCAGCTGCCTGGAAGAGCTTTAGACCCACTCAGTCACTTGGGAGGGACAATCTCCAATGTGTTGAGCTGCCTGTAGGCCATGCAGTATGTTCCAGGTTCCCAGCTTTCTTGAGATGTCACCCATACTGGGGTTGGCTTTGGTGATGCAGTTGTCTCTGAGCCATTTCTATCCCAGTAAGTAATTCTTCACCCATATTCTTATGAGTAACACCAGCAAAACACATTGCTTCACCAAATTGGACTTTGGTGGTATTCTGACTTGGTGTGTTGTAGAATCCCCTATCTGGGGTGAGCAGACATTTGTTTCTTTCTCCCTAGGAATAGTGTCCAATAGCAATCCAAGACACCAAATCCATCTAAACCTCAACACCTGTACTTATATCTTTTTCTTATAACTGCCTTTGATTTGCTATCACCCAAATAATGCCACGTTATCATACATTTTTGGCTCAGTAGGATGAGATAAGCTCCATCCTATAGCCATACTGATGAATATCTTGCATATCACCATAGAACCTTCATCTGGCAATGGATGAAGCTAGAGACAGAGACCCACATTGTAGCACTGGACTGAGCTCCCACGGTCCAAATGAGGAGCAGAAGGAGGGAGAAGATGAGCAAGGAAGTCAGGACCGCAAGGGGCGTGCCCACCCACTGAGACGGTGGGGCTGATCTAATGGGAGCTCACCAAAGCAAGCTGGACTGGAACTGATGGAGCATATAATCAAACCAGACTCTCTGAATGTGTTGGATAAGGAGGGCTGACTGAGAAGCCAAGGACAATGGCACAGGGTTTTGATCCTACTGCATGTACTGGCTTTGTGGGAGCCTAGTCTGTTTGGATGCTCACTTACCTAGACCTGGATGGAGGGGGGAGGGCCTTGGACTTCCCACAGGGCAGGGAACCCTGACTGCTCTTTGGACTGGAGAGGGAGGGAGAAAGGGATGGAGGAAGGGGGATGGGGGAAAGGGAGGGAAATGGGAGGAGGGGAGGAGGTGGAAATTTTTAAGTAAAAAAAATAAAAAATAAAAAAATCTACTAAGCATATACTTAGTGGAAGGGACACCTGCTTGGAATTTTTGTCAGGTTTTGTAAACCTCTAGTCCCCTCCTGCTATTTCTAACACAGATAATAATATCTGGCCTCTGTTGTGCCATTAACCAGACACAGTGTCAACAAGGCTTTGAACCTCATAAGACAATGAGTACATTGGGAAAGGAATGAAGGAAGCAGAGAAGCCAAAGTTAACTCAGATGGAAGAATAATAATAAATAGTGTTTTAATTCTGAAAAGCAGTAATTCCAAAATGCATGTTTTTGTATTTTTATATATTCACAATTATACCATGATTTGAAAAGCTATTATCTGTTTTCCTGCACGATTATCATTCTCAAAACAGTTAACACCATGCATGAAGCACAGAAGGAAACCTTCATCTTATTTCTGCAATCCCTGTTGCTCTTTTCAATGCTTAGATAAAATAAGTCTATGCTATCAGTGACAGATGACAAGAGGTCTGTGCTCAGATGCTGTGTTTAGCCTCCCATTCCTACAGATGCTTCGATACCATTCCACTTGTCTCAATGCCCCCCCCACATGTGTATAACACCTCACAAACATGCAGTACCTTCCTTCAAACAGATGACTCAGCATCTTGCAGCCACTCTCTGCCACCTCAGGAACAAGGGAGTGCTTCTGCATCAACTCTAAGACATTCAGGTATACTCCTTTTGCCAGCAGGATTCTCCTGAAATTAACTATAAGGTGTTCTTCAAGTTACTTATAGAAATGGAAGCATACACTTGCAAGAACACAGATAGCAGATTGTGTGTTGCACTAGCTACTCAGAGATCATTAATAGCTGTCTATTTGTTACAAATGTGTGTCGTTCCTGTTTTCCATATTTTATTTATTTACATTTACTTTTATTTATAGAGTAGACTAGTAATAATATAATCAGTATATTAAAACCCATAAGAATGAATTGTCTTATAGAAAAATGTATTTAAGCAACATTCTTCACAATAAGGATGAAAATTAAATGTCCTTCTAATCTTTAAACTTCACAAAATGGACAGGCTTATATAGAGCTAAGATTCATTAGTAGGATAGATGTCAGTGAGTAGACTATAGATACTCTAGAGATATAGGACATCCATCCATTGGTGATCGGAGCCAGGGGCAGGCCTGGGGAGAAGGACCACACACATTCATGTAGGGAGCCAATGGCCAGAACTCACTGGTGAAGGGACTAGGGGAATGGCCTAGTCTGGAATGCTCTAACTACTTTATACATCTCCTACAGTAGACTGCAAATGTTTTTATTGATCCAATCATACACACATTGGTAGATAGTGTTCACACAGATGGCTTTTGCAGAGTAACTCCTATATTTAGTGAACAGTACCGTGGCCTTGAGAGCTGGCTTTATAGTATGTATACAGAAAGCCTACATTGCAGGGAGACTGTCATGTAGTAACCTTTTCTTACAGTGAAGTCCCTCACTATACTCTATCCCAGTGACTTGAAGTATTTTGCATTAATTGTCTTGAAGCCTTCACAGACATATCAATTCCAAAGCAAGATGATCGAGAATTTGAGAATAACCTGGACTACATAACAAATTCAAGTCCAAACAGTGAGACTCTGTCTCAAAAGACCAAATAAAACAGGAAAAAATATAATAAAAACACATTTAAAAATAAAAGCAAAACCAAAGACATCCAGAACATCATACATTAAAATACACAATGAGTTTTCATATCTCCTCCACAGTGACTATATCCCAACCAAGGAGAAACTTCTAGTCCAGTGGTCCTCAAACACCAGTGTGCCTCAGACTTCCCTGAGGTTCAGACACAGATCATTGGGTAGCAACTCCAGAGCTTATGACTGGATTGGTCTGTGTAGGACTCAGAGATGTTTAGAGTTCTTGTGTAATACGTTAGTTCGCCTGAGCACATTTTCAGAATGTACCCACAGCAAGGCAATGAGTAACTCAAACATGGGAAACACGGCTGTGAGAAGGTGGGCATCATGAAGTCCTTTCTGAGGATACAGAACACTTTCATGTTTTCCCATTACTTGCAGAAGATTATTGGCCTTCATCGACTCCATCTCAGCAGAAAATTATCTGCTTTCAAAGGCAAATCACAAAACACCAACTCTTACAGTACTTTACTGACTGCCAATTCAACATTTATTTCCTCTGATTCCTAATACCCTCCTTCCCAGTTTAATTTTTGTCCTAGCTACCTCACATTTCACATTCTTTAGGTATGCTTCTTGTCTGCCTTCCCTAAGAGTTTGACTCTATGTGCTTAGAATTTTTATTTAACTGGCAAACCACATGGGCCTAGACTGTCTTGTCTCTAGCACATAATATGAGCTTGGTACTTTGCAATTAAATTAACTGATTAAATAAATGAGGAAATTATCATGAAAGATATACCTATACCTTCAAATCTCCCTGGTTACAAGACCCCAGTTTTTCATCTCTACTTCTTCTTCCTACTTCTTCCTCTTTTTCTTTTCTTTTTCTCTGAGATCCAGTAGCCCAGGTTGGCCCTGAATCCACAATCCTCCTGCCTCAGCCTCCTGAGTGCTGGGATTGTAGACCTGAGTCACCAATCTGTCTAATTCCTTCACTCTTCACAGTCACTATCCCAAGAGACTTAGTGGTGGAACTGAGGAAAGAGGCTGCTGGAGATCCTCCCCCTTCATTACACTAGAAAGCCCAGGGCATGCAAGGGCATCGAAGAAAGGCTCCTCCAGCAGGTGGCCAGGAGCAAGGGTGTGGGGCAGCGTATTAAAGGCAGGAACTGATTTCCAACAGGCGTCAAGCTGACTCACAAGATCACTGCCCCTCAGAAGCCATAGCCAAAGCAATACCAAGTCACCAAATCTTGATGACTGAATGTGACCTAACCTAGTTTCCAGAGAGTTACAAATGGCAGCGCCATCACACTGTGTTGCTTGGTGACAATCCTCATCTCCTCTGGGGACACCTAGCACAGCAGCTGCAATGCAAGCCCTGTCCAGACCTCCATAGCTCCTGCGATGACTCAGTCCTGGGAGAGGCCCTGTCATCACTCAGGGCCTGTCTATCCCAAGCCTTTATGTAACGTGCCAGATTCATTGTTGACTAATTAATTTTGTTCCTTAACAATTTCACACATAAATGTAATGCATTTGATTACACTCTCATTTTATTAAAATGCCACCAGAGAGATCGGAGAAACTGGAGAAAATATACAGGAGAAACTTTTCCCTCCTGATTTGACATAAAGGATAACACAGAGAAGCATGCAGGAGGTATTGTGTCTGTAGTTTTCACTTGCCTGGCTTGGTTACTAAAATATGATGCGCATGCTACTGTGTCTCAGATAAATCTTTCCGTCTTTTTCCTGTTCCACTGCCTAAAAATATCTTGTAAGAGCTGCCAAGTCCCACAGCCTGATGAGTTTTCCTGGCAAATTTTCCTGTTTATGGGGCCAGGAATCTGAAGCAATTTGAGCCAGGATTTTAAAGCTTAAACATCCTTCCAAGGTATATGAGCCACTTCCTCTCTATAAGTACACAAAACTATAATACAAAAATTACACATAAAAGACCATTTTCAAAAAAATTATAACTATAAACATTTTATTCTGAATAACTTTTACCAGTTTTTGAAATGGTAAATATCTTATTGGTCTTGCCTCTATAAAGTTCATATAAAACAATAATATGAATAAATATCTACTGGAAAATGGGCAATCTCTTTTAGAGGAAAAACGGTCCTATACGGGTTCCAAAAATCCTCATAGTAAGCTAAAAGGCAATCAACAGAAACTGGTTCCTAAAATAGGTGTGTGTGTGTGTGCGTTTGTGTATCATACATTATACATATATCTCTGAAAGCTATACAGCTATTAAAATGGCAATGATAACATTAATAAATACATTTATTAATATAAGGATGAAAATATAAAATGTATTAAAATGGATATATGTTTCAATTTCTACAAATATATAGCATTTATGTCATGAGTACATTTGTAGAAGTTCTAAAGAATATATCTAAAAGCATTATTTTTTATCCTTTAGCAACATACACACATCTGTATACATTCCTCTATAAACATACCTACATCTCTATATATTTGACTTTTTCAGAACTTATAGCTTCTATAAGGGAATAGCAGCACAAAATCATTTCTCTGTATTAAAGTCCATAGTCTCTGCCTTACCATTTTGTTCCAGGAGCGTGGACAGTGCATGCGCAGCTGCTCGGAAGACATCTTTGGAGGAAGAATGCATCAGCATGGACAGCATCACTTCCCTGTGTGCAGGGAACCTGTCAAAGAGCCAAGCACAGCTCAGTTTGCAGTCTCCAGCTCCCATGCTCACCCTGCCTAGAAACTCTAACAAGGCAGGCCCGGAAGCTGAGCTGATGCCACCTCCACTCACGATAAAAGCACAAGCTGAAGAACTCTCTAAGTAAAGGTTAGATTCAAGCAAAGCAAACACTAACATTTCTGTTTCTTCAAAAGCCTGTAAGCCATACAAAGGGCACATGGCTTTATAAACATAGAATGAAGGATAGACAACTACTTAGTCGCTATGGAATCGCACAGGGTGGACATAAAAACAGAGAGAGGTTACATCCCAGGAGGAATAGACCAGACAGCATAGGATTTCCTCCTGGTTCTCAGAGCAGGGCCCAAAGTAAACCGTATGCACTGCTCCCTTCTAGAGTTTTCCATTTCATGTCCTGGACTAATTTTGACTGCGGATGAATGAAAATGCACACTAAGCAATTGCTGCTAAGAATATCGCAGTAAACCGTGACAACCAAGCTGTGCCTCGTGCAAGCCTTATAGAAGTCATACATTTTCTAATATCGTAGGTGCACGAAATATAAAGAAAGGAATTAGAGCATGCTGTGAGCACTGCCCCACAAAACAGGATGAGGGGAAGGGGTGGGTCATCAGTGGAGCCATAAACTAGCAGAAAGTAATCTTTAAAAGATGAGGTGCTAGGAAGAAAAATATAAAATGAGGAAATGAGGATAATGGAAAGAAAGAGGGAAATAAATATAGCAAAGAAGCAGAGCAGATTCAAAGAACAGGGGAAATAAATGTGTTTTCTTTTTCCTAATATATGTACTGGGAAGATCTCCAGAGTGCTGAGGATAATGTGTGCTGTGGATTAAGATGTATAAATTGCAGCCTGAGTCAGCCTGACCTGAATGTTCCTGAAAAGATTGCTCACGTGGGATCATTCAGATCCTGATGTATCAGTTTTCTTCTCCAGATGTTTAAGTAACATCTGATTCATTAATTCACTGTTTTCCAGCAGTGGGCCATTATGCAAAGAGGCCTCTCCGTAGACAGGTCCACACTGCTGTGTCACGCTGGACCTGCCAGAGGCTGCTTCTAACTCAACCAACCTGCTGGCAGGTGGCAGAACCCTAGTACTCAGCTGGCATGAATGAACATACATTTGTACCTGGTCAGCCAGAAAACTGAGGGGTTCATTCTCCAGGATTCACAAACTGTGGAATGACTCATGATCCCAAATCCCTGAGTAGAGATTAAAACACTCTTACACCTCAGTAGAGATTTAAATTCTGTACACCTCACCAGGCATAGATGCAGAGGCCCGCGGTTCCAGCATGGGCTACGCTGTAAGACCCTCTCTTGTGGGAAAACTAGAGAAGATCATATTCCCACCACTAACATGTAGCAATACTGATGCCTAAATACCGACATAAAAAAACTATCAACAACAGTATCTGTGCACTGGACAAAACAGAACCCAAGTTTTCTATTGTCAAGTAAAAGCACTGACTGGCCATCTTCGTCTCCAATCTTCTCGTGCAAACTGTTCTGGTACATAAGGAGATTATTTAGTGCCCAGCACGCTGCTTCCTAGATTAGGAAAGAAGAAGAAAAACTGTATCAGAACAGAAATGATTGGAAAGCCTTTTATGAAATCAGAGCAGTGGCTAAATGTCTGACCTGCACATGTTTGTTCTTTCTATGGTGTGTCAGGGCTTTGTAGCAGGGTTCCAACCAGAACAGCTTCTCAGGGTCCTCCTCATCGTTGCTTTCCTGAGGCTCACTTCTTTCCTCCAAGTCTTGGTTTAAGAAAATGGTCTCAGCTTTAAAAAAAAAAAAAGAGTTAAGTGTATATGTATTTTACATGGATATATTTTTTTAAAGATTTATTTATTATGTATACAACATTCTGCCTCCATATATGCCTGCATTCCAGAAGAGGGCACCAGATCTCACTACAGATGGTTGTGAGCCACCATGTGGGTGCTGGAAATTGAACTCAGGACCTTTTGGAAGAGCAGCCAGTGCTCTTAACCACTGAGCCATCTCTCCAGCCCTTACACCTATATTTTTACAAACAGCTTGACTGACCAAGCCTACATTCAGTATTTGAATGTTCTTTACCAACCTTGGCTAATTGTTGTCTGGGTTTTCTGTCCTGCCCAGTTCCTGCAATTGTTAAGTCACAAAGAAATCATACACAGGTCTATATTAACTATAAACTAATTGGCCCATTAGCACAAGCTTCTTATTAACTCCTATAACTTATATTAGCCCATTATTCTTATCTGTGTTAGCCACATGGCTCGGTATCTTTTTCAGCGAGGCAGTCACATCTTGCTTCTTCTGTGGATGGATCAGGCCTACAGAGGAATGGGCTTCCTTCTTCGGAGAATTCTCCTGTTCTCAGTGACCCACCTCTACTTCTTGTCTGGTTGTCCCACCTATACTTCCTGCCTTGCTACTGCCCAATCAGTGTTTATTTAAAATATAATTGACAGAATACAGACCATTCTCCCATACCAGCTAATCATGAAGCAATTTCTAATACTTTAAACATGTCATAACTCTGCTCTTTCAGAATGAGAGAGGATGGGTACCACCATCCTACCAAACTAGAGTAGGGTCAGCTAAAATTATCATCTGATTCTTGTCATCCCATATGAACATGAAAACTCATGCTTGTTGGTGCCATGGAAGTTTCCTCAACTGGTAGAAATGAAGCTCTGATTTAATTCTCAGCACTTAAAGAGAGAAAAGGAATTCTTCATTAGTCGTGTGACTTACTGAGGAGCGCTAAACAGCTGAGTGCAGAGATCTGTAAGGCTGCATTCTCTGGATACTGCTGGACAGCTCTCACCACAAAGACATGTACTTCGTTCAACACCAAGATGTTGAAGAAATTACCTAAGGTTAAGTGAGACATTACATAAACTCTCAGCCATACACCTTAAAATGCATTTCCTTACACAGCAGTGGTTAAATCAATAAATCGATCTAATGGCATAGCCCAATATATTAAATCAGCAATATATGACATAATTAAATCAAAGTGACTTTTTGAAACTTTGGTTCCTACTGTTGTCTGCATTACTAGATGACATTGGTTGAGTAGGACCAAAGAGGCGTCTGCTTAAATCAGCTGTGATTCCTTAAATCATAACACAGAGATAAGTGGGCATCTCTTACTTATGGCACTATAGTGTTCTGAGTTATCACAATGTTCTCAGGGTCGACCAGCTTACACACGTGTGCCCTTCTTGAAATGTAACTTGCAACCATCTCCCTATATAAAGGCACAGGCCAGCACATGACCGTTGTGCTTCACCGGAGATACTTTGTTGTTTTATTATCATTTTAATATTTAATTTAAGGTAAATTCTTTAAATATATTTTCAACTAAGACTAAAGCCCCCCAAAAAAGTGTAGACACCTTTGAATTACTATTTTCTGTTTTGATGTAATACAAAGCTTCAGTCAAGACAAGTGTTCATCCTATCTCCTCCCATTAATGAATTCCTTGCAGGGGAAGCCTACGTTCATTTGTTCTAGTTTCTTGATGCCCACAGTACATTATCCCTGTCCAACTCAATACACTGAACAAAAGTACAGCAAGTTCTTCCTCCCCTCCAACCAGAGCTCAGTACTCACTGATTGATACCTCCACTCTCTCCTGCTCTCACCAGCCTCCAATAACCAGAGAGTGATGCACACAGATATGTTCAAAGCCTAAGTTTCCCCTTTATTGACTGCATGATCCAGGATGAGACACACGCTGCGGAGTCAGAGACCCTCATGGAAATGTGGGGGTGACAACAATATTCCAACAATGAGGACCAAGCCATGGACCAAAAGTTTATATGGATAAATATATATGTCTATGAAATGATTTTGGGACCTGTGAAAGTAGGTGTGAACATGATTACATAGTCATATCTGACAGTCTAAACATATAATTTTAAATAATTGGTCATAAAGGAAAGAAGCCAACTAATTGCTGTGTACAAGACTATAACTCAAATTTTAGAAACTCATTTTTAATTGAATCTATCAAGGAGCTCTCCTAAACATTAAGCCAATTTCTAAGTTACACAGGAGACATAACGGTAATTGTGGACAATGAAAAGCATGACTCTGTAGAATGAAGTCATAACAATAAGGTTTTTTAAAGGCCTTCTCAAAATTAGGATGACAGAAAGCTAAATCTCTGTTAAAGTAGCCTAAGTTTGCACAAATGTTGCTGATGATAGTTTAGGAGAAACACCACTAGAGGCAGTCTCCAACAGTAAACACGCTGTTTTATCTACCCTATTATTTACTTTGTTCTTTAGTCCATTAGTCTGTTAATAAAAGTGTTGAGAAAAATCCCCGAGGTGTCCATCTCAAAGAAGTTGTGATGTCATCAGAGAGGCACAAGATCTGTGAGGTGAGAGCAAGTGAGCCTGCCAGTACAGCCTAGAGGGAAAGCTTGTCTTCTCTGCTCTCTCCAAGGCGAAGGTCTGAACCTTCACAGCAGAAAGCATTCCTTGTCACTCCTGTGCTCTGACCCTGACAAATGTCACCAGAGAGGCATTTGCAATGGGAGGCTTTGGAATGATCAGCTCTTGAGTTCCACAGATGAGAAACTCACAGCAACACCAGCAAGTGGACCTCAGTGACTGCTTTTTATAAGCATGGAAGTCGAGATGTCCACGGACCTTACATTTAGAGATACCAGAAATGCAATACAAAATAACTGCATCAGTGATTACATAAATAAACAAATATTTTTAGTAAGTAAAAGGGACGATGATAAAACAAAAGCAAACCAAAAAAGCAATCAAGGTTAACGTACAGGTCCAAAATTAAGAGTTTTTATCAGAAATGTATTTTTAAAATAAAATAAATCCCCAAATTAAATTTGCTCTGGGAATAATGGCTTATTGTTTGAAAATCGATAGATTTCATTCCATAACACCAGAAGAAAAATCTTTACATCTATTGTTTGGTATTTAATAAAATTCAGTGCTCATTTCTGATTTTTTTAAAAAGTGACAGATGTAAAAATAGAAGTAAGCAATAAGCAAAGGAAATTTTCTAAACTTGATAAAAATGTCATAAAACAAGTTAGATTTTGGCCTATAAAAATCGTGACACTCATTATTCTGCATGAAAGAATATTCAAAGTTTTTATCTCTAAGACCAGGAAGAGGACAAGGATAGTGTCAAACAGTGCCTCCATTCAGGATTGTGTCGGGGATTCTGGGTCATGCAATAAGGCAGAGAAGTTCCCGACATAATGAGTGGGTTGGAGGGCACAGAGCACCACTGTTCACAAGCCGTTAACTTACATAATCTGCTTATATGCCTCAAAAGTTGTCAGGATTAAAAAAAAGACACATAAAATCATGTTCATTTATTCATGTAGGCACAGTTCACAGGCATTATTTCAAAACAGATGCCAACTATGATTATAATGAAATCTGAGCACCTATAAATAAGCAATGAAGATATGTGAAACCTGCATAGACTAGAGACATCAGTTCTTCATAACACGATCCATATATTTTTGTCATTTCTGGACAAATTTTGCTTTAAACAGGAGTAATAAATTCTCAAGTTTGTATATAATAGTAATGAGCCAATAAAAAGCCCAGACATAGGGCATAAGAAGAGGAATTTGTGGGCACCTAACTTTCTAGTGTTTCAGATATCAGATCTTAGAGACCATCCTAGAGTTCTGATCCAGAGAAGTCAAATTAACCAGTGTATCGGAAAACCATAGGCAATCTCATATCCTCATCATATGGTCTAAGATGATGCCACAGCCTGGCATCTAGGACAGAATCACATTGAACATAGGTGCACAGCATCTCTAGGCGGCACTGATTTGATTCTATGGAGTATATATCAGCAGTAAGCCTGTCACATGGAAGATATACATGTAAAATACAATATATATTATATAATATACAAATATATAGTAATGCATATATGATATATATGCATTAAACATATATATTGTATATATATTTTATATATCATAGAACCAAATATTTATATATTGCAATATGTAAACTATTTATAATATATATGTAAACCATACAACCATACTTATATATGCATAACTATATTTCTATTATATTTTACATATATATCTTACATGTGACAGGCTGTGCATCTTTGGATACATACTCCACAGATTAAAATCAGTGTGCTCTAGAGACCCTGTGCACCTATGTTTAATTTTATTTATATTTATGCACACACACATATAAAACTTTTGAGGACAAGAAACATTTTCTAGCCCCGGTAATACAGTAATTCTTAAGTTGAGTGATAAGATCATTTTTGGCTTTCTGCTTCATATTTTCAACATAATTTTTACTTACTCTTTTAGTTAGCAACCATAGTTTCAATACAGCCCCACAAAAATACTTCCTGGAGATCACTTCAGAAATGAAAATGCAGACTTCTCCTTAATACCAGCTGTCTATTTTTTGTGTTCCTTTTATAACTATTTGATACTTTGCAATATTTCTACCCGGTGTTTATCAAGATGCTACTTATTCATTAGCATAGAATTCATGGAAGCTGCATGCATATACACTATATAGGTCCTGATAAAAAATGGAGAATTAAAACTCACCTAGTGTTAGCCTATGGAGCAAGGAGCAGCTCACTTCTTGAATTTTCTCATCAGCAGGGAATGCTTTCATGGCTTCTACCACAATATTGTAACACCTGACATTCCCACTCATGAGAACTTCAACATTGCTGCCTGAATTAAAAAAGAATCATAATCACCAAAAACAGTATGTTTTTCTTTCAAATATGCATATGAATGAGTATTGTATAGATAGTGTAATAGGTAAAGATCCAGATGCAAAAGCATGTTTCTTCATATAGCTATAAAGATTCTATGTTGTTAGTTGCTAACACAACAAGATGTAGAATTTAGCTTTGGCTCAAGTATAAATTATTCTTATTTCAATCCTTGTTTTAAAATTTTAAGGTATCTGAAGGATTAATATTTTATAAACTGTCCTACCATTCTTCCAAAAGCAATCTACAGATTCAATGTAATACCCATCAAATTCCAACATAATTTATTTACAAAAATTGGAACTTTATTGGACACATACAAAAACAGCAAAATAGCTAACAACCTTTAATAATTCTGAACTAATAATATAGAACTGCTGGCTATATCACCGTCCCAGAGTGCAAGTTTATTGCAGAGCTATAGTAATAAAAACATCATGGTATTAGCATTAGCATAGAAACAGACGCAATGGAATTGAAGATGAGATAAAAATCTAAACACATATAGAAACATGATTTTTGATAAAGAAGTCAAAAACACAAACTGGAAAAATACAGCATTTTCAATAAATAGTGCAGATAAAACTGGACAGCTGCATATAAAAGAATAAAAACAGATCCCTATGGATTACCCTGCACAAAACTCAATACCAAATGGATCAAGGATTTCAATATAATGCTAGATTCCTTGAATCTGATAGAAGAGAAGGTAGGAATAGTCCTGAGCTCATTGGCACAGGGAATGACTTTTTGAACAGAATTATCAAAAAAGCTGAGAACAATTAATAAATGGGACCTCGTGGAGTTGAAAATCTGGATGGCAAATAACTCTATCATCTGGACAAAGTGACAGGGTACAGAATGAGAAAATATCTTTACTGATTATACATTCAACAGAGGGCTAACATCCAAATTATATGAAGAACTAAGAAAATGCATGCATATCAAAGAAACATGACAATTTAAAAATGGGGGTATAAAACTATGCAAAGACTTCTCAAATAATGAAACACAAATGGCCAAGAAACACTTAAAAACATGTTAAACATCCTTGGTTATCATAGAAATACAAAGTAAGATTATTTTGGGATTCAATCATACCCAAATCAGAATGACTAAGATCATTAAAAACAAGTAAACTGGCAATGATATAGGTAGGGGAACATTTATTCATTGCTGGTGGTAGTGTAAACTCATATAGCCACTATGGAAATCAGTGTGGCAGCTCTTTAAAGAGATAAAAATAAATCTATCAGAAGATACAGCTATATCACTCTTAGGTATTACCTAAAGAATTTTATTTCCTACTAGAGAACTTGCTCATCCATGTTCATTGTTGCTGTATTTATGAGATCCAGAAACTGTAAATACCCTAAATGTCCATCAACTGATAAAGGGTTAATGAAGACATGATATGCTTACACAATGAAATATTATTCAGTTGTTTAGAAATTGAAAGTAAGAAATTTTCAGGCAAATGAAGTGTCCTCCAGTGCCAGGAATGGGTTACTTGTAGTTCAATCACTTACCAAAGGGACATTTACCAGACATCATAGGCTGTTGTCAACACTATTGGTTGCTCTCTACAACCTGATGATAAGGCCCTATTGTTAAAGACAACATTTACTTATGTCATCAAACTTGGAGAAGTTGAACCAGTTCCTAATTAAAAGTTTTGTCTTTACTGACTGCCATTCATGGTACTAGAAGGCATTCTGCATGCTACCAGAGGAGAAAGATAACCATCTAACCATCAAAATCATCCAGTCACAAACCCTGCAATATATAATGACCTATCTGCATGATATACTGGGGTAGTAGTGGCACAAATGTTATGGGAATAACCAATCACTTTTTAAAAATTAGATTTAAAGCCCACTCCTTGAAATGGAGCCCATACCTGACACTGTTAAAGATGCTGAGAATCTGAGTTCAGATAGCTCATGGACTTAAGGGCAAACCTAATACTATTCTTCTACTAAAGAACATAGCAACAAAATGGTTCCTAATGACACACTGCTATAGCCACAGATCAATGTTTCATTCAACACTTATCAGAGAAGCTTCTTCTTGTTGTAGTAGGAGGTAATTGACATGGAGACCTATAAGTAAACAATGCACAGAGAATGACTTTGAAGCACTCAGTCTGTCCTAGTTATGAATACCATTGCTATGATTAAACATCATGACCAAAAGCAAATTGGAGAGAAAAGGATTTATTTGGCTTCTACCTCCATACCATAGTTCATCAACGAAGGAAGTCAAGAATGGAACTCATGAAGGGATGGAACCTGGAGGCAGGGCTGATGCAGAAGCCATTGAGGGGTCCTGCTTAGTGACTTTCTCATTGTGGATTACTCAGTCTGCTTTCTTAAAGAGCCCAAGACCACCAGTCTAGGGATGGCACTACCCACAATAGGCTTGGTCTTTCTCCATCAGTCACTAATTAAGAAAATGCTCTATAGCCATTTTTATAGTGTATACAATCATTTTCTCAACTGAGTTCCCTTCTTTCAGATGTGTTTAATGTGTATCCAATTGACATAAATCTAGCCAACGTGCAGTCTTAAATGGGATGTCTTCATCAAACCCCTCCCCTCCGGGCCTCTTAAATGGAAGAGGAAGCAGAAAGATGATAAGAGCCAGATGTGATGGAGGACTATAAGGGAACAGGGTCTTCCAGACACAACATGACAGATGAACTCACAGAGACTGTTGTGATGTGCGCAAGGCCTGCAAATGTTCAAGTCAGATGGAGTCACGGTACTGAGAAGGGTAATTGGAGACAGGCTCACACTGTAACCAAGAAGTTATTTGCAATGTGTATCACTGACAAACAGAAGTCAGTTTTCTCCAATAGTCAGTCACTGGGTATATATCACTTGGGGACAGGCCTCATGCCCAGTAATATTTGGCTAACACAAAACAAACTCTATGCTTGTGGACATTTTGTTTTGTTTTGGCATTTTTGTTTGCTTTTTTTTTTGTCTTTTGCCTATTTGTTTTGATTTTTACTTTTATTAGGATGTTTTGAAAGAGAGAGAGAAGTGATACAAAGTTGGGTGGGTATGGAGGTATGGAGGTTCTGGTAGGAGTTGTGAGGGGGAAACGTGATCAAAATAAATTGTGTGGGAAAATGTTTTATCCATATAATTTAAGACAAAGAAGGAAAAACATGGGGGTTTTGTAGAAGTCTAAAACCAGCCAAATATATTTCAAATAAATGAGCTCAGCTGTCTGCATCCTGCTGAGGACATTGATTACGGTTTCTGCAATGTCTTTTCCTCACCCAAGGAAAGAACTTGAGATTATGTCATACACTAGAACTGTGAAAATAAACTTGGATTTATTTCCTTCATCCTAGAAGAACAGCTAACAAAGGGGCAGAGACCTTGAGCTTCCTGGAGATGGCAGGCAGCAGGATATTCAAAGGACAGATATATTCAAAGACAAAACACATGAGCAAGGGGCAGACATGAGTCAGGCAGTGGGGAAAGGAAGAAGTTGTGGAGGAAGCCTGCTGTGAACCTGCCGGGAAACACTTCTGTTTCTGAATGTAATATTGACTACTCACCAAACAGAAAAATGCCTGTCTGTAAAAGACCTTTCCGAGCATAGCTAAAACTTTTTGTTTTTAAAAAAATACATTGTAATGTTTAAATGGGATTGTAAAAACACCAACATATTTTTTAAGCCTGTAACAAGGAAAGGAGGGGCCTGATAAAAAGCCTTCGCTGCAGAGCTGCTGTTAAAGCTGCTCGATTCCGCATTGTTAGCTGCTGCTGGCTTTGACCTTTGTGTTATGAATCGACACATTTTAACTGGTTTATGTCATAAGTGGGTGGAAGACAATGGATTCCAAGAGCAATCGGCCCAAAATAAGTGAATAATGAACAGAGCTCAGGAAAAGTACAAGGCGGAAAATAGCCGACTCGCTGTCAGCGATGACTCAGAGAAATGTAAGATGCGACACTCTGCTTTGGCATTAGGATTCAGCCCCATCCTCTGTTGACTGATTTTCCGTAGATAAGAAAATGCTGTATTTTTATGAACGTATTAAAGAACATTTTCCCAAGAGCATTTGTTTTTTGACCCTGCCGCAATGAAGTCTCATGCCGTTGTGCCTGAAACCATACTTCTGTATCATATGTGTATTGTATATGTATTATATGTAACATAATATTGTATATATTATGTGTATGCATAGAAAATTCATACAGTATTAACAGTTTTGTAATACATATTACATACCAAGTATTGTTTATGTTCTTCACAATAAATTACTAATTTAATACAAGAGAAATTTACATGTGTGAGGATGAAAACACTACAATTGAATGCATGTTTATAGCAGGCTCAAAGCACACAGAGAAATATGAAGTGCTAGTGTGCAATTTTAATACAGAATTGCAGCCAATTGGTAATCACCAGTAGTGTGTACAGAAAATTATTTCTTCGGATTTCTACTTATTTTGATAACGCAGCTAAATTTCAAATCCTCAATAAATGCTAAGCAAAAATTGTAGAGTTCAACCCCTATTGTGTGGCTGTTTTGGCCTCTCGCAACCTCACACCCTGTCTGCACCCTCACCCACTTGTCCTGCCTCCATCAAAACAGTTCCTGCAGGTACTTGGAGATAAGCATGCCTCCGTATGCAGACACACACAGATACACACACAAATGCTTATACACAGTTACCCACAGATGCATGTACACACAGGACACATTCATACTCATGCATTGATGCATGTACCCACTCACACACACACATTTACATATGGCTACACTCACAACATGCACACATTTATGTGCACACACATCCATGCTAGCGCGTATGTACAAATATACACACGTATACACACATAGACATGTACACAAAGTACAGACTGACATACGTCCATGAACACATACATGTACCCAATCACATACATACATGCACACATTCATACACACACACGCACGCACATACAAGTTAATAAAACCAGAGTTTCCTGAGTGATTTTCCACTCTCCTGCTCCATATCTTTTTGGTTTCGTTTTTCTGGCACTGGGTGCACCTTAAAGCCTCACATAAGGCAAACACTCAATAAGCTGCATCTTCAGTACTTATTTTATTTTACTTCTTTTTATTTGAGACATGGTCCTCTTAAGTTGTCCAGGCAGGCCTTGAATACAGTTCCTGAGTGTAGCTGATATTTCACACTTGAGCTATGGGCCTGGCTGCCCCCACATATTACGTTACTAGTGTCCAGCTCCTAAACGTTTCCCTGTATTAGTTCTACAGCACACCTCCTTACATGATAAGTTCCCAGCGTTTAAGGCTTTTCAAGTGCTTGGCTTTGTTCTATTCGTTTTCCAACCATAGGATGCCTGGCCTCACCTGAGATTATATCTGTGGTTCCCACTATACGTGAACTCAGAAGAGGCCAGGCACACATTTAAGCTTTTCACTACGGTTTCTAGGCACTAAAGCCTAGAACTGGATGCAGCACAGTCTGGATAAATATGAGTTAATTCAATGAATCAGTAAATGAAGAAGTTTAGCATCCACAGGACCTCACAAACACACGCACACACACACACACACATACACACACAGAATCCAAAAAAGACACATTGCATCACTCCACATGCAAATCAGAAAGCACGCAGAGAGGGTACTCACAAGGAACCGCCAGGGAATGAAGGCAGCAGAGCACATGAAACACAATTTCCTTGTCCTCTTTGAAGCTGCTGAGTGTGCTCAACAGTATCATGTAATCTTTGTTCTCAACAAACTCAATCAGCTGTTCCTCTGACACTAAATCAGGAAGGGAAAAAAAAACATGAAGATGCTTTAAGGTGACATAAAATTTTAATTCCTGAAAGATATATTTATAAAAACAAAGCATCACAAAGACAATATGCTCAATAAAAATGTTTTTATGTCCCAAAGGCATAGAAATTTAAAACATTGAATTAGTTTGAAACAGCAAAATAATTCTGTTTTGAACTGGTTGGATAATCTTTTGAAATGAGAAATTATTAGGAACCCAATAATTCTCAGAAAAAAAGGAGTATTTTCAATTTCCTTTGGGGAAGTCTACAGCAACCTAATAAGTACAATAAAGATGATGTACTGGAAGGAACACTCTATGATTCTGATGGTTGATAATAATGATGGTCCATGGGGATGAACATACTATGAGTCTTACCCACTGCTAATGAAGACGACCCTTTGGAATGAGCTACTATGATCTTTGCTACTGATCCTACAATACTGACCTGCTGATTATGACTATGTTTCTATTTTAATTTTTAAAAATATATTTGTATTGTGTGTGCCTGCTTGTCAGTATGTACAGCACATGCCTGTAGTATGCAAGAAAGCCAGAAGAGGTAGTTAGATCTCCTAAACTGGAGTTACAGGTGGTTATAAGAAACACTGTGTAGGGACTGGAATTTAACCTGGGTCCTCTGCATGAGTAGTAATTGCCATCTCTCCAACCCCTATTTTTGATATTTAAAAGCCAGGGATTTATGGTAGACTGCTGAAGGAAGACACAGCTAAGCATGTTGGTTCAAAAGTTGTTAACGGCAGCAAATGGTAACTGAACTTTAAAATACTCTGTTTTCATGGTTTTCCATGAGAAATCAAAAACTGTCATTCATTTTTAAGTGATATTTATCTTCTAAAATTGACATCCAATTACATTCTTTTATAATTTGAATATGTTGAACTCCGTTTGGAGTCACTTTATTAAGTGGGAATCTCAAAAACTATTTGAAACCCCAGTCTGTTAGGGCAAGAATGCTGCTAACAAAACGTTTGAAAATTCAGCTCCTTAAGAGCAATCTTATCTTTTCAATTGTGTCCTAGCATGTCTATGTAAGATAATGTGAAACTTGTTAGATTCATTTGATTATCAATAGATGCCATGAAACCTTTACATTTAATAATATACTTCTCACAGTATCTTTTTAAGTTTTGATAACCATCTTTATTAACTAACTTTTCAAGATTAACTTTATTAACTAAATTACTGTCTCAGGAAATTTGATCCTCCTGAAAAAAATCAAAAATTGTTTTCTTCTTATATTTATAAAATATATAATATAACATGGTATGATATGATAATATATTCTGAGTATTTATTAACGATCTTTGGATTAAGATTCTCCTGTTTAACAATCAGTAGTCTATGTCGTTCCATCCTGGAAAAACATAGCACTTGTGAGGGCATAGTGACAGCCCTCTTTCATTAGTAAGCATTGTCCAAATAGAAACACAGGGTGCAGGTCCATGAGACAACAAATTTCAAATTTTATCCTTCAATTCTTATCAAAGCATAGGTGCAAGATGTAACATAGAGAAGACAGCCTGAGACAACTGAAGTTCTGTGCTCTTCACTGCAGTGAACTCTTCTATACAAAGCCTACATCATCGAGGAGCTGGGTCCCCAAACCAGCAGCCACCACTGAGTGCTAGCTAACTGCTAACCTCAGACCACTTGCTCAATTCTCCAACCCATTTCCTCAACAAGTGAGTCAAAGGACTGGACAAAACTAGCTCAAACAGTCGGCAATCAACTGTTATCAGTTTCTGAGCCTGCTGTGAAATGCCTCTCTGTCTTTGTTTCTCAAGGACACTCAGCGCTGGCCCAGTTCTCTATACAAAGTCTGTAGCAATTTCAAGTCTGACGGGATTCAAAATCATAACCCCATTTTAACCTGTACTTGACTTCATAGTTTGATGTTTTCTTCTTACGAACCCATACAATCCAGTTTGCAAAGTGAGCCTCGTGTCCAGTTATGCAATAGAAGGAAGTCTACTATAACCACATGATTAATAACCTGTGAGTGAAATCACACCACAGAAGGGAGCAACATTACCACACTAAGAAACTAAGAAAGTTTATTTCACTTTATAAATAGTATGATTGTAGATAATGATTTTTTCCTCGTCAATTATATCCATTTTTTTTTCCAGTACAGGTCATTCTTCTTATGAATACGTCAAAATAAAGAATTTACAAGTTTAAATACCTCTCTCAAACAGCACATGTAAAGTCTTGCATCCAAGTTTCTGAACTTCATCATTGGTTGAATATTTGTGCATGGCATCAAAAATTAGCAAGAAAACATCACATTCTTCATCCAGTATTAGCAAAGTGATTTTACCTAATTTGAAGAAAACAACGTGATGTAAGTACACAGTAGTTTTTAATAGTTGGTACATTAATTTTGCCTGCGGCCTATGAATATTTCATGAACCTTTATTTTGATAGACCCCTTCATTGCCCCAAATGTTATCCATAGCAAATTTTTTCCAAGTGAAATGGATTCCCAAACACTTTACTACACTTTTATAATTTTTGGCACACCATGCCACACCACAGACACAAAGCCTAGGCCCTCCTACCTTACAAACTTCAAATCCATTCCTATCTTCCCCCCTTGACCATTATCATCTAAATATTCTTTGGGAACCTTGTCCTGACCCTACCCTTGCTCCAGGTCTTCCTCATTGAGACTATCATCTAACAACTATCTGAGAGGAAGTGTCCAGTCATCCTTCCAAGTTCACCCTCATTTTCATTTCCAATGAGTCAACTCATTTCATTAAGAGCCAAACCATTGAAGTGTTAGCTCTCAAATACTTCAAAGTTCTCTTCCAATAAGTTAGTTCAGCTTTCCTATCCTACTGAGGACCTCTTCCCATCACACCAAGAATGCAGAAATAGTTGCTTAATTGTTCTGCTTATTTTAAACTTCTACCCAACTGTTGATAGTTCACTCCCTGAACTGTATTTCTAAGACCTAAATGTGATCCTGGAAGTCCCATGCTGGAATCTTTTAATCCCTTCTATCGCTCTTAAGTACACCACATCAGATCCTTTATAAAACCTATCATATCAATATCCTTAGCCCATGAATGACTCAAGTCTAGATATGGTACACCCATTGCTTCTCTTAAAGCCTCCCTCGAAAGCCTCGTTGAACTTGCATTAGAACAACACTTTCCTGCCATAATCTAAGATGTAGCATACATAACATCCATTCCATCAACAACAGTAACTACCATGAAATAGGGATAGCAGCTATAAACTGTTCTTTACTGGGTTTGTATGTATGTGCATGTGACATTGAAGACTGAACATAGAACCTCAAACATGCTAAGTAGGGACTCTACTGCTAAGCAACACCTCTAGCTTCATAGTGACTGCTTTTGTGATACAATGTGTTAATCACTAGTTGGCTCATTTCATTGTAACACATTTAATCAACACTAGAACCTCACCAGGTAAGTCTGAACTCCTCTTTAAGAGTAAAAAAACTGAGGCACTAAAGGACTAAGTAACCCAAGCGACTTAGCTTAATAGCTAATAGGAGGCCGAGCTGGATTAAAAATTAAGTAGGTCAGACAAGTGGAGAGGCCTACAGAGATAACCCCAGCACTTAGGGTGCGGAGAGCTGAGAGGAGAAGACTGTGAGTTTCACACAAACCTGGGCCGCAAAGAGAGTTCAAGGCCAGTCTGCACTAGGAAGACAGTGAGACCCTTAATCAATTTTAGACAGGTCACTTACATTTGTAACCCCCACAAGGGAATTTAGCGGCTGTCTGTGCTGTGGCAGGTTTCACCATATTTCTCTTATAATCGTTTTCTCACAACACGTCAATCATTTCTCTACATGCTTTAACCTGTCTGCCCAGGCAGCCCCATCCCTAGCCACATATGCCTAATAAAATTCAAACTGAATAATAAAAATTAAATAAAACAGAAGTCCAGTTTTCATATTTCAGATGCTCATCAATCACATAGTGCTACTTGTTCTGGCAGCGGGCAACACACAGACTATTTCCTCCTCTACAGAAGGGTCACTGGGGCGAGCGCTCTATTATGACAAGTGAAAAATGAAGCAAGAAAAAATTTAAGCTTCCAAGGATGAGGGTTGAATAATTGAATTAAGACTCTTTAGGAATCTCCTGTCTCCTGTCCTCCTGGCCCTGGTCCTTAGACTTTATCTTGTTCCTTCTCTCTCTGAGGGTCTTCATTAGCAGGACCAATCAGGATCCTACTAATTCTACTAATCCCCCACTCTCCTGTGCGGCCTCCCTTCCATCTTCTCAGGTCTCTGTAGCTGTGCACATGAAATTCTCCTGACCTCAAAATGACCTCCTATTCATTGAACGAAACCCCCAACATTCAGGATTATGTTTTTGCCTACCACAGGCATCTATCATGGCAAGGACCACAACTATTATACCATCTCAAAATCTCGGCTTGGGTCTCTTTGTCTCTTGACAGAGGTCGCCTTAGGCAAAGGCTTAGAAGCATGGAATCAGAGCCTGATTGTGTCACCTGGTGGCTGAGGCCACCTCTCTGCTCATCAGTGCCTCTCACCCAGAAAGATAAGGAAAATGCCTATCTGGGGTGAAAAGGGTTTTGAAAGCATGTTACATCTAGCAAACACTCAAGAAGTAATGCTACATGCTTTATCAAGACAAGATTGTCAAGGTGGATACAGAAAAAGGTACCAAGAATGTGAATTATGGGAGCAGATTTTGAAAGCCATGCTAGAACTAGAAACGGGAACATGGGAAGACCACATAAACAGCATTCCGAACCAAGGTCCTGGATGGCACCTGAGAAGCAGCCTGAGGCAGGAGGCAAAGAGAAAGCAGACATAGAAAAAAAACCTCTCTAGAAACCACAGCTGACTAGTTCACACTTTGACCCTGACCGCAGAGAGGAGGGAACATTTGTGGGATGACTCACCTGAATCTAGGAGGAGATCTAAGGCTTTTAGTCCGACTGTGGAGAGGTTGACATTGGCTTGGTGAACAGTTAACATTTTAAGAATCAGTCTGGAATAAAAACCAAAATCACATGACAATGGAAAGGTTATACAGCAAAAGCCAAGGAGACTCCTCAGGGGAAAAGTCAATGGCTGGCACACCTGGCAACTTGAGGCCAACCCCTGGCCCACATGGTGGAAGAAAGAATGGATTCCCACAAGTTGTCCTCTGCCTCTCACATACGTGCCATGGCATGCATGTGCCCCCCATGCATGCGTACATGAACATACATATGAAGTCAATCAATCAACAAATACATTTTTGACACAGGATCTTACTATGTAGTCCCAGAGGGCATGAAACTCACTATATATCTCAGGCTGGCCACGAACTCATAGAACTCAGAGAACTACCTGCCTCTGCCTCTCTAGTATTGGGATTAAAGGCGTGCAACATTGTGCCAACCTAAAATGCAACTTTTTGTTAATGAAAATTTGAACTCATAGATTCGGTAACATCCAAAACAATATTTAAGTACTGCTTTTCACTCACCTATACACTTTCTGTACTTAGTTCTGTTCAGCAAAGCTTACAGGATAGGTTTACCCTTGGTATAAACTTAAACCAAGCTTATAAAATTAACAGCGTGGCTTTGGGTGTAGCTTTTTGGCAGAGAACTTGCCTTGCATGCCCATGGCCGTAGTTCCAATCTCTACCAGCACAACAAATAGAAATAAGTAAATGAAATAACCAGGAGTAGTACTTGCCTCAAGTGTGGCAAGTACATCACATGATTCTGTCACAAATTAACAAGTTGATTACATGGAATATATTCATATTTCTAATTACCAACCATATCTCAGTAAAGTTCGAGGGAACCAGAGGGAGAAATCTTAACATTTATTCATGCATGTATCTCAGTAATAGAGAACTTGCCTACAAGATACAAGGCCTCTGGATTGACCCACAGCCTGGAAAAATTAAGAGATTTAGGAGGAGAGTATTATTCTATGTCTCTACAGAAAAGCTAAGTCCTGACTATATTCCACCAAATGCCCCTACTTAATCGTTAGCAAACAAAGCACCATAAAGAGTATCCACATCAGAGGAGAGCCTTGGATATGTCGTAAGAACCTATGAACTATATGTCACACATGTTGATATATTAACACACAGGAACATTGAATAAAGATATTTATTTGCATATAACCATAAGGATTTACTTAAATATAAAATTATTGCTTGCTACTATCTTCGATAAGGTAATATTCCATACCAGATAATGAACTGATATCAATATTACCTGCTCTCAAATTACTAGATTTTAATATCTGTGTTATCAGTCCTAAACCATTTTCTGCCTAGTGGTCTTTGATTTTTATATTGTTGAAAAAAAATAGAGCTAATGCCATCCACAGCCTAGTCTATATAAAAAAACATATATTTTGGTTTTCTGGCAAGGTGAAGTACTGTTGATATCTTGCCAGTTACCTACCTACTTATTCTCATCCTACCCCTCTCTGTTCCATTCTGTCGGAACACAGTCCAGGAATGGAGTCATGCAAGGCAAATTCAGATTGTTTGTAAAAAAAAAAATGCCAAGAAAACAGAACAAGAATCTTGTGACCCCAGTGTCTTCAAAAACATGGAATTGTTCTTGGAACATCTTTTTGTGCCTTTCTCATGCATAGCAGATAAGGGTGAGTTTATTTCAAATTATTCATTACAACTGGCTATTGCTATTTGTTTGTTTGCCTCTATAAAGAAATATGTTTTTGCCGTGTGTGGCTGTCGTTATGATTATACACTATACTCCTGTGACTCTTCTTGACCCTCGGGGCATAAATTGTCTGATGCTCTGAATAAAGTTGACTATTGCAGACTTTAGTCTTCCTCAACTTTAGGCTCTACTCACATCGTTAACTAGAACAGTAAACACATTCTCACTATCCCTCACATGATTACTATAGAAAGGATTTCCTTTTCGGTATTGGTCAAGTTTGAAGGGGAAAAGTTTGGCCACAGAGAAAAACGTCTTACAAAATTTTTCCCCAAATGTTCTAGTGTAGAAAACAGGGTTTCTCCCTTGGTCACAGGACCAGATCTCAGTGAGAGCAGGAGCATAGACAATGAATGGAGGTGGAGGAATGAACTTGAGTGGGTAAGCAAGAGAATGAATGAGTGAATACATAAACAATCATTTCCATAGATGTAGTTTTACAATTTTATCACAAAGGGTTGGCTTGTTCTGGAATATGAGGAGGGAAGCTTTCTAGCACACTCTGATATTGTGGATTAAATAAACTTGGAGAAGATTGGAATTCTCAAACAAAACAAAAGGAAATTAAAATCAGAATGACTAATTGCATATGTACACACTACATATATTACAGAACTGACACAGGGACTTTCAAACAGTAGTTTCAAAATGGCTGTTTTTCTCAAACCATACTCTTGAGATGATGCAACTACATATTTGAACTGGAGAAACATGCAAATGCTAAGACCTATCCATAATAGCTCCTTTAGGGACAGAACAGTGTTCTATCCCTTATACATTTTCTGATAAGTATTATAATATTCAATTTCTAATAAAATGTATTTTCTTCAAGCAACGTAGCATTGGAAGTAAAATATCTTCATAACTGTGGCCCTACGTATTAGGGCACCTAATGACAGAATATAGTTTTATAAGTCTCCAGAAACTAAATTATTTTTAAAGGATTTTCCCAGAAACAAATTTTTCTTCAAAAATTCTTATCTAATTATGGCTATGAATGTGGTCTTATTGAAGACATTATGTTGCCAGCTGCAGCCAAATGGCTGGTAAATAGTCACATAGACGAGGCTTCAAAGGGCTGACAGGAATTAATTTCCTCTTTTCTCTTCCTCTTGAAAACCAGTCTACTTTCACTGAGATTAGCATGCACAGATACAGGCAAATGTGCACATGAAGGCAGTGAAGCAGAACCTTGAAATGAATGCTTACAGAAGTAACTTCTCAGACACTATGGGTTTGTTCTTTTTTTTAGAACTCATGGATTATATCAGTTCCACCATTAATAGTAAAAGGCTTGTCTTCCTTTGTCTTAAGTCATACTCAAAGATCTACAACTTAACCATTTATATAATCATAGAACTATGTTATTAACAATCATCTCATCTGATATTTCACCATCAATCTTAGTTTTCTAATTCACAAAGTTAAAGATTTCTACAAATGCAAATTATTGATTTAAGAAAAACACATTTGCATTAAGGAATTTATCAGAATGGTTTCGGATGGGCAAAGGGTGTCACATATAATTTTTCGGTGCAGCTTTTTTTCACGCACCTGTCATACTTACCGATGAATACCAAGGACTTCCCAATCATTTCCAATATCCTGGGGTCCTATTAAGCTTGGCAGGGTCCCTGGACAAACTTCTATTAATTTGCACAGAAGTGACCATCCCACCTAAAAGCAAAAAAGATAAATATTTCCTTTTTTCCCTAAGATACTGTTTCATACACCCCAAAGTATCCTGGAACTCATATTGTAGCCATAGATCCTCCTTTCCACACAAAATGCTGGAATTAAAAATAATGTACCACCATACCCTGTTTACGTGATGCTGAGGATGATCCAGCTGAGGGATTCCTGTACAGCAGGCAAACATTATACCAACTGAACTATGTCCCCTGTCCCAAATCCACACTTTTAAAGATTCACACTCTACGAGCCAATCATGAATGTCTTGTTTCAATGGAACAGATCATGATATCCTTTTTAAATAATCATTTTAAGACAAAACAAAGCCCTAAAAAATGCTTTCTGTGAAATGAAAGTGAGGTGTGTATTTAAGACTACACATTGCTTTAAAATGCAAAAGTATTGTGGCAGTCCTGAATAAATACCAAATAGACAAATAGATATCCTTATCATCTAAATCAAACAAAATAAAGAACAATTTTTAAGGGCACACTAAAATTATTAAGCAAGAATGGCTAGACCCATACCTTATTACTTTTCCAACGTGTAAATATCTGACATAATCTTTCCCAAGAATTCAAGATTTTGATTATAGACAGAGAGGGGAACTTGGAATGGAGAATTGAAGCTGAAGATTTTTGTAGCAATGGGAAATGACTGGCTTTGGGTAACAGGGGCCTATGAGCAGGCACGTCCTCTGATTGAACCTACATCTGTTACTTGGAAAAGAAAAGAAGCTATAATAGGAGATTAAAAAAAAACTTAAGTGCCCCTTACATGCCCCTCAGTGTCTAACTCTACCCTAAAACTCTCCACAGTAATGCATGATGGCAGAGCTTATATATTTTATAAGCTTATATATTTTGCATATATCTTTTTTAAGGATTTGTTGATTTCATGTGTTTGAATGTCTTGCCTGCGTGTTTGCATATATGCCACCCTTGTGTCTGATGCTTTGAGGTCAGGAGATGGTGTCCGATCTTCCAATGCTACATTTAGCATTTCTAAAGCTGTCAGAAACACTATGGATGAAAAACAACTCAGGAAGGAAAGGGTTTATTTCATCTTATAGCTTCCAATCTACCCTCAAGAGATGCTGAGGCAAGAACTCAAGGCATGAACCTGGAGGCAGGAACTGAATCAGAGCCTGTGGAGAAGAGCTGTTCACTGACTTGCTCAGTTTGCTTTCTTGTCCAATCCATAACCTCCTTCTCCAGGGAAGACACTGCTCAGAGGGCACTGGGCCCTCCGACAATCATTAATCAAGAAAATGCCCTCGAGACTTGTTTATTGGCCAGTCCAATGGAGGGAATTCCTCAAATGAGGTTCTCCCTTCCCAGGAACTCTTGCTTGCGTTAAGTTGACAAAAACTAGCAAGTACACTCAGTACTGGAATTACACACAGTGTTGAAAGCTACCATTTGTGTGCTGGAAAGCAGAATAGGATCCTCTGAAAGAGTTTCAAGTGCTCTCAACCACTGAGCCATCTAAGTAGCCCCCATTTTCAAATGCCTTTGCACAGTCCGCTGGACATGACCCCAACATCAACAAGTCATTCTTTCACTCTGGAAAATATAGGGACCCATGATTCCAACTCAGAGATCAATCCACCCTTCCTACTACTTCTGTAAATCTGAAACATCTTCCATTCTTCCTACATGCTAAAGAACTATACTTAATATGCTCAGGAAACAGAAGATTTCCATTAAGGTAGAGCACAGTTAATGCAAAGGTATCTAAGAATGACTGACGGTAAATACTAAAGGATATGAATCCTGGAAGTAAGACTCACTGTGAGTCAGAACTACTCAAAGCAAGACACGATGTGGTGGATGTAAGATTTCGGCCACAGTTTAAAATTCATGTGCTGTAGGATAAGCGGGGAGCTCATGACGAGAATTATGTAGAGGGGAGGAGACTGCAGCTGGATAAGGCTGGGCAGGGAAGTGAAGACAAATGATGCAAAGAGCCGAATGGCAAGGTGAGAAATTCATATTCGCTCGCTATGGAGCAGTAGCACACATCTGTGTATATACATGAGGAGAAAGGAGGCACCTCACAAAGATAAACATCCATATGTTCTCTCTACAGTCTCGTCTATTTACAGCATGCACAGGCTAAAGTCTCTTTACTGTTTTTGAATGACGCATGAATTGCCTTATGTTGCCACTCTTCCCTTCAAATAATTACAACTTCCTTTAAAAGACATAAATATCTAACTGTCATTTTTTTAACCCTCCTTTTTTTTAAGTTTAAGGTATATTTAAGTTGAATACCCTCCTTCCTGCCAGGTAAGCAGAACAGATAGGAACAGTCCAGATGTCATGGAAACCAACTGCTTCTGAGATATTTTTTAAACCTATATGAAGCCTTTTGGCCAGGCATTTAAGAAAGTAGCATTCTCCAGGGCTTCTAGTGGGGAAATGTGTTCTAGGATGCTGAACTCCTGTCCATACCTGGACGGCCGACTCGCTGAGAAAGCCTGCTTTGCTCAGATTGTTAAGAATACAGCATCAATAGCTGCTTGGAAAAGATCCATTCAAGCAGCTGAGCCTGCATTCAATGAGTGGAGCTTCAGTGACTGCGTGAAGTCTCCAGTAACAAAGCAGGGGTAACGAGCGAAGCATTAATCTTTCAATTAGGAACTTATCTTTCAAAGAGAGAAACATTTTGCCCTGCACAGATTTGCCAGTCACAGCTTTTTCTCTATTATAGTTGCTCTATTAGCTCAAGCATCCCCCTCATAAACACTTAACTCTCTTTCGTTTATTTTGGTCTCCTTCTTCAAAGGTTGGAACTACTTGGGAAAAGAGAAGCAAAATTGAGGAGACAAAGAAAATGCCATACACGAAGAGGAATACACAGGGCAAGCTTGATAGCAATTCTCCAAGATCTGCATTTGCAAATAAGCACAAATCAAGAAAAGCATAAAAATCCAGAGCTGGAATATCATCTTAGATGACTCTAACAAGAAACCTTAACTCACATTTCTGAAGAGAACTCTCCAAACTCCTTACATTCACCAAGAGTGTTTCATTTGGTACTGCTAGATAATTGGATGCCAGAAATAGGAAAGGATGTTCATACTAACTACACCAATTATGTAAAGAAATTTAAAAGAAAATATTACTTTCCTGTAGACTGTTGAAATCTTGGCAGAGAGATAATCCTTTCTACATCCCCTTTGATAGGACCAATGATGATGTGGCCACTGTGTATGCTTGTAGTATCTGTGCTTTTGCTTTTGCTTGCTTACACAACATCTTATGAATTCAACACCAACTGATGGAGATTCTGAAGGTATGAATAGATTTGAGTCCTCACTCTCTTCCAAGCTTCATATCACTCTTAACTGAGTTGATATGAAGGAACTTTGGTCAGCTTGCTTCAAAGGCAAAGAGATTCCAATAAGAATCTACCAGTGTAACATGCATAAAGTCCTTTGCAGATAGATGCATATAGAACACTGAGAGTACTGATTTTCTTCTACTAAATTACTAAACCAAAGGCTGTTCCTTCCTAACACACTTTGATGCCCGCACACCCACCCAAAAAACATCATAACTAATGCAGACAAGGGAGCCCACACTTGAGCATTTTCTAGAATCAAGAATTAGAATGTCTTGGTTGGGTGTGTAGCTAGTTCTCTGGTAGAGTGCTTGTCTAAAAGCCTTTTGTTTAATTCCTAGAATGCACACACGCGCGCGCGCGCGCACACACACATACATATACACACAAAAGAAAAAAAAACACTTGAGAATGAAGGAGGGGGAGGAGAAAGAGGAAATGGAGGAGTATAAAGAAGAAAAAAGAAGCCAGGAGATGGTGGCGCAAGCCTTTAATCCCAGCACTCCGGAGGCAGAGGCAGGCGGGTCTCTGTGAGTTCGAGACCAGCCTGGTCTAAAGAACTAGTTCCAGGACAGGCTCCAAAGCCACAGAGAAACCCTGTCTCGAAAAACCAAAAAAAAGAAAAGAATGGGGAGAGGTAGACACAGAGGGGGGAGAAAAAAAATGAGGGGGAGGAAAACGTAGGGGTCAGGAAGGAGGAAATTAGAATGTTTAATCGCCTTAGCACATTCCAAGTCCTGTGTTTTGATCTTCAGCACAGAGAAAGGAGGCAAGGAGAGACAGACTTGAGCAGAGACAGACAGACACAGGAGAAAGAGACAGACAGAAGCAGGAGGAAGAGAAGAAAGGAAAGAGAATTAAGCAAGGGATGTGTTCCAGACTCCCCTGGGTTCTCAATTCTGCTACTCTTACGAGCCTGTTGACTGAAAAACAGGAGCCAATTTTTCCCAGCTTTTTTACCAAGGAGGGGTGAGTCTACCAAGTATAGCACTGGCAGTGTAGGCAACCAGAATTAGACACTTTTGAATATGAAGCAAGAAGGATGCTGTAGGTGGAGAGTAGAAATCGCCTTAAAAATTATTCATATTCCGTGGGTGCTAAAAAGAACAGTTTCTTTATTATGCCTCCATCTTTCTCTTGATTTTGTTTCCTAATAACCTAAAAATTATTAGTCAGAAGGTATTTCATAATTGAAAAAAAACTTTGTTGCAAATATATGCGTGATTTATAAAAGAAAACTAAAGCCGGGTGTGATGCTGCACACCTGTAATCATTGCACTGGGGGTGGGGGCTTGTGGCGGGAAGAAAGCAAGTTCCAGGCAGTCTGGACTTTACTGGACAAACCTGAAGGAGGAAGGGGGATTTGGAGAGTGAAATAAGCCTCACTTCTGTCTAGTCACTAGAATGAACATGAAGGAATATTCTCGCTGCCCCTCCACAGAGTTCCCCTACAAGTCTTAGTACTCGGATGACAAAACTGATTTCAATTCCCCAAATGGCAAAACTCCAAAGGAAGTTAGCACCTTCAGGAGTAATTCCTTCTTGGCCGAAAGACATTCTTAACTATCTGGGCCTGCTTTGAAAGTCATATTTAATTATCTAGCCTACTTCTGGGCTTTCTGTGACACAGATCCTAGAAGTTACACTTTTGTCTCCGTTTTGTGTGACAGTAGATGCAGGGTAGACGTGTAAGCCCAGGGGGACTCTGGAAACATCACTTTCTTTAGACACTGCAAGGTACGCTGCAGGAAAAGCCTTGCAATCTGTCTCCTCATTTAAAACCATAAAAACAAGCTGAGCCTACGAAAGTTTGCGGTATACTTGACACCCCCTCCCCGCCCCCATTTGCTGGAACTAATCACAGCGCCGCTCTATTTAAAACACACTGTACATTAGGGAAATTCTTAGAATAGCTTGAAAGGTTAATGAACTCACCTTGCCAATAAGAGAACTCTTTTCATTTTGCTCCTACCACCATCTAGATTCTGTCAGTTAATAAAGTTGCATTTCCTCTGCTAACAATTGACTAGGTTTCCCTCTTAATGTTAATCTCAAGTACCTGGACGGTAAGTCCTTTTGTATAAGGGTCTTCAGAACAGAAGGGACAATCCCTTTACCTGCTGCACGCTGGCGACTCTCATGTAGGAGTCCAGGACGATCAACAGAGGCACGTGGAAATTTTTACCTTCAAACAACTTGGAGGCTGGAAAAGAAGACGGTAGTGGGAAAAGAAAACAAAGTCACAACCCACAGCATCCTTTCGACCTTCCCGGGATTCCAGATCCTTCTTCCCTGAAGAAAGGAGTGGAATGCCTAAGATTAGCACCCCAAGTGCAGGATAAAGTTTGCAGAGGAGGGAGGGGCTGCCGGCAGTACCTCTGTCGGAGTAGGTGAACACCAGCATGTCCTCCAGGAGCTGGAGTAACGTGTCCATCTGCTTGCCTTCCTGAACATTATTCAGCCTGACTATCAACTTCTTCAGAGCCTCCTCCTCCTCTTCCTCCTCGCAGCTCTGCGAGCCGCCACTGGCCATGGTGTGGCGGGGACTGCGGGGCGAGCCTGGAAGGTTGCTGCTCTCAGGCTGCCTCCGCTGCAGGCCCAGCCCTCGGCCTCCGACCGCGCCCAGAAGGCAACCGCGACTTGTCCCGGCCCAGCCTCAGCCTGGCCTGCCCAGCCGCAGCGCAGCGCAGCGCCGGGAACTCCGCCGTGGGGAAAAGCGAAAGCAGCCACCTCTCGATCGCGATCTAAGAATAGCAAAGGGGCGTTGGGAAAAGAGGACACCGCCCAGTTGGCCCGTTTTAGGAAAATGGCTTCTTTAAGGGTTCCCTCTATAGGAAGAGTAGTCATTTTCCCCACAGGATGCCGCATTTAACAATCAAAATCGGCCAGCTACATAGACTTTTTGGTGACCATTGTGGCTTTTGCAAGGAAAGACATGAGTTGTTTGATTGCTAGTTATCGGAAGCGCTGGTTGCCAAAAGGCCTCTCAGTTTTTTGGGGTTTGCAAGGCAGGATCCAGTCGTTCTGATTCAGCTCCCTGTTCTCAAGAATGGAAATAAGAGAACATAGAATAGTCAGTGAAAAAAAAAGTGGAAGAAATAGCCCTTAAATGTCATCCCTCGTCAGAACTAGTTATTAGTACTCATGTCCAGACGTCTAAAGTTAAAAGAGGAATCTGAAGTACAGGCAATGGTAATTCCAGCACCTGGGAGGTAAAGGCAGAACTATAGAAGTTTGAGGCCAACTTTGCCTCAAAGCAGGCTCAAGACCAGTCTGGGCTAAATGCTAAATAAATGAGCCTATCTGGAAAGAGAGAAAGGGGAGAAGGGGGGGGAGAAGGGAGGTAGGAAAAAGAGGGAGAGTGAAGGAGAGAGAGAGAGGCGAGAGAGAGAGAGAGAGAGAGAGAGAGAGAGAGAGAGAGAGAGAGAGAGAGAGGTGAGAGATGTGAGAGGAAAGAGGGACCTGGAAGGCCCAGTGCTAGAATGCTTGTGTGAAGGAAGGCTTTGGGTTCAAAAAAAAAAAAAAAAAAAAGGAAAGAAAAGAAAAGGCCTATGTTTTTCAAGAGGACTGCGGATCAGTGCTAGATCAATACTGTAGATTAAGCTTGAACAGAGATGACCCATGCTCTTCAGATGACCTGTAGTCAAGGTCATTTACACAGGAGAAGAATTAGACCAACTTAGTATTTCATGATTTTTCAGGTCAGCGCCCCGATGACAATTCCAAAATGGATGAGAATTCTCTTCTTACTGAGGGAGCACCTTTGGGGTGGTTAGTGAAGGCTTGCTGGACTCATAGAGGGGGTGTGGGAGTGTGTGTGTGTGCGTGCGTGCGTGCGCGTGTGCGTGCATGCGCACTGGGGCTGCTGACAGCCAAGACTTAATCCAGCTTGGAGGTTTGCCCACACTCCACTCATTTCAGCAGGATGAGAGAGCAAGTTTGCATCTGCCTGGATATGGAGTTCTTTTTGTTGTCAAGGGATTTTAACTTTTACAGACGTGTACTGAATGTTTATATTTGCAAGGGTAGAATATTCATAATTTGCTTTTATGTAATCCATGCTTTAGGGGGGATGGGAAGAAGCAGAAATGAAATAGCAACCTTGGAACTGGGAGCTGTAGAAGGTTAGAGATCTGTGCTATGTTACATTTCTGTGTGTGTAATTTCCCACATTGAAACAAAAAAAAAAATCTCAACTCATGATCTTTACTACACTTACAATATATCCTGTCCTATGTGATTTTCTGGACTTGTTTCAACTTCTGATGACTGAATGAAGGCCTCAGATTTTCTTTTTTTTTTTCCTTTCAGTTTCTCATTTAAAACAAAACAAACAAGCAAAACGTTGCCAGAAATTGAGGCTTACTTCCCTTTACGAGAAAGTGCTAAATGACAAGGTATTTCCTAAGTTCCTTAACTGTGTCACCCAGCTATAGGACTCTATACTGTTCTAAATCGCAAGGTAATTCCTAAATTCCTCAGTTCTTTCACCCACCTGCAGGTCTCCACATTGACCAGGCTAGTGAACTCGGTGGGCTCTGTCTGAGCTCAGTACTGGAAACAGTTGCCAAAAGCCACTGCAGCTTAGGGCAAAGTATCCTCGAGTTTTAAACATGTTTAATTGATTGACTAAAATTCCAAGACTCATTAACTCCCTACCCAACAAGAATGAAAATGACGGCTCCAGACAGAAATCCATGACTAGGTCAGAATTCGGTGGAGAATAAAATAACCGTAAATGTTCGCTTAACTTCTGAGGAAGAAAGAAATAAAACTGACATCACCAAACACAACAAACACCGAAACAAACTCCAGATGGGCTAAAAGGCAAAACAAAAATAACGAGGGTAAAATATATATTGAAAGTTATTTAATCTTGCCTACAAAGCAAAGGCAGGAACAGGAAACACAGAAAGTTAACTTTTGCGATTCATTAGGACATATTTTCTGCCATCAAAGAAAAACATAAACTAAGAGAAAATGGTCAATGGGGAAGGGAATTACATATGGCAAAAGTAATTAACTTGAAGTTTTAATAAATCACCACAGGGACAGTGCCAAGAGCCCTACGGACATTTTTTTAAAAAATGTAAGTTTGTTGTGAATGCCCAGGGAGTTTAAGAAAAATATGCTCATGTTTATAATATGTTCATAAATATCACAGCAGCTTTGTATGTGAAATGGCATTGAGAAAAAGAATGTAAATAAGTCTAACACAATATATAGACTTTTGCAAAGAAATGATCAAACCCTATTAAAGGCATAAGCAAATGGGGGTATCATATTAATAGGAAGATGAAATATAAAAAAGATACTGTCTCTTAACAGTCACAAAAATGTAACACTAAGTATACTCTTCTACATTACAGCATGTCATAAACTAGCATGGCTCACCAACCTGTGGTGAAAGAACTGCTCAATCTGGCCTGATCCCGGGACGCAAGAGTGCCACTGGGGTCACAGGAGGGACAGGCCCAGGAAGCACAGTTGATCCAGCTCAAGTGACTTCCTGTGAATCAGGAACAGTTGTTCTCATTGCTAACACACACACAGGCTACCTAGTTAGATTTGGATTTCAGGCTCCACACATTCCATCCTGAAACCCCTCAACAGTGCACAGTGTATACAACATACGAAGCCCTCTCTTTTCGTCAGATTATTTGGCGTGTCGTTGACACAGCTACATAAAGAGAACACTGAAACAGCAAGGAAAAAAAATAAAAATAAAATAAAAGCAGCAAGGAGAGGCCAGTCACACAGTACAAGTACTACACAGATGGGAAGATATGATATATGTGTATGTATATATATATATATATATATATATTTCTTATATATATACTTTTATTCCTATTATAACCTGTTCAGTCTGTATAATGTTACTTATGCATGTTTTCGTAACTGACCTTTGGTATTAGATAACCATTTTCTGTGCTCTTCCCTGGGGGAGAGTATTTGTCTTGATCTCAGCATTCCTTATTTGCCTATATAGTTCTTTTTGTAGAGCTGAAGTGCGTGATTTCCCCCTCATCCACTTTGGCACGCCTATTGTTGTTGTCCTTGTTCTGCTCATGTTTGGCAGTCGCATTGGTGAGAATTGATGGGTATAGCTTCTGACTTCACTAGGAGATACAGTCTCACAGCAAACTCCCTGATCCTCTGGCTCTTACCAATCTTTCCACCTCCTCTTATGCAATGCTTGCTAAGCCTTAGATTTCAAAGTATTTTGTAGATGCATCCATTGGATCAGAACTTCATAACTGCCTTTTGATTATAATTTTATGTATCGGTCCAAATCTGTTGCGAAGAGAAGTTTCCTCAATGAGGGGTGAAGACTACACTTATCTGTGAATATAATGACAGATATTTAGAATGTAGCTCAGGATTTTGCTGGTTTAGTGGCTGCACCAGTTTGAAAGCCCCCAAAGAGCAAATCCGGGTTCATTTTCCTCATATCTCCCCTGGCTTTTGTTGTCTGTTGTCTTGCTGGTCCTTGCCATTATTACTGGGCTAAGATGAAATCTCCAAGTTGTTTGGGTTTGCATTTCCCTAATTGTTAAAAATAATGAGCGTTTTAAAAAGATATTTCTTAGTTACATTTTTTTTTTCTTCTTTTGTGAACTCTCTGTTCAGGTTCCAGGCCCAGGTTTGTATGGTTCATTGTCTTTATAGTGTTTCATATATTTATTCTGGATGGTGGTCCTCCATAAGATGTCTAGATGGCAAAGGTGATCTCCCATTCTGTGGGCTTCCTCTTCACCTGGCTGGTTGCTCCTTTTGCTGTGCAGAAGTTTTTTAGTTTCATGAAGTCCCACTTGTCAATTGTTGGCCTTTATTCTTGAACAAATAGAATCTTTTTTTTTCTTTTTTCTTTTTTTGGATTTTCGAGACAGGGTTTCTCCGTAGCTTTTGGTTCCTGTCCTGGAACTAGCTCTTGTAGACCAGGCTGGCCTCAAACTCACAGAGATCTGCCTGCCTCTGCCTCCCGAGTGCTGGGATTAAAGGCGTGCGCCACCACCGCCCGGCTAACAAATAGAGTCTTATTCATGATGTCCTTCCCTACACCTATGTCATGTAGCACACTGCCTATGTTTCTTCCAGCCATTTCAGTGTTTGGGTTTCACATTTGGGTCTTTGATCATTTGCTGTCAGTTTTTGTACAAAGTGATAGACATCAGCCTACTTTCATTCCTCTGAACACAGACAACTTATTTACTCTGTATCATTTGTTAAATTTGCTTTATTTTCTCCAGATTGTGTTTTTGGCATCTTTGTTCAGTTCAAAGTGGCCTAAGTTATGTGTGTGCATGCTTTGGTCTTGATTTTCTTCCATAATAAAAAGTTATGACGGGACAAATGTCACATAATAACAGCACTTTTAATATTATAAAACATGCATGGTCTCATCCTCTGCTAGTTAGTGCTCTGCCAACTCAGACAAGCTAGGGACATCTGGAAGAAGAAACCTCGGTTGAAAAAGCACCTCCATTAGTTTGATCTCTAGGAAAGTCTGTGGGGCATTTCCCTAATCAATGATGGGGGAGAGCTCAGCTCCCAGCAGACAGTACTTCCCTGAACAGGTTGTATTGAGTTGTGTAAGAAAGTAGGATGAACAAGGCCATGAGGAACAATCTTGTAAGCAGTGCTTCCCAGGGTCTGTGTCTTGGAGTTTCTGTCTTGATTTCCCTTAGAGATATGCCATGACCTGGAAGTCGTGAGATGAAATAAAATCTCTCCTCCCCAAGTTGCTTTTGGAAACGATCTTTGTCACTGCAATAGAAAGCAAGTTAAGACACACATTTTGCAGAAATATATTTCTCTAGTAAATATATAAAAATTGTGTATGGGAATAACGTTCCAGGAAATGGAACTCAAGCCAGGTGGTGGCATACACCTGTAATCCAAGCTCTTGAGGGGTGGGAGCATTGTGTCCTCCTTAGGGTTATTTTTGCTGTGATGAAACATCACCAGGTAAAGCAAATGAGGAGAAAGGGCTTTATTTGGTTTCATCTACAAAGGATCTTATGCCCTCTTCTGGCCTCCTTAGGTACCTGCAATGTTTTACACACACACACACACACACACACACTTTAAACACACATCTTTAAAAGTAAGGTAGGGCTATGTTGTTCCACAATAGAGCATTTGCTTGGTACAGGGAAGACTCTAGACTGGATCCTTAGCATTGCAAAATAATATCAATAATAATGGAAAGAAAACTAGAAAACACAGTCTTTTGTTCTAATGGAAGAAAACTTGAAACTGGATGCCAGCAATAAGTTCTCATTTGTTTGTTTATGCTGTTTCTTTTCATTTGAGACAGAGTTGTTGGTCTTAACAGTTCTGACCTCCTTCTCCGGCTTTAAGTGTTGAGATTTGCTGGCAATGGTCACCATGTGGAATTGATATTTTTATTGCATTTGAATATTAAGGGTATCAGAGAGAAATATCATAAATTAGCTTTCCCCTAAACAAGCCATTGTTTTCAGATTGCTGGACTTAATATAGGTGATCAAGAGATATTTGTTAGATTAAATGAAATGGTATGATCAATGGTCGTATTTAATCTCTGCTGCTAAAATAATATGAAGATAAATAAGACTATGAGTCTTTATATTCCATTCCTTAGAGGAAAAATTATATGAAGTTTTTTTGAGAAACACTGTTTTGACAAGTCAATGATTTAATGATAGAATGTAGTTACATATCCTTACCATATTTAAGGACCGTTGTAAAGCAAAGGCACAGACGTGCTTACTTTGCAAATAGAGACAGATGTTAACCTTTTACCATTGGCCCCGTAGTTACTAACTTCTTCAGATGCTATCCATTATTACAAATGAAAGAATTGAATTAATCTCACTATTAGAAGCATACATCTTTGTGGGACATTTAATATGTAGTTGGTTAGAGTAGTCATACAGATTAATAAGAAGACAAAAGTTTACTACAAAACAAGCTCTTTCAGAGTGTCCAGTTATTAGACTGATAGCTATTATATACACACTATGACTTGGCTCGGTGGTGGGGGAAACCCAAAAATCTCCTTCTCTATGCCGAAATATCCCACTGTCAGTTAGGAAAACTATCACATAGTAATATGACAGAAGCAAAGGAAAGAGCTACACCTTTCTGTGAAGTACACCAAATACTGAATGTGCAAGGAATGTTAGGTGTCAAGGAGCAAGAGGAACATGGGAACAAGAGAAAGGGGTGGGTAGAGAGGAAGGAGAGAAGGTGGCACACTCAAGGGGAAGTGTGGAGAGTGTCTACCGGCAAGGTTAAGAGCAGGAAGCTGATCATGAGATTGGGTAACAGAGGTCCTCCCCTGAAAATGATCTGCCCCAAGGTGACCCTGAAAGGTCCTCTACAGAATACCCGCCCCCTCCCTCAGCATGTCTGTGTGGGAATAGCAAGAGATTTACAAGTGGGGTTGATCTCTGGGTGTTTTGGTTATTTGATGAAGGATTACATTTTACATTTGAAGTAACTTTGGAATGTGTTCCTACTCACTTGCTTCTTACTATTTCTACATTCTTATGCCGTCATTTTCCTTAAATCAGTCACCCCAAAAGTACGTCCTACTAGGAGGAAACGTAAAAGTGCATTGCTAAAAACAGTTGGGAAATTTATATTTTCAATTGCACAAGAAGATCATTATTAAACCAGAACAGAAAATTATTCCCTCCACCAAAAGACCATATTGCTGTTGCCATCCAGCATGTAAAAACTGCTGGAGCAGACTTCAAATCCCACAGAACCCAGAGGAAAAGCTGAAAGAGGCCAAAATGAGTCCCTGAAATCACTTTGAAGAAAGGCAATGGTTCTTGAGTCAAAACAAACACTGTTAAAGACTTTATTTTTATTTTATATGTGTGTTTTGCTTGCATCTAATGCCTGAAGAGGGCAGGAGAAGGCCCTATAGTCCCTGGAACTGGAGTTACAGATGACTGTGAGCCACTGTGTGAGTGCTGGGAAGAAAACCCGAGTCCTCTGCAAGAGCAGCCAGTGTTCTTAACTGCTGAGCCATCTCGCCAGGCCCCTAATGACTGCATCTAATGACTAAATGCATTGACTTATCTGGGAGAGGTTGAACCATGAGAGTACAGAAAACAAGAGACAAACTTGAAAAATGCCTACCTAGGAAAACCAGTACTAAGGTTAATTTGGGTCCAGGGAAGCATGAGACCATTGCCTTAACACTGATTTTCAATCCTCTGGCAAAATTGCCCTATTTCTAAGATGTGAATGAATGAATGAATGAATGAATGAATAATGATGGCAAATGTTTATTAACAACCTGCTATACTAGGTGTGATGATGTACCTTTAGTCCCAACACTTGGGAGGCCGAGGCAGGCAAATCACTAGTCTACATAGTAAGTTCCAGAGAGCCAGGATGACTATTTTATAAGATCCTGCCTCAACAAAGAAAGAAATCTGTTAAATGTGAGACACTAGCAAAAGTTAACAGAATTGGCACATAGACATTTGCTGAAGTCTAAATACATTAAAAGGGAAAGGAAATGTTTTTAAATAGGAAAGCAAATTGAGGGAAAGGTTTCATCTAATCAATATTTTTGTCAAAGTCTTGGAGGCAAAAAGACATTGTGAAGGATTCCAGAAACCTGATAATGTTTATTATGGCTACAGACAGGAAGGAATGTGAACCAGAGAGTTGTTACACAGCCAGTTGCCCCAAGACAGACTCTGAGTGTGGGGGACTTTTCTGAGCTCACACTATGTTAATTGTAGTCTTTATTGCAGTGGAACTGGAGTGCTGGTAGTCTTCTAGGGGATCGTCAAGCTATGGGATGGGCAAAGTAACAAATGTCCAGAAAAGACAGAAGAACGAGTCTCAAAGAAGGGAAGGTCACAGTTCTGTTGAAGTGACAACAGCCCTGAGAGGCCTGACTGTCATCAGTAGGGACACTAGATTCAAGAGTACAGCCTTCACTCTGCAGGCAGAGTTAGTAGTTGTGATTGAACTGCCGCATGATTCTAAGATATTGCAAATAAATCTAGGAACATGAGCCAAGCCTGTCCCTTGTGGATCTTTTGAGTCCTGTTAGGCAATCTGGGCTTTACCCAAGAGTCACAGGCTGGCCACTGTGGAGTCAAGTCTTGCTTGAGAGAAGGGCGTGAAAGATTGTACTTTCCAAGTGATGACTGTGGAAGGGATTATTGTTTTAAGGTTAAAATAATGGACTAAAAAGAAAAACACCAAAAAAGATGATATGTTTGAAGACTATGGAATGAACCCTAGAACAAGATGATGGAGGCTGAATAGAGTTGTGTAGTAGGGTTGGAAAATACATTCTAACCATAGAATGAATGAACTTGTGGATTTGATGGAGCAGTTCAAATTATGAAAACTTATGCATTGAACAAGGCTGATACATTCACTAAACCAATGCCCACCACATGTGAAGCACAGAAAAACTGACCAATAGAATATGCATATATTATAAAGGGGACTTACCAGAATGGTTTGTAATCCGTAGGTGCCACAGAGTCCAACAATGACTCTCTTCACACTGTCGAACCTGAGAACACAGCTGCATGGACTACAAAACTGGATGTCTTAGCAGTCCCCAACTGGCCCTGATTGCATTGAGAAGTTCTGGAGGGTCACTGGTCTTCAGTCCAAGAGATTTGTCTTTCAGTTCTTTCCAGATGTAATATATTGATAATCTACATTAACCAGAAGTATAGAGAACAAGCTTAGTTTCAGAATCATTAGCTGCTGCGTGTCTGTGTCCCATCCAACTGGCAAATGACTCCATGTGTTGGTCAGGATTAAGAGACAAAACGTGGCTATAAATAAGTTTTAAAACGACTTAATACCAATAACTGATCCAGAGAGAAATATATTAAATCCTCCAGAGAAAATTATACTGAAGGAAAAGATCAGTACGTAGGACAGTGCCCCAAGACCCTCTTTGACTGTCAACATGCTTAGAATGATCTTCATAGTCTATAGACTAGGAAGTTGAAGATGAAGGGAGAGGCAAATCTGGTGTCTGCCTAGGTCTCACTCATGACTGTGCCTTCTTGCTGCAACTACACACAGTAGAAAAGACAAATGTGTTCTCACATGGTGAAGGCATGGCGGCACACCACCTTGCATCTTTATACCACCACGTACCTTTCCTATCTTACTGTGTTTTAGATACACAAATACAATCATGCAATAATTGCCTAAACTATTACTGTCATGGCATACTGTAGAGGTTTGAAGCGTTGGAATTCAGACAGTATGTACCACATAGCCTAGGTGTGCTGTAGGCTGGGCCATCTAGGTTTGTGTGGCTACATTAGTATATGTTTTCTGAGAACACCGATGTGAACACAATAACAAAATCCCTGGTGGCAAATTTCTTCAATATAACTGGGCTGTTATGTAACAGGTAGCTATAACTGGTTTAAACAGCCTTAGATTTAGTGACCTGGTTTTTCAGGATTTTGCTCGTCACAGTACAGTGACTCTAGCCTGTGGGTTGCAACCCCTTTGGGGATGAAAGACACTTTCACAGAGGTCCCCTAATACCATCAGAAAACACAGATATTTACATTATGTTTCATAACAGTAGCAAAATTACAGTTATGACGTAGAAACAAAAATAATTTTGTTGATGGGGGCCACTACAAGATGAAGAACTGTATTTAAAAGTTTGCAGCATTAGGAAGACAGAGGATTAATGTCTTGGTAAGTAGTAAAGATAAAATTTAAATCAGTAACTCTATCATTTGGACATGGTTCTTGCTACCTAGCCAACAGGCAAGAAGTCCTTGAGGTGTGAGATCCCAACAGCAATGGGTGTTGAGTCTTGTCTTGACAGATACAGAACTAAGGCTAATATCTCTGACTCTTAGTTCAGAGGCGGGATAATAAGAAGGCATTCTAAAGTTTGACATCTGTCTTTCAGTTCACTGTACCTCAGTGGGTCCCATACCAGATGGGGGGACCCACACAGATCATAGCAGAAAACCATCATCTCAGGGACATCTCCTCCTTTCACCATCAACTAACAGCCACATTCTCCTAAACAAGCCTTGGGAGATGCTTGAGGCACATGTTCTCTAAGTCTCTTTTTGATTGCCAGGTAGGAAACCATTTAACTCTTCTTCATTGATGGCATCACAAACTCCACGACACCAGAGTCTTCCTCTACTTCATATGCCAAGAGTTGGTCTAGACTTTAATCCACGTAGATACTCAATGAATATCACATGAATGAATGGTAGCAGCCCACAGAGATGGAAATTTAAGCTGTTGGTAAGATAAAACTCCTTGCATTTGAGCTACTGGCTACAAAGTTGATGTTATACTGTCTTTAGTTTTTTAATTGCTGATGACATTAATTGGTAGAAGATGACTTTTTAAATATGACCACATCAGGTTATTATCTAAGGAGGATCTTTCTTTTCCTGTTGAGCATACCTCCCAGAAGGGCTCCACCCAAGTCCCTGGACCTGTGTGTTTCTGAATGGTCTGATAGACTTCTGCCCTGTCCCATAGTCAATCTGATCAGTTTATTAATGCAGACTCCTTTCAAAACCAAAATATTAAGCACTAATGGCAAGCATAAATTGAAAGTAGACATTTCCCCTTCCCTATTTCACACAGAAGTGGACCTGGGCAACTGAAATGGGGATATTTCATATTGCAACAAGGGAAGTGAAGCAGGGCAGAGAGAGTTCAGGAAAAGGAGGTTTTTCAAGATAAGGACCAAACTAGGAACTGTGCCCTCCTCCTTAACAACCCCTGACTGCTTACTGAGATACAAGCCAGCAAATTCCCAGATCAGAGATGCTTTTCCCAATGAACCACTAGCTGTAGCAATGTATACACAAGACCCAACAGGAGGAGGAACTAGTAGAGGATGAGCAGACACTCAGCTGCCCAAGCAAGTTCTCCAGCACTGTGATGCAGAGCCTTGGGTATTCTGGACCCTGGTGTCCTTAGGGACACATTACTGCTCACACCCCATCTTTAGCTTCATTCTACTCTCTCCTCTATGTTCATGTGCATCCTTTTGTCTCCAGGCCTGTCCTGGAGGAAAAGTATCCTGTTTGACTTCCTCCATTTGAACAAAATAGTCTCCTCTATCTCCTTTGGCCTCTCCTTGTCAATATGGTGCTTAGTGGGTCTGTATTGGTTTACCTGCCTCCAGGCTGCAAGCAATGGCATATCTGCCAGGCTATAATTTATCTCAAATGCTGGCCACTTAGAAGTACTTCAGTAAATATTTGTTCGAGGAACAAGTTCAGCGTACAAACTTTAAAGAATTCTCATACTTTTTTACACTCAAAAAGAACTCTTAGAAGCAGCATCCGATCTCAGAGGACATATGCAGTTGTTGCAAACACTGTCTATTTTCATTAAGTTAACTGAATTCTTACACCAAGCTCCTTTGCCACCAGGCTGGCAGGAGATTCATTCGATCTGATCAGTTAGGGACTGGACCCTTCTCTGGTATCTCTGAGTCAGATCGGTCTAGCTGTGATACAGGAAATGAAGGACTCAGTTGTCATTCTGGTTTAAGCTTGGGGCTGTCCTGTCAATCCGTGCCCCAAGCTGTGGGCTTGATGGGAGCCACCCCTGATCACCCCTCCCACCAACACTAGCAAGAGTTTGCTTCCTTTGGCCCAACAGCACACATCCTCTTCAGTCAAGCAGCCCAGACCCACTTCTGTGTGAAACCAGAAAGGGGAAACTGACTTCAACATTTTTACATATGTTTATGTTACTAACATTTAGTATTTTGTTTATGAAAATTACCCTGTTTAAAAATAGGCCAAATAGGCCTGGTGGTATATGTCTGTAATTCCAGAATGTGGGAGGCTGAAGCAGGAGGATGACTGTGAGTTCAAGTAGAAGCCAGTCAGGCCTGCATAGCAAGGATCTTGCTCCCCATACCCTGAAAACACACACACACACACACAACACACACATTACTCAACCGTGCTCACTGTCTAACTATACAACTCAGAGCTCAACTTGGGCCTTTGCCAACAGGTTTTTCAACAGTAGGAAAATTTAAGTCTTCCTAACTAATTTGAGCAAAAACTTACTGGTGCTTTGACCTTGAACTTGCTGGAACTTGGTGTTGGAGTCCCTCCCATCTGTGTGCTGTGATTACCACTAATGCATAAAGAAACTGTGTTGGCCTATTGATAAGGCAGAACTTAGGTAGGCTGGGAAGACGGAACTGAAAACTGGGAGAAATAAGGGCAGAATCAGGGGCACTATGGATCCACCACCTAAGAGAGATGTGCTGAAACTTTGCTGGTAGGCCATGACCTCATGGTGATGCACAGATTAATGGAGATGGGTTAAACTAAGATGTAAAAGTTAGCCAAAAAGAAACTAGAGCTAATGGGCCAAGCAGTGATTTATTCACAAATGTGCTCTTTCCATAGTGTCCCAGATTTACTTGATTCTTTTTGCTGGTTCTCTCTCTCTCTCTCTCTCTCTCTCTCTCTCTCTCTCTCTCTCTCTCTCTCTCTCTCTCTCTCTTCTTTTTAATTCTTTTTTATTTTTTTAATTTGTCATTTGACTGGGCTATCCATTTATTCTACTCTGTCTCCAATCCCTCGGATTCTATAGTTTATCTGTGTTGGTAAGGCTTACCCCAGAGGATTTTGTTTGACTTCCTAAACTTTTCTTTATAGTTTTATCTCAGTTTGGGTTTCTTCCACGTTTCTATTTCTTCTTTCTGTCTTGAACTGCTTTTGTCACTCCATTCCACTGTTTGTGTTTTCACAGACTTCGTTGAGGGGAGTATTCAGATCCTCTGAGTCACTCTAACGTATTAATAACAGCTTTCCTGAAGCCCTTGTCTTGATCTTCAGCTGTGTTACATTTCTCAGGGCCTACTGTCATATGGTCACTACGCTGGTAGAGACATAATTGCCTTTGATGTTAACGGTGGTACTTTTGTACTGGTGTCTAGGTTAGCATGATTGTAATTCTAGGTGTTGATATCTGTTCTTTCCTTTGATGAGTAGATGTTCCATTTCTTGGTTTCTGTTGCCCTCTCTGCATCTTAGGGAAGTGTAAGGCTATGGGTTGCCTGGTGGAGAGTGGCAGAGAGAAATAAGAGTGGCTTAGGGGACAATGTCGAAAGAGGCTTCAGGAAAGAGATGAGGGGATCCTGTTCACATTAAAAGGTAGTGCCCACAAGGAACTGCAGGTTTATTTGAAAGAGGAGATCATACAAGTAAAGTGCAATAAGTCGAAGAGCTATCTGGGGAGACGGATGAAAGGGCTAACTAGGACCCTGGGTCTGAACCAAGAGCTGGAGTCTCCAGTGAATGAAGGTGAGGTTGGAGGAGGGACACCTGTTACCAAGTTGTTAACCAGAGTGGGGGTAAGAATGGAGAGATGATGATGAAGCTCAGAAAGGAGAGTGTCAACACCTATCTGAATTCCTGCCAGGTCTGGCTGCTGAGAGTCCCAAGTGCTTTTAGATATTTGGAGATGATGAGAAGGAAAGGGGATGGACTGGAACTGGGGCTAAGATGGTGAGTGGTCTGAGAGTGTCTTCATGAAGGAGGAAGGCTGGGTCCACTGTAAGGTTCAGTGGAGCCCCCAGGAAACTGAGCAGAATGAGAGGACAACCCCCGCAAGCACATTGCTACAGGGCTGGGAAAGGGACTGGGGGAATTGCAGCAGAGGGCTGGAAGGAGAGTGAAGATGGCCTTCACGTTTCCAAGGACAAGGCTTAGTTTTTGCATGGTGTCACCTATTTCTGGTGTGTTCTTTTCCTGTGTTTTGTTGTTGATGATGTATTTCCTATTTCTTGTTTGGTTGATCTAGATCCTCTGTTTTACCTTTGAGTCCTGATATTCTATATTGAGTTTGATCCATTCTACTTTCAAGGCTTTCCTTTTCAATTTTGTTTTTAATATTATAATATAATTGCAACATTTCTCCCTTACTATTCCTTCCTCCAAACTCCTACATGGCCTTCCCTGCTCTCCTTCAAATTCATGACCACTTCTTCACTAATTGTTATTTCATGCATATAGATAGACAACTGATAGACAGATAGAGATATAGATAGATAGACTGATGATAGATAGATAGATAGATAGATAGATAGATAGATAGATAGATAGATAGATAGATTTATATGTTCTGTAAGACAAAATAAGAGACTTCAATGGACATTTTAGTAAGAAACCTATATTCAATAAGCTATGCTTCTTCACTGGTCAAGTTGTTATATTAAGAGTCACTCAGAAGGACTCAACACTGCAAAGCGAAAGCCCTAAAGGGTGACCTTCCAGCCACCTTGTTCTTAATCCCTATGCCTTCACTCTCTCATCTGGGATGTAGGAGGAACCCAAGATAAACAGCGGCAGAGCAGGGCAAAGGAAGGAAAATGAGGAGGAAATGATTTAAGCTCTTCTTTCACATTCTACTCTGAATTCATGTCTCATTTTTATTTATTACAAAACATTAACCTTATTTTTTCTTCCAAAATTGCAAAAACATGTTGAAAAGAGGAATAGAGCAAATAAAGCACAAGACTGTGACCACAGAAGATTTGGAGAAACATAGATGTCACACAATGGTGGCAACCAGAATGGCTTCACAGGGGTGGAGCTAACTGGGAGATAGAACTCTCTTGTCAAGGTTTTACAACTATAACAGTGGCCCATTCAGCACAAGGGTGGGGTCACCTCAATGCCACCTACACAAAACCTTCAATCCAGAGATGGAAATGTGATTGTATTTCTTGTATATGCCAAAGTTCAAGTCTCCTTACATGGAGAATGTTGTGTAACAAAAATTTCTGGGGAGACACAACACACACATCTACTCAAACCAGAGAAGGAACTCTAGACAAACCAATGCCTAACAATGATTTGGAAATTACTCTCTGGAACATAAGTGAGGAGTTAAAGGATACAAAAATGACTCAAAGACAACTTCATCACCAAAGATCACCTAAGCATGGTAATAACTCCCAAAGTTGGGAGCCTGGAGCATGCTGCCCAGCCTGCAGACAGCTCAACAGGTGGATGTCCTTTCCGAGCAATTCAATTGATCTAAACCTCTTCTAGGCAGCTCAGCTGGCATGTGATTTGTTTGTTTGTTTATTTTAAGAAAGCTAGTCTAGTTTCAGAGGCTTTTTTGTATTGCTTCTCTGGGAGGGAGGGGCCTAGTGAATCTGGTCAGTTTCAGGGATTTCCTAAAGCTATTTTGAGTTCTTAACTTTCCATCTTAAGGAGCTTCCCTGAGAGATGGAATGGTTCAGTTTCACAGCCTTGGAGAGGGTGACTGTACATGTCTACCTATGGCTAAGAATTAGGCCGCCATGCTGCCACAACAATTGGCTGTTCTCGGAAGCTTCACAAGTTGTTATGAGTTGGGGTTGAGGCTGACACCAGTGATGATCTATAGGCATAAACATGCACGTTTAGACAGCAGTTTGATAGGCACATCACATGCAACCAGTAAAGCAATAGAAGTAGCTTCCCCATTGACCATGACCTCCCCAGCCACAGATTATTGTCTTGGGTTACAATACCAGATGTGAACTCCCTGTTCTGGTCGTCCATAAATCACATCAGAGGGCTGTTGGTTTCACCAATGATAACTGAGCCACTACTGCACAAGCAGACACATCCTACCTGGTATGTCAGGATTTTAGCACAAAGGGTCCATAACCAAGCAGGAATGTTGGTGACAGTTCCACAGCCTGCATGCCCCACCGCTCTGGCATGAGGAAAGCCAGCCAGCAGGGTGCAATTTCCAGTTCAGTTTCTGCTTCTCTTCTTCATATTCTCCAGTCAGAGGTATCTTCAGCAATAAGGTCTTACTTTCTTGTTTTGGAATAAAACTTACAGCAGTAGCAAATAACCTTTATGGTTTATAGGTCCTGAGGGTCTTCCCTGGTCAACAGCTAATAGGAAGTAGCCCCACCCTGGCATTAGGATTTTTTATTTTTAATTAATATTTTTATTCCTTTTGATGAGGGACATGTTGAGACTTTATCAGCATAGAAAATGGTCATTATGTGTTATCAATTAGTCTACCAGAACCTATTACATCCTGACATTTAAATACATGTAATCTTAAAAGTAACAAACATTTGTAAAGAACAACATAATATTAATAGTAAGTCAATGTATGACGAATGTTTCTGAAGATAGCGTCAACTTCATTACATTCTGATTTACTGAATACTTTGAAAAAGTATTATAAATTATCCTGAGGCCTTTTATACCAATGTGAGGAGAGATTCAAAGAAGACTCACAGAGAAAGAGCCTTGTCTGTCAATTCACTTTTTCTGTCAGAATGAATTCTATTGTTAACAACTGCTGAACCTAATTAAATTCTCTATGGATGTTTATATTCCCATGAATTTGCCCTTTCTCTCTACAAAGTACAGCTGTAAACTTCTTAGTAATAATAAAATTATCTTTCCCATTCACACTTTTTATTAGAAAATGCTTGCATTCAGTAATATACAAAGTGTTAGTATTCTTTTAAAATCTCTCACAAATTTAAGTATTCAAACTATTTTCAATTATTATTGCTCTAACATCAACAAAGATTTTTCTCTAAAGAGCTAAATAGTAAAAGGTTAAAATTTGGTATGGGAGATTATAGGTAGTTTTCCTTTTTCATTTATTTCCACAAATAAAATTAATATTATAAACTTTTCCTTAGGAAAATCAATGATAGAAAGGTTTTCTCCTATGCTTCAAAAGCCCTTTACTAAGTTCTCTAAGGCTTCAGTGTTTCCTTTCATTTTATTTTACTCAACTTCTTGATGCATTTGTGTTGCTCTTTTTGTTATTTGTTTCCTTATTTGTGTTTGCGTGTGTGTGTGTGTGTGTGTGTGTGTGTGTGTGTGTGTGTGTGTGTGTGCTCGTGCAATAGTATGCGTGTGGAGGTCAGTGGATACAATTATTTTCTGGGAGTTAGCTGTCTCCTCAGCTGTTTATGGTCTCTCTAGCTCTTAAGTTGGTTTTGAGGAGGACAGATATCTAAGATTGATCTCATATTTCTACCTGGCATTAAGATTTTTATTCAATAACCATTATAGCCTCTGGGAAAGTCCTTTTCCACCCGTATAGGGTACGTTTTGAGATTTTTCTTTCAATCATTCTAGCGTGAGTAGGTTATGTAATGAGGTAGGTGGAAGTACAGTTTTACCTAGATGTCTCGCCAATGGCTTTCCAGAGCTGCAAAAACTCAGAAGTTAGCATGATGTCATCTATATAATAATACCTTTTGCAGAGGGTGGGCAGGACAAGACAATATCCTGAACCGCCCATCCATAACAAATGGTGGAGTTACAAAATCCACCTCGGTGAAACACTCTGAAAGTCTGAGCAAGGATCAGGTAATCTCAGAGGTTCACAACAAAAAAGATATTTAAGTCAGACATAAACAAGGCCTAGTACAGCACGGAAGGGTTTTATCCATTTGGATTCATTGCTTCCTTTGAATACAAAGTATGAATTCAAAGTATGAATCTTAACTATCTCTCAGTTGTCCTCAGTCACTCTTTCTGAGCCATAATGTTTGCATATCCTGGAGCTCTCCCATTAAGTCTCCCTACATTCCTCCTACCATGATGAACTGTGTGGGCCTGGTTTAATATTCTCAGACCTACATAAGGCCAAGGGGGAACACGGTCCTTCTATAGTTCTTCCCTGCTCTACTTGCTGGCTCCCTGGGTGAGAGAGGTCCTGAATTGGCACAGTAGTTCTGGCTCCCCCATTCACCATACCTGGCTGTAGAGAGGGTTTCTACCTAGGCAAACCATCTCCACCTTTTGCTGGAAATGTACCCTCAGTACTCTAGGGAGATAATTAACAACCCCTGAGAAAGGCTTGGTCATCTTCACCTGTACTATTCTCTCCAGGGTATCTTCTGTGAAGTGCTCCTTGGGCTTTAAACCCTTCCAGGAGCTCCATAGACACAACTTAGCTTTCTATACAATTTTTTCCTTGGGAACCCCAGCTCAACACAAATCTTGCCATATTTGTCTTCGGGTAAACAGGAAAGATATCTTCCTCCCCTTCACCTCTCTCTTCTTGGTTGTTCTCTCAATGCATGCTCTCTGTTTACATTTCGGTCTAAGTCACTGGGGTCTGCCAAACCTTTCCTCCTTTGTAAAGACCTTGTTACACCAAATGGCTCAGCAAAGCTGCTAAATCCATACCAGTCTCGGTGTTGAGTCAACATTTTGTTTAACTCCTCTGTGAGCATAGTTCTCTCTGACTCACTGAACTGGGATTCAAATACAGCTTCTCCTATTTCTAGTTCCCTTAATAGTATCTGCTCCTCCTCTGTGGTCCTCCAGTTCCCGATATTTATAGGGACCTCAAAAGAAAATTGTCCTTTCGAAGTGACTCAGTAGGTCTAACTCTCTTCTAGGCAGCTGTTTGGTCTCAGAGTCTTCTTTGCAGCTTGGCTCCTGAGAGAGACTCTCAGCCATCTTTATTGACTACTCTGATGAGGTGGGGGAGGGTAGTGAATCTGGTCAGTTTCAGGAACTTCCAAAGCTATCTCAAGTTGTTTGTCTTCTGCCTTAAGGTACCTCCCTGGGAAATGGGATGTAGCAGAGGAAACTGCTACACAAGAGGGTCTAACCATCTGTCTGACTCCCAGGCTCTTTAGCAACTGTGTCAAGATTTATGGTACCATGGTACCATGATGAATGGAGGGAGGAAAAAAGGTGAAAGTACAAGATTTGCTTTTGAGCAGGAACCTCTTGGCTGCTCCTATTTTAGTTACTTTCCTTATCACTGTGACATTTGCCTGAAGCAACTTAAGTGGGGGAAGGTTTGTCTTAGCGGCAGTTTCAGTGCCAGTCAAGGCAAGGTGGAATAGTTTATAGCCCGGTCAGCCAGGAAGCAGAGCAGTCACCTAGGTGATTTGAAATCCGGTCAAGTTCAAAACTAAGATTTACTGCCGCACTACTGGTTCCTCCTCAGGATGTGTTTGAGGCTAAGAGGTGGCAGAGCAGTGTTTATTGGTGGAAAGGCTCAGCCTAGCATCAGAGTAACAGAAGATCTTCCATGGTAGCAAAAGCCGCAGAGCTGGTCCAAGAGAAGACAATCCAAATCCGGTAGGAAGACAGTGGCTATGACTCGTTCCTCAGCAATCACAGCTAGACACATAGGCAGGCTGTAAAAATACTGTGTGGAGTGTCACAGAGTCACAGAAATCAACAAAATGCAAGTCACGTTTCAGGAAGGAAGCAAAGCATGAAACAGTTTGGTTTCGTTCTTCTTCACGTATTTGTCGCCAAAGCATCGAAAAGATGTTCCAGGTGAAGCTGGCATTTCAAGCCAAGGTCCTGTGGAGAAGGGAGTTAAAGGACTCCTCCTGCGGTTGGTAAGGAGGCTCTTGGAAGCATTTCATTTCATCAGAGGTTGAGGACAGTATCCATTCCAGATGCTTCGCTGCCATAATTGCGGTCAGAGGTGGAAACTGTATGAGCAAGAGTACAAGCAAATACATTTTTACTCACACAGTCCTAAATCAAAAGCGGATTCCCACTTGCCCATTACCTACTGTCCGTCTAAATGCACATGGTAGAGGTGGCGCTGCACCTACTGAAACTGTCCCAAAGGCAAGAATAACCTTCAGTTTAAAATATTCTGGAAATTTCTCGAACTATACACATAAACATTCTTTCTTGGTCAGATCGTAGCTCCTAGATGGCTATTTATGTTTAAAAAAAAAAAAAACAGTCAACCAAACAACTATCACCCCACATACATTTCACCATTGCTGGGAAACTATCAAATCCTGAGACAGAAAAGAAAAATGTCATGTACGTTGCCATCTTTGGTGGAGGAAAAATGTGGTTACACTAGCATCAGGACTTTCAGGAAATGCATTCACTGTGTGCAGAACCCTTCCCAAGTGCTGTGTAAATACTTGTTGACTGGATGGTTGGTGCTTTGCCTTATGGGAAGAAAGTGCCTCTTAGTGGGGAGAGTGTGCACACTTGAAATGTCGGGAACTTGAGGAAGCAGGTAAATGCCAAGATATTTTGAAATGGCGCCATCAACCATGCGGTTGGGCTTCAGCTTGCTGATGATAAAGCCGGAGAAGGCAACGGACCCGCCTGAGGTCTCTGAAATACAGGCAGCTTCTGATAAGTTTGTTTTTGTGAATTCAGGTGGAGATAAAAAGCAGTAGAACTCGTTAATTCTGCTCAAGTGGCCTGGAAATAGGGGTTTTAAGAGACTGTAACTGGTTAGAGGAATCCTGTGATGAGGACAGAACCTAATGGTAGAGCCTTCACCTGACTCGTGCAAGGCCCTGGGTTCAATCTCGCCCAAGGCAATGTAAAAACAATGCCTGCTGAATTGTGGCACAAACACTCACACTAATGTTTGCAGCTGCTTGTGATCAAGGGCAGGTACAGACAGTTACCGTCAAAATCGTAGAAATCAGAATATGTGTAAAGGTTCTTGTATAGCAGATAGATATCAAATGAATGATACCTGTTTTCATTATTATTTAAAATAATTTCAACACGAGAAAATGTTTAAGAGGACAAAAATTTAGGACAATTATAACACACATGATGTGTGATACACACCCCCCCACACACATGGTTTTACCTTGAGACTGTTATGGTTCCACTCACAAATATTTCAGCCTGTCTTTTTTTTTTCTTTTCTTTTCTTTCTTTCTTTCTTTTTTTTTTTTTTTTTTTTTTTTGGTTATTTGAGAAAAGGTTTCTCTGTGTTGCTTTGGAAGCTGTTCTGGAACCTGGAACTAGCTCTTGTAGACCAGGCTGGCCTTGAACTCACAGAGATCAGTCTACCTTTGCCTCCCAAGTGCTGGGATTAAAGGCATGTGCCATGCTGCCCTGCATGCCTGTCTTTCTTAAGTGTAAGGGTGCTCAATAACTCATTTATTTTAATATATCAAGGAAAAGAAAATGCAGATAAACTTTCCTAGTTACATTTGAGTGATAAGTCTCTACTTTTCTTATTACTGTACAGTAAATACAGGTTTTCTAGGCTATGGACACTAATAATAAGTTCTACTGAGGGTTAATAAAAATTACATGTATGCAGTAAGTGGCTTTAAATCTACCTATTTCTATTCATAAAAGCATTCATGATTTAATATAGCCATATAGCTGTAGAAAGATATAAGGGACTTAAGGAGATACATCCAAAGGTACAAAGCTAGGTCTTTCAAGTTCCATCATGCAATACTGATCATCCCCATCCCCTGTTGTCCTTCATCTTCTCCAGACACGACGTAGGCTGCCCTGCGTTAGGAACTCACACATATCCATCCACTGAGCATGCCGTCTTCCAAGAAGGCGCTTTCACAATGCCGCCCTTACACTCAGCGTGATCTACATGGGCAACCTTTCCTTCCTCTTTTACAGTGGCTGCACCTGAGGCAACTTTGCACTGTGCATCGTCATTATTTTTTAGTAATTTTGACATCTCTTGAATTTCCTCTTCCAGCATCTACTCAACTATCACACACAAACACACACACATACACACACACACACACATGCACACACACACACGCACATATTCCTTCACTCTGTCTTAGCCCTTCTCATTGTTTCTCTCTTTAGGGTAAACGAAGAAAATGAGAGGAACCACTTCTAATTAGCAAATTAACATAGAAGAAACTGCTTGAAGGCTCTGTTGTCCCATCTTCTGAGGGGAATAAGTGAGCTGAGGGGAATAAGTGTTTTATCTATAAATAAATAAAACAAAAGTAAATGAGTTTGCAGAGCCGGCTCTGAAAAGCCGCTTGGCTGAGATTATACGGCTAGATGCAATGTTCACACTTCTGCTTCCCATTACCAGTCTACTAATGAAAGTAACTGTACTGTCTCTCCTGTGTGCACTGGGGCACACACCCTATAGCATGGAGTAGAGGGAGGGCTCTGTAGAAAAGAAGGCATATAAAAGTAAGGGAATGGGTGGGAAAGAGAGACAATTGCATGTTTCTCCTCATCTGAGAAATTTATCATCTCAAATGTACAGTGGAGACTGTTTTATAGGAGTGAGTGGACCAGCCAAAGGAGGAGAGAGGATGAGGAGGGTACCAGAGAGTCGATATGAGAAAGGGTGCCAATATCAAATGATATGCATGCATGAGACTATCATAAGGAGACCCACTATGCTGAGTGGTAACAAAATAAATCAATTTAAAATTACAATTTAAAAGCACACCAGTGGGATGAGTAAGCAAAATAAATTTGCCTAAAATTGTGAGATAAAGTAATTGGTTTTTAATGTGTCAGAATGTTTTGCCCATAAGTATGTATGTGCACTGTGTGCATGCCAAGTGCCTGTGAAGGCCAGCAGTGGACACTTGATACCTTGGGATTTACAGATGATTGGTGGATGCCATGTGGGTACTGGGATCCAAACTCAGGTGCTCGCAAGAGCCAAGATCTCTTTAGGTCCACTAATAGATTTTTTTTAAAACTTAAACTTTCATTTTCATATATGTGTGTGTGTGTGTGTGTGTTAAAATATATATATTAGCATATGTATGTTAGAAATAAAAAGTAAATAATTCATAACCTTTAATTAATATTTATAACCAATGATACCATACTCCTGGCTGAAATGTGGTTTGGGGAATATACCATATCAAGAGAACAAACATCACAACCTCTGAAATGGGATGTAGTTAGTTAGCAAAGAGCCAATGAGTTTAAGTTTCTGTAACCTTAACCCTATGCAGCTGTCCAGCAGGAGACACTGGGCCCACCTTGAACTTGTAGGCCTATGTGTATCCTTTTCATCCTGCAAAACTAGTTTGTTTAACAGGCAAGCAGCGTAAAGCTGACCAAAGCGAAAAGCACAGAGGACCTTCCTCTGTCCTAATGAGACAAGGAACCTAGGGACGAAGGACTCTACCAGACCCAGGACGAGTGACAATCTTAGGTTTCACAACGAACCCCCCAAACTCTTTTCTCTTTAGAAACTAAGAGATTTTTAAGATCCCATTTTCTTTAGCTCACATTGACAAAACACTTTCTCTGTAACAGAGAATTTGTCAATCCAGGGTCCAGGTACCTGGCCTCACTCTAATTAACCTGTCTCATGGCTACGTATACATGTATCCTAGTCTTTGTCTCAGAGCTTCCTAGACATTTTAAGAAATAGTGGAGGGGATGGAGAGATGCTTCAGCATGTTTTTAATCCAGAAGACTCCAGTTGGCTTCCTAGCACCCATACGAGGCAGCCCCAAACCACAAGTTTCAGAGTGTATGATGCCTTCTTGTGACATTCCCAAGTACCTGCGTTCGCATGCTCATTCCCTCACACAAAGAAACACATACATCTAATTTAAAATACACTAAATCTTAAGAAATAGAGCACAGCAGGGAGGCAATGCTCACATGGTATAACTGCAAATGAGTCCATTTTCTTCCACCCATTTCTGTTTCCTAACTTCTTTGACATTCCGAGACACCAGGCCCATTCATATCCATTCATGCTGTGTGATATGCTGAGCACATCTGTCCTAGCTGCCATGGACTTACTCCTCAGACTCTAATCAAATCCACCTGTCATCAAAGGCCCATTAAGATAAGGTTCCTAGATATGAAAAACCATTGACATTATTGCAGTCCGATTTCAAAAATATGAACCGGGCCAGACGGACGGCGGACCAAATGCACTTGGGGTGTGATATGACCATGGCTTCACTACTATAGATTTTATTTCCAGTGTCAAATGACAAAATTGCAGCAATTTAGCTGAGCGCTCTCCATGACTTTACTTTCCCGTTTAGAATCTGTAAGCTAGAGTAACTGGGCTGATGGACTGGAGGAAGACCCTGCTGTGGGTTTTGTTATTTTTTTTTTAAATGCAGTAAAGCTGATGAAAGGGGAAAGAAAAAAAAAACTAACACAGACAGGTCATTTCAAAGTCAGTGCCCTGTAAGAATATGGACAGAGAAATGAACAATAAAAAGGCAATTGCTCGGCTGACACGGGATGCTTCTGGTTTCCCTTCTGTGTGAGGATAAGGCAAAGGAAGAAGAGCTCTGCTGGACCTGACCTGTTTGGAAATGTGACTGGGAGCACGCCCATCTTGATCAAATCAGACCAGATATACCAGTCAGATCGAAGAGCTGCATCTCAGCTTGGTGACTCCATTTGTGCTTCCGCTTTGTAGGGGCCTGCTATAGGAGCTTTGTTCAAAACAATGACTTTCGATGTTTAATACTAGTTTCTTGTTTTTAATCAGAGTATGAATTCCTGAAAGTTCCAAACAAGACTACTGCAAATATATAGTGAACATAAGTTAAGAAAAAATAATCACCATGTTCACGGAAATGAAAGGATGGTAGGGTTGTTCAAGAGTGAGAGGAGAGACTAATATATGTGAGTCAGTGGAAAGTGAGTGAGGAACACTGAGCATGTCTCAATACTGATTGACAGATTCAGTCTCATATCAATACTGATTGACAGAGCTTTCAGGTCACTCAAAGCATCCCCTTGACATGATCTCTTCTATGAGAACTGGTATCTTGGAAAGATGATAAAATATCTTGTGATACCAATTCAGAACAACTTATAACAAATCTGACTTTGCGGAGCCTGGCTCCAAGAGAGAGGAAAGAAAATGTTGTCCGGACTTTGCTCTCCCAATCTGATGGGAAAACATCAATGTGGAAAGTCAGTTCTTGCAAAAATGAAGAATACCAGTGTGTTTGCAAAGATGTGTTTTTAAAAGTCATTCATAATTGTGTATGAATTTTTATGTGAAATCAGTTCTAATTTACTGCAGCTAACCAGGAAACTAGGAACATGTGACATGTGCTGTCCCTTCAAGAAGTCCCAACCAGAAGTCGTGAAGACCCTGCCCAGCACATCTGCAAGCATCTGTAACTGTCACATTATGAGTGAGCGGAAATGCCATCTTCACGCTTAGTGCATACTGTGCACTGAAGTGTATCCTCCTAAACAAGAGGGCCTACCCAACGGGGTGAGCATGATGCTGTGCAAGAGTGCATACCGGATTATAGTGGGCCTACTGCTGCGACACGTATACTTATCTGCGTACAGATACACATGGAGGGAGAAGGCTTTCTGAGGATATGGACGGCTACAGCTTAAGGCCAAGAACCTCAATTGGCACTAGCACTCGAGATTAGAGACAGGTGAAGAAGAAACTTGACTTAGAACCTTCAGGGAGAACACAGGCCAAGCAAGGCCATGGCTTCGGGGTCCCAAATTCCAGAACTAGGATGCAGGAATGCTGCTTTAAATCACTTGTCCTGACCAGGTGGTAGTGGTACACCCTTTTAATCCCAACACTCAGGAGGCAGAGGAAGGTGGTTCTCTGAATTCAAGGACAGCCTGATCTAAAGACAGCCAGGGCTACACACAAAAACCCTGTCTTTGAAAAACAACAAACAAATAAGGGTGTGTGCTGATGTGTCCATTAAAAAAAAAATCACTGGCCCTGTGATTGTTGCTGACTCAGAACTAAGGGAAAGACAAATAAGAATGGGATAGAGAGAAAACTAGAAGCATTTATTCCTCCAAACACCCCCATGCCCAGTGAGGGAAAGAAACTTTATTGCCTAACCTGCTATAGAGGCAGAAAAACAAAGAGCTTTGTTCTGAGTTCTCTCTCTCTCTCTCTCTCTCTCTCTCTCTCTCTCTCTCTCTCTCTCTCTCTCTCCCCCCCCCCCCACTCTCATCTGTCTCATCAACCAATCACATATGGAGACCAGAGACTGACAGGAGAGGTCTTCTCCAATCACTTCTCTGTCGTATATTTTTTTGAGTCAGAATTTCTCTCTGAACCTAGAGCTCATTGCTTCAACTGACCACAGTGAGTCCCTGCTATCCACCTGTCTGTCCACCCCGCTTGAGTTTCCAGGCATCAACATCCAAATTCAGGTTCATACGCTTGCATAGCCAGCACTTTGCCCATTGAGTCGTGTGCCCAGCCTCACTGGACTCATTCTTATCTCACTGGGTGAAACAGTTAAATCTGTGCCTGATCAGCCATCCCCCTCTGGGGCCCCGCCCTTCCTGCATGAGCCTGCTTCTCCTGAAGCTTCTGTGTGTGTGGCACTTTCTTCCCAGAAGCATAGGAAGTTGGGGGTTCAGCCTGGGCTCCAGGGGACTTGAAAGTTTGCCAACTTGAGATGTGTGTTATTTAACACTTAAAACTTCCATTGTCTGTTTCCTCTTTGAAAACACACCGAGCTAATAGTCTTGAGATACTTCCCAGAGGTTGTCCACTAAAATATCAGTAGCATCGATATGAAAAAAAGAGAACGCCCTGCTTATGGTATTACGTTCACAGGAAGACTCCTTCAGTTGGTGAATTTCAGTTCTAAGAAAGTTTAATGTCCTCTTTTCTAAACTGCATTTCCGTTCCTGTCTCCTGAAGGGGTTGTCCGGGTCTTGACCTGTTTGTTCACCATCCACTAAGGCAGCTACCCAGTTGCAGAGGTTAATTTTATTGTACACGGAGTGCCCTGTGTCTGTAGCAGCATAAGCCCTGTAGGTTTCTAACCTGATTACCACCGGTCTGTAACCCTGAAACTGCAGAATTGTCTGGAACACATAGTAGGTACTAGACCAGCCAGGACTGTATGGCAAGACTCCACCTCAAAAACAAAACAAGCGTAATAGACTCAGAAGCTGCTCCTTTCTACTTTGTTTCTTGTGACCTTGTCTCTTGTCCCGTCATAGTAACAGCATGATATTGTAACACAAGTAGTAACTCGCTCAACAGATTGCTTAGGATGTGTGTAGTAGCTGAGCAAAGAAAGGCCTCTGAATTTCATTGTATTCCATTCTACTAACATCTTGAGATTTGATTATTTTTAGTGTTTCTGTGTTTTCAGTTTGTGTGGTAGGCGCCACTCTGAGCAAGGGAGAGAACCAAGGGCCTTGCACACAGGACTGTGTGCTCTGACCCAGAGCTGTAACCCCAACCCTCAATTCTTGATCCGGACGTTTTCTTTAAATTAAGCTTATTTGTACTGACATGAAGGAACATAAAAGTTGCACCTACTCATGGAGGGGTTCAATATTCTTGCATGTACACATTGTATAATGTTTGAAGAGGGCTAACCATGTCCATCTCCTCGGGTGTAGGTTTTCTGTGATGTCAGCTTTCAATTCTTTCTTCTATTTTTTCAGCTGTAAAATGCACTTTTAAAACATTCTATCTGTCATCTTACTGAATTCACCAGAACTTCCTGTTCCTTTCTACCTGTCATCGAGGACTATTGATTGCCATCCCATCCTTTCCCCATACTGCCTGGCCCCAGCGTCTAGGAACAACCAACGTGCACTCAACCTCTCTGTCAACAGTCTAGAGCCTGCAGGTCCATGACATCATGCGGTGTGTGCCTTATGCCTCATTTATTTCACTTCCATAATGGCTTCTAGTTCTGCCCACACCACTGCGGCTCACAGGGCTTCATTCTTTTTATGACTAAATAGCCATCCTCCACATTTATGTCCCTTGTTGTCTTTGCAGGCATGCCAGTTGACAGGTCCTACTTGCTGGCCTTCCTTGGATGTTGTGAATGCCTGTGCAGCAAAGTTAAGATTCCAGGAGCATTTTAAAGATTTTTCTTTTATGTTTAACTGTGGGCTTGATTTTGTGTCTCTGTGTTGTTATGTGCAGGTGTGTGGGGATGTGCATGGAGACTCAAGAGGCTATGGAATGTTCTGGAGCTGGAGTTACATGCTACTGGATGTACATGGTAGGAATTGAACCTGGGTCCTCTGCAAGAGCAGTATATGCTCTTAAGCACTGGGCTGTCTTTATAGTCCCAAGAGTCCCTTTAATATACTAATTTAATTTTCTTTGAATTGCTGTGGGATTTCTGAATCACATGGTGAGTTTATTTTTGATTTTCCAAAGATCTCCACATTATCTTTCACCGTGTCTATGTGAATCATACCCCCCATCATCTCTTCAGAGCTGTTTTTCCTTCCATCCATGCCAGACTTGTTACCTTAGGTCCCCGATAACAGCCATTCTCCTGTGACTGAGGTAACAATGCAGTGTGCACGTGCTTCTGCCTGTCAATTCATTTCTTCTCTTTTCCTGGTTTACAGATGAGACTGAACAACAGCTCAAATTTTGACGGGTATCTCCAGAGGTCATCACACAATACTGAGGCTGTGAGGACCCAGACAGACCCTTGGATCTTTGAATAAATACATTTATCCTCCTGAGCACCACTCTTAAGAACAGATATCAGTAAGTTTCATTTTCTCCACTCTTCTAGCTAACTCTCATTCCTTAATCTATTTCATTCTTCTAAACACTAATGCTGACTATGGTGTTCTTCTTCCTCAGTTTGCTTGGATATTTACATTGCTAGGAGGGAGTCTGGGTCATTTACATTCAAGACTAGTCCCCGAAACAGAGTTGTAACTCCATCCCCAAACTTGTTTGTCAGCTTCTTCTTTGGGGCTTTGCTATCGCTTTTCAGGAAGACTGCTTTTGTCTCAAAGCTAACTTTGCCCCTGCTGTGCATATGTATTATACTAAAATAATTACGTAAGCTGTCTACAGGAATACTGACCATGTAAAAATATTGCTACTATTAACACAGTTTTGTGGGTGTTTCAGTACAAATATGTTAGGTAAATGTTCTTTCATGATTCATATCACTCCTACAGAGATATTTAAATAATTTACCCTCAAAAGTCTTTATTTATATTTGCTGCCTTAGTTACTGTTCTTTGCTGTGAAGAGACACCATGACCAAAGCAACTTTGAAAAGAAGCATTTAATTAGGGGACCTGCTTGGAGTTTCAGAAGCTGAGTCCATGAGCATCAGGGCAACAGACAGCAGGCAAATAGGCATAGTACTGAAGCACAAGCCAAGAGTTCACACTTGATCCACAAGTTGCAGGCAGAGAGGGTGAGAGTGACTGGGCCTTTCATTGGCTTTTGAAAACCTCATAGCCATCCCTACAGACCATACTCCAAAAGGACCACACCTGTAGCACAAATAATTGGAATCCCAATGGTACAAAAGAACTTTGGGGGGGTGACTGTACAGACAGCGAGATGTTTCTGTCATATCTAGAGTTTTGAAAGTTGCTTACTTCTTGTGTACTTAGGTAATATTATATCCTTCTGGAGTCTTTGATGGAGTTAAAGAATGGATAGTTATAGTTTTTCTTTCTTATGATAAAAGATAAAATAGATATAAATAATGTAACTGTAATTCTTGATAACTGTTTTGTTATATGTAGTTTTACTATGTTAAAGTTAAAGCCTTCCTTTTTGTTTAAACAGAAAAAGGGGAAATGGAGTAGGAGGGCCTTCTGTCTATGTTTTACTTTCATTGGTCAAATAAAGAAACTGCCTTGGTCTTTTGATAGGACGGCAGCTTAGATAGGTGAAGTAGACAGAACAGAATGCTGGGAGAAAGAAAGCAGAGTCAGGCAGATGCCATGGGTCTTTTCTCTGAGACAGATGCTGGTTAGACACAGTCAAGTGGCAATACAGATTATTAGAAATGGGTTAAATCAGTATGTGAGAGTTAGCCAATAAGAGGCTAGAACTAATGGGCCAGGCAGCATTTAAGTAAATACAATTTGTGTATTGTTATTTTGGGGTATAAGCTAGCTAGCCAGGCGACTGGGAGCAGGGCTGTGGGAGGCAGCCCGCTGCTCCTATTACAACAAATAATAAAAACCCAGAGATAGAAATTGGGATTCAACCAAAAACCAAGAAAAGCAAGGCAGCCATGCCATTGGAGAAATCTTACCTCTACCAAGGCTGGGTGACCACAAACTAAACAGACCAAGCCTCTCTCTCCTCCCATTTTATATTCCTTCTAGTGCTGGGATTAATGGTGTATGACTCCCTAGGACTGGGATTAAAGATATAAGCTACCACCACCTGGATTTGTTTCTGAATTGATCTGTGTGCCCAGGGTGGCCTTGAATTTAAAAAGACCCATTTGAATCTGTCTCCCAAATTCTGGGGTTTAAGGTGTGTGACACCACTGCCTGGCCTCTAGAAGCTTTAGCTTTGCCTCTGGTCTTCAGGCAAGGTTTATTTATCAAAATATAAATAATACACCACTACACACAATACTGATCCTTCCCAAACAGTTCTCCCCACGTAGGGACAAGCATTCAAACTTGAGCCTATGGGGGCCAGTTTCATGCAAACCACTAGTTTTTCTGGTATTCAATTGAAAATAAAATGAGTAGCAATCAAGTTATGTGATATTTCTAAGATCAAAAATAATCTTTAAGCCACTTTCCATGTCCAGTGTTATTGAAAGAAAGCTGCTTGTTCATTTCCCAGTCACCCAGAGTCCCAAAATAATCACACAGAACGTATATTATTTAAATCACTGTTTGGCCCATTAGTTCTAGCTTCTTATTGGCTAACTCTTATATCTTAATTTACCTCATCTCCACTAATCTGTGCATCACCATGAGGTTGTGGCCCACCAGCCAAGTTTCAGCATATCTTTCTCCAGCAGGTGTACTCTGGTGCAGCTACTCCTCACTCTACCTTTCTTTTTCCCAGAATTCAGTCTAGTTTTCCCCACCTAGATAAGTTCTGCCCTGCTATAGGTCCAAAGCAGTTTCTTTATTCATCAATGGTAATCACAGCATACAGAGGGGAATCCCACATCAGTTCCCCTTTTCTGTTCAAATAAAAAGGAAGGTTTTAACTTTAACATAGTAAAATTACATATAACAAAACAGGTATCAAGTAAGAACTATAGTTAAAATACTTACATCTACTTTATCTTTTATCATAACTAAGGAAAACAGTAACTATAAATTCTTTTACTCCATCAAAGACTTCAGAAGGATAAAATGTTTCTTAAGTAAACAGGAAGTGCATTGTAAGCAACTTCCAAAACTCTAGAATTGATAGAGACTTCTCACTAACTGGACAGTCACCCAAAGTTCTTCTGTATCATTGAGGCATCCAATCTTCAGCCCACAGGCCCATAGTATCTGGCAGACTTTTCCATGAAGCAGGAAATTTGAAAGACTGCTTTGTCTCTATTGGCAGTTTGTCAGTCACTTTCTTCTGTGTTCTGCAGAATATCTAGCAGACTCTTTCATGAAGCAGGAACCCTGGAGGATGGTCTTACCTTTAGGCAAGTTCAACAGTCATTTCTCTGTGGGTCCTGCATGTCCAGTTCACCTAACATAACATCAAGCAATACAGACAAGAGCAGTTTCTTGCTGAAATGGCTAACAAACTTTGTAAGGAGCCTCTTCAATGCCCATCTTCTTCTTGAAGTAGATTGGTGTTGCCAGGAGCAGCTGTGTCTCTAACTTCTTATTGGCTAACTCTTACATTGTAATTTAACCCATCTCCATTAATCTGGGCATCATCATGAGGTGTGGCCTACCAGCAAAGTTTCAACACATTTGTCTCCAGTGGTGACTCCATGGCTTCTTCTCACTCTGCCCTTCTTTCTCCCAACCTTCAGGTTAGTTTTCTCTGCCTAGATAAGTTCTGCCCTGCTATAGATCCAAAGCAGTTCTTTATAAACCAATGGTATTCACAGCATACAGAGGGAATCCGATATCACCTCCCCCTTTTCTGTTTAAATAAAAAGGAAGGATTTACCTTTAACATAGTAAAATTACATATAACAAAACAAGTATCAAGTAAAAATTATAGTTACAATGTTTATATCTACTTTATCTTTTATCACATTGTCCATCTGAAAGATGCTTCATTGCAAAGATGAAGCTGGCTGTAACCCAGGATCTCCCGAAATTTACACATCTTTGCAGTATCCACATTATGATATTTCCTTATGCACACAGGTATGATGGGCATCTTACTGAAAGGAGACAGACTAGAGGAGTTTAAGATACTATCAAATTTCTGTGCCCACTTCTACATGTATTTTTAAAAAATTCATTATCATTCAGATAATTATATTTCTTAGGCAGTGTGTGTTATATACATGTAAGTAATTCTACCCATGTGCAATAGATTAAAATTCTTTTGCAAGCTGGGGAGACGGCTCAGCGATTAAGAGTACTTGCTCCTCTTGCAGAGGACCTCAGTTCAGTTTTCAACTCCTACCTGACTCTCCCAACATTCTATAACACCAGTTCTAGGGGATCTGATTCCCATTCCACCTTAGGAGGCATCAGGCACACATGAGTGACACATATACACAGACAAACACTCACATATAGACATAAAATAAGTAAATAAATAGTAAAAATATTTTGTATTTTTACTGAAGTACATATTGTTTATATTTTAATAATACTTTAAGAAAAGAAATTAACAAAAACCAACAAAATAAATTAAAGGATTATGCACTAAAGAGATTATAAAACCAATTTTATTGGTTTCTAGCCATAAACAAAGGACATTGAGCCTATAATTTGTGATCCTAGAGAAGCTAAATAAGAAGGTGAACCCAAAGACAAACATATAGGCATCCTCCTGAATATTAACCTTCATCGGGCGATGAAAGGAGACAGAGACAGAGACCCATATTGGAGCACCGGACAGAAATCTCAAGGTCCAAATCAGGAGCAGAAGGAGAGAGAGCAGGAGCAAGGAACTCAGGTCCACGAGTGGTGCACCCACACACTGAGACAATGGGGATGTTCTATCGGGAACTCACCAAGGCCAGCTGGCCTGGGTCTGAAAAAACCTGGGATAAAACCGGACTTGCTGAACATAGCAGACAATGAGGACTACTGAGAACTCAAGAACAATGGCAATGGGTTTTTGATCCTACTGCACGTACTGGCTTTGTGGGAACCTAGGCAGTTTGGATGCTCACCTTACTAGACCTGGATGGAGGTGGGTGGTCCTTGGACTTCCCACAGGGCAGGGAACCCTGATTGTTCTTTGGGCTGACGAGGGAGGGGGACTTGATTGGGAGAGGGGGAGGGAAATGGGAGGAGGTGGCAAGGAAGAGACAGAAATCTTTAGGTAAATAAATAAACGGAAAAAAAGAACCTATAATGAAATTTGACTTGCATTTTTCAGTTTTTATCTTTGGCTTTATTTTATTATTGAGATAGAGTCTCGCCACGTAGTTCAGGCTGGATTTGAACTCACCATGTAGCCCAGAATGGCATCAAATACACGATTTTTCTGCCTCACCCTCCTAGTACTAAGATTTCAGGTGCGTTCAACACTCAGCTATACTTTCTTTTTCGCGCGGAAATTATGCTTGTGTTTCCCTAACAGTTGAGTCCACTTTTCTTTTATGACCAATTTAACTCATAAAACATGAGGCAATTATGATGTGAAAATTGCTACATGGGTTTTCAGAAATCACTCTATAGATATTAGAACATGTTTATTTACTTCTTTTGAGTTTGGGGGACAGAGCTCATGTAGCCTAGATTGACCCTAGCCTCCTGAGTTGTCCTGATCTGCATCCAGCATGTTGGGATCACAAGTGTGTGCCATGATGCCTTGTGCAAAGTTTGCTTTTACTTTTACATTTCAGTGTGCACACAGTACCCTAGCAGAAGATAACAAATTGTCCCCCCATTCAGTGACTTTTAAGAAGCAGCACTTAACTCTCCTCATAACATCTGTGCCAGGGCTCCGGGGAGCAGCTTTGCCAAGCAGCTTGGGCTTGAGCTTTTACAAGAAGCTATCGTCTGTAGAAAACAGAGTTCCATTCCTCCACAAGTCGGCAGCTTCCCCGAGTAGCTGCCAAGTTGTTGCTGGCTTTGGCAGAAGACCTCAGTTTTTATGTGAGCCTACCACCAGATGCTTGATTGTCTTTTTGATACCCAGTGGGCTATTGGCCAACAGACCCCAGCAAACAACCAAAAAGGAATCGCACAGCTCCAGATGTTGGCTTACCACCTGCACTCAGAAGTCTGGACTCTCGCCATGAGCAATATCAAGGAAATCAAATGTAAGCTTCGCTTGTTGAGGGAGGATATTAAAACTTGAGCACAGCTCAATAATAGATAAATGTTTCATATTTAGTATGTACAAGGGCTTGGGTTCAGTGCCTAGCAATGAATCCTCTCCTCCTCCCCCCAAAAAAGAAACGAAAACATGTTTTTTATTTTTATTTAATTTTTTTCATAGAATAGATTGAGATGACATCCCTTCCCCCCTCCAACTTCTCCCAGATCTTCCCTACCTTCCTACCCATCCAATTTCATTCATTTTCATTATCCATCAGTTTCTGGACATCTAGGTAGTTTCAGATTCCTGGGTATTATGGACAGAGCAACAGTGAACATAAATGAACAAGAATCTCCAGCGGAGACTCCTTTTATTACATGCCCAAGCATGGGTAGATGAATTCTCAGCTCTTAGAGGATGCTCCACAGCAGTTTTTACAGTAGTTATACACTCTTACCAGCAATAAATAAGTTTTCCCCTTTCCCCCACCCCTTGCCAGTGCACACTGTCATCTGTTTAATTGATCTTGGTTATTCTGACTGGGGTAAGATGACCTCTTAAAGTAGCTTTAATTTGTATTTCATTGATGACTAAGAACACGTTTTTAGCATTTCTCAGTCATTTCTATTTCATTGTTTGAGAATTCTCTTCTTAATCTGGTCCCCATTTTAAGTTGATGTTGATTTTTTTTTAGTTTTTTTTTTATAGATTTTAGATACAAACTCTCCACTGGATGTGTGTAATTGGTAAATATCTTTTCTTATTTTGTGGCCTGCTGCTTTGTCCAGATGACAGATGATGGATTCCTTTGCCATATTAAAGCTTTTCAGTTTCATGAGGTACATTTATTATTTACTGTTCTTAGTGCCTGTACTATCAGTGTTCTGTTCAGAAAGTCTTTTCCTCAAAGAATTAATAAACTGCTATTTTAAAAAATACTCCTACTGCATGTACTGGCTTTGTGGGAGCCTAGGCTGTTTGGATGCTCACCTTACTAGACCTGGAAGGAGGTGGGAGGTCCTTGGACTCCCCACAGGGCAGGGAACCCTGACTGCTCTTCGGGGTGATGAGGGGGGGGGATTTGGTTGGGGGAGGGGGAGGGAAATGGGAGGTGGTGGTGGGGAGGAGACAGAAATCTTTAATAAATAGATAAACAATAAAAAATACTTTGTAACAAACCTCACAAAGGAAATGTAAAACGTATACAATGAAAGCTCAACACTAAAGAAATAAATTGAAGAAGATCCTAGAAAATGGAAAGTCTTTCCTATTTCTAGGCTTGGAAGAATAAATATTGTGAAAACGACTATCTTACCCAAAGCAATCTACTGTATCAATGAAATAGCAATCAGAATTTCAATACATTCTTCATAGGTGTAGAACAACAATCCTTAAAACTCATGGGAAGCACAAAAGCCCCCTGTGCATGCACAGCACTCTTAAATTATCACCACATAGTGGTGGCCTCACCATGCTGATGTAAGTTATAATAAAGAACCATGGGGGCATGATCCTGGCATAGCAACAGACATATAGCACGACTGTATGGACTAAAGAGGGATGCATAAATGCACACAGTTACAACCACCTGATATTTTAACAAATAATCCAAAAATATGTGTCGAATAAAATACAGCATCTTCAAGAAATGATGCTGGCAAAACTGCACAGTGACATAAAAAAGAATAAAATTAACCCTTGTCCCACATACTGCACAAAAACCTAACCCCAAATGATCAAAGACTTTTCTATAGTACTCAAGCCCGGAAACCCTCCCAACCACGTTAGCAATCAGTATGGGTATTTTTCAGCTCAGTTGCCCAAAATAGAACAGATAAATGACACTTATCATGAAACACAAGGGAATTTTTGTTTTTAGTCATCAAGAACATACTATATGGGTAAAACTGGAGTTGCTCATGTATGCAAATGAAGCCATCCTCAGAAAAACACATATATTAAAATCATATCTGTACACAATTAGAAGGAAGAAGTGAAAATGTTGAGGGAAGAAGGGGCAAATGGGAGGAGCTAGAGTTAAAAGACTGGGTGGCTGAGAAGGCAGGGGTTGGGAGCTGTCAAACACAGGCCTGCACAGTCGGGGCAGATTCCACAACCTGACTATAGACACCCCCTGCAGCATCTCTCTTCGGGACAGAGGTAATAAGCAGTGTTAACTGTGACTCGACAGCTCTCATCTTACAGCGCCCGCCCCCTCCACGTTCCCTGTCATATGCCCTGTGCTAGTTAATCATGTGATGTGAAACTTTCCACCACCCCTAAAAAGTTATTAAATGCCAGCCCTTTCCTTCTATTGGAGGCTTTTGGGTCAGAGATGAAGGCTCCTCTCTGAAGTGGTGGCTGACGTCCCAAACTCCCCTCTTACTCCCCATCCCTCTCATGGAGACTGTTTCTCCCCTGCTTCTCTTAATGAAGTGACGTGCTCTAATGAGAAGCCTCTTTTTCATTTAAAGTCCCTTCGCATTTAGCTCTCCATATACTGAATTGTTTCTATCTTATTCTTTCCCCGTCTTGAAGCCCAATCAGGCCTTGAGTCCCTTTATTCTAATTAACCTCACTGAAAGGAACTGGATAGCGGCTTCCTTTGCGGACCTGCCACTGCTATCTCGTCTGTTACGGCAGGGGTGGGGTGATAAGCTTAAAGTGTACTATACACTCCTGTGAAAACTTAAAAACAGTTAAATGAAGAAGTGGAACTCAGAGACAAACCACTCATATGGTATGCCTGGAGGCTGCAGTATAGAAAATCAAACTAAAAACCCCAAACAAAACAAAATGGTGCCGGTGCCCCAAATCCCACATATGGTAGCACAACCCAGAGGTGTAAAATTTTGAAGAATATTAGACGTCAGCCATTTTATTCAGACACTAAAGAAATCATCCTTCAAATGTCAAAATGGTCATGACCCAAGAGAGATCCTCTTTTCAGGCCACCAGTCTCCCCACACGGAATCCCACAGAGAGGTCTCCAGCCCTTGACTCTCTTGCGCCTGCACTGGCCGTTCGAACTGAAGCCCAGTAACAATATTAATAACTCGAGTCATGGGCAGTAATCACGGCTCCATTAAAATCAAATTAGAGGTCTTGTCACGGTAACGAAATATATCATGGCGTCAATCAAATGCAGGGAAAGACGAGGCACGCGCTGTAATTTCTTCAGTGTCCATGGTGGGAGGCAGAGAATCAACAAGCCTGTCATTTCAAGCGCAGAAGTAGCTATTGCTGTCGGTATTAACTTAAAAAGGGGAAATGTAAGTATCTAAATTCCTCATATTCATAGCAAGCAACTGTGGCCACAGCTGAGGTGGTGTTTGCCGCATGTTGCATCACAGCCACAAAAAGTAAGCAAACCGTCGGAGCGGAGACTCTGGGGACATGAGACAGCTAGGTCAGAAGATGGCCGAGGAGTCAGTCATTCTGCCCTTCGAGTGCTTTGAATTAGGTGGTGTAAAAATTCACCTTTTTAATCTTAAAAATAAATTACAACTTTTTATAAAGTGAACTCTCCCGAAATCTAAAGACCAGGGTAAGGGTAGGGAAGGTCAAGGCACCGCATAGGAGTTTAAAACCTACTTCCTGTGTGACATCTTAGGCTGTGGGGGTGCTTTAGAGTCAGTCGGTTTATAAGGGCTTCTTTACTGTCTGATTTGAAATAAAGTCTAGTGAATATCGGCGTTGTGGTGACAGGCGCTCACTTCCTTAGCCCAGCTTGGCTGCAAACCCATAAACTTGTTCAAATCCTCCTGTGCCTTCAGTCTCCTTAGTGCTGGAATTACAAGTGCATGCTACCATTACTGGGTTCTCTCTCTCTCTCTCTCTCTCTCTCTCTCTCTCTCTCTCTCTCTTTCTCTCTCTCTCTCTCTCTTGCTACATGTTTATGTTTGTACATGTTAGTGTATGTGTGTACATGTTCATGTGTATACATCTTAGTGTGTGTACACATGTTAGTGTGTGTGCGTGTATCTGTGATGTGTGCATATGTGTATGTGAAGACAAGAAGCTGATATTTGCTCAGTTTCTCTCCATCTTATTTGTTGAGATGCTCTCACTAAATCTAGGACCTGCTGATTCAGCTAGAATGCCTGGCCAGCAAGCTCCAGGGACCCACCTGTCTCTGAGCTGTTATCACCCAACTGACCATGGAAGCGGGCATTCATACACATGCCTCTGCACCAACTTTATAGATGGGTGCTGAAAACCCAAATGTAGGCCTTCATGCTTCCATGGCAAGCACTTTACTGACAGAGCTATCTCTACAGACCACTTATTTATTGGTCTTAACTTGAAAAAAAATTACCCACTGACCACACCTTTTTCATTTCTTTTTAATTGTTGGTCATTTTGAAAGCAAGAGATGGAGAACAAGCAAAAAAACTGAAAAGCCAAGGTGAAGCTTGGAAGCAGAAGTTCTGAGAGCTGGTCAGATGGCAAGTGAGTTCTAAGCAGTGCCTCCTGGCACAAGGGAGAGCTCCGTTGAGTTGCGCTGTCATCAGTATGCTCCTCACATGCCTCAGGTAGCACCCACAAGTACATTTACTAAACACTGTCAAGTAGATCTTATATGTTCTGTGATTATTCACCTTGTCTTGTGATCGATAATAAACAATGCAAGAAGTAGCAAAACAAACTCTAACTAATATAATTGTTCCACTGAATAACTACTGATATAGTTACTTTCCCAAATGAAAGATTACGGATCTGTTCAATTGTAAAAAGTTTTACTAAATATATTAGTTCCAGTGTTCAGAGCTCTAGGCTGGAGTAACCCACCCTCCGCATGTGATCATAGTAGTGGCTTCTTTAGCTTTAAATTTCTTATCACAATCCTGTACATAACCAGCCCTTCTCTATTTGTCTGATTTGTTCCATGGCATCATCACTGTAAGATGCAGGGCTTAGGAGAATAAAGTGCTACAAAGGGTTATAAAGTGGTTAATATGGAGATCATATTATATTTCATGTGCTTATTTCCTTTCTCTTTTGTGTGGTAAAGAAACTTTAGCTTTTAATATTCTAGGCATTTCTTCCAGGTTTCATTCATTCATTTCTATACTTTACGCTAAAAGAGAATTATTAGCTGATTTTCAATTTCACCTTGTAAAAACTTCCAAGCTTACAAGAAAACAAAATACAAAATAGTTTGAAGATTACAAGCAAAAATTAACTAGGAATTATACCAGAAACCAACTTACATGTAAGCTATACTGAATTAAAAAAAATCTATGTGTATATTCTTGTTCCAAACGAAGCCTACTTTAAAGACCATATTATATTATTTCTGTTCTTATTTTTATTCTTTAAACTAATTCTGTTCTTATACATTTATTGGGTGCGTGTGTGTGTGTGCGTGTGTGTGTGTGCGTGTGTGTGTGTGTACATAAGAGTCATGGCATGAGTGTGGAGGTCAGAGAACAACTCACAAGAGTCAATTATTTCCTTCCTGCATAGGTCACAGGAATCAAACTCGAGTCCTCAGGTTCAGCAGCAAGCATCATTACCTTTAAGGCATCTTCTGGGTATCAATATATATTAGATTTTTTTTGTTTTGGATTTTCGAGACAGGGTTTCTCCATAGGTTTTTTTGGTTCCTGTCCTGGAACTAGCTCTTATAGACCAGGCTGGCCTTGAACTCACAGAGATCTGCCCGCCTCTGCCTCCCGAGTGCTCGGATTAAAGGCCTGCGCCACCATCGCCCGGCCTATATTAGATTTTTTTAATTAATCAAAGGACTCTAATATATCACCTTATATTTCAACCATCCTAGAACACCTATGAGAGTGAGGGCTCTAATAAGAAATGTGGTAAGTGATAAGTAATACTAATCAATCCCTTTTGATACTGTCACAGAAATGAACTGCTATGTCAAAAGCTGGTTCTTCTTGTCCTGAATAATACTTATTCCCATTGCTTGTTGATAAAATTAGAAATGAGTGGTGGTGGTGCACACCTCTAATTCCAGTACTTGGGAGGCAGAGGCAGGCAGAACTCTGTGAATTTGAGGCCAACCTGGTCTACAAAGAGAGTTCCAGGACAGCCAGAGCTACACAGAGAAACCCTGTCTCAAATTAAAAGATTTAGAAATGAGCCTTTGTTAGCTGGACAGTGGTAGCATATCCCTCTATGAGTTCAAAGCCAGCGCCGTCTATGACATGAGTTCCAGGACACTCAGGACTGTTTCACAGAGAAACTCTGTTTTGGAAAAAAAAAAAGGAAAATAAATGAAATAATGAAAGGAGAATATCACAATAGATACCAATAGAATTCAGAGCATCATTTGCTGGGGTATTCTTTGAAATGTATATACTAATAAGTTAGAAATATATAAGAAACTGATAAACTTCAGGACTATTATGACCTGCCAAGGTAAAACAAGAGGATATAAATATACAATAAGCATTGAGATTGACCCAGAAAATTTCCCAAATTAAAAAAAAAAGGAAATGAAAAGAAAAACTCCAGGCCCAAATGTTATCATGGTCAAGTTCTGTCCGACCTGTAAATAATAACTAACACCAAAGTCCTTCAACTATTCTATAAACCAGAGATGAAGTGACACTAGAAAACTCATTTGACAAAGCCAACAAAGCATGATCCAGATCTGTATAAGGATGGAAGAAAGAAAGAAGGAAAGAAAGAAAGAAAGAGGGAGGGAGGGAGGGAGGGAGGAAGGGAGGGAGGGAGGGAGGGAGGGAAGGAAGGTAGGGAGACATAAAAATTTTCAATAAAATGCCTTCAAGCTAAACTAAACCATACATCAAAAAGGTCATTTAGCATGAGCAAATGGGTTTCATTTCAAGGATATGGAGATGGTTCACTCTATACATGTCAAAGCACACAATCTCATACAAGGACAAAAACCGCACCATTACTTCAATAGATACATAAAAGCCTTTTGTCAGAACCCACCATATTCCTTTGTAAAAATAAAAAAAATAATTCCCCAAAGGGACTATTAATTGAATGAATCTATCTCAACATAGTAGAATCTATATATAGCAAACCTAAATCCTGAATTACAGCATATAGGAAAACCATAAAGTATATTCACTAATATCAGAAACAAGATTGGTAGGGCCATTTTCTTTGCTCTTATTCAATATAATCCTTAAAGTTCTAGTCAGAGCAATAAGACAAGAAAAAAAAAGATATAAATAAGAAAGGAAAAAGTGAAATTAATATTCTTTTTCTGTACACAAATTGATCTTATACTTAAAAGACCGACCCAAAAGATTCTACAACAAGAAAGTCTCAGCTCTCAACAAAGTGTCAGGATACCAAATTAACACTAAAACAAATAAACAAATAAAAAATGCATCAGTTTTTTTTATATACTAATAACAAATATGCTAAGGGGAAAAAATCTCACTCAAATAGTATACAGATATGTATCTGGCTGGCCAGTGGTAGTGCACACCTTTAATCCCAAAACTTAAAGACAGAGGCAGACAGATCTCTGTGAGTTTGAGTCCATCCTGGATTACAAGAGCTAGTTCCAGGACAGGCTTCAAAGCTACAACCCTGTCTTGAAAAACCAAAAAAGAAGAAGTAGAAGAGGAGGAGGAGGAGGAGGAGGAGGAGGAGGAGGAGGAGGAGGAGGAGGAGGAGGAGGAGAAAGAAAGAAATAGATAGAAAGAAAGAAAGAAAGAAAGAAAGAAAGAAAGAAAGAAAGAAAATATATCTCTAATGAAAAATTTAAAAAACTAAAGAGATTGAAGAAAACACTAGAAGATGGAAACTTCTATGTAACATGCTTGTGGACCAGCAGAATTAGTATTGTGAAATAGTTGTAGTTTTAAACATTAATCATTAGGGCCTGGAGAAATGGCTCAACCGTTAAAAGTGTTTGCTGCCCTTCCATAGATGCACTGCAGGGCTACAGTAGCAAAAAGCATGGCACACACACAAAAAATAGATATCAAGACCAGTGCAAAAGAAAAGAGGAAGCCGGGCGATGGTGGCGCACGCCTTTAATCCCAGCACTCGGGAGGCAGAGGCAGGTGGATCTCTGTGAGTTCGAGACCAGCCTGGGCTACAGAGCTAGTTCCAGGACAGGCTCCAAAGCCACAGTGAAACCCTGTCTCAAAAAAACCAAAAAAAAAAAAAAAAAAACCGAACAGAGGACCCAGGAAAACTCCACATACATAGAAACATTTAATTTTTGACAAAGATGTCAAAAATACCTAAAGGAGAAAATACAGCCTCTTCAACAACTGTTGCTGGGAAAACTGGATTTCCACGTGATATTAGATTCATATCCCTCACCCTGTGAAAGAATCTACTCAAAACGAATCAAAGATCTTCATATCTGAAACTGTTAGAAGAGAAACTTCAGGATATAAGAGGAACAAGTACTTTCTAAAGAGGACACTACTCGCTCATGAAATAACCACATCGCATTTAAAATACTTCTTAAGATTGAGGATGTCACAGTTATTTTCCAAAACAGGAACTAAATAGCTGGCTTCATCTGTGCTGTATTTCAACTAACTGGCAAATAGCTATTTATTGTAAACCAAAAATTCACGTAATTTAGATGGTATTTTGTCAGAAGGTGTATTTTTCAAAATGAAATAAATGTGGTCTTCTCAATGTCTTCAAATACTTTCTGTTTGTTTTCTTGCTTTGTTATTTGGTCTATGGCCCTTTTCATGTAACTTAAATGTGCTCTTACATTCTAATTTAATGGATATGATATTATACAGGCAGATCTTGAGAAGCAGTTGTGTAAGTGCATGTGCACACTCTTAGCTTCGTCACTGCCATAAAAAAGAGCAATAGCAAATGTCTAGAAGATAAATGATGTGAAAAGCACAAGCCATCCTCCCCAGTTGCCACTGCCAAGAGTCTTCTACATCAAATGATTGACATTGATGCTTCGATGTGACAGCAAGCCCAACTGTGGCCAGCAATACCATGAAGATGACCAACCAAGACACAGGAACAAAACATGCATATTGTTCTGGGTTATGGAGCCTTCATGGTTTCAACAGCACGCTGCTGCAGCAACACAGAGTTGATACCTCAGCATGGGGGTAGAACTTCTTAAGGGGAAAGTGAGTTGAAGAGCTTAGGAGCACCCAGTAGAGGAAGCAATGATGGGGATGTGAGGACAACTCGGCTACAGTACCTACCACCCAAATGATCACCAGGGTGGAGTTGGATGATCTATCTGGCTAGAAAGATGTCCCCTTCCTCCCTTGGTGATTCAGACACACTTCACCAAAAACTGCATGTTTTGTAGTAGAAGATGACCTTCCTGGGAAAAGGAAAAGTGCTCTGGGGTCAAGAGTTACCGAGCAGCTGTCCTCTGCCAGAATCTCCAGACAAGCTCAGACAAAGCAATGATAAAAATGTTAGAAGTGAACTAGGAAAAGAACCCAAGCAAAGCTAGGAAGGAGGCTCTCAGGTGCTCATGAAGGTATTTGACTATTTCTTGAGAATTTTCAAAAATATTAGGGCTTGATAAGAATACTGTTTATTATAGGCATACATAGTGGGTGATAAAAAGGATGTTTAGCTTTTTAAAGTAAAGAAAAAAGTTAATCAGGCCATAGGACTTAGGAATCTTGTGTTTTGTTGTTGCTTTGGTTGGGCTCAGTTTTTAAAGATTTATTTTCATTGTTTTTATTTATTCATATGCATGTCTGGGCGAATGAAGGTCATGTGTGTAGGTGCTCATCTAGGTGCATCAACAAAAAGAGAAAGAAGCAATGAACAGCTTCACAATTAGCAAGACATGAAAGAGCAGACAGTATTTTATCTAGTTTATCTCTCACAATATCTAATTCTGTGATTTCACTTCAGTGATTATGATGCAGTCTGTTGAATTGAGTTGGACAATTATTAAACAATTACTTTGAACACACTTAGGTTCTACATTAGAATTTTCTTGCCAGGACTTTCCCAAATTCCACAACGAAATGTCTGAAATTGATACTTAAGCCCCTGTTTATTTGCATATAGCCCATTTAAAAAATGCAACTTACATAATTTAATTTAAGGTGATTACAAATTTAGTTTCATTGACGGATTCCCTACCCAGTAGTACAAAGAATACTTAAGAGAGGTAAGCTGAAATTGAAAACTGTGTAGAATGAAGGGTGGTAGAAAGACCACAGTGGCTTCAAGGACAAAAGGCCAAGAATGCAAGAGAAACAACAAAGAGCACAGGTCATTAGTCAGAGGAGAAAGCAGAATCCTGGCCTGTATTCTGGGGACCTCAGAAACCTTACTTAATGCCTTTGAACTTCATTTCCACTGATTCCTTCAGTGAGTCAAAAAAGAAAAAAAGAGTGAACAAATGCTATGACCCACTGAGACCAGGAGGAATAAACTGGTTCAGATGTTTGGATAACAATATGAACTCCATACAATATTACTGTGGAACAATGGTCTTGTAACCTGTAAAGATTTGTTACTTGTATTGGTTTAATAAAGTGCTGATTGGCCAGTAGCAAGGCAGAAAATATAGGCAGGGTGACCAGAATAGTTGAATTCTGTGAAGAGGAAAGGCTCAATTTGCAGTCATCACCCAGATGCAGAGGAAGCAAGATAAAAATGCTTCGCAGACAAGAATTGTGGGTTAATTTAAGATGTAATGGTTAGTTAATAAGAAGCCTGAGCTAATAGGCCAACAAGTTTACAATTAAAGTAAGCCTCTGTGTGTTTCTTTGGGACTGAACAATTGCGGGACCAGGCAGGACAGCAACCTCTGTCAACAAAGTGGTGCCAAAACATGGGCCAACTACATGCACATAAAACCCGAAAGAACTTGGGAAGGACTTCTAGACACAAAAGAACAGAGTTAAGGATGGCATTTTCTTGGGTAGGCTGTTTGCTTGGAGGCAAGTGTGTCTCGTTTAAGAGAGGCTTCCTGATTCAGCTTTTGCTGCAAAATCCTTGCAGCTCTTTGAAGAGGCCCTGCCATCAAACACTTAAATGGTGTTTATGAATAGCCAACACCATGCTTCTTTATGGAGCAGGGACCCTGAAACTCCATAGAGTTGTGGCAATAAACATGGCTCTGGCCAGTAACTCTGTCATGAAGCTAGAGTCTCAGAAAGCTAAGAAATGGAGTGGATCCAGTTGTCAAAGCCACATCTTCAATCCTAGCCATATCACCTAGCAAATTAAAGACTCATATGGTCAGAAAAAGAGAGATATACAGTAAAGATAGATTCAGACGAAAAAAACCTCTAAACAGTTTGTTTAAAAACATATGTATACTTCGGAAAGAAAAGAAAAAGGATAAAGTCCTTAAGTAAAAAAGAAAGAGAATAGTTGGGTGTGGTAGAACACCTTTAATCCCAGCACTTGGAAGGTAGAGGCAGACATATTTCTGTGAGTTCAAGGACAGCCTCATCTATAGAGTGAGCTCCAGGACAATCAAAGCTACACAGAGAAACCCTCTATCAAAAAACCAAAAATCAGAAATAAAAAATAAAAGAAATAGAGTTTAAAATAAAACCACACAATGATTGAACATACACAGAGAATCTGGATACTGTATGTTATTGTGTTGTCTTTGAATTATCAAGACAATATCGTGTCATCGTCATTATCATAGCCACACTAGAAGAGAGAAAACTATTCTACCTTTAGAGTAAATGGGATGAAGGGGATCACTCCTTTCAGAGAAACAATTGAAAGTTGATGGCTGCTGAGGAAGGATCACATTCATTGGGTTACTCCTGTCCCAGGAGATGTACACACACCAGTGTGTATAGGGGTAACACTACTTGGTCTGAAGGGGTCTTTTTTTTTTTTTTAAGATTATTTATTTATTACATATACAGTATTCTGCCTGCATGTGTCCCTGCACCCCAGAAGAGGGCACCAGATCTCATCACGGATGGCTGTGAGCCACCATGTGGTTGCTGGGAATTGAACTCAGGACCTCTGGAAGAAGAGTCAGTGCTCTTAACCGCTGAGCCATCTCTCCAGGACGAGAGGCTGGGAGGAGGGATGGGCGGCTCTAGAGGGGGTTGGAAGGAGGTAGTGGTGGATGGATATGGTTACTGTAACCTGCAGATGAATTTCAAGGAATAAAAAAATATTATATAAAAAATCCTGGACTGAAGAGATGGCTCAGGCATTAGAGGCTAGGCTCACAACCAACGATTTAAAATTTTTTATTCTCCCTATAGCTTTAGACTTACCTAATTGTAATACAACTTCAACCCATTCTGCAAACAGACATACATCGTCACATCAGTCCATGAGTCTGAGAGAGATTTGGACTCAGTAAATGAAAGGTCCTGTTCAGTAACCTGAAATTATCTTATTTCTTAGTCTATGCACAACTTTCTTAACTAAGTTGTTTTAATAGTCCGAAAAGATTTAAAAATTGATATTCTCTTTGGAAATTCAGTAAGCTAACCACAAAAGATGGGAGACAAATACTTTCATAGGGAAAGAAATAATAATCATAAGAGAATAGTCCATCTTATTAGAACACATGAGAGAAAAAAAAGACATAATATGAAAGCAACCCTGAGGGAATATGATCGCCTATAAGACACATGCAGTGAGGAACACTGTCCCGCACTCACACGCTTACGCCGAGGCAGCGTGTCCTCACACGCTTATGCCCAACCAGCATGTCCTCACACACTTATGCCCAACCAGCGTGTCCTCACACGCTTTTACCCAGCCAGTGTGTCCTCACACACTTATGCCCAGCGAGTGTGTCCTCACACGCTTGTGCCCAGCCAGCGTGTCTTCACACGCTTATGCCCAGCGAGGGTGTCCTCACATGCTTGTACCCAGCCAGTGTATCCTCACACGCTTGTGCCCAGCCAGTGTGTCCCAACACGCTTGTGCCTAACCTGTGTGTCCTTGAGCAGGGCCCAAAACATCTCTCACTTATATAATGTGAATAGCACCACCAGCCTTACCAGATTACCCTAAAGGTTTATTTAGCTAAGGGGTACCAATTAAGAATATCAAATTCCAATCTTCATTTTTTCATTTTTTTATATTTTCTGATTTTTGTAAGAGCATGTCCTGATTTCAAAGGCCAAACTGGGTTCCTTTCTTGAAGCTGAGGTCATTTGTAAGCTTCTGCGCATCCAACTCTATGACATAAGCCCACAATTCTTGTTGAACGCACGCTTTTGTAGCTTGTGGCATTTCCTTCTTACCTATATATATTCTCCAATGCCAGATCTGAGACGCCAGCGCTGTCGCATGAAAAATATCTTCTGAGTGCTCTTTGCGTCAGCATCCTTTACCGCCCCCTCCATATCACCTACAATGGTGAGAGCTTACATAATCGTGAGATGGTTGCTTAGCAACCGAATTATCAAATATCTGCATCCCACCTCCTCTATCTTAAGGCTCCAAACATCTACTGCAGTATTTATAGCTCACAATCTTTAACCAGAGAGATGAAAGTCAGGCTTACTGATTCAGATATTCATATGTTTTATTTACCTCTACTTTTATATTCACCAAGGTCTGTGTGAATAACAAAAGTATTCACAGATGAGGGAGCAGAAGGCATCTAAACAGACCATATGCCAAAGGAGAGTTCCCGCTGCAGTCCCCAGTGTTATCTAGGTTATCACTGACAAATAGCTTCCCCCAAACATACAAAACCAACAGCCACCAGCTCCTTCTTGGCTGGCAAAAAAAAGGATTTTATATTCTGCTGCTTCAGCTACACTGTGAATTACAGGTAAACGGCAAATACTCAGCCACACAGTGAAGGAAAAATACTCGGGCACAGGACTCCCTCATGTCAAAAGCAAGAAGGCAGGCTGGGAGAGGGGGATGACTTCAGAAGTTCTTTAATTAAAGATTTTCACTGTATAGGTCTGAAATTCAGGTACAGTGATTTACCAAGATTCAGAAAACAGTTATCTGGCTGCAAAGATAGAATAGAGGCAGGGGCTTCCTACTCAAATGATGATTGATTACTTCACTGGAACAACACAGTATTCGGATTTAAGAGCCCAAGGTGTTGAGTACGTGGTATGGCTGTTCAACTGACTTTTCCAGTTTTAAGTTATCAAGTTTTGTGTATTTCTGCCAAGCCAAGGCCATGCTTGTTGGGGGTCGTTTGCTGACTCTGGATGTCCTAGACTGGAGTGTCTCTTGCTTGCCTGGGAGTAGAGGTTCATCCATCTAATCTCAAAACCAAAACAAACGAAAAGATTAGATAGATAGATAGACAGACAGACAGACAGACAGACAGACAGACAGACAGATAGATAGATAGATGATAGATAATAAAAGCCTTAAATAAGCATTCGTCTTCAACAGCCATTCTTTTTGATACTTATGTGAAGTTTCACTTTTATTTCTCGTGTGTGTGTGTGTGTGTGTGTGTGTGTGTGTAGGGCTACTAGTGTGAGGTAAAAGACTTGACACAATTTACTCATACGCTGCCCCCTCCCCTCCCATCTATTCTGTCTTTGCTATTACCTACTGATTTTACACTCAACTGTTGCTCTTTGGGGCTTCTAAACCCTTGTAGAAAGGCTGCTACTGTGTTCTGCTGCGGATGTGAAGTGAGCAGCCCTTTGCGTGAAAGACAAGGCCCGCGTGACAAAGGCCTGGATTTGGTGATGAGTTTTGTAAACAACGCAGTTGGTGGAATTTGATGACTCAGTTGGGGAGTTGAGGAATATACGCAGACGGAGGAAAGAAACCATCACAAACGGCAATTCAGCGATAGGAATCATTTAACCGGTGTTTTCTACAATGCCGTGAGCGGACCAAGAGTAGAGAGAGGTGTCATCCTGGGTGACGTGGGCGAACGTTGGCTAACTGTGAAGTGTGAGGAGACAGCCATTTCCTGAAGCAGCAGGAGTAATCAAATTCTGAGACTCCTAGACTAGAACTGGAGTTGCCAAGGCTGGGGGAGAAGCGAAACAGGAGTTCGTCCTTGTTGAGTCCAGTTTGGCAACACGGAAAAGCACAGGGCAACGCTGATGGACATTCAGGATGTGAAAAGGATATGGTTTCAGTGGTAAATTTTTCACTGTGCTGTATAAATTTTAGCACAATAGAATATATTCACCTGAATAAAGGAAGCAAAGAAAAAATTGATTGGGCAGAACCATTGAAAGAGATGAGAAAAAAGAGAACTCGCAATATTATAAAACCTTTATCACTTAAAATGTACAGAGAAGATCAGGAAAATAGTGCCCCCTTGTGGACATCTTGGGGGTGCAACACGCATGATGGGACAACAAGTGTCCCTCTGAAATGACACAGTGGTACAGAAACACGGACTCCATCCAGCTTTTACACTTGGTGCCTATATTGTATATCTTGATAGCCTCAAACACTTCCCACACGCTATTGAGCTCGTCTCAAAAGAAGGGTACAGTTATCTTCTGGAGAGATTGCTTTCACTTTATTTAACCAATAATGTCAAACAACTATTGGTCCTTCAGAAAGCGTGGCAAAGTCAAGGCTCTACAGCGGTTCTGTTCATTGGAATCTAGGATGTCGGATTTCATGCCCAGCCTCTGGAAGAAGGCATCATTACCAGAAACTGTTTCATCTGGAGTCCTGGGAGGTTCAGGTGTTCTGGGGAGTGATTTTGTTTCCTTTACCATTTCATATTGTTCTGTTCTCAGCAGGAACATTTTTGTTGTTGTGACTTCCACTCAACTTTGGTACCAGTTAATATGAAATTGGATAAAACAAATATCTATCTGATCTTCACACTTGTATAATATCTCCCCTCCTCTCCACATTTTTGTTTGTTTGTTTGTTTGTTTTTGTTTTTTGAGACAGGGTTTCTCTGTGTAGCTTTCAAGCCTGTCCTGAAACTCACTCTGTAGACCAGGCTGGCCTTGAGCTCACAAGGATCCGCCAGCCTCTGCCTCCCGAGTGCTGGGATTAAAGGTGGGCGCCACCACCTCTGGCAATAGTACATATTCTTATGACTTGTATTTCAAGTAACTTTTCGATGGTTATGTAATTGCTGCCTTTGGATTAACCTAAGGAATTTTGCTCACCTCATTTAGAGGCTATGGAAAATGATAGGTAAAAATTTCAAGGCAATTTAAAGGATGAGTCGGAAAGCAAGATTATAATTTTGATTTTAGCTGTTGATTATAGGTGATTGCCAAGTGGTTGCGCCCAAAACGGCATGTTCTCAGTAAAACTAACTTTTAGTTGGGCTTTTTTTTTTCAGGCAAATGTGATTTGTGGGGAAAATGACATAGGATTTAATTAAAATTTTCACTGTTGGATAGAAAGATTAATTGCACCTGTTAGAAGCCTTCACCTGGCCTAGAGAAGGTTACAGAGGTCCCAAAGTCTCATTAAAAGTGTTGTTTACTTCAAATTGAATCTTTTAGCAGTGGAGTCTCTGTTAGGATTAGGCACTCCGACTCATAATTGCAGAAAGCTTGAGGACTGCATGTTTCTTGGCTCGGCTCTGAGATGCTTTGGAATCCAATAGTTATTTGCCATCAACATTGTTATGATACTTCATTAACAGGACACCTTCTCCAGGTTTAATTATATGGGAATTTTAGAAACTTAAAATTTGTAATAATTTAACTTTTACAGAAAGTTTGAAAAACAGAATAGAGAATTCAGTGTGAAGTTAACCTATGTCCCCTCAATTAGCATCTATGGCAGTATGTGGCAAAATTACCAAGCTAACACTAACACATCTCTATGAACTGAAGTGCAAAACCTCTTCAGGTTCCAGTAGTGTCTCCTCTGAGGTTTGCTTTCCATCCCAGGTCCCAGGACACCACACTGGGTATCTTCATCATATAGTCTGCGTTGTCTGTGAGTGTTCCCATCTTTACCCTTCGCTTCTGACCTTGCCAATTTTGAGGAGTATATACTTTGTAGGAAGTTAAGAAATGTACTATTGCCTGACATTTTGCTTCTGGTTAGACTGGAGTTACAGGATTTTGCCTAGAATGTTTCAAAGGCAAATGGCCCTTTTAGCCTGTGTGCTAGGGAGGTATGTGATGTGATGTCAATGTAAGTCATGCGTGGTGATGGTGATCCTGAATGCTAGGTTAAGGGAATGTCTGCTAGATTTGCCAGTATAAAGTTTGATTTTCTTCCCTACTACTCTTTTAGAGAAAATCGATGTATCAAGCTCATGTTCAATATGAAAAGGGCAGTGAGAATTAAGTCCTATTTTCTGGAGAAGTCTTATTTCCATGTGCTATGTAAAATCTCTGCATAGAAAATTTATCTTAATGGGCTTGATAGCTCATACCTGTAATCCAAGTACATGTGGGGAGAAAGCAGGAGTGGGTTCAGTTTGAGGCCGGCCTAAGCTACATAACAAACTCCAGGCCAGCTTGGTCTACATGGCATGTCCCAGAGGGAGTTCAAGAGAAAGGGTGGAAGCTTATCTCCTTCTCCCCCATTTATGTATTTAAACAGTGTATACCCATGTTGTTTAAATTTTTTTAAATAATTTATATTAGCATACATGCCATTTTAAACATTGGGTTATAATCAAATGTTGCTTTATTTCATTGCCCAAATTGGTGTAGCTTTAGCCACTGGAATTTTTTGCAGGTGTATTTGTTCCTGTGGTTTAAGTAGCATGTTTTGAACATTTTCTTACTTTCTGACCCTACCAGGTGGGTACTACAGTTCACACTGGCATCTACTCTGCCTCAACACTAAAATTAGTCATTATTGAAAGATTTGTTAATTGTTTTTTACTGATGAAGGCAAGATCTGTGTACTTAGTGTGGGATTTGCCCCAGAGCAGTGGTTCTCTGTCTGTGGGTTGCAAGCCCTTTGAAGGTCAAGTGTTGGATATCCTGCCTATCCGTTATTTATATTACGATTCATAACAGTAGCAAAATTACAGTGATTAAGTAGCAAGAAAATAATGTTATGGTTGGGGGTCGCCACAACATGAGAAACTGTACTAATGGTTCACAGCATTAGAGAGATGGAAAACCACTCCTAGAGAATGTCACTGCTCCTAAGCTCCCTTAGTGAGATAACCTATACTCCTTTCCACACTTATATCTATAGGAAGAAGATAGATGGGTGGTTGCCCGGGTGATATAACAATGACAGACGGGGATTCATACGGACATCTCCCATTTCAATTTAGCACCACAGGTTTAATTAGAATAACTAGATTAGAACCTTTGTTTGAAATCTTGACATTTGCTTCCTCTTATTAGCTGACTCTAAAATGACTTGTTCCATTCTTGTAAGTAATAACCCCTGCTTAGCTGCAAATAATGATGTTGCAATACAATTATCTGTTAGTTAAGCAAAGTTTCTTGACCTATGGGTCAAACAAACACTGCTGATTGTTTACCTACTATTTATACACCTGTTCTCCACTCCCAAAATCTCAGCGTTAATGAAAATGTGAGATTTAACTAAAGCCTCCTCCCTAGACTCTTTAGCCCAGGGTTTCTCCACATCATTTTAGTCCCCTGAATCCAACATATCTTTTACCTTTGCTCTTTCTTTTCAAATAAGGCATGCCCGTGACATCCAGAGGTGGAACAGCTGTGCTCTATAACCAGCACCACCATGTACCAGGAGAATGGCAGAGGAGAAAGATGGATGGATCTTTTAGAAAATACCCCAGCTTAAGATCACTCACCTCAGACCTCTACTCTTGGCTGCTATTTCTATTGACACTGTTGTTTTGAGTCAAGGTCCCCCTGTAGAGCCCAAGTGGGCCTTGATCTTCAAATCCTCTTGCCTGTGCCTCCCCAAATGCTGGGATTAGGGATATATACCACCAGTGCCAGCTCTCATACCCCTGATCCATGAAGGAGAGTGACTAATATTTAGGTAGGCTCCTGTTGTCTGCTGTGTGATGTTGAGCAGAGAACTGAGACAAGCTATTTAGAAGTCATGACTCTTTTCTTATAAAAACCAGTCTGTTACCGTGGTTTAATGTGTCCTGAAATAGCAGTTGGTACTTATTTAGTTTATCATAATATGATATAGGTCCTCAACTTGGCAGTGGTGGTGCACACTGTTAATACCAGCACTCGGGAAGCAGAGGCAGGTAGATCTTTGTGAGTTCAAGGCCATTGTGGTGTACAAAAACTACTTTCAGGACAGGCTCTAAGACTACAGAGAAACCCTGTCTCAAAAAAACAAAACAAAACAAAAACAAGAATTATGGGTTACCTTAAGTTGTAAGAGCTAGTTTGTAATAAACCTGAGCAATAGGACAAACAGTTTCTAATTAATATAAGCCTCTCTGTGTTTGGGGGACTGATTGGCTGCAGGACCAGCTGGAACAGAAACTTCTATCTACATTACCCCTTCTCTAATCTTTCCAGTGCCATCCCATCTCCCCTCCCATCAAGATCCGCAACCTTTCTGTCTCTCAGGAAAAAAAAAAAACCAGGGATTTATAAAATAATAAAATAAGATAAATAAAAAACAAACAAAAAGCAACATGACAAAGCAAACAAAAAAGAGCCAAGCAAAAAGTACAAGAAATGCATATAGATGCAGAGACACACACTTGCACACAGAGAAATCCCATAAAAACACAAAGCCGGAGCTATAATGTATATGTAAAGGTAAAAAAGGAAAACGTCCTGACTTAACATTATGAGACGAAGAACCTTCAAAGATGCCAGCCAGTTGGTTTTGTGTTTGCCATGTACTGCTAGACGTGGGGCCTATCCTGCAAACAGTTTGTAACTCTAGTGAGACTCCCTTGGAGAAAACTCATTTTTCATTTGCAGGTTGTTATCAACTGGAGGCAGCTTCTGGTTGGGGATGAGGACTTGTGTCCACTTCTCCTTTCAGCTCTAGGACTTCACCTGACGAAGACCTGTGCAGGCCCTGTGCGTGCTGCCTTGGTCTCTGTGAGTTCATATGTGCACCAGTCCTGCAATGTCTAGGTCTTGATTCTTTGGGGTCTTCCATCCCTTCTGGCCCTTACACTCTTTAAGCTTCCTCTTCCGCAGCATTTTCCTCCCTAAGGGGAGGGATTTGTTGGAGACATCCTTTCTATGACTGAGTGTTCCAAGGTCTCTCACTCACTATATATTGTCTGACTGTGGGTCTTTGTAATTGTTCTTATCTGCTGCAGGAGGAAACTTCTCTAATGATGGTTGAGCAAGACTGAGATCTATACTTACATCAAAATGTCATTAGAAGTCATTTTGTGGAGTTTTTTTGTTTTTTATTTTTATTGAGCTATATATTTTATATTTTTTCTCCACTCCCTTCTCTTCTTCTCCCCTCCTCTTCTACCCTCTTTCATGGTCCCCATGCTTCCAATTTACTCAGGAGATCTTGTCTTTTTTTGTACTTCCCATGTAGATTAGATCCATGTATGTCTCTCTTAGGGTCCTCATAGTTCTCTAGATTCTCTGAGATTGTGAATTGTAGGATGGTTTCCTATGTTTTATGTCTAAAAGCCACTTATAAATGAATACATATGCTATTTGTCTTTCTGGGTTTGGGTTACCTCACTTAATATGATATGTTCTAGATCCATCCATTTGCCAGCAAATTTCAAGATGTCATTATTTTTTTCTTCTGTGTAGTACTCCATTGTATAAATGTACCATAATTTCCCTATCCATTCTTTAGAGGAGAGGTATTTAGGTTGTTTCCAGGTTCTGGCTATGACAAACAATTCTTCTATGACTATAATTGAGCACATGTCCTTGTGGCACCACTGAGCATCTTTTGGGTCTATATCCAAAAGTGGATCTTCAGGTAGGTTGTTTCCAAGTTTTCTAAGAAATCACCACACTGACATCCAAAGGGGGTTGTACCAGTTTTCACTCCCACCAGCAATGCAGGAGTGTTTCTTTTACCCCACATCCTCTCCAGCATAAGTTATCATCAGTGTTTTTGATCTTGACCATTCTTATAGGTGTAAGATGGAATCTCAGAGTTGTTTTGATTTGCATTTCTCTGATGGGTAAGGATGTTGAACATTTCCTTAAGTGTCTTTCAGTCATTTTAGATTTCTCTGTTGAGGGTTCTCTGTTTAGGTTTGTACCCCATTTTTTATTGGATTATTTGTTCTTTTGATGACCAGTTTCTTGAGTTCTTTATATATTTTGGAGATCAGACCTCTGTCTGATGTGGGGCTGGTGAAGATCTTTTCCCATTCTGTAGGCTGTCGTTTTGTCTTGTTGACTGTGTCCTTTGCTTTACAGAAGCTTTTCAGTTTCAGGAGGACCCATTTATTAATCGTTTCTCTCGGTGTCTGTGCCACTGGAGTTATATTTAGGAAGTGGTCTCCTGTGCCAATGTGTTTAAGCGTACTTTCCACTTTCTCTTTTATGAAGTCGAGTGTGGTTGGCTTTATCTTGAGGTCTTTGACCCATTTGAACTTGAGTTGTGTGCATGGTGATAGATATGGATCTATTTTCTTTCTTCTACATGTTGATATCCAGTTATGCGAGCACCATTTGTTGAATATGCTTTCATTTTTCCATTTTATATTTTTTGTTTGTCAAAAAATCAGATGTTCGTAGATGTGTGAATTGATATCTGGGTCTTCTTTTTCGTCCCATTGGTCTTCCTGTCTGTGTTTATGCTAGTACTAAGCTGTTTTTAGTACTGTAGCTCTGTAGTAGAGTTTGAACTAAGGGATTGTGATGCCTCCAGAAGTTCCTTTATTGTGCAAGATTGCTTCGGCTATCCTGAGTTTTTTGCATTTATATATGAAGTTGAGTACTGTTCTTTTGAGGTCTGTGAAGAATTGTGCTGGGCATTGCATTGAATATGTAGATAGCTTTAGGTAGAATTGCCATTTTTACTATGTTAATTATAGCTACCCAAGGGCATGGGAGATCTTTCCATTTTCTGATGTCTTCTTCAATTTCTTTCTTCAAAGATTTAAAGTTCTTATCATACAGGTCTTCCACGTGTTTGGTTAGGTTTACTCTGAGATTTTTTTTATGTTATTTGTGGCTATTGTGAAGATTGATATTTCTTTGATTTCTTTCCCTGTAACTATTTCTTTAGTGGAACAGTAGTATTTGTTTTTCTCCTAGGTTTCTGGCCTGTCTAGTCTTAGGTTCTTGTCAACACGTTAATCAACTATGGTAAACTCTTTTCAACCCTTAAGTCCTTTACCTGTTTAGAATCACCTGTTCTTCTCCACTAGGGTTCCTGCTCCTTTTGAGATTATGACATTAAACCTTTGGTGCCACTGGACATATGTAATCTCATATATGTGAATGTTTGTATATGTGTGTGTGCATGTGTGTATGTGTGTGTATGTATATAGTATATCACTGTGTTTATTTAGAACTGTCTTTCAATGTGTTTTAAATTTTTTTTGCAAGAGTCACGTATTATATTGTCAACTTTGTTCCTAAGAATTTTATTTTTATACATAAGTATGAAATATATGAAATAACTTTAAGGAAAATATAAGTTTAACTGGCATACAATCCATGAAATTGATCAAGCCTGGAAGGTGACACGTGGGAAATATGCAATAAATTTCTTAGATCACACATGTGAATGACTAAATAAATAGATGAGCATCGACCATGCACTTTTCTCAGGTCCGTGATCCTATTTACAAACTATTTCAGAAACCCTTCTACGTATGGGTTTTCCCTCCCCAATAAAAATATCCTGTTTTGAGTTCTTTGGAAAGTATGCCTCCGACAGAGTTGCACCAGGGTTAAGGCTAGTTCACACCTGGTATGAAACAATGTGTTACATGAATGCCTTCCCCACAACTCCCTCTTCGCAGCTGCTTCCAGCACAGTTCTGATCTCTGCTCTCCTTCTCGGCATACTCTGCTCCACTGGCTGTGCTTCCCCACGGTGCTCACACACCCTGTATGTGTTTGAATGCAAACTCTTTCTTCATTCAGTTTTCTTGTCATTATTGTTTCTTTTTATTTGCTATAAATATTAGCCTCCGATTTGGTAGAAAAATAGTAATGGAGATGGTTTAAAGAATCATAGCAGGTTCTTATTCTTTAAGCTTCCAGTCCCTGTGCATGGAATTTCTAAGTATTTTTACAGGCTTACTGCCAGGCATCTCCCTTCATTGATTTGGTAAAAGCCTTTTATGCTCCTTGGCAATTTAATAACTTTTGTTTGTTTTTCAAAATCTTTGGGGAAAAATTATGTTGGAACTGGGCCAAGACATGTGTCTCCTGTGGCTAAAGCAGGGTTTTGCAAAAGAAAAATGCTTCAAGCAGATGTCATCACGTAAGTGCCAGGAACAGTGCTAGGATCCACAAACATGTGCATCCAATCGATGTTAGGATTTTTCTCTATCCTACTCAAGAGGCTTTGGGAGTAGGACTCCATTTTTTCTTAAATTTTATTTAAATCTTTCTGAACTGTGCTGCTATGGATTTTGTGGGAAACAGGGGACTAGATATGGGCCTTTACTTGATCATTGAGTGAATCGTGTGTAAAGACACGGTTTCTCTATGATTCAGTCGCAGCTTATTTCTCCCCAAATCCTTCCAAGTTTCTGATCACATACAGGATGCACGGTGGCCCGCATGTAATGAACTTCCCAACATTATCATGCTGTGTGAATCTGCTTATCATAGAAACTGTTTACTCCTGGGAGAAATGCCTCTGCCAGCCCAAGGAATACCAATGGTAAGATGTGTCCTAAGGAGACCTCCACCCCCAGCCATGCAGCTTAGTGAGCTGAGGAACATGATGCAGACAGTCCCCATTTGGCCATGAGGCTTCCTGTATCCTGAGCACATCCGAGGATAATGATGAGAAATTCTGTGTTTTTCACTCTCCCTGTCCCTATTTTGAACCCAGAGCAATGTAGACTAAAAGCTGCCCAGGATGCCAGTAAAGCACTCACTCTGGAGCAGCATCACCTAGAGCATCCAGCATCCTGGTCCTGAATCTAGAACTCGAACTTCAGTTCCTCACAATGAACAATGGTGGTCCGCATATATGGTACCCTAGAAAGGGATGCAGCTAAAGCATAAGGAACATGCTGAGTAATGCTGGAGAAACACGAGGTCCGGGTAAGTGCTCAGGGGACTTGCTCCAAGATGGTGGGGTAACCATGGGTCAAACCAAGAACCCAAGGGAAGACTGCATGCTCTTAATGCCCACGATGCTAAAAGGATCTGAGGAGAAGACACAAAAACAAGGTTTCTGTGACCTGTCAGAATATTTTGACATATTCTTTACAGACTGCTAGTGCAGGGAACATGATGCAGGCAGCAATGGAAAGATGTCTGCGTTCTTTGAAACAGATTTGTCGATGGAGAGCAATGATCCCATTAAGTATTTGGTCTCTGTAATCGGATTGCCTTAGTATTCAGCCATTGCAAATTCCTGCCCCATTTGTATAAGAAGAAAGCACAGTATAGACAGCCCCTTGAGAGAGGAAATGAGAATATCAAAATATTGTCAGGAAGGAGCACAATTTCAATTATGAGGATCTTTTAACGCATTGTTCAAATGGATGGGATCACTAGCCCTAAAGAAGAAAGTATACCTTGCACACTGCAATCATCACCAGCCACTTGGGAACAACTGGAAAAATAAACTTGCACAAGAGGTTGAGCATCTCATTCAGGTGGCAGGTGGGGTTCTCACCCCCCACAACCATATTCTTCATAATGTTAGCTCTCAATCATGTTCTCGCTAGACAAAAGGATCTGTTAACCATCTGCCTCTTTTGTGGGTTCAGCTGTAATTGGGTCTCCACAGCTGCAAAATTGCACTTTCAGATACAATGAAACTGTTGTTGGCCCCATTAAATGGGTATAGGGATGGGTGTCTCAAAAAACAAAAACAAAATCCAAAAGCAACAACAAAGATATGTAGCCAAAACTGAGAGGTACTTATAACTATATCTCTGATCGAACTAAAAGATATTATGTAAATTTTGATATTTTTGAAGATCCCACATTTATATTTGATGTAGAATCATACAAAACTTAAGGAGGGCAATCCAGATGATTTGTATGTGAATGTGACTTTAAAAAGTAGACTCCTATTTGGATCTACTGTTATTCCTAATCAATAAAATCTGTGGTTATAAGTACCAGGGGCAAAATCAAGTCTTATGTTTAGGAGGGACATCTGTTTATCATCTCTACTCTCAGAAAAATCTTGTTGGATTGTTAAAAAGCTATGCTGGTTATGTTAATGCCACAGGGGACAGTGTCACTTCACACAGAGGTGATCCAATTACGACATCTAAACCAGCCTTACCCATTGTCTTTTGGGTACAGACTTCTGACTTACTGTTGACTGTACTTACACTGACTATGCACTCCCTAAATGTACTGTGTAAAAAACTCCATCTTTGCCCTTGGGTGAAGCTTCACCTTCTGGAAGGGCCTTTCTCTGAAACCACACAGCCTTTCCAGCCTTGCGAGCCAGTTTCTCGGGATATTGTTCTACAGGCAGTCGAGAACATTTATAGAAAAGAGAGAGAACTAGCACATGCATGGCTTTGCTAAGCAAATTTTCTCCTCTTATATAGATTCTGGTGTTCAAACCCAGAGAATGGGATTACTCACAACCACTCTGCGTCCTCCTATGTCCATTAACATCAAGATAACTCCCAGCACAGGCTAGCCTGATATAGGCAACCCCTCAGGGAAACTCTCTTCCTGACTTCTTAGGGATGCTGACTTTCTAGGATGGGCAATAAACTGGTTGTGAAAATCAAGGAGGAACCCACAGCACGGAGGGAATTAGGAGGATTCAGGAAAAAAAACAACAATATGGCTAACTGACCGTGTCAAATTGACAGGAAGGTAGCCATCACAGTGTACAAGATGAGCAATAACTTGTTTCCAACTGCCGACTTGACCCTGTTTTTAATTTGGTTGACATATGTGAAAAACTCTATTGTAATATTTGATTATAAAGAGGAGTATATTTCTATGTCCTCAGATAAATGTATTTTTCTTTGATACACCAAAATTGGAAAGGTGATCATTTTTCTTAAGGAATAGTTACAGTGTGGGTGTAAAATTCACATTAATAATCTTTTGCTATTACATAAAAATCCATTTTTCTCTCATTTGGGTTGATGTTTTAGTGGTATTATTACTCATTAGAAGAAATAAATTCCACTGAACTTTACAGATCTCCTGAATGTTGACCCATTACAGTATATAATTTCATAAGTGAGTTTAGATGTAGGGAAACATTATGTCCATATTGATAAGCACATTTTTTCCCTATCCCTTGAAAACTTAGATTTCATCACTGGCAGCAAATTGTCCATTGTTTTCCTTGAAGTAGAATCACTTTTTCTCCTTTTGAAGAGAAGTTCATCCAAGAGCCAATCTGAATACTCATTCCCAAGCTGGTACTCAAATCCAGGGTGTTGCGTATGACAGGCAAGTGCTCTACTGCTGAGCTACACCACAACCCACCATCTATGTTCCCCTGCTGAGCTACTCCACAACCCACCATCTATGTTCCACTGCTGAGCTACTCCACAACCCACCATCTATGTTCCACTGCTGAGCTACTCCACAACCCACCATCTATGTTCCACTGCTGAGCTACTCCACAACCCACCATCTATGTTCCACTGCTGAGCTACTCCACAACCCACCATCTATGTTCCACTGCTGAGCTACTCCACAACCCACCATCTATGTTCCACTGCTGAGCTACTCCACAACCCACCATACATTTAAGCAGCAGTTCTCACCCCTTTCAGTGGGGCCAAATGTCAGATATCCTGCATATCAGATGCTTATATTATGATTTGTAACAGTAGCAAAATTATAGCTACAAAGAAGCAACAAAAATAAATATATGGTTGGGGCTCACCACAACATTAGGAACTTTATTAAAGGGTCATAGCATTAATTAGCAAGGTTGAGAACCACTGCTTTGGACAGTGTTTTATGAAAGTGGCACATTCAATTTACAAAGAACTTCTCTTTAGCAAACCATAATACTCTGTTAAGCACTAGAATGTCTACTCCTTATCACATAGAACAATACCAAAACATTCTCAAAGGTTGAAATTTAGTGGACATCATTTGTTCTACTCTATCAAGAATACACTTGCAAATTGGGTCTTTATTTATGGCGATGAGTTTGTGCCTATGAAAACTACAATAGCTACCACTCTATTCTGTGCATACCTGTTTCCTTCTCAGGTTTCAGCTGTCACCTTGACTTAGCAACAATACACAAGTCAATACCGCAAGAGTTAAGTTTGGTCCTACGTGCCGTAAGAACAGACTTGATGCTGTGAATCTCTGAAAGGTTCTCGAGCATCCTCTGACCATGCAATGGGACTGCACGCAGTCATAGCCTCTGCCCCAACACTGACCATACTAGCTGCGTATTCTACACAGAACCCCAAGGTCATTTCAGGTCTTATCCAGAACATCATACAGTGTTCTGGCTTCCCTATCTTGCTTTTTACTGCATTTACAAGTACTAGACTTCCTAAAAGGTGATTGGCTCCATATTCTTCAACTTTTCATGAAGGATTGTTTCAATGGGACTTTGTACTCTCTTCTTTCTGTATAGATCGAAATTTTCCTTAGAACTTTCCTTGACTCTCTTCTTTAAAGTTTCTGCTTAAGTTGAGACTCACAAAAGGCACCACTTAACCACATTCTGCATTTGTTTGTTCCTGAATCTTCCTAATTCTTTCCCTGCTTTACGTTCCTTTTAGTTCTCTGTAACCAGTTTGTTGCCCATCCTAAAATATCAGCTTTCCTAAAGAAAGGATTTGATTTTCCTCACTGCTTGGACCCCAATGCCAGAAGCACAGTGGACACAAAAAGAAAAAAAAGCTATGTGCGTGAATATGTGTGCACGAATGTGTACATGGTGTATTTGTGTATGCATGTTGTGTATGTGTGTATATGTGTTCATATATGTGCATGTGTGTACATGTGTGTATGTGTGCATGTGTGTATGTTGTATGTGTGTATATGTGCGTACATGTGTGTTTGTGTGTATGTGTGTGCATCTGTGTGTGCGTATATATGTTGTGTATATTTGTGTATGTGTGTATGATGTGTATGTGTGTGCATTGTGTGTGTGTGTGTTTGTGAGAAAGAGAGAGAGAGAGAGAGAGAGAGAGAGAGAGAGAGAGAGAGAGAGAGAGAGAGAGAGGGAAAGAAATACTAGGAAGATGGCAAAAAAAAAAGAGATGTCTTCAAGGATCTACCTCCAACAAACTAATTCCTACAGCCGGGTCCTACTTCCCAATTTTCAGAACCATGAAAACAGTGCTGCCATCTGGAAACCAAACATTCAAACATGAACTCATGAAAGACTTTCATATTAAAACCATAACAATCTGGCCAAGTGTGATAGCAAGCACATCTAATCCCAGCACTCGGGAGGCAAAGGCAAGCAAATCTCTGTGAGTTAGAGGTCAGTCTGGTCTACAAAGTAAGTTCCAGGACAGTCAGGCATGTTGCACAGGGAAACCCTGTCTCAAAAAGCAAAACAACAATATTAAGAATACTGAGTTAAAATTCCACTATAGCTCCATAACTGGTTCCAAATGTGTCAAGTGTGTATTTCTACCAACTGTGGTAAAACTGTAATGTCAACTTTGCACATGCCGGGGTTACAAGGAAAGAGAGTCTCCATGAGGCTTGTCTAAATTGCATTGGTCTATAGGCATGCTGGGTAGAGAAAGGTCTGAATTAAGTTCATTGACGTGGGTAGATACAGCCCACTGTGGGTGGCTCTATTCCTTAGGCAGGGAGTTGTGCACTGTCTAAGAATGAATAAATCTAGCTGTGCACAACCAAGCAATTGAGCATGAAGTCATTTACCTCTGCTTTTTGACTGTGGGTGTGATGTGACACACTTTGTTGTTGTTGTTGTTATTGTTGTTCCCAACACCTTGACTTCCCTGTCACAAACTGCATCCTGGAATTGTGAGCCAAGATAAACTCTTTAGGCCCCAGTTGCTTTTTATAAGAATTTTATTTACATTATAGCAACAAGAATGAAACGAGAAACAATGTTGTCTTCTGAGAAAACAGAAAAAAAAATTCCCAAAGAAAAGTATCAGGCAGAGCTAGGTGGAGGACTCAGTGGGTAAAGCACTTGTCAAGCAGGCATGATGTAAGGTTTTGTATTTCCAGCACACACATAAATGACAGGTGAGTGTTGTAGGAAGTCTTACAGCCAGTGGTTATCTGCCCACTGGGGAGTGGCCTCTTATACTATACAAGCCAGTGTAGAGCATGTATCCGCTCTCTTTCCAGTTGCTGGATTTGGTTTCTGTTCTCCGCTGAAGCAGAGAATTCTGATTTGTGAGTTTACCCCTAAATAAAGAACCATCTATTTTGCAATTCGGAGCAAGTGCGGGATTTCTTTTAAGTGTCCTTCCACATTGGGTGCCCACATGGATTCGGACTCCACGCCTACTGGGTGGTCTGCCTAATGATCTAGCCTGTCCATGGCCCAGTCTCCCATCTCCCAACCCTGCCTGTGTAGCCACAGTATACGGGAGATAGAGACAGGGAATCCCTGAGCAAGTTAGTTAGTCAACCTAGCTGAAATGATGAGTTCTGAGTCCAAAAGAAAGATCCTGCCGGATATATAAGGTGGAAAGCAATGGAGGAAGACGCTTGGTCCATCTCAGACCTCCAGATGTGTGCACACATGTGCAGGCTTACCTGTGAACATGCATGCAACCACAAACATACACCAAAAAAAAAAAGAAGAGACCCATTGAGTGTTGTGTTCATTCTTGACCTTCTTACACACCTTCCTTGTTAACGTTCTGTTTGCATTAATCCTCATACACTATAGGGATTTTTATTAATTTTGTGGATGAGGGTGTAGGTGCGTGTGGGTGTCTGAATAGCAGGTTCAGGGTGTCATAGCATGTGTGTGGAAATCGGAGGATAATTTTAGTGAATCACTTCTCTCCCTCCACTACGTGGCTCCCAGGGATCCAACTTAATCAAGCACAACAACAAGTGCCTTAATCTGCTGTGCTATCTCATCAGTCCAGCTATGGGAATGCATTACAATTAAAAACAATCATTTCCTGATAGTATTTTAACAAAGAGTAGTAAGAAGTAGGCAGGGACATTGTCTTCTCTGATGTACACCGATGCCATTGAATCCACAATTGCTTTTTCATTTCAACTTCAAAGCTGGTGTTTGATTATTTACATCTTATTTTCACCAAAAATGCTTTCCAGACTAAAGAGCATTGCATTCTTTAACAAATGTGCCTTTGTTGTGACATCACATAAACACTGTGAAGTTACCATCTTAACAACTTTATATGCTTAGTGCACAATTCAGTGGTACTGAATGCGTTTGTATCATAGCAGCTATCATAGCAAATGATACCGATAACGTAATTCAATAGAAAACTCAATTGTAATGAATCTACAAAGCAATTTCCATTATTAAAGAGAAGCTGTAGTTCTAAAAAACACATTATCCTGACATTAAGATCTCACTGATACATTTCTAACATGATAATTTATGGAACGTATTTTAAAAGGTATCTATATATGATTTCCTTTTATAACCCAAGGATTTTCTTCCAGATTTCCATAGCAAGAAAATACTCATTAGTTGATCATGAGATGGAATGCAAATTAAATATATCAAATGTTAGGCTTGTTATTTTAGTCTCATTTAAAAGACAAGCATTTTCATAAATCTTGTCCAGATGTTGATAAGATACCAGCTGTGGCAAAGAATACATTTTCATCAAGGAAAACATGACAAGCTTCTGTAATGAGTGAGATTATTAATGGCTTCTTGGGAATATTAGTTGTCACAAGACATTCGAACCAAAATCATTATAAACACGGCTCTCTCTGTTAACTATCCACATTGCTTCTGCTTTGCTCTCCCCAGGAACGCTGCCTTATTGGCCTCTTCTTAAGAGTTACAGTTCCCCACATATCCATCTTCTGCAAACATCCATAATCAGACAATACATCTCAGACTCAAATTGATTGTTCTCTCCTTTCTACGTCCACTGTCTTTTCACCACCATTTCCATTTCTCTTCTTCCATTCATTACGTATGCCATACTTACATATTTAACCTAGATTACTTATTATATTAAATTAATATTAAATATATATTTATGTATTTATATTGTTTGGTGTTTTTTGAGACAGGTTCTCCTTAGATAGCCCTGGCTAGGATGAAAGGTGTGTGTCACCTGCTTACTATTTTCTTTTGGTGGTAGTGAGGATAAATCCATTGGTCTACCATGTCCTATGTGCCTAGCCCTTCTGCCATGCTTCCCATTAAAGCACCAAGTACTAGTGTGTCTCCTTCTTGCAACAAAAACATTTCAAGTCGTGAGTAGCTGCCCATGTCAGATAACTCAAACATGCCCCTCCCCCCAATTTGACAGTGAGGATTATCCCATTAAGGCCATAATTCTCTCTGCTTTCTTCTTGCTTTCCTTCTGCCCTGGTTACTTTATGTTATTCTGACAAAAATACCTGATAGAAAAAACAGAAGGGAGGAAGGGATTATTTTACTTGCAACTTCTGGGTTTTAATCTGTCATAGGAGTAAGCATGGCTGAAGGAAGTCGGGATTGAAGGAAGGCATGGTCCAATGATTCTTTATCTATGGAGGCCAGAGTGTGAGGCAGAGCAGTTCCTATGGCATTGGATTGGGAAGCAGAAAGCAGGATTTTAGTGGGACTGTTCTTTGCTAGAATCTTGAAAGACACACCCCTGTGATCTACTTAGACCCATTAGACCCCACATCTTAAAGGTTCCAGAGCTTGCCAGCACAGTATCACCACAGTGTTTGGGGACCAAACACTGAAAACACGAGCTTACGGGAAACCCTTTGGTATAAAGTCCCAACATCATCTTGTCACCTGGAACTCTTGCCCATGTCCTCTTAGCTCTTGTAGGCTTCCTACTACCACCCTGGGTTCTTCAACCTGACAACTTTTCCATCAGCACTTTTGTGTTTTGGGGAGAAGTCAATAAAACTCTGTTTCTTCTCTCTTATAGTCCCAGCTAGACCAATCTTTTGTTTCATTGTTTGGTTTAAGACTGGGATTTAAATGTAGCATATAAAGAGAGGTGGGCAGGCTCTCTATTGAGCTCCTCTCTCAGCCTCACACCCAAGATTTAAAAATTCTAGCTACCATTACAGCCAAACTTCTTAAAGGAGAAACCAAAATTCGATCTCATTTTTATTACTAACTTTGGATTCATGTTGCTTTGACCTAAATGGCCTGTACTGATGTCACTCATGAAGATGCCTCCTCCTTTGCTGTTTTCAGTTTTTGTTCAGATTATCCCCAGGACACTCTCTGGTGTCTGACATCTTGAGTACCATCTGCCATCTTGTTTCTTTTGCACCTTTCTTAAAGGAAGCTGCTTTTATAGGAGGAAGAGGGAGTGGGCATTTCCAGGAGTTAGAATGGTGTTTCACTTTTCTTTCCTGTCTTTTTTTAGACTTTTCAAAAGACTTTTATTAGTCTTGAAACTAAGACATTGGAGCCTATGAACTCACTTCTTGATGCTATCTACAACCAATGTCTTGGCAGTTAATCCCCAGAAAGGGATAGAATGCCTTGATCATAGACAGGACTTCTACAAACAACCTTGCTCAGTCAGCAGCCCAGTCCCGAAAGAAATGTGTGGAGATAACCAGCCTCACTTGAAGTAGATAATTCAGGGACAAAAATAATTCCGAACTGCCCTAGCACCCTATGGATACATCCTAAACCCAAGGAAAGACAGGCTGCAGAGCCATTATGGTCCCCATTAATACAATCAATACCCTCATCACACCCCTAAAAAGAGTCATGACCAAGTTTCCCACATTCAGCAGCTCCCCTTTTCCCAAAGGCTGCCTTGTCTCATGAGATTACAGGGGATTCTGCATGTAAGTGCCTATTGTTCTGTTTAAAATACTGACTGACTTTGGTCCTCCTTTACTTAATGCATATTTACAAATTCTTAGTAAAATTGTGTATGACACCTCAAATCTAGATGGAATAATACATATAATATCAATAGCTGGGTATGTCTCAGTATTGAAATCTATTTCCAGCATAGATGAGTCACTCTGACCTCCAAGGAGGGAACAGGAAATGAGTCTTGTTTTGCCTCAGCACATCAGGGGACACGAAGCACAGGAGTTTGAAAGGAGTGAATCTACATCAAGAAAGGAGAGAAAGCTACTTTCAGGGCAAACAGCATCACATTATTTGCAAGTAGTTATTTCAGCAATGTGTGTGTGTGTGTGTGTGTGTGTGTGTGTGTGTGTGTGTGTGTGTGTGTGTGTTGGTGTGTGCATGTTTGTATATAAACACATACTATATACCCACATGTATAAGTTTACTTATGTTTATATATACACACATATATAACCTAATGTATATATTAGCAACATACATGTATGCACATACCCACATGCAATCACACACATATATATGAAGAGAGATAGATTGATCTTCAAAGTGGTACTTGAGGGGCAATCAGGTAAACAGAGATCAAAAAAAACTCAACATAATTAGGGATTACATTTCTTGAATAAATGAATACATAACTGACAATTGAAAGAAAATGAGAAAAGGCGATAGACAAAGTGGGAGGAAGGGAGGGACAAAGACAGTTGCAATTAAGGTTTTATCATTTTTTTTCACTTGGCACTTCTTTTGTCCAAGTAATTTTTATGTAATCCTAGGCATATGAAATAGTTGCTCAAATCTTGAGATTACTAACAATAAATCATGAAAAAAAATTACTTCATAATTTTTGGGCCTCCGTATAACCCTATTGCTTATTAAAGATTAAAACAAATGTAAATACTCATGAGATAGATGTGAGGGTTTGTTCCTCATAAAGAAGAAAACCTCGGCTGAGTACTTGATGGGTCAGGATGTGGGGTATCTTCAGCGTTTTCCAGAGTTGACTGATATTTTGATTTTGTTTCACCAATGCTGAGATCACCACTTTGAACCCAATTTGTAGCATAAAATAGAAGAAGTATGTTTAGTGCCAGTTTAGAAACTGCTGGGAATTCTGTCTTAATTGCAAGCCAAAATCCATTTAAAGATTTGTGTGTGTGTGTGTGTGTGTGTGTGTGAAACTGAAGTGAACATCTCAAATAGCAATTCTTAAAAACTTAACACTATCACATGATACAATCAAAAGATTCCAAATTGAACACTTAAATGTTGAGAACAACAGCGGGCAAGCTTTAAAAGTCTTTTTTCTCATGAACAACTTATAATGTTTTCAAAAGAACAGGAAGTTCTGTGTAGTAAAAGCACTATAATAAATTCAATGAAAACAATGAAATAAAAGGAGGAGGACTGAACTCCTAACGTATGGAGAATATGTTTATCGTAGACATAAGCGAGAAATCAGGCAGACTGAAGAGTCCAGACTGAGCAGACTAAACCAGACCATGAGAGGAAAGTGGGAGGGAGGGAGAGAGGAGCCTCTAAAAGGCAGTCCTGGCCAAGAGAATGGCAGAGTCAAAATGGCTGAGTTATATAAAAATCAGACTAGGGAGGGGAAGCTGAAACCCAGCCCTTGAGAAGGAGAGGTTTTGGGAGGGGGCAGAGTAAGGAGTGCTGGGAGGGGCCACAGGTACTGAGTGAGACTTGACCTGGGTTCGAGACCTAACACATGTAACAGAATCATCTCTGATCTAAGCTGAAGGGCTTCAGGTGACATTTGCTGGTGTGTCAGGCATGATGACAGGCACAGTACACACATGTTCTCAGAACCAAGACTGCTGTAAATTCACACAATTTGACATGAGTGAGCAGCTAGACACACTCCAGATCTATTAGGCATTTAACTTTGAAATGATCTGGCTATTATGGATTTAGAAACCTTTTACTGCTGCCAATTGTTTTTGGAGCTCTATAGTCAGCTCATGATGCCTGTGTGGGCTGTGATCCACTGTTTAAACCTGAGCTACAGAGCAGGAAAATTGCAAAGTGTGTGTGTGTGTGTGTGTGTGTGTGTGTGTGTGTGTGTGCTTGTTGCAGTATCATATACATACATACACATACACACACACATATGAAGAAATATCAGATATTTGACCTTAAATGTTATGGATAAATACCTTTTCTTTTTTCTTTCCTTCTTCCTCTTTCTTTCTTTCTTTCTTTCTTTCTTTCTTTCTTTCTTTCTTTCTTTCTCTTTCTCCAAGTTAAAAAAAGGTTCTAATAAAACATCACTCAGTGCTTTGTGGTTAATCTTTTCGGATTTTTCTGTTTTGTTCTGGGTCCAAGTGTGTCAGTTTACTAAACCACACCCCCACAGTGTGTTTCTAACAGGGTTTAAATTAATACAAATGATATTTGCCCTTTATCCTGTGTTCTTGCAGGGAAGAGTTTCTCTGAGAGGAATTTACTTAGGAATATTATTTCTAGCTTCAGCACTACAACTAGAGAGAGAAAGGGGGAAAAGGAGGGAGTGAGAAGGAAGTGTACAGGGGTTTGGCTATCACTTTTGAATGACTTAGACCTCAGTCTACGCAAACATGTGAAAGCCTCATGCAGTTTAGAAACGACCCACTGGGGAAAGAAAAAGGATGCATTTGTCTATCAAGCCTATGGATCATGGGCTAGATGGCACTCCTGCAGAGGAACAAACACAGAGAGAATTCGTGAGCATATGTAGGTCATTGAAGCCCTTGAGCGGGGAGAACTTGGTAGGACTCGATGGTACCCCTGAAGCGGTGTTGCCACACTGCCCCTCAGTGACTCCAAAGCCTGATGGGTATCCAGCCTCCACAGCCAACTTGGAATAAGAGGGTTAGAGGCAGCACACACAATGCTTGCTCAGACGTACCTCTTTCTGCCTCCCACTAACTCCAGTCAGTTACACAGTCCCCTTCAAAATGTAGGCAGCTAGAATCTCTGCTGACTCAGTGCAGGGAAATGAGGGGAATAAGCCTCAGTTCCTGATCTCATAAAGTCAACATTGGTAATATTTATCTCTTGAACCAATATTAGAATTCTCTCATTTGGGTTGACATCTTGGCTGGTTTGTGCTTCTTGTGTAAGCAGACCATCACTAAAGGATGTAGGTACTTTATTTCACTGCCTGTGGTTATAATTCTTCATCCACAATTAACCCTGTAGGTTCCAAACCTATATCCCCGTCTTTACTGTGTAGTAGAAACCGGAGCTCCTCAGGGTAGAATAAAATTGGTTGTTTTTTCCTACCAATATAAAGAGATTTTCTTTACTTGCTATGCAATTTTTGGGCTAATAAGGGTCCAAATATAACCGTATAGAAGACGTCAAAGATACGTCAGAAGGTAATACCGAACATGGTATTCAAATCAGTGCTCAAGGTCACAAATGGTCTGATTAACAGCAGTAGGGAACATATAAACTTGACCTCAAACTGCCAATCACGTTACAGTACAAACAAAACACATCTATGAGTGACCATGTTCTAAAACACAAGACAATATAAATTGACACCTTCTCATAAATAATTTCAGAAAATCCCATACACGTGTTGATTTGAATGAGTTGTCTCCCACCAGTCTCAGTCATATAAATACGAGGCCCCCAGTTGGTGAGTGTCTGGGAGGATTAGAAGGTGTGACCTTGATGGAGGAAGTGTGTCACCTTAGGGGGGCTTTGAGGTTTCAAAAGACCTGTGTTTCAAACAGTGAGCCCTCTGCAACTCTACAAGTTGTGTGAGTCCTGTGCTATCATAGCGATAGAAAAGGAAGTAAGCAGCTTGCTTTCTTCTACTCAAAAGGATGCACACTTTCCCCCAGTACTGGCTCAAAGAATAACCGTGGGAAGTTTTAAAGCCAATGAAAACTTAATTAACAGAGGAGCGGGATGTAGCCTAACTAACCGTTTGTGTTTCGTCTTAGTCCAGACGCCTTTGTTCAAGAATAACACAGATAGATGCCTCTCCTTACTTTGTGCATGTGTGATGGGTTTTTATTTGAACTGGCCGTTGTCCTCACAATAATCTGAAAACATAAGAAAGTAAAGTGGCTTAGGAGGTCATTTACCGAAGAGCAAAGGGAACCCCATTCATAAGTGTTATTTACACAGCATCATCTAGGATGTGGAAGGTACTAAACAGTTTGTAAGAACAGGAATGTGTTTAGGGTTTGGATTATTCATATTGTCATTGTCATTTGGTCACGGCAAAATAAGAGCAGAGGTGTAGTTAAAAAGCAGAGGCACCACTCAGAGGAAGGTTATTCAACACCTGGCTCTGTGTTAGCCCATCATAGGCAACGCATAAGCTTCTCCCTGATGCTCATAGATTGGAGATCTATGATCTCATCTGCACACCCAAGATTTGATACTTCACTTATGGCAGAAGAGTCATGTTTGATTTCCCGGGAGTTTGACGTGTGAGTTGAGTGGCAAAGGATGGGAAACAGATAGAACCCCATTATTCCAGGGCAGTGTCTTAGTTAGGGTTTCTATTGCTACAGTGAATCATCATGACCAAAAAGCAAGTTGGGAAGGAAAAGGTTTGTGTGGCTTACACTTCCAAATCACACTACATCACTGGAGGATGTCAGGACAGGAACTTAAGTGGAATAGTAACCTGAACACAGGAACTGATGCAGAGGCCATGGAGGAGAGCTGCTGCTTCTTACTGGATTGCTTCCCCTGGCTTGTTCAGGTTGCTTTCTTATAGAACCCAAGATCTACAACTCAGTGATGGCACCACCTACCCTGGACTGGGGGCTCCCCCATTAATCACTATTGGAGAAAATGTCTTGTCTTTGATCTCACGGAGACATTTCTTAAACTGAGGCTCCATTTTCTCTCTGATGTCTCTAGCTTGTGTTCAAGTTGATGCACAAAACCAGTACATATAGATAGCATTTTTGCAACCTGGTCAAGGTGTGCTGCTCATGCTGCTCAAGTAGCTAACCCCTGGAGTCTGCTGTCCCATGGGTAGCTGTCTAGTCTTTCTGTAAATTTTGTCAAGATCTTAAGTTCTTCCTTCTAACCTCCTTCTAATGCCAAAAGGACAGTTTCTGCTGCTAAGACAAAAAAGACATTTTAAGCACAGTGACCTTTCTCATTACCCAATCACTCTTGCCTTGACACCTCCAATGCACAATTCAACATGGTGCTCTCCAATTCTATCAGAATGTTGCCTCCCTGGCATTTTTATTATGACTCTTTGATTTCTCTTAGTAATAAACACATATACATGTTTACGTTAAATTGATCTATAACCTCTTAAAACATAGAAAAAATGTAGGGCTCAATAAAAATGGGGAAAAAAGAGAAGAAGAGATGGAAAAGATAGTAAGGATTGGGGTGATAGGTGAGGAGGTTAACATAAACACCAAGTAATGACAGAGATCTCCCCTCACACTCTGTTTCAACTGCCTGTGTCCAGGAAAAAAACTATCATTCTCCGTGGAACACATATGCAGATGAACAAAAGTACACAAAGCAGTGACGAGAGTCAGGTCAACTTGTGTCTGTTCAAACACACCTGTGAAGAAAAAATCTGGGCCCACTGAAATTCAGCAGAATAATAAATTATGAATGCATTCTTACACATGTACAAAAGCATCCTAGAGAGTAGTGTTGATTTCTTTTTCCTAGTATTGATTATTGGATATCGATATTGAATATTGGAACTTCCCAAGAAGAATGCTACAATCCATCTTGTGCTGTAAATGCAGTTACTTTGAGAGTATTTTTAATTGTGGGAGAACTGCCTGTGGGGCTCCGGTTGCAGAGTTCAGTGTGTTTCACAAACTGTGAAAAAGGCTGAATACTTTGCTATGCCGAGCTGCTGGAGCTCCTGGCTGCTGTTCATCATTCTAAACTGCAAAATAACAGAGCTTGTGGATTATTTGCAGTGCACATCCATTCTCCAGCTGAATACTGAGAAAATGAGAAACTCCTCAAGAAGGAAAAATGTTTAGAAAACAATAAGCGATTGTTTTGTCTGCTTTTATGCACGTCAAGTGTCTTTTAGTGAATACAGTAAGGCTATACTTCGAGTCTGCCATGCCCCTGTCATACCTACCATTTATTTGGGAGGTTTTCTGAGGACATGTTATTATTAATCCAGTATACATGAGGGAAAACTAAATGAAGCACAGCCTAACTTTAAAAAAAGAATTTAAAAATATATAGAAAACCCTTTCTGAAACCAGTAATTGTCTGTGAAATCATCCCAGTTGAAAGACATTTATAAACATAGCCTCCTAGAAAACCCTATTTAAAAAAACCTGGCTAGTTGAAACACACCTGTAATTCTAGCTCTTCAAGGGGCCCAGGCAGCAGGGTTGCAAGTTTTAGGGTAGGTAGGATGGCAATTTCACCATAACCTGTCTCAAAAAAACTTTGGCATTCGAGAGGACTAGGGTTCAATCCTTAGTACTATAAATATAAAGTAATAAACTATGTTTAAAATTATTTGATGAGTTGATCCACATAACATATAATGGACTCTTTAAAGGAAAAGGCAGTGAGTAGAAGAAATAAGGCTTATTCAGAAGAAACCAACATAGAAGATTTAAGACTGTCACAACAAATCTAAGGTGCTTGCATGATTTGCTCAATAGTGGTAATATTTTATGGTACAACCTGAGTTTTCTTCTCTCCGCATCAAGTTACACAACCTGGACACATGAGAATATTACATTTCTATGCTCTTGAATATTATCTTAACTAATCAAAGATGTGTTTTATTTGTTTATGCTGCAGAATATTACTTTAACTATGTGAAGTTGTGTTACATTTCTTCCTACTGTCTTTGTTAAGGATGTAAAGATGCATTGCATTTGTTAAATTACGTAAAGATGTGTTACGGTTTCACCTTGCCTGCCTAAGGCACCTGATAGGTCTAATACAAAGCTAAAGAGCAGGCAGGAGAGGGATAGGTGGGGCTGGCAGGTAGAGAGAATAAGTAGAAGGATAACTCTAGGTTCAAGAAAGAAGGAAAAGAAAGTGAGGGAGAAAGAGGAGACATGCTTAGGGCCAGAAGCCAGGCAGCTGTCTGGACACAAGAAGCAGTAAAAGTAAGATATATAGAAGGAAAGAAAGGTAAAAAAGCCTCAAGGTAAAACATAGATGAAGAGAAACAGGTTAAGTTACAAGAGTTAGCAAGAATGAGCCTAAGCTAAGGCCGAGCATTCATAAGTAATAATAAGTCTCTGTGTCATGATTTGGGAGCTGGTAGGTGGCCTGAAAAAAAAAAGGTTGCTACATTTCTATGTATGTGCTTATAGGGAAGAGTAATATCACATATGTATTTAGTAGATTTTAAATGAATTCATAAAGTATGAGAGTATAAGTTTAGACAATGAAAACCATGCCTCTAAATGCAATTGCATAAGAAAAATTAGGAAGTGGATCAGAAAGAGAAATGACAGGTGTGCGAGTATGGTTAATGTCTCTAGCGTTGCATATACAGTCATCAGATACTGTCCAATGCTATTGATAAACCTGGAAAATTCAATACAAGAGCAGTGACTGTGAGGCCACAGGATGCTCCACTTGTCCTGCTTCTCCCATGACCCTAGGGAGAGCCTAGCAGAGTTATAGATTTGTAAACCTGTAGTCTTAATCTTAAAGGTATACATTTCTGAATGTATAGGAACCACTCATGAGGTCTGGGGAAAACCTTTGCATCCATAGGGCCAGGAAGCCCAGATTTCTATCGCAATAGGTAAAGTGTATCCATGATAGCATCTTCAGTAACTAAATCCAGATGTCCTTGGCACTGATTGCTTCTGCAGAAAGATGCTGATAGTAATTTGAGGGATGGAGAAAGAAAGAAGGAAAGAAAGAAAGGAAGAAAGAAAGAAAGAAAGAAAGAAAGAAAGAAAGAAAGAAAGAGTGTGCCTTTCATTTCTGGCCGTTTCCCCATGGATATATTATTGCTTAAAAATGAATTGAGTGAATGAAATGCAATTTATTCCCTGGCAATGCTGAAACATGCATGGGCAGCTCATATAAGGCAGTTCTGTTTAACTTGTCCATATTGAGTATCATGGTCTACATTGATGAGGACGACTAACCAGGTCTCTTCCTCAAGAGGGCACCAGAACTGATTAAAGATGGTTGTGAGCCACCATGTGGTTGCTTGGAATTGAACTCAGGACCTTTGGAAGAGCAGGCAGTGCTCTTAACTGCTGAGTCATCTCTCCAACCCATTGTTTATAAATACCCACCTTTAATTTACAGTGTGAGTCAACCTGTTCTTCCTTCCTTGATGCACACAAAAGGTTATGTTGAAGACAAGAGATACAGTTGCAGCATTTATATTTATCTTCCATAGTTTTAAATAACAGTGAGGATAACCCTTAATTTTTTTTTCCTGATGTGTGTATTTATTCTGATTTCAGTGCTACCTTCAACTTACTAAGAAATACCACACGGGACAGCAGCAGTACCTAAGATGCTATGAAGAAACAGCTGTCATTATATTCCTGTCCTTAGGAAGAGTAAGCACAAAAGGCATTGGGGATATTAGTTTCTTTTTTACCAATATGCAGGTATTGACAGAATGCTCAACAGACACTCAGTTGGATTTCTCAAAGAGTTTGTCTTTCTTTAATGGGGAGTTTTTTTCTTTTCCAAGATTTCTAAAAATTAAATGTATACTCTTTTTTAAATCATAGAGTATTTGCAGAATTATAACAATAGTGACTTGCTCTTGTAAACTGCTAGTAATATTCTTTGGCAGCCACAAATTTATGAGCCTGCTGGCAAGTAAGGAAATCATTGACTTATGTGACTGTTTCAAAGTCTGGCAAATTATCTCAGCAGGATAAAGCAATGTTTTCCCCGGATAATTGAACTGTCCCATGCTGCATCGAAGGAATGTAGCCACAAGCAGATATGAACTCCATGGCAACCGCACATCGATATTGTCTTTTCAGCACCCGGGAAATGTCAGCTTTAGACTTCCGCATAAGGACTTCTCTGTGAGTAATAAATTAGATGTCTAGCGTCAATGCAGATGCTTACCCATGACTAACCTAGGAATCAGCCTGGAGTCATCTGAACACTGAAATAGAAAAGGTCAGCCTTGGCAAAAAAAAGGGAAGAGAAAAAACCCACACACATCTACACATCCTCCCAGTCTTAGGTTATGAACAGAGTGACAAGAAGTTCCAGCTGATGCTGAGAAAACCTTATTCCCCCAAGCAGGTTTGCAAAAGATGTCAGAGAACAGTGTCTAATCTAATGAAATGATATAAATCGCCTCTTTTAATCTATTCACCACTTTGCATACTTCCAACTGACTCATTAATCTCCCCGGCATCTTTATTACTTTGTAGTTCAGAACACGCAGAGGACAGATGTATTCACCTGGGAGTTTGAAATGATTAACACTCCACTTTCGATAATTTTATCTTTAATTATAATTTTATTTTTATTCTTTGCTTATTTTCAGATTATAATCTAATTACATTTCTCCCTTCTCCTTCTACCCTCCACCCCCATATATTCCTACCTTCTGTATCACCTCTTTATTCATTAATTGTTATTGCATACATATGTATATCTATATACATATGGATATTCCTATATAACACCTTTTGAGTCCATAAATGTTACTTGTATGTGTGTTTTCAAGGCTGACCATTTGGCACTGGATAACCAATTGGTGTGCTCTTCTTTGGGGAGGACCAACCTCTCCTGCTCCCAGCTTATTCAGTTGCCTACATTTCCTTATGTTGCAGGCTACCTGGACATTTCTTTCTTAAGCTTTTATTTTCATTGTATATGTGGGGTTATTCTGCCTGTATGCATGTATGTACATGTGCCAATTGCATGTCTATACCCATGATAACCAGTACAGAGCATCAAATTCCCTGAAACTGGAATGAGAGATAGCTGTTGCCAAGGTGGGTTCTGAGAACAGAACCCAGGTTTTCTGGAGGAGTAGAAAGTGCTCTTAATTACCAAACCATCTTTTGAGACTCAGGCACTGTTTGCCTGGTTCTTCCTAATGCCAACTAACCTGTGTAAACTGGAAAGTTAGGTCACTCTAAATGAAACTATATTAATGGAACCAGTTACCAATAGTTTGGTAAGTATTGCATGATGGGTGGTGGGTTAAAAATAGCTTTTTTTTTAATTAAAAAAAATTTCCGCCTCCTCCCAGCCTCCCCCTCCCCCCTCCCCCCCACTCTTCTCCCCTCCCCCCACGCCTCTCCCCCTCCCTCTCCAGTCCAAAGAGCAGTCAGGGTTCCCTGCCCTGTGGAAAGTCAAAAGTCCTCCCCCCTCCATCCTGGTCTAGGAAGATGAACATCCAAACTGGCTAGGCTCCCACACAGCCAGAACATGAAATAGGATCAAAACCCATTGCCATTGTCCTTGGCTTCTCAGCAGCCCTCATTGTCCACCATATTCAGAGAGTCCGGTTTTATCCCATGCTTTTTCAGTCACAGTCCAGCTGGCCTTGGTGAGCTCCAATAGATCAGCCCCACTGTCTCCGTGGGTGGGTGCACCCCTTGTGGTCCTGACTTCTTTGCTCATGTTCTCCCTCCTTCTGCTCCTCATTGGGACCTTGGGAGCTCAGTCCAGTGCTCCAGTGTCTCTATCAACCTGGAAACAACCTAGATGTCCTTCAATGGAATAATGGATGAAGAAAGTGTGGAATATATACACATTAGAGTACTACTCAGCGATAAAAAAACAATGACTTCTCGAATTTTGCATGCAAGTGGATGAAAATAGAAAATACTATCCTGAGTGAGGTAACCCAGACCCAAAAAGATGAAAATGGGATGTACTCACTCATAATTGGTTTCTAGCCATAAATAAAGGACATTGAGTCTATAATTTGTGACCCTTAAAAAGCTAAATAAGAAGGTGAACCCAAAGAAAAACATAGAGCTATCCTCCTGGGTATGGGAAGTAGACAAGATTGCCGGGCAAAAAATCGGGATCTTGGGGGTTGGGTGGGAGGGGGGAAAAGGGGAGATGAGGAGAGAAAAGTGAGAAGGGTAGGATGGGGAGAACTTGGGGAAACGGGATGATTGGGATAAAGGGAAGTTGGATAGGGGAGCAGGGAAGCACATATCTTAATTAAGGGAGCCATCTTAGGGTTGGCAAGAGACTTGGACCTAGAGGGGCTCCCAGGTGCCCAAGGAGATGCCCCCAGTTAGTTCCTGGGGCAGCTGAGAATAGGGAACCTGAAATGATCCTATGCTATAGCCATACTGATTAATATCTTGCATATCACCATAAAAATAGCTTTTTAAACCACCATGATGGATCAGGTTTGTAATCCCAGAATTTAGGAGGCTGAAGCAGAAGATTGGCTGTGAGTTTGTGTCTAGCCTGAATAACCTAATGAGCTGCTTAAGGTAGCAAAAATAAATCCACATCGGTAACACTCGGGAGGCAGAGTCAGGCGGATCTTTGTGAGTTCGAGGCCAGCCTGGTCTACAAGAGCTAGTTCCACGACAGGCTCCAAAGCTACAGAGAAACCCTGTCTCCAATCCCCCCCCCCAAATGGTTGGGAGGCTATCAAGAACAAAGTGCCGGGGAGCACAGTGAAACCCACACGAGTGACCTAGTGACCTGTCCCAGAGTTCAAAAGATCAAGGAAGAAGAGGAAAATTTTAAAAAGAATCAGCAACTTTTTCTAAAGATTATATCTGTAGAGGACTCTCAATTTCATAAAACCATAGTCTTACCCGGTAAGGTAAGCTCTCAGCTGTGCGCCACCACGCCTTCTTCGCGCTTTGCTTGGGCCATCTTTTGCGCAACTCTTCTCCTTCTGGAACTGTAGGCCCATTGCAACGCTTTCTTTTATGAGTTGCTTTTCTCATGGAGTTTTATCATGGCAATAGAAAACTAAGCAACACAACAAGCAAACATGTAATTTTTAAAGTGACTTTATTAAGGTATTTTATTCAGCCTATGATTTTGTCAGTCTTTATGTAACAAACCCCTCAGGCAGATGCTCCAACTCCGGTCCCGATAATAAACAGAGGCACACAGGTCAAACAGGGGCCTTCAGCCTTTCTGAAATCTCTCTCCTCTTCCTTTGAGATCTCTTTCTTTTCCTGTGCATCATTAAAGCCAACGAGAAGCCACCAATGCCTGATTTATTTTTACTACAGATTACCTTTCATTAACATCACTGTATACAAGTAAAATTTTACAACATGTACTATTTTTGCCTTATTTCTCACAGAATAATTATTTTGAGAGCTAGTTGGTTAAAATTCACCCACAAAGCATTGCATTATATCGATTACTGATAAGTTTTTCCACATACAGATGTTAACAACTTATTTCTTCATCTGGTGAGAGATATCTGAATTTATTTGGATTTTTTTTTGTCTACCGTAAGTAAAGAACCATAATGATTTTGTACTGATAAATGCTTTCATCTCCCTGAACAATAGTAACAGGTTGAATGATTGAATCATAAAATGTTTAGCCTTTTTAAAAAATGCCAAGTTATTTTTTTAAATAATTGTATCATTTTTATAGTCCTATCTGGAGTTGAGTGCTTCAGTCTGATTATACCCTCAAAAACATTTTATACGGTCAAGGGGTTCATTTGAGCTATTTGATTGGGTGTGTTGTCATACCTCATCATGATTTCCGTTTATAAGCCCCTAATCACTAGTAGATCTTAGGCAGTGATTCATGTGTACTAACTGATCATGGATACTGTTGTCCCAATACACAGCCTATCTTTTAATTAACTTGTTCTCATTTTTATTATTGAATATCTATAGTTCTGGATATGAGCCCTCTCTCATGTGTGCAGCTTGTAATTTCCCCCTCTAGTGTGTGACTTGCCCTTTGATTTTTCTTAAAGGTATTTCCTGAGGGGAAAAAAAACCAATCTGGAACTAATAAGGGATCTATATAAGATAAGCATATAAAACTTAACTTTATTTCTATTTACTAACAATGAAAGCATGGGTGACAATATTAAAAATACATTCTATATATGTCTCATAGTCTTCAAAATGACGAAGTATTTAGTAAAATACAATGGGTTCTGGAGAAAATGTGACGCAATGGGCATAGCTGACTGGAATCTTAACAATCCTACGTACAAGCCCCAGAAACACACACACAGGCAGGCACATAGATACACACACACACACACACACACACACACACATACTCAATGAGGTATCACAAGAATTTTCATAAGACTAGAGAAAAACAAGTACAGTGAAGAATCCTGCCACTTCTCCTCACAGCCAGAAACCACAAGTCCCATGTCTTGTTTTGTTGTTGTTTCTCACCCCCCCCCCCTCCATTCCAGGATTGGATGTTAGATTCTTAATGCCGCTCCACCCACCCCTGGGCTGTCCTGTGTTCTAGAAGAAAGCAGGTTGAAGAAGTCACAAGGATCAAGCCCATAAGCATCACTCTTCCATGGCCTCTGCATCAATTCCTGCCTCCAGGTTCCTGTCCTGTTTGAGTTCCTGCTTTGGCTTCCCTCAATGAACTGTGATGCTAGACAGATCAGCCAAACAGACCCTCTCCCCTCGAAGTTGCTTTGGTCATGGTGTTTCATCATAGCAAAAGTAACCCTAACTAAGAGATTAAATGTGTGAATCTGTCATTATCTAAAAATAAGATTAATTAAAACAAAAGGTACCTCTTGAAGTGTAGACATTTTCTGATTTTGATAAAATGTTCATCTACAATGTTTTTTTTAAAAAGGTTTATTTTTTTATGGCTATCTTTAAGAAAAGCATTCTGGTGTTGTAGTAATGCATGAAATCCCAGAATGTGATAGGGACTGAGGCAGGAGAGTCACTGCTAGTTTGTGCTACAAAGTGAGATTCGGACTCAAATAAACAAAGAAATGGACAAAAAGAAAAAAAAGAAAGAAAAAACAGCTTGAAAACTAAAAACGTTCTGGAAGAGAACCTAGCCCTTGTTGCCTCACTTAGCAAAATTTCTTTCTTTTAAAAATTTTTATTTTCATTGCTTTCAACTTGAATGTGTATGTGTGTGTGAGAGAGAGAGTGAGTGTGTGTGTATGAGCACATGCACACTCGTGTGTGCTTCCAGGTATGTGCAAGTGAGTGCAAGTGTTTCAGACGTCAAAGGAGTTGGATTTCCACAGAGTTGGAGTGATAGGTATCTGTAAACCATGCGGAGGCTTGGAATCAAACTCAGATCCTCAGCGAATATGCTTAACCTCTGTGTTATCTCTCCAGCCCAGAATTTATTTGTTATTTCTGCCTAGTATTCATTTATTTGTTTATTTGTTCTTTTGGTGTGCTTGTCAATCTGACACAAGCTAGAGGCATTTGAAGAAATACTATTAACTTTGAAAATACCTCCGTTGGATTTACCTGTAGGCAATCTATAGGGCAATTTCTTGATTGATGTGCGAGTTTCCAGTCCATGGTGGGTAGTGCCATCCCTGGGCTGGTGGTCCTGTACTGTATATGAAAACAGGCTGAGCAAGCCACAAGGAGCAAGCCAGTAAGCGGCACTCTTCCATGGACTCAGCATCGGCTCCTGCCTCTAACATCCGCCTGCCTTGAGTTCCTTTTCTGACTTCACTAGCTGGTGGACTACAAGCTATAAGATAAAATAAACCCTTTCCTCTGTAAGTTGCTTCCATTCATGGTGTTTGATCACAGTAATAAGAATTAAGACAATTGGTATGACCTTGAGCGGTTTTATTATAGGAAGTATATACACTGCATCAAGCTGTGGACAGCCTTTTTTTTTTCCAGTATTTGTAGTGATGCTCCCTCCCTCACTCTGATAGCTACTCTCTTAGCTTCTCCTTTTCCTTGGTCTTTCAGGGAGAGTTGCAAATATCATTAATCTTTTAAGGAATTATTGACCATCTCTGTCTTCTGGTTCTTTGTTTCCCTCTCTAACTTGCTTGCTCTTTCTTTTCTTCTTTTCAAGGTTAAAGCTGAGACAATTGACTCAAGCTACTTTGTTGCTATTATAGGCATTTAGTGCTACCAAGTTCTAAGAGCTCTGAAAGAGAGGCACCTCACAAATTTTCATCCGTTACATTTTTATTTTAATTCAGTTAAAAATATATTCTAATCTCCTTCATAGTTCCATCTTTGACCCATGGTTAATTCAGAGGAGTGTTATTTTGTTATTTAACTTTTTTTTGTTTGTTTGTTTTTCTGAGACAGGGTTTCTCTGTAGCATTGGACCCTGTCCTGAAACTGACTCTGTAGACCAGGCTGACCTTGAACTCACAGAAAGCTGCCTGCATCTGCCTCCCAAGTGCTGGGATTAAAGGCATGAGCCTAATGCTGGGAACTTTCTGGTCTTGATTTTAAATTAATTACATAATAAAAAGTATGCCTTCATTGAGTTGGATACTCTAAATTAAAACCAAAGTCCTGTGCTGGAATCACAGCATTTGGGAGGCTGAGGTCAGAGGATAACAGGTTCAAGACCAGCTTGGGCGATACTGTGATTACTGCCTGCCTTAAAAACAAGCAATGGGATGTGATGTCCAGGTGCTGTCACATCTGTTATCCCACTGATCTCCAGGTTTGATTCGCTTGACCTGGCTGAGTAGGCGGGTGTCCACCTCCTCCTTCACCACTCTGTGTGTCGGCATGGATCAAAAGGATTGCCTGAGCCAGGGAGATATAGGCAACCCTAAAATGTAAATGAAATACATATCCCATATCCCACCATGCTTGGGAGGAAGAAAGAGGAAGCTTGAAAAAGCGCGAGGCCAGCCTTGTCTACATAGCAAGTTCCAGGCCAGCTAGGTCATTAATGCAAGAGGCCATATGTCCTGGGTAGTTTTATGTCAATTTGACACAAGCTAAGGTCATCTGAAAGGAGTGAACCTCAACTGAGAACATAACTCCTTAAGATCTGACTGTAGGGCATTTTCTTCATTAGTGATCAATGAGGGAGGGCCCAGCCCAGCCCATGGTGGGTGGTGTCACCCCTGGGCAGGTGGTGTTATCCCTGGGCTGGTGGTGCTGGGTTGTATAAGAAAGCAGGCTAGCAGGCTGAGCAAGCCATGATGAGCATGCCAGTAAGCAACACCCCTCTGCTGTTTCTGCAATAGTTTCTGCTTCCGGGTTCCTGCCCTATTTTAGTTCCTGCCTTGTTTTCCCTCAGTGATGAGCTCTTACTTAGAATAAGCTGAAATAAACCCTTTCCTCCCCAAGTTGCTTTGGTTATGGTGTTCATTGCTGCAAAAGAAATCTAAACTAAGATACCATATGACTTAAAGAAGTGAATGAATAAATAAATAAGCAAATATATAACACCCAGAGGGAGTCATAAAGTACTGCTGCATACTTAAACTTAATATTAATGCATTTAAATATAAAAGGGGGCTTTTTTTATATATTGTGACACATCTAGGCTAGAGGATGAAGTATTTTAATCTAACTTGGAGTACAAAACATGACCCTGTCTGGAAAAACAGCAAAGCAAGCAAACCCACTAATAATTCTGTGAATGCTCTATATATTAGTTGACTGTGTTCCCCTCCGTTCTTCACACTGCGAGCTTCTCATCTATCACCATAGTAATTGGAGGCTGAGGGTACCCTTAGCTGCTATGCCAGTGAGAAATAACTGTGATTACCCTCGGGCTCCTGCGCAGAAATTTCATCGCCATTCTGGAAAACAAAGATCACGAGGAAGAATTGACTTTGCTCTTCTTGTCTGTGCATGATTACATTCTCATTTCTTTACCGAATCATTCCCCAAGGGAGATCTGTCAGGATTAGCTAGTGACAACACGGAGTTTTTCTATACTTGTAATAAATCAATGATTTAGAGAAGACAATAAAATTATCATAGCTCTCCAGCTCAGAAATGCACTTTTTAACCTTGTATTTTGAGGAGTAATTTTTCATAGTAGGAAGCTTCCTTTTTACTTATTTACTAACTTATTTTGGAAAAGTTCCTAACATAACTTACGTAGTTCTCTGCAAAGAGTCAAAAGGAGTTTTCAAAGACCATAGGCTGCTAATTGAAAGTGTATTGATGTAGTTTTTAGCTTCACAGTTGTCAAGATTTTTTATTGAGAATGTCAATATGTATGCAATATGTTCTGATCAAATCTACCTCCCAGTCTCTTCCTCCAATTCATCCCCTCCGCCGTCACATTTTCCTCACAGTTTCACGGGCTCTTTTTTTAACTAAAGCTCACTGAATCCACTTGTTGCTGCCTGTTTGCCTGGATGAAAGATTGACTACTGGATCATGAATAGTCTCGGGGGTCTCCATCTATGAAGAAAGTTTATTCTCTTTCCCCCATCCTTCATCAATTGCTAAGAGCTTCTCAGCTAGGGACGCTACTTCATGAGCCCCTTCCTCCATTTCTGTCCTCATTATGAAGAGACACCATGATGAAGGCAGCTTATAAAAGAAAGCATTTAACTGGGGACTTGCTTGCTTACAGTTCAGAGGGTTAGTCCATGATCTGCACAGCAGAGAGAATGGTGGCAGGCAGACAGGCATGGTCTTGAAGCAATAGTTGAAGGTTACATCATGATTGCAGAGAGGGAGAAAGAGAGAGAGAGAGAGAGAGAGAGAGAGAGAGAGAGAGAGAGAGAGAGAGAGAGAGAGAGAGAGAGAGAGGACTGTGCCTGCCTTGGTCTTTTGAAACTTCAGAGCCTAGTGATATAGTGACATACTTCCTTCAACAAGACCACACCTCGTAATCCTTCCAGAAGGAATTCCAACAATTGAGGACTAAGTATTTAAATATATGCGCCTAAGGGGGCCATTTTCATTCAAATCATCTCACCATCTGAGCTGGGATTTTGTCTGTCTTGATCTCACATAGGTCTTAAGCAGTCACAGTCACAGTACGTTCATCTTGGTACAACGGCTTTGTTCTGTCCAGAAAATAATGTCTTGATGCAGATGTACACTACTTCTAGCTCTTAAAATCTCTCTCCTCTTCTTCTATGATGATCCCTCAGCGTTGAGATGTCTACCAATCGTCTCCCAGCTGTTATCTCTATACCCATATATTCGTGGCTCTCTGGACTCTCATCAGAGAAGCTCTTCTTTTGGCAATAGATAGTGAGAAGTACAGAGACTCATAATTTATAAAGATTTACTTTTCAAAGATTTTTAAAGTGTTTATACTTGATGTTTGTTGGGTTTTATGGATTTTATTTTAGTTCATGATATTTTTTTCTATAAGAGCGATCACATGTATGAATAGTGGCTAGTTATTATGCCATTTGTTTGGAGGTAAGTGCACAAAAATTGTGTTCTGTCTCCTGTAACTAAGGCTCCACAATGATCACCAGACAGAGAATGGCCACCAATAAACACAGAAATTAAGTATATTTTAAGACTCAAGAGAGATTAAAAACATTCGTGCTTTGTTTTACTAATTGATAGTTCATAAACAATTTCAGAATTTGCTAGTAATGATAAAATTGTAAACAATTTTTATATGTAGTCTTAAACATGGGAGAAAAATATAAAATTTTTAATATTTAATGTCTTTAGAGTTTCTATTGCTGTAAAAAAAACATTATCACCAAAAATTAAGTTGGGACGGAAGGGTTTATTTGGCTTACACTTTAGCATTGCTGTTCATCACTGAAGAAAGTCAGGACAGGAACTAAACAGGGCAGGCTCCTGGAGGCAGGAGCTGATGCAGAGGACATGGAGGGGTGCTGCTTACTGGCTTGCTTCCTGTGGCTTACTCAGCCTGCTTTCTTATAGAACCCAGGACCACCAGCCTGGAGGTGACACCTCCCACATTGATCACTAATGAAGAAAATGCCTCATAGCTGTGTCTCATGGAGGCATTTCTTCAGCTGAGGCTCCTTCCTCTCTGATGACTCTAGCTTGTGTCAAACGGACACAAAACCATCCAAACTGCGACCAATCAGAAACCGGGTTCGTTTAGCAGTGTAACACTTGCCTAGAAGATTAAAGCCCTGATTTTTTAAGCCCCAGAATTTGAATTTAGACCGTTCCTCTATCTTCTCTGGTGAACTCAGACAGAATTTTATGTCAACCATTTCTTTTCAGTGTAACAATCTGTAAGATAATAACAGGTATCTCCATAGACACTATGAATCGGGACCATGTAAATGTATTGCTTTAGTGCGCTTGTTTATATTAAAACCTGTAGTAACCAGTGCAAACTTAATCTTTTTCTGTGAGTTTTCCTTCTCTGGTGTCTGTCTTTGGTTTTCATAGCCAGTCAGTCGTGCTTAAAATGCTTTTCTTTCCTTCTCTGTTCTCTTACTCTGCTAGGTACCTATAGTGACTCAAATCTGTCGTCCAGTCAGCATCCGTTTGCTTGTTGTTGATAGGATAATGCAGTGCATTCCTTAAGGAATCCTCTCACAGTCGACCCCCACCCACACAAAGATTATCTCCACTCAATCTCAAAATGTAGCTGTTGACTGGCTTTAACCCTATCCTCAACATATGAACAAGGCAACTTAAAGATGAATGAGTTTGTTTGGGTTTCAGAATGTGAGAGTCTCTGACCATCACAGCAGAAAGCATGGCACCAAGTAGGGATGCATCTAGCTGGAGTGGTAACCAAGAGTTCACATCTTGATCCGCACATAGGATGCAGGGGTGGTGATGAAAAAAATCTTTTGAAAATCCAATGCCTGGCCCCAGTAACACACATCCTCTCCAACAAGGTCACACCCCTTAAGTTTTGCCAAAGAGCTCCACCAACTGGGGACCAAATATTGAAAAATATGAACCCCCGAGGGCCATCCTTATTCCAACTGTCTACCATAGTGAGACCCTGAGTTTTGAGTCCTATGTGTTTGTACTTACTAGACAATTTTCAGAGACAAAACATCATAAATCCTTGATTTCAATCCATTTGGCTTGAGTTTTTATCTCTTGCAACCCTCAATAAACAAAACCAAACACAACAAGTTCTGTTTCACTATGTACATATACATGTATGTATGTATATATGTATATATATATACTTACAAACAAAATTCTTAAAATACATATTTCATAGTAGAAATAGCTCTGAAAAGGATGCCTTGCATCTTAGTTACTTTTCTCCTGCCGTAACAAAACCCCATGGCCAACTTTAAAAAGAAAGCATTTAATTTGAGGCTCATGGTTACAGAAGGCTGGTGCATGGCCATCATAGTGTGGCAGGAGGCGGGCAGGCAGGCATGGCTGAACCAGTAGCTGTAAGCCTGCATATGACCCATAGACACAAGGCAGAGAGAGAGAGAGAGAACCAATAGGAATTCAAATAGTATTGGCTTTTGAAACCTCAAAGCTCACTCCCAGCGACACACTTCCTCCAGCAAAGTCAAACCACACAATCCTTCCCAAACAATGCCACCACTAACCAAGGACAGAGTATCCAAACACTGAGCCTCTGGGGACCATTGTCATGCAAACCACCACACCTTGGAAGGACTTTTTAGGGGGAAATGTCCTTATTGCTAAATTGTTTTTTTGAAAAATAAGGATAGATTTGCTCATGTATCTAAAAATAAACATGCAGTAAGCCCAATATTGTGCTCCCAACTCCTCACCTCTTCTTCCAAATCAATGCCCCCATCAACTTTTGTGGGTGGTATTGAGAATTTAATTTGGGGGCTGATGCATGCTAAGCCAGCTTTCTCTACTTGCATCTTTGGTCCAACCACATAGCATTTTCACTGGGTCAGTTACCAAAGTCTCTGCCGGGTGTTCAGAGGTGCATCCCTATATCCAAAAGCTCTCTTGATAGTTTTCTTCTACAGTGGGTCCCAGCGTTTTGGTAATGTGTTGATAAATGTCCTTAATCTTTGGGATTTAGAACTTATTTAGTAAATCAATAATGGTGCCTATACTTTATCTCGATTAGCAATTGTTGTAATTTAAAAATGATTTTTTATACTCTGGCCAATGCTTAGCCTTTGCAAGTGATTGAAAATGGTACAAAAAGTAACTTAAGGATTTTTTTTTGGTTTTTCGAGACAGGATTTCTCTGTAGCTTTGGAGCCTGTCCTGGAACTAGCTCTTGTAGACCAGGCTGGCCTCGAACTCTCAGAGATCCGCCTGCCTCTGCCTCCCGAGTGCTGGGATTAAAGGCGTGCGCCACCACCGCCCTGCTTAATTTAAGGATTTTTAAACATTCTGTGGAACACTCGTGGACATGAACTCTGCCTTGTCTCAGCCCTGAACTTTTATTTCCTCATGGCATTAAGCTGGGGTAGGATATAGAGAACTCTATTTCAGTTGAATGCTGTGGTGTCTGGCTGTTGCCAAGAGCCCTGAAGAGCACAGTTTGGCTTTCTGATGTGTTACTAAGTCTACATTTCTTTTTGAGGTAACCTGACCTCAGGAATATACACTACCAGGTTTAGATCATTTTAAGGAGTAGTTCAGTACTCTGAATTCCATCGTTGAGTTTGGAATTGCTAGTGAGGAGTCATCACAGTGTTTCATGATGCCAGCTGGGTTTGAAACCTGGCTTACTTCATCTCAACAGGAAGAAACTGTTAACTGACCTCATCTGGGGAGTTCTCTGCAGAACGCGCACGGCCAGATGACCACCAGGGGGCGCAGTTTTGCTGCAGTCGTCTCTGCAAAGGCCTGCCAGCTCTCACCTGAATATTCTGTAGACTGTGCGAGTATTAGTTTTCGTTGTTTCAGAATCTAAGGCTGTGCTCATTCTCTCCCTGGGAAAATGGTAAAGCCTTGCTTTAAAGCTACACAATACATTTAAAGCTATTCCTCTGAGCTCATGTTTTCCCAGCTTTTTTCCCTGCTGAAAAGTGAGATATTATGGAGCTAAGGTGTCAAAGTGAAGCGAACTTGGGCAAATTCAGTAACTTCATAGTGTAATAGGGATGGCAGAAACCTTTTTCTATAAAGGAAAGAATCTCGGACTTCATGAACAGGCCTCATGTTAAGAAACTTTTGTTCAAATAAGGGAACTAAATGAGAATGGGAATTGCGGATAGAAACCATGGATCTTAAATTTATTTTTATTTAAATCTGGTACTTTATGCCTAAGGAACAAGGCTGCCCCAGAAAGATGGCTCATTGGTCTTTACCTCCTGAAGGGCGCCAACATAAGGTAATTTACAGAATATTTTAATCAAGGGGAGGCCGGGGTTTCAAATCAAGCAAGAACTGGCAATTAGCAATTAAAATTTGAAATTTCTTTGTTTCAGACAAATGGGCCATTCAAAATAACGTCTCCAAATCGGGGGCAGCAACAGGGATTGTGGAGAGAAGGTATCCTTTTTGGGGTGCCATGCTGGGCAAGGAAGGTGGCAATTGCCTGTCACACCACAAATCAGACTATCGGGTTTCCTTGTTCCTCTTGGAATCAGCTGGTTACTTAAGAACAACCTAAAGTTGCCTTTCCCTTTAGGAATCCACAGGAAGAAGTCGGGGGCTCACTTGAGGGATAAGTTACCTCTATTCGCAGAGAGTCAAGATGTAACAGGCTGCACTCGGGAGGCAGAAGCAGGCGGATCTCTGTGAGTTCGAGGCCAGCCTGGTCTACAAGAGCTAGTTCCGGGACCGGCACCAAAGCTACAGAGAAACCCTGTCTCGAAAAACAAACAAACAAACAAAAAATGTAACAGGCTTTTTAGAAGGGCGAAATCTGAGGAAAGGCTAGCAGGGAGAAAGAAAACCAGAAAAGCCAGAGAATGTGGCCATGAACTGCTTCAAACTAAATAATTGCAGGAGAGCCCTAGGATACACACTGCAACAGGCAGAACTAGGCAGTGTCATGTAGTCCCAGCCTTGTTCACCCCAGATTGCTGGAAGGCGAGCAGTATGGCTTCGAGACTTTTATCTGATGCTTAGCCTGCAGTGGGCCTCGGCCATCAGGACAGCAGCTCAGCGGCAGCCCCCAGACAGGCTTCATGGGGCATGGGTACCAGTGCCTGCTGCAAAACCAAGTCCTCCTGGGCCTGCCGCTTGGTCCTGCCCACGGAGGGAGGTGGGCCGTGTCCACAGGAGGAGCACCTCCCTCTCCCCGCCCACGAAAGGAGGCGGTTTTCCCTTGGCCCCGCCTGTCTAAGCGGCCAAGTGACGCACGACCCCGCCCCCGAGCCAGCCTAGCAGAGGCTGCCAGGCGGGCGTTTGGGGCGGCCGGAGGCTCAGCGGCTCAGCAGTTGGCCGCGAGCGAGTGCGCGGTCCCCCTACGGAAGTTCTCCGCAGCCGTCCCGGCGGTAGCCGTCTGTCCCCACCTCCCTCATGTCCCGCAAGGCGAGCGAGGACGTGGAGTACACGCTGCGCAGCCTGAGCAGCCTGATGGGCGAGCGGCGCCGCCGGCAGCCGGAGCCCGGGGCGCCGGGAGGGGAGCGCAGCCTGCTGGCCGCCGAGTCGGCCACCAGCCTGCAGAGCGCGGAGCTGGAGCGCGCCGCACGCCGACAGTTCCAGCGCGATGAGACCCCCGCCTTCGTCTACGCGGCCGCCGCCTTCTCGGCGCTCGGCGGCTTCCTGTTCGGCTACGACACCGGCGTGGTGTCCGGGGCCATGCTACTGCTGCGGCGCCAGATGCGCCTGGGCGCGATGTGGCAGGAGCTGCTGGTGTCGGGCGCGGTGGGCGCGGCCGCCGTCGCGGCGCTGGCCGGAGGGGCCCTGAACGGAGCCCTCGGCCGGCGCAGCGCCATCCTGCTTGCCAGCGCCCTGTGCACCGCGGGCTCCGCCGTGCTGGCCGCCGCCGCCAACAAGGAGACGCTGCTGGCCGGCCGCCTGGTCGTGGGGCTCGGCATCGGTGAGTGGCCGCGCCCGCGAGCCCCACTGACACCCCCAACCCGTACTCCCCTACTTCGCGGCTCTTCGGGGGCTCGGTGTCGCGAGCGCCCTGGTGGCTGTGGAGGATGCGCTCCCTTCTTTCCGGTGCCCACGTGGAATCTGCAATTGCCCGAGGGTCAGTGAGAGCCCGATGGCCTCGAGCAATTCCAGAAAGCCCAGCTTTCCCCTGATCCGGCCTGACTGACGTGTGGCCGCTGGTCGAGTTTAGGAGGGTCTCCACCTCCCTGCCGTGCCTCGGAGTGTTTTATCCAGTGACAGACCTCTTTGAGGATGTTCAGCCCAGCCAGCTTTAGGCAAAATACCATCATTTGTAGAGTCAAAGAGTTTTGAACTCCGAGATCTCTGCTAAGCTCCAGTTCTGTCACTTCTGCACTGGCTCATCGTTCCAATAGATGGAATACTATTTTCTCCACCACTTTGCACTTTTGGGATTACTTTCAGTCTTTCCTCTTTTCTAGATGAAGTCCCTTCTCACTCCTGGCCCCCTGTTAGAACTTTTTCTTTGGGCCAACATTCACCATTCTGGTTTTTCCTTTCCTGCTTTTTTCCACTGGGGAACCAAATTATCTATTAAAGGTCATATTCATTTCCTAAATTCATTTAGAAACAGCTCCTGTGGATAAATGCCCAGCAAGATAAATCCTTGCATTTACTCTAGAAATGAAGAGATTTAGGTTCTCTGGGCATTGATTTGTTGGTTTTTTTTTTTTTTTCGACCTTCTTGCTGAGTGGGGGAGGTACTATCAGTGAGCTCTTGGCAGAGGAACCTATTTGGGATGTGGCCAATGTTATTAGAAAGCACTTTTAAGGGAAAATGGGGACTTGCGATTTAAATCTCGCTGGCAGTTTTCCGAGAGACACTGATGATGCTTTTTTAAAATGTTTCCTGTCATCATTCCGTTCCCTTTAGGGTGTTGTTGAAGTATTGCTTCCTTTTGGGCGGGCTTGATGAATGCCTGGAGCTTCCCTGAGCCAACCACTCACTGCTATTTGACGTCGCCTATTTTCAGTTTTCCAGATAGGGTCTAGGGAGAAGCAAATTCATTCATTCAACTCTATCTGTAGGAGCCACGAGCCTAAACCGTGGCTCACCGTACTTGCATCCCAAATCACTAACCTTCTTTTACTCTTAATTATTGATACTGGGTCAGGGTCTCTGTAAAATGTGGATCTGGCAAATGAAGACCCAAATGGCCACCGAAGAGACAAACCAGTGGCTATTCAGTCTCTGTGTAGAAATGGCCTGTACCCGTGGAATCCTTCAATAAATAAACCTGCCATAGGCGATTGTTAGCATCCCCAGAATCATCTGTTCCCCAGAATCACAGCCTCTCTTATGCCCTCAGCCTCTTTCCCTGGCATAGCAATAGCCCTTCAGTCAAGGTCTCAGTATTAACTCCCAGACAGATACTTCGAGACCGTTGTTTTGCAGATGTGTCTCAATGAGTCTTCTGAGTATCAGATGAAAATTGAAGCATTGTGTTGATTATTGCCCGAGAGACTTGAGCCCTTGTGAGGGTCCTGTCAGCTGTAGGATGCAGAGCTATGAGGCGAGCAGACTAGTCCACTTTGCAAATGGGGCTAAAGGCAGGTAGAGCTGGCTCTCATCCTGTTAGCCCCACAGTGTTCAACCTTACTAATTCTGTGACCCTTTAAGAGAGTTCCTCATTTGTGGTGACCCCCCAACGATAAAACTGTTTCCATTGCTACTTTATAACTGATTTTGCTACATCAGAGAATTGTAAATATCTGATAGGTGACCCCCAAAGGGGTCTCAACCCACAGGATGAGAACCAGTGACTTAGGCCGAGCGGTTTGCTGATGGAAATAATGTATTGACGGGCTGGGAGGATTTGAACAGTGGCGATGAGGAAAGAAAGGACCATCTAAGCAAGGCAGTGACTACAGAAGGAAGGTGGAGGATGTGCTCGAGGAAGGGGAGACGACACCACGAGAAGAGCTAAGCGGGAACTGTGGCATCTTTCAGGAAGGGGGCAGGTGTGAAGTCATAAGACTCGGATAAACCACTTCAAAGTTGTGGTTGAGCGGGCTCACGGCTCACTAGCCTTCTAAGAGGACGCATTGGTCTGTTGGGGGCTAGGAAATAGGTCCTGAATGTGAGTGTTTTGTTGAGGTTGCTCTTTGGGGAGACAATAAATCCATTCCTTCTGTTTAGTACAGTAAATCTGAGCTTATTTAATGGTCTTTAAAACAGGTGATCCTTATATGTGGTCAGGAGGGTTTTTTTTTTTATTTTACTTTTGTTTTCTCCTGTGATCATTTAGTAAATGTTGAGTAACAAAATGTGTTTTATGCCACTTTTAGACAAGTTCTCCACAATATCCTTTATCCATAGATTTTCCTGGGAGAATTCTAAGGCCCTGTGGGACAGGGATTTTATTAATTTTTTTCAGATTTACAGGTTTGTATTCTTGGAACATAGAATAAATATGTTGAATGTTTGAATGTGTGATGACAGAAATGTTACAAACACACAAACTCAACCTTCATTGTTGGTGTGCTGTCAATCTAATTTAAGGTTGCTCTTTTAAAAATAAAGTTGGTGCATTGTCAAAATATTTGAAAGGTCATTGAAAGGTTCCAATATTGTGTTTTCACGAAATCGTTCTTTAGCTCTTCAGTCCTGTTTGGAATAGGGAGGAATTAGCTAAATAGAAACCCTATCCTGGAGGCGTTTATTCTCAAGTGGAGCGGAAGACACATTAATAGACAATTGCAATAGAGGGTTCTCGAAAGTACCAGAGAAACGGGGAGAGCAGGTCTGCAATTGCTTTGGTTGTGTGCGTAGAAAAGATACTGGAGGGGCTGGAGAGACAGCTCGGCGGCTAAGAGCATCATCTGCTCTTGCTGTCCCTGAGTTCAACTGAGTTCAGTTAGCAGCATCCATGTCGGGCAGCACACAATCATCTATAATTCTAGTTGCGGGGAATCTTTGGAGTTGCTGCAGCTGCACCCACATGCACATAGCCCCATACAGACACATTCATACACAACTAAAATTAACAATTAAAAGGGTGCAGAATTAATAAAGATTTTACAGAAACAATATTTAAGTTAGAGGTTGAAAGGTAAGTAGGAGTCCAGCAGATGAGGTAAGCAGGAAGTGAGGAAGTGCTGATTCCTGTCTTGTAGGTCCTGGGCACAGGAGAATTCTTTCCTTATGCCATCTCATCTAATCCTCTTAGCTCTTACCCTCTGCCAAGGTCTCCTGTTGCTGGATGTGGAAACGTTCCAGGAGTTATGTGCTAAAGGTCATGGATACAAAATCAGGATTCAGTGAGCAAGATCTTCAAAGTTTTACTGTGTCTGTCTGACTTTTTACTAGACATTCAAAGTGGAGCTCACCGTAGGCGTGAGGGCCCAAAGAAGACTTTGAAGTGTAGCTGGGAGGCTGTGTAGGAGAGCCTGGCAGGTCTGCAGGTCTGCAGGTGATATGGGAGTGATTTCTTATTAATAAAGAAACTGCCTAGGCCCATTTGATAGGCCAACCCTTAGGTAGGCAGAGAAAACAGAACAGAATGCTGGGAGAAAGAATCTGAATCAGAGAGTCGCCATGATTTTCCCACTCCAGACAGACGCAGGTTAAGATCTTTCCTGGTAAACCAGCTCGTGGTGCTACACAGAATATTAGAAATGGGTTAGATCAATATGTAAGAGCTAGCCAATAAGAGGCTGGAACTAATGGGCCAGGCAGTGTTTAAAAGAATACAGTTTCCGTGTAATTATTTCAGGTATAAAGCTAGCTGAGCGGACAGCCAGGTGCCAGGAATGTAGCCCACCGCTCCTATTACAACATGCAGGAGAGCCTCTTTAAAGGCTGTGAGTGCAGGCTTGGTCTCTGCAGCCTTGGGGGCTCCAGGGATGTCTGTAGTTCCATGAAGCTTCCTGAAATCCCTTTTGCCTTTTTTCCATTCTGCGTTTTAGCTCTTCTACCTTTCTTTCTTCCTTCCTTCCTTCCTTCCTTCCTTCCTTCCTTCCTTCCTTCCTTCCTTCCTTTTCTTGTCTCCTGAGAAAAATGTTAGTGTCTGAAATTCTTTGCAGAGTTGGTGAGCACAGAGTGAACAATGGATTGAAGACCCTTTGGTCTCTTCAATAGAGACATTTAAGAAGGAAAACTGTCGACCATGGAGTCATTACTGATCTCTTTTCAATGTGTCTTGAAAGACAAACATTAGAAAGAAAGGGGACTTGTGCCTTTTTTTCTTTCTCTCTCTTTCTTTCTTTCTTCTTCTTCCTCTTCCTCTTCCTCCTCCTCCTCCTCCTCCTCCTCCTCTTTTTCTTCTTCTTAAATCAGTTTTCTTGGTGAGTTACAGCAAAATAATGCACCGAGTGCTGTAGTGCACAGAGCATACGTTCTGCTTTTTCATTTTGCCTCACTCAGCGCAGAGACCAGACTTCATTATTGTCCCCTGTTTTTTGTGTTTTTAAACCTGAAGGTTTAGTTCAGATTTACTTCAAATAGGACACATATGTTTGATCCCTGAAATTAATAGAATAATCCTATTTACGTGTACCCCTCACACAAGGTCTATTTTGTAGGTGTCTTTATTCTTCATTTTTGTTTGTTTTTTTGTAGACTGGGGTATACTTACAATAATATTTTAAAATAAAGCAACTCGGGGGTTGGGGAGATAGTTTAACAATCTAAATATATACTGCTCTTGCAGAGGACCTGAGTTGGGTTCCCAGCACCCATGTTGGACAGGTCATCACCGTCTGGGAATCCATCCTGTCTGGGCGCTGCATGTATGCACACAGGCTTCCCCTCCTTGCATATACTTAAAATAATAAAAATAAATCCAGTGAAAGAATGTGAGAATTTGCTTGTTTGTTTTGTTTTCTCTGGCCCTGTGCTTCTCATGCTTATCATGTATAGAAACAGTAGATTTTAAGAACATGGTACTATAACCACACATGCAGAAGACTTCTGGCCTGGTGCTGGCCTTCACCACAGCTGATACTGGTGTTGTAGTGCTCTTGTAGGGAATATCAAGGTATTGAAATTCTAAGATTCGTTACCATTCAGACCTTTCCTGTTTACATAGCATCAGAGAAGTGACATCACAGTGTTTACATAGCGTCAGAGAGGTGACATCACAGTGTTTACATAGCGTCAGAGAAGTGATATCACAGTGTTTACATAGCGTCAGAGAGGTGACATCACAGTGTTTACATAGCGTCAGAGAGGTGACATCACAGTGTTTACATAGCGTCAGAGAGGTGACATCACAGCAGCTTACATAGCGTCAGAGAGGTGACATCACAGTGTTTACATAGTGTCAGAGAGGAGACATCACAGTGTTTACAAAGCGTCAGAGAGGTGACATCACAGCAGCTTACATAGCGTCAGAGAGGTGACATCACAGTGTTTACATAGCGTCAGAGAGGTGACATCACAGTGTTTACATAGCGTCAGAGAGGTGACATCACAGTGTTTACATAGCGTCAGAGAAGTGACATCACAGTGTTTACATAGCGTCAGAGAGGTGACATCACAGCAGCTTACATAGCGTCAGAGAGGTGACGTCACAGTGTTTACATAGCGTCAGAGAAGTGACATCACAGTGTTTACATAGCGTCAGAGAGGTGACATCACAGTGTTTACATAGCGTCAGAGAGGTGACATCACAGCAGCTTACATAGCGTCAGAGAGGTGACGTCACAGTGTTTACATAGCGTCAGAGAGGTGACATCACAGTGTTTACATAGCGTCAGAGAGGTGACATCACAGTGTTTACATAGCGTCAGAGAGGTGACATCACAGCAGTTTACATAGCGTCAGAGAGATGACATCACAGTGTTTATATAGCGTCAGAGAGGTGACATCACAGCAGTTTACATAGCGTCAGAGAGATGACATCACAGTGTTTACATAGCGTCAGAGAGGTGACATCACAGTGTTTACATAGCGTCAGAGAGGTGACATCACAGCAGCTTACATAGCATCAGAGAGGTGACATCACAGTGTTTACATAGCGTCAGAGAGGTGATATCACAGCAGTTTACATAGCCTCAGAGAGGTGACATCACAGTGTTTATATAGCATCAGATTTGTAGAACTTCTCTTCAGTTTACCTCAGTTTCCATAGCACTTCTGTCAGCACCTCTGTTTACAGCTTCCTGTTGCAATTTGGAGTTGATATAATCTACTGAATAATATTTTCAGAAATATCACTGTCTCTTTAAATCCTATTCCTACTGAAAACAAAAGTAAAACCATGTTTGATTAAGATAAATGTCATACAAGATGGAGATTAATGTAGATGCTTCTCATTAGGCTGAGCGTGGTTAACCTGAAGCAGTTGGATTTTTCAAATAAGTAACTGACTTGAAAATATTTCTGTGGTGAGGAGAGCATGATAAAATTTATTTTCTTTCACATGAAAAAGCTGTTTTCAGACAGTTCTGTTTTTAAAGCTGCACTTCTGTAGTCTGTTGGTTTTATTTTCCCCGTGGATATGAAATGTGGATAAATGGAGCTCCTCTTGATTTCCAGTGTTCCCTTGAATGCATGCGCACATGCTCCTTGTCCCGTCTGTTGGCACAGAGTTTGACTTGCAGAGACCTGGTGGATTATGGCCTGATAATGTTTGTCTGTAGCAGGAGAACATTCTCTGCAAGCGAGTAAGGTTAGCATGAGTTATATGAGGTTGTCTATTAGACTTCTGCATTCCCCTTTTCCGTGATACAGGCACAAAGTCAACTAACTCCATACTGGTGACAGACACACATGGCAGCCAGCCCGTGCCATTTCCACACAGATACATGACTTTAATTTTCATCCTCTGAATGAGCTTGTTTTCTTTATCCGTCTCTCCTTTCTACAGCTGTTTTCAACTCTTCACTCTTTCCCTCTGTTATTTTCTAAAATCAGTAGCCACACTTCTAGGTAGCTGTTGCTGGTAACAGAAAATACGTCTTGTTCTGAGAAGCATCTGTATTCAAACACTCAGAATTTTCCACTTTTAAAACATGCTTTCCCCAGGTGTGTGTGTTTGTGTTGGGGACAGACATTATATTAACGTAGTACTACAGTTTCGAGGTGTGCAGTCAGCACTCTGTGTCCTGAGCCACACCGAGTAGCCTCATTTCTTAGCAGGCTGTGCAGTGTGAAGGTGTGTCTACAGAGACTAGTGGCATTAGCTTTGGTCCGTATTGCCTTCAACATCCCTCTGTTCTGAATCTAGGCAGTGATTTTTCATGGCAGAATATCACATCTAAGAACTGATCATTTGTTGAATGCTTATACTTCTTGCACCCTGTATACAAATTCATGTCGTCTTTTCAGTAATTGAGTGGGGGAATATGATTGCTACTTTTAAGATGAAAGTATTTCAGCAGAAAAGGTGAAATGATTTCCTTCTAGTCACAGAGTAGGTAGGGTCATCCGGCATCTAAGGGATTGGGCTTCAAAGTGTCTGCCAAGTATTTTCCTCATTGTTATCAAATAAATACCGGACAAGAGGCAATTGGAGGGAGGAAGAGTTTATTAAACATCGTGATTTGAGGATGCAGTGAGTTGTGGTGAGAAAGGGATGGTAGGGGGACCAGGAAGGAGCCAGAAAAAATGGGCCAGGCTATAAAGGCAACAGAGCAACCAGGAAGTAGACCAGGCTGTAAAGCCCCGAGGCTAGCCCCAAAGACCTGCTTCCTCCAATGAGGCTCCACCACTGAAGATTCTCTTGCATCCCAAAACAGTGCCACCATCTGGGACCAAGTTCTCACACATCTGCACCACGGAGAATAGTTCACTTCCACCCACAAGGATATGTCTGCACTGAACCACACTGCAGCGTCTCAGAATCTAATGTCACTGTTCTTTGCTGTATCCCATGGGAACATTAATTTTTATTTCAAAGTAGAGTCTCTTTAATTATTATTTTCATATCTTTTAAAAATTAAAATTAAAGCCGAGCGGTGGTGACACACGCCTTTAATCCCAGCACTCGGGAGGCAGAGGCAGGCGGGTCTCTGAGTTCGAGGTCAGCCTGGTTTACAGAGTGAGTTCCAGGACAGCCAGGGCTATACACAGAAATCCTGTCTCCAAAAAAGAAAACAAAGCAAAATAAAATGAAAAAGTTTAAATTTTACATGCGTGGGTCTTTTGTCTGTATGTATGTCTGTGCACCAAATGCAGGCCTGCTTCTTACAGAAGTCAGAAGAGGCACTGGGTCATGAACAGCTGGAATTCTAGACAGTTGCGAGTCACCATGTCGGTGCTGGGAACCAGATGTGGGTCCTCTGGAAGAGCAAACAGCCAGTGCTCTTAACCACTGAACCATCTCTTGAGCCCCAACAAAGTAGCTTTTTTAATGTGATATTTTAAAATTGTGATAATAAGTTTTATAAATATATATAAAATACATAGAAGTAAAATTTAAAATTATATAATACTAAACATTTCATTTATCTTGCAGACCATTCTGAAGTGTGTAGTTCTGTAGTGTGGAGGCTGGTTCCGTATCACACAACAGATTGCTAGAAGGTTTCATCCTGTAAAACTGAAAGTTTATGTCCCCTTTAACCACCTCCCTCTGTTTTATGGTTTTGATGACTTCAGGTTATATAAATGGACTCTTTCAGTACTTGGCCTTTGTCCTTCTGTAACTGGCTTAATTTACATGGCACAAAGGTTTATCCATGTTGAATTTTCTTGTTATAACTCGTGTGTGTGTGTGTGTGTGTGTGTGTATGTGTGTGATAAAAAGGATTTCCTTCATCCTTTCATTTGCTGATGGCATTTGGGTTGTGTCTGCATCTTTGCCTTGTGCATATTTGACCAGCTGAGCACAGGAGTGCAGGGATCTGGCTGAGATCCTGCTCTGAATTTTTTTTTTGGATACCTATCCAGAAATAGGATTGCCAGGACATATGGTAGCTCTATTTTCAGTTTTCTGGTGACCTCTCCATTCTACTCCACCGAGGCCGCACCAGCTTGCATTCCGACAGTGCCCTGAGTTTAAGTCCTGTGTGTCCTAACCACTACCTCTTATTTTCCTTTCATTTGATATTGGGCATTCTAATCGGGGAACAGTTTACATTTCTCTCATAATTAGCAATGTTGAAGACCTTTCCTATGCATGTTGGTCATATGTAGATCTCTTTTTGGAAGTATTCAAATCCTATACCACTTTTTTAAACCTTTTTTTTTTTCTACACAAGGTCTTGTGTAACCCAGGCTGACCTCAAACTTACTATGCAGTTGAGGCTATCCTTGAACTCCGGATATTTCTGCCTTTACTTCTAGTTTTTTAATGGGGTTATTTTTGTTAGGTTGTAGGTTCATATACATACGTGTTTACATATGTATGTATATATGTATGTCTGTACATATACATGTGTATATATATATATATATTGAATATTAATTGTATCTCCCCAAAATAACTTCTCCCATCACATAAGTTGCCATTTCACTCTGGTAGTTGTTTTCTTTGTGCAGGCCTTTTGTTAGTTATTTAATTTTTCCTTGTTTATGTGTGTGAGGATGTGCATGGGTGAATGGAAGCATTCACGGTGTGCAGAGGAGAACACTGGAACCACTGGGCCAGGAGGGAGACACCGTTGTGAATCCCTGACATGAGCACTGGGAGGAGCATTTGGGTGTTCAGCGAAAGCGCTCCCTGCTCTCAAACACCGAGCCATCCGTCCCTCCAGTCCCCTTTGTGCGGGTTTTCAAGCTGTGCTCTTCCTCCCATTTGCCTATTTTCATTTTACTGCCTAAACCTTTGCCATCACAACCAAGCAATAATGCCCAGTCTCTTGTGCTTGTGTTTTTCCCTTATGTTTTTCTTCCAGGAGTTTTAGGTGCTATGTCTTTAACCCATTTTAGTTAATTTGTGTGTATGCTCTAAGTTAGGGTCCAGCTCATTCTTTCTGAGTGTCTATCCCAGGTCCCCATTACTGCCTCATCACACAGATTATTTTTTCCCTCTGAACATTACATTTAAAATAGAGACGTTTAGCTGGGCATGGTAGTGTGTCTGTAATCCCATCTCTGAGGGAGGCTGAGTCATGGAGGTATATTTCTTGATCTCAGGAGTTGGAAACAAGTCTGAACACTATGGGGGCACCCTGTTTCATAAACAGAGCAACTCCCATCTTCCCTAACCCCAAACCTTTTAAATTCTTCCTGTGTTTAATTGTTCAGGATTTTAGAAATGACTTGCCTTCAGGAGAAACAATTAGGAAGACAGACCAGGGTGGAGAATCCTTCCCCGACTTGGGGCTCATGTGGGCTACCTCCCATTAAGGGAAGCTGGGTGCTATGCTGAACACCTTCAGGGACCCATTACTCTGGGTCTGTGTTAGGGGCATCCTATCCAGACCCCTGGAAATGGCCTCTAGGGGTTTAACAACACAGACACTGCTGGGATGTGGCCACCACGGTGCCCAAAGCGCTTTCCCCATTCTCCCTTGAGACTCATAGCTGTTTTCTCTGCCACTTCTTTTCTGAACTCTCTCAGCATCTTGTCCGGAACCATTTCCTGAGTGACGCCTTGGTTGGGGTCGAGCAGGCAAAGATAAAAATAGACGGTGTTCTTAAAGGAGTGACGTGTTGCAGAGGAAGGCAAACAGGAGATCCCGGTGCTGTGTGGGTCATGGAGGAGAGTGAAGCATGTGTGCTCCTTCCCAGACCAGCTCCGTCACCACAGCATTGCTCAGAACCGCGGGCCTGACATTTGGCCCTTCGCTCCTTGAGATAAATCATCTTTTGAGCATAGCTGATTTCCTCTGGTTACCAGGAGACCGGGGGTTTAGGGTTGAGATGATAAGGTGTTAATAAAATACTTTCTATCCTCCCGTTGCTCTTAGGAGCTTACCTTTTACACAATAATCTTCTGAAGATATAGCAAAACTAACAAAGATGTGGAGTACCGGGCGCGATAATGCTGTAGCTGAATGCCGTAGCGTAGTTGATCGGGAGTGATAGTTAGCAAAGCCCCAGGAATGCAAAAGGCATGGATGCTCAGTGGCTGGCTGCTTACAAGGTGAGTGACTGCGTCAGATTCTGTAGTCCCTTCTGCTCCAGTGTTTTCACTTGTAGAGTAAGATAGTACCCGACTCAGACTTCTTGTAGGAAGATTAAGCGTACATGGATTTGTGTTCCACGTGCCTGGCCAAGTTAAAACATCAGCGGTTGTTAAGCCTTCTCTATGAGCTGTGTAGCCTTTCCCACCATACATGTCAGTTACTAAGAGGCCTATAAAGGAATGGCATAGTGGCAGTTATAAAAGGCTCTTGTGGAAATTAAGCGAGCTAATGTACGTACAAAAAAAAAATGCCTGGCTACGGGGATGGGGAGGTTGTCACTTGAAAAAAAAATGTTTGCAAGGACCTGAGTTCAGTTAGAACACACAAAAAGAAAGGAAGGAAGGAAGGAAGGAAGGAAGGAAGGAAGGAAGGAAGGAAGGAAGGAAGGAAGGAAGGAAGGAAGGAAGGAAAAGAAAGGAAACTCAGGCCTCACAAGGCACTTGTGACCCTAGTGGTCAGAGGTGGATACTGATGAAGCCTTAAGGCTCTCTCTGGCTGTCTAGCCTAGTCTTGGTGAGTTGTAAACCAGGGAGAGACCCCGTCTCAGGATAAAGAAAGTTGACAGTATCTAAGGAATGGCACCTAAAGCTGTCCTCTGGCCTTGACATGCATGTACATTTATCCACACCCAAACACAAAACATCAGCAGACAATAAATGACAATAAATGCTTGTAACTGGGAATACATCTCTGTTGTTACTCATAATGCCTTTTCACAGCCGAGGATAATGAACTAGGTCATTTCAATGTTATTTATAACTAATAATAGATTTGTATTGATCTTCTATAATACAATTTGAACCAACTTGGAAGACACAATAAGTAATTTGAAAGTGAGGCAGTGCTGTCTTCCCATGTTCAGTTTATATATTTTAAGTTTATATTCAGCAAGAGTGATGGGTGTTCAAATGCATCTTTATAACCACAGTTGCTGTGAGAGAGGGGTCCATTCTAGTGGGAAAGTGGGAGGGGACACGAAGTTTCAAAGTGTGAGTATCCCTTTCTCAGAGACATGGAGGGTTTGTTTAATAGAAAGCAGTGAAGCCGTGAACCTGTTTGTTAAAGTGTCGTCATGGCTACTAGGGAAGGGCCATCTGGAACCGCGATGTTAGACCAGTCTTGTCTTGTAATTATTGTCTGTGTTTATCAGTAAAATACTCTCAGTGGAAGAGATATGTCTGCCGTTTAGGTGATAAAGGATGATCTTAATAAAACAAAGGAGTCGTAAAATCAAAGTTCTCATATATATAAAGCTCAGTTTTACTGTTTCAAGGTGAGTTTATGACTCAGATGAGGAGTTTGTTATGTCCAACACAGACTATTTGAAACCAGGACATGGAACTAAACTCTTGCCTATGGCCATATTTCCCTGAACAGGCTTGATCTCATCTGGTCTCAGGAGCGGTAGGGTCAGGCCTGGTTAGTTCTTGGATGGAAAGTCTCAATGCTAACCATTGACTTTCTAACTAGCAACTGCTTAGAGTTTTGAAAGAAAAATTGTGTAGAGGCTGAAAATGGGTTGTAAACGGGTCAGTCTATGGGTTTAATGAGTTTTAGAGTATCAGCATTTTAAAATTAATATTAGCATGCTTTCCTTGATTCAACGTGTACTGCCATGTAGGCCTGTTTAGAACATTAAACCTGTGGGTTTTTTTCAGGGAGACAGTTTGAATGTCTGGATCCCAAGTCACCCCACAGGACCCACAACCCTCTGGCCTGCCTGACATTTGAACTGGCAGGGCTGGTAAATATAGAAGAATAAAGAACCAGCTGAGGCCTTTGCCTCACTTGTCAATAGTAAACTTTTGGGGAATATTTATGATTTTTAGGCATTTATTACTTGCGTCCATCCTTTGAAGATAATTTCTCACGTTAAAATTCATCACATTTTAGTCAAATAACATAAGGAGATTAAGGTGCTAATATTCCATTCTCCTTTTTCTTGGAAGCGCAGATCGTCAGAGAAATCTCATCTTTGTTCTTGAAGTAGAGGGAAGGTATGATGTCAGCTGCAGTAGATCCCAAAGTGCAGCCTGTGTATGGATATTTTCTATGTGCACTTCTCTTTGAACAGAGCTAGGGTCAAGGATGAGCAAAAGGCAGTACAGAGACGTTAGGTAGAACAAAGCCTGGTCAGACAGTGTTGAGAGTCACGTGTCTTCATACGGGGGAATCCCTGCTCTGAGTGGTGAAGGCAAAGCCTGGGCAAGAGGACAGTGTTGAGCAAAAAACACACACATGTGTGGGCGGAGTAATAAAGGCCCAGTGAGAGACTTCCTAGAGTCTTAACAAAGTGGCTTTTGACAAAGTAGTAATAAGATTGTAATGAGGGATGGCAACTCAAGGTAGGAAATTGCTCCAAATGAATAATAAATGTCTGATATATTCAAATCAAAAGGATTAATGGAACCAAATTGAAGTTCCAGGGATACGTTCAGTGTTCTAAGAGTTTTGATTTGGACCAAAAATTGAGTATAACATGGAAAAGGAATGATTATTAAGCAGTAAAAAAAATAACTAAGAACATGAACAAGGGTAGAGTTAGTGAAGTCTTCTCATGAACCTCATTTCATTCACAAGTCTTTGAAGTTTTAAAGGCAAGAATGGAAGAAGCCCCCCTTTATTACATTTTTTAGATTATTTTTACTTTCTGTGTATGTGTATTTTGCTTGAGTATATGCACGTGAACCACATGCTTACATATATGCACATGTATCATAATTCAGAGGCTGGGAAAGGTGTTGGATCAACTGAAACTGGATTTACAGATGGTTGTGAGCCTACAAGTGGCTTCTGGAAGTCGAACCCGGGTCTTTTGGAAGGGAAACTAGTGCTCGTTACTTCTGACCCATCTCTGCAGTCCCTGATTTTCCTGTATTGATCTGTTAGTTACAATTCTGGGGAGGGGAGCTGCATGCTTGTACGTGTGGAGCCCAGACGTTGATGTTGGATATCTGCCTCTATTGGTCTCTACCATGTTTTCTTAAAATAGGATCTCTTGTTGACTGCAGAGCTTACCAAGTCACAGGAGTAGCTGGATAGCAAGCCCCAGGACCCCCTTTTCTATCTCCTTACACTTGAATTACAAATGCAAGCCACCATGCCTGGCTTCTTACATGGGTCCAGATCTAAACCTAGTTCCTCGTGCTTTTACAAGCTCCTTACTCATGGAGCCTTGTCCCGAGACCCAATATCCTTCCTTGCATATTATAAAACATAATCTCTAAACAGGTTATAAAAGCAAGGCTTCAAATAGTAACATTTGAGTAAAAATAATGACTAAAATAAATTATTTTATGTAAAGTATATTTTAAAAACTATTTATGTCAAGAAAAAAAAACTATTTAGAAAAAAATATTGAGAAAGTGCTTAGCCTTGATGATAATTTAGAGTAAAAGCTTGTGTGTGTTTCATTGATCTTTAGAAAACATATCTGGATAGTTTTGCGGATTATGAAATGGGAAAGAACTTCTAGAGACTTTTCTAGATAATAAACAGACATGTTTGACATATTTTCTTTATTTTTTTCTTTAATTCATTTAACACACATTTTAGAATTACTGAGATAAATATATCTGTATATGTGTAAAATATATGATATTTAAGTAAGTACTTGGAATTTATTTGGGGAGCTCTGTGCATCCTCAGTTCTTGTGGAAGATTACTATTTGCCTTAGAAGGTTCACTTCACGGATTATAATTTAAGGAAATAAAAGGGTCATTTTTTATAAATAAATTGATAGAGGCTCAATATATATTGTAACTTTAAAAAGTCGCAGGGCAAACCTCCCAAGTGCTAGTGGCGGGGAGATGGTGAGGTGAGGGAATGTTACCTTGTGGTTGGTCCTGGAGAGTGTGCACAGATACACATAAAGGACATAAACAATTCTGCGAAGAACTGAACCTCATTCTATGGACACTTTAATTGCAACTGTGGGGCCTTGAGTAAAAAGTTTTCCAGGCAAGCCTGAGGACTTGTTTTTAGAACTCCCGAAACTCATGTGAGGCCACATAGAGGAACGTGTATCTTTAATCCCAGACGGAAGGTGGGAGGTGAAAGACAAGTGAGATGCTGGGAGGAGTTGGGAGAACCCCGGAATGCCATGGGCTAGCTAGCTTCCAATACACAGTCGTGAACAATGAGAAACCCTGAGGTCTAGCCCCTGAGGTTTCCTTTGACCTCCATATGTGAGTGGTGGTTTCCCCCACACTCGCAAACATGAACATATATGCACATACATACACATCCTATTCATACACGATACAAACACATACACAAAGATGAAAAGAATCATGACGAAACAGAGCTTGGAAGCAGATACATGACTGTATAGTTTTCATATGTGTAAACTGTCTTCTGTGTGAGTGTGGATGTGTGGTGGGTATGTGTACACTCGTTTGTGTGTCGGGGGTGCCCATGAATGAATGTATGCATGTGTGTAGTCTCGATGACAGTAACAGATGCCTTTGTCTGTCACGCTATACCTTATTTTTTGAGATCAGATCTGTCATTGAACTTGGAACTCTCTACTTTAGCTTGCCAGCAAGCCCCACAGATCCCCCTGTCTCTACCTCCCAGTGTTAGGATTACATATATATTGTCATATACTGTTTTCTGTGGGTGCTGGGGACCTAAATTCAGGTCTCCATGTTGTATAACAAGCAGTTGACTGGTTGAGCCAACGCTCAGTCTCCACCTCCCACAACTAAGGTTTTATTTACTCTTCCTTTTGATCTCCCATGGTCTTTACTTAGAATTCAGGGGGTTTTGTTTTGCTTTGCTTTAGAAGATACAGCTACATACATAGAAAAAGACTAACGCGGTTCACTTTCCCTGCAGTTTATTTCACCTCTAAGTGTTTGGGTATACGGGATGAAAACTTTAAGAGATGTCAGAACTGTTATCAAGAATGTATTTGTTAACAGTTGCATGGGCGTAGTTCCCTGTGCGTTCTTAACTCCTTGCCTAAATCAAGTGTATATCTTAGCTCTTGCTGTTTTCTCTCCAAAAGTAATCTTGCTTATTTGGCAGCGCAGCATAAGGGTTTATCAAAACCCCCATTCCCTTCTGCTGCGCGTTCTCTCACTTGTCTCTCCCTGGACTTTATTCCTTATTCCCTTCCTCCTGCTACTATGGGAGAATAGTCCGTGCCTTTGGTCACAGTTTGCATCCCTTCTTCTAGCTCTCTGCCCTTATGACAAAATGTCCAAAAAAGATCAATTAGAAGAGAACAGGTTTCTCTTGGTAACAGTTTGAGTTGTTGCAGACTGTGGTCACTTGGACGTGTAATTGACAGACCTCATGACAGGGAGGACACAGAGAAGGAGGACTGTTCACCTCATGGTAGAAAGCCCAGAGGCAGGGAGATCAGGGTCCTAGTACCTACTTGAAAAACATCCTTCCATGGACCTAACTTCCCTCCAGGAGGCCCACCATTGGCTGGTGACCGAGTCCTTAGCACTTGGCCTTTGGGAAGTAATTATAACCCAAACTGTAGCACTCTCTTAAAGCTGCCATTCTGGTTACCTCCCCTCCCTCTTAGGCTACTCCTCTTCATTTATAGTTCATTCTGTTGGCCTATTCTCCTACGAATCCACATGCGTTGCCATTTTTACCATTTTAGAAAGAACTAATTGCTCAGCTTTCTGTCATTCTGATAAAATATCTGAGCTAAATCAACTTTTAAAAGGAGGTGAGCATTGTTTTCTGAAGCTTCAGTCCATGGTCACTTGGTCCCCATTGCATTGAGCCTGGAGCAGCCCCATTATATCACGGTGAGATGGTACAGAAAAGGATGCTTATTGACCTGTCTTTGAACCCAGAACTCACTGCTGACCAGCAAGTCCCACCGAGTCCCTCTGTCTCTACCCCGACCCCAGTGTTTGGATTACATACATATTGCCGTGTACTGTTTTTATAGGTGCTGAGGACCTTAACTGGGGTCCCCAAGTTGCACAATAAGCAATAAGGAAGAAGAGTGAGAAAGCGATTATGGTCTCAGGATATTCATCAGGACCATCCACCATGATGTACGTCCTCTCATTAGATCCCACTTCCTTTAGATTGCACCATTCCCGACAACCCCACAGGCTGCTGTGACCATGATTGTAGCAGTGGGCTTTTGAGGGATGGTGGCCATCCAAGCTAAGGCTTTGTACGTTGGCACACGCTAGATTTAATTCCATCATGGAAGACGCTGAAGCAGGAGGACTGTGAGTTCTTGGCCAGCCTGGGCTTCAAAATGAGACTTAATAAATAAACAAACAAGTGTGTGTGTGTGTGTGTGTGTGTGTGTGAGAGAGAGAGAGAGAGAGAGAGAGAGAGAGAGGGAGGGAGGGAGGGAGGGATGGAGGGAGGGATGGAGGGAGGGAGGGAGGGGAGGGAGAGAAAACTTTCCCAAGTGATTGGTGATTGCCAGATTTTTGTACTCTGTTCACCTTATAGTTACTGTCCTGTGATTTCCTTTCTTTGTATAACGCACTGACCTGCGCCCCTCGTCACTGCCTCTCCATTCTCTTCTGAGTCCTTTCCAGGTAGGCTTTTACCTCACTGTCTCCCCAACGCTCTTTGTTATTCATACCATGTCCTGTGTGTGTCCAGTCCTCACCCTTGTCCATCTGAAGGGAGTTGGTCCCAAGACCAGGCCTTCTGGCATGAAGTTCTTCAGTTTCTGGGACAGCAGGCTCATGGATCCTTGCCTTGTTCTTTCTCAGTCTCTGAAGCTTACCTTGGGTCTCACCCTGCACTGTTCCCAGGGACGGCTCTTCAGAGTTTTCTTCCCTGTATTCATTCATTTTGTGGTTTCATCCTACTCCATGCTTGAAATGCCTGTGTGCGGAGTTTCCCACAAGTACACTTTAGCTCACCATGTCTTTTCATCTCCTAACTCCCCTATGCAGCTTCTCACCTAACTGCTCTGCTCACTGTCTTCTGTAGGAGTCGCCTGCCCAGGTATGCTGGGAGAGCCTTTGAGTGGAGTATCTCACTGTCTCTAGAATCAGTTTCTATCAGCATCAGTGTAGAGAACTTCTGGCCCCCTAACAGGACACTCTGCCTCTTCCTTCTCTACACACAGCAGCAAGAATGCCTTAGAACAGAACTCCCGCCGTGCTCACTGCTCAGAGCCCCTCTGTTGTCCAGTCTCCAGACGAAAGCTGGTCAGGTTCAACGCTACAGTCTCTGCTCCCTTGATCTTACTTCCAGCTCCTTTCCCTTTGGTTCTGTTCCAGCTGCCCTGGCCTCAGAAAGCCCTGCCCATCCTTGCAGCCCTTTACAAGGGTGGTTTCCATCCTGTGAATGCTCCCCCCAAATTTTGACCATTGTCTAATTTCCAACTCTTTTATTTATTTTTTGAGCGGATGGAGAAAATGCTCTTGAGTTTTAAATCAAATATTACTGTTAGTATTTGGATGAACTAGATGGTTCTGTCTTGGGAGATGTAGATTTGAGGATGAAAAAGCAGTCAGAATTTCTGGGATGAACTTGAATTGGCGACACAACATGGTAGCGGTATGCTGATCTCAGAGGAGCATCCTTCTAAACTGTTGCTTCAGTGCCTCCTCTTTTCTGGTAGGGGGAGTTGTGGGATGAGAGCTTCCTATAGGAAGGTTGCATCTTTGCAACTCGGAGGCTGGAATCAGAAGTGTGTGTGGGATGGGAGCAGGGGCTGGAGCCTTACCAGGTCTTTAGAGGCCTGGTCCATTTGCCTGACCCCCCCCCCATCATCTCTCTGGAGACATGGTTCCAAAACTCACAGATTTTTGAGAATAGTAATACAGAATTTGAAATCTGTTGTTTTCTTCTTAAAAGTCAACTTGTATTTCATTTTTGGTATTTATTTTTTTGTGTGTATATGTGTCTATGTGCACATATGCATGTTCCACACCCCACACAGTATGATTTGTTTAGTGAGTCTTTTTTTTTCCTGGTTAATCACAAATGTTCCTATAGTCTGCACTTTTAATAATATTTTACAACTTTGCCAGAAACGAATGCCATGTTTATTAATGCATAATTTTGAAAAGTCATTCCATTTTGAATAATTAAGACACTATTTATGAAAAAGCTTACTGTCTCATCTTCAAGACTGGTTAAAATTGTCTTTTAAATTTAGCGACAGTGGCTTTGACTTCATGCCTCCAAATTCTTTGAACTCAAGTGGGATTAAGTTTGCCAGACATTTACTTAGAAAAAAAAATTAGTGGCTACAGCAATGCATTATAATTGTCGGTGCTTACTGAAAGATGTAGTTCTGAATGCCTACCAAAATTAAATTTAGACTAGAGATTCATATTGATGAAAATACTATCTAAATAAGTATTTCAAAATAATGAGTAGAGAGAATCTTGAATGTTACTAGCTCAAAGAAATGACATTTGTCTGGGATGTCAGAAATGCCAGTCGTCCTGATCTGAGCATCACACACTGTCAGGACATGATGTCACACTGAACCCCATCTCTGTGTGTACAATCATATAAAAAGTACTATAAAAAGAAAAAAATACAGTTTTTAAATTGAATCAGTCCGCAGTGACGTATTACATCGATGTGCATTAAATGAATTAATAATTATAAATGAACGTGACAGAATTATACATTTCTTTTCCAGTACCCATGTTTTCCTTAATTAGGTTACAGACCTTTTTATAAAGCATGGTGATGTTTATAATCATTCACCGTCAGTAACATCCTGCACATCACGCATGTTTCTTCCTACCTCTCAGAAAACACTATGTAGTTATTGCTATAGAATGTCTCGCCTAACCAATATTCACATTTGTGTGAAATGAGTTCAAAATACGAGCTTCTGTCATAATCCTAAAACCAGTATTTTAATGACCGTGACTTGGGCTAGCGGTGGTGCTACTCCACTGCCAAGTTTTACAGACTGATGTCACTTCAACCTATCTCAGCTTTCCAAATACAGAACGAAAGTCCACATCACTTAGATGGCAAAGCCCAAGATCATGGTGTTAGGATGTGTGCTTCGGTTTTCATTCCTGACTCCCAGATGATGATACCATGACTTTGACCTTTCCATAAGGGGTTAGAACCACCATTCTTCTTAAGCCGTGACCCTGGGGCACATTAGCTCAGGAAGCCGTCTCATTCCCCAACCTCTCCCTATGCACCTTCCTTTTCTGTCTATTCCTTTTCCCTCCCATGGCAGCCCATGGAAACCAGAGTCCTTCCTCCCGCACCATGGGAACTCTAGCCTGCCACTTCTTTGAGCTGCTGAGGCTCTCCTTTTAGAAGGTGCCGGGGTGGGGGCAGTCCTGGGGACTGCGCTCAGAAGCTGTGAATCTCCGATGTCAGAATGCACCTATGTCCAGGCAGTCAGTGAAGGCTGCTGTACTGGCTGTGGGGTTTGTGAACCGGGAGAACACATCTGGTCCTGTGAGCGGGCTGTGATGTGAGAGCAGAGGACAAACTGTTTTATCCCAGGTGTCCGATCCTCAAACGCTCCTTTCAGCTTTAATCAGAGAAGGCTCTCTTTCCAGTCACGGGCAGGGCATGCAGACTCGTGGCTGCCCAGGGAGCTAAGAATAAGCATTTGAGTGTTCAGCCCTAAACAGAACATTTGTACCATCCCCTCGGAGGCTCTGCCAGGATTGCAAAAGGGGAACAGAACAGCATCCGAATATGAGAGGAAGGGCTGTAAAATGCCATCTTCTTGGCAAGACGCTGCCAATGCAGTCAAGAAACCATGGCAGCTGTGCACAACTGGACTGTGTCGCGCAAGAATGGGCCTATCAACAGCAGGGCATGAAGGGCAGAGGTGCTCAAGGGGCCCTGACCCTCCCCACTGAACGATTTACTAAACATTGCCTTAAGGTTTGTACCCACTGGTGACCCCACCAGGCTCCATTCAACGGTCCAAATCCGGTGGTCACGCAGATGGCGCTAGTTGAATTAAGAGCCCATAAAACACAACCAAAAGTCATGAGTCGTGGGAAATGGACTGCCATGAAAGAGGGGGTAAATGATAGTGAAGGGAGAGAGAGAAAAGATGGCAGTAAAAAATCAAAATGTATTACATACCTATATGAAGCTGTCAAAGGGCTAAATTAAATATAAAATCTGTATCGGATAGAACTTATTTTTAAATTTTCATGTTTAATACCAACTTTAAAAACTTCTCCTTAAAATGCATTTGTATGTATGATTTCTCTGTTAAATTTATAATCAAGCCCATCAAGAAAGTGTGCTTTTCTTGCCTTCCAAGCTACTGGCGTTGTGTCTGAAATAATACACATACTCAGTCAGTACATACTCAGTAAGTGTCTACCATACTATCTGAAATGTGGGCTGGGAACCACCAAGATGGGTTGTTGAGGCAGTCGCCACCAAGATAATGACATAAATTTGATTCCTAGGATCCATATGGTGGAAGAAAACCAACTCCCAGAAATTTTCTGTGTCTGTGTGTGTGTGTGTGTTATGCAAGTGGGGGGAGGGTCATGTGCAGCCTGTGCATTCTCATGTGGAAGCCACAGGAGGTTTTCAGGCATCTTCTTTGGTTATTCTACACCTTAGTTTCTGTGACGGATCTCTCACTGCCTGGCCACTACCTTGCCTGGGCAGTGAGCTCCCAGAGTTGCAGTCCCTGCCCCTGACCCTGATGTTACAGGCATTCATGGTCTTGCCCAGCTTTTATGTGGGTGCTTGGGGTTTGAACCCAGGTCTTGTTTCTCATAGCCAGCTCTTCTATCCACTGAGGTATCTCCCTAGCCCCATGCCACTTTTCTTTGAAATCATATCTTGGTTGGTTGTGTGGGGCTTCTTGAGGGTATAGCCAAGTGCTCTGTCAGTGTCTCAGGCTCTGCGCTCATCCCATCCAGGCTGTAGAATGGAGAGCTGATAGTGGTGATTTTTGGTAACAAAGTCAATTTTTAAAAAGTCAAGGTACTAGAAGGCTATTAAAATGAGAAAAAAATGAAATTAGCATGAAACATTTCTCTAATGTGTATATCTAAGTATGTATCTTTCACACTTCACACCTCCCTGCATAGTTTATCATGGTTCATACATACACCTGACTCAGCAGTGGAACAAGCTGCTGCCAGTGAATGTGTAGTGCAGTTTCTAGAATTCTACACAGTAGGTCATATATCCTTATAGTGTCTAGGACAACAGTTTTCAATCTGTGGGTCATGACCCCTTTGGGGGTTGAATGACTCACAAGGGTCACATGTCAGATATCCTGCGTATCAGATATTTATATTATGGTTTATAACAGTAGCAAACGACAGTTATGAAGTAGCAATGAAATAATGTTATGGTTGGGTCACCACAACATGAGGAGCTTTATTAAAGGGTCACAGCATTAGGAAGGCTGAGAACCACTGGTCTGAGGGATTGAGAAGTCTGCTCTGTATGAAAACACTGACCAGAGCATCTCTGTAGACAGCCCTCAACTTCCTATCCCACCATCCCCTGATCCTGAAATTCTATGTGGTCCTCAGGGATCGCAGTCAATAAGGAAGCAGTAGCCAGTGGAATGTCCAACAGTGATGGTGCTTGCCTCCAAGTCTGATCTCCAAGACCCACGTGATGGAAGAAGAGGACTGATTCCTGCAAGTTGCCCTTCGACCTCCACACAGCGTGCCATGCCCTAACCCCATTAAATAAATAAACAAATAATAAGATTTTTAAAAGGAGATGATGACTTCACCAAATCTAGCAATGAAAACATTCCTTGAAATGGAATGAATCAGCTGAGATTTCTTTTCCATTGCAGGGTGGAGGGTGAGAGCGAGGGTCCCCTTTCTTTGACTTCCTGGGCAGTTTTAGTAAACGTTGCTCAGCTCGCTGACGGTCTCTGAGTTTCAGTTTGTTTACTCGGGTTTGATTTTCAGAGCCAGGGTTTTGCTTTCCAGCCTAGGTTGTTCAGGAACTCCCTGTGTAGCTCAGGCTGGCCTTGAATTCGCAGCAGTCGGCTCTGTAGGCACAGGTGCTGGGATTAGAGTCAGCCACCCACCACGCCCAGTTCTGACTCATTTCATTTTATTGCTTTCAGCTCCTGCTTTTCAAATGAGCCGTTTGCCACCTTTAATCTGTTTTCGGTCTGTCGTGAAAGCAAGAAGACATTCTGTGATGCCCACTCTGAAAAGAGAGTTTGTATATGAGAACTGCAGTTCTGAAGGTCGTGCGTCTCTGCCACTGTCCCTGGAGCTCGGCAGTTCTCTCTTGACAATTTAAATGATGCATTCTGCCGCTTACCTGACCCTTCCCCAGAGAGCCGATTATGTAATGCTATTGTGGTGATTGACTTGCAAATAATCTTGTATTCTTGAAGCACATTTAGGTGAATTTTCCAGTTCTAGAAACTAGAAATTATTTCTTCATTTGAATTATAACTGAGTTACTTAGGAAAGATATTCGGAGACTAATAGACCCTCAGCACCAGTAGATACAACAAGCATAACATATATTTTATGGTGCTAAGATAAAGACACATCTAAGAAATTACATTGTCAAAATAAATGCCAACCATTCTGTCATCTCTGCTGGGGCTGGGGCTTAGACTCCATGATCGTCTCGTCTCCTGTCCTTTCTCTCCTGCGCCAGGTCCACTATGTCTGGTCTCTGGATGCTTGTCTTATGTAAAGGTAATAAAAGCTTTGTACAAAGCTTTCCCATGTTTTCTCCTATATGACATACTGTATCTTCAGTGTGTTACTGTATCTCTACAGTGTGCCTGTATGTTACTGTATATCTACAGTGTGTCTGTAGGTTACTGTATATCTACAGTGTGCCTGTGTGTTACTGTATATCTACAGTGTGTCTGTGTGTTACTGTATATCTACAGTGTGTCTGTGTGTTACTGTATATCTACAGTGTGTCTGTGTGTTACTGTATATCTACAGTGTGTCTGTGTGTTACTGTATATCTACAGTGTGTCTGTGTGTTACTGTATATCTACAGTGTGTCTGTGTGTTACTGTATATCTACAGTGTTCCTGCATGTTACTGTATATCTACAGTGTGCCTGTGTGTTACTGTATATCTACAGTGTGTCTGTGTGTTACTGTATATCTACAGTGTGTCTGTATGTTACTGTATATCTACAGTGTGTCTGTGTGTTACTGTATATCTACAGTGTGCCTGTAGGTTACTGTATATCTACAGTGTGTCTGTATGTTACTGTATATCTACAGTGTGTCTGTGTGTTACTGTATATCTACAGTGTTCCTGCATGTTACTGTATATCTACAGTGTGCCTGTATGTTACTGTATATCTACAGTGTGTCTGTGTGTTACTGTATATCTACAGTGTGCCTGTGTGTTACTGTATATCTACAGTGTGTCTGTATATTACTGTATATCTACAGTGTGTCTGTAGGTTACTGTATATCTACAGTGTGCCTGTATGTTACTGTATATCTACAGTGTGCCTGTGTGTTACTGTATATCTACAGTGTGTCTGTAGGTTACTGTATATCTACAGTGTGTCTGTGTGTTACTGTATATCTACAGTGTGTCTGTGTGTTACTGTATATCTACAGTGTGTCTGTATATTACTGTATATCTACAGTGTGTCTGTAGGTTACTGTATATCTACAGTGTGCCTGTATGTTACTGTATATCTACAGTGTGTCTGTAGGTTACTGTATATCTACAGTGTGCCTGTGTGTTACTGTATATCTACAGTGTGTCTGTGTGTTACTGTATATCTACAGTGTGTCTGTGTGTTACTGTATATCTACAGTGTGTCTGTGTGTTACTGTATATCTACAGTGTGTCTGTGTGTTACTGTATATCTACAGTGTGTCTGTAGGTTACTGTATGTCTACAGTGTGTCTGTGTGTTACTGTATATCTACAGTGTGCCTGTGTGTTACTGTATATCTACAGTGTGCCTGTGTGTTACTGTATATCTACAGTGTTCCTGCATGTTACTGTATATCTACAGTGTGCCTGTGTGTTACTGTATATCTACAGTGTGTCTGTGTGTTACTGTATATCTACAGTGTGTCTGTGTGTTACTGTATATCTACAGTGTGTCTGTGTGTTACTGTATATCTACAGTGTGTCTGTGTGTTACTGTATATCTACAGTGTGCCTGTGTGTTACTGTATATCTACAGTGTGCCTGTGTGTTACTGTATATCTACAGTGTGTCTGTGTGTTACTGTATATCTACAGTGTGTCTGTGTGTTACTGTATATCTACAGTGTGCCTGTGTGTTACTGTATATCTACAGTGTGTCTGTATGTTACTGTATATCTACAGTGTGTCTGTATGTTACTGTATATCTACAGTGTGTCTGTGTGTTACTGTATATCTACAGTGTGCCTGTGTGTTACTGTATATCTACAGTGTGTCTGTGTGTTACTATATATCTACAGTGTGTCTGTGTGTTACTGTATATCTACAGTGTGCCTGTAGGTTACTGTATATCTACAGTGTGCCTGTAGGTTACTGTATATCTACAGTGTGCCTGTGTGTTACTGTATATCTACAGTGTGCCTGTGTGTTACTGTATATCTACAGTGTGCCTGTATGTTACTGTATATCTACAGTGTGTCTGTGTGTTACTGTATATCTACAGTGTGTCTGTGTGTTACTGTATATCTACAGTGTGTCTGTGTGTTACTGTATATCTACAGTGTGCCTGTGTGTTACTGTATATCTACAGTGTGCCTGTATGTTACTGTATCTCTACAGTGTGCCTGTATGTTACTGTATATCTACAGTGTGTCTGTGTGTTACTGTATATCTACAGTGTGTCTGTGTGTTACTGTATATCTACAGTGTGTCTGTGTGTTACTGTATATCTACAGTGTGTCTGTGTGTTACTGTATATCTACAGTGTGCCTGTGTGTTACTGTATATCTACAGTGTTCCTGCATGTTACTGTATATCTACAGTGTGTCTGTGTGTTACTGTATATCTACAGTGTGTCTGTGTGTTACTGTATATCTACAGTGTGCCTGTGTGTTACTGTATATCTACAGTGTGTCTGTATGTTACTGTATATCTACAGTGTGTCTGTATGTTACTGTATATCTACAGTGTGTCTGTGTGTTACTGTATATCTACAGTGTGCCTGTGTGTTACTGTATATCTACAGTGTGTCTGTGTGTTACTATATATCTACAGTGTGTCTGTGTGTTACTGTATATCTACAGTGTGCCTGTAGGTTACTGTATATCTACAGTGTGCCTGTAGGTTACTGTATATCTACAGTGTGCCTGTAGGTTACTGTATATCTACAGGTTGCCTGCATGTTACTGTATGTCTACAGTGTGCCTGTATGTTATTGTATCTACAGATTGCCCATATGTTACTGTATATCTACAGTGTGCTTGTGTGTTTATGCAGCTCTTCTACAGGTAGGCTGGTTTGCCCAAGTCATCTCTGCAGGGCTGGAGCTGTGTGAGAACTCTTCACCTTTGCTTAGAAGTCAGCTTTGTTGACTAATTATCTTCAATAAGTGAAATGTATTTTGAAAAATTAATGATCTAGCTCTCAATGGTTGGACTACTTAGGTGTAGTTTCTTTTAACTTGTAATTATTTTTAATGTGTGATGTTGAGGTCAGGCAGAAAGATGCAATTTTAAAATAAAATGGTCCAGGAAAGGCCAGTATTTAGATGTAATCTTTTTCTCCATTTAGAAAATTATGAAATATTCAGGTTACCCTAGGAGAAAACAATTTTGGCTTTGCTTTTGTCTTAGAAAGAACCGTCAATTCTTTTTTATCTACTGTCTTTAGCATTAGTTCTTTTGAAATTTGTGTCTTAAAAGAAACACTGTGCTACCATGTCTTTTAACTTACTAGGTAAAGTGCATTTGGGGCCTTTATGTAAATATATATATATATAGGATTTCTCCCTTCTTCCCTCCCTCATTATTTTTTCCTAGCCAAAAGTTTAATATTCTAGGGCAAGGGAAAATTGGAAGAGTTAGACACAAGCCGTGGCATTCTTTCCACCTGTAGTCTTCTTTGAATTGACCTACGTTGGTCCATTTCTTTTCTCAATAGTGCTTCCCAACATGGTTCTAAAGCTGTGCATCCTTCTTCATTCTATGCAAATGGGATTCTGGACACAGGGAGACAGGGAGTTAGCCCATGTGTATGTTTTTTTGGGTTTTTTTTGGGGGGGGTTGAGGAGGTGAAATTTGAACCACCTATTTTAAACCCCAAAGTTAAGGTTTTTCACTACTACACCATGCTGTCTCACAATGGTAAAGAGCATACTTGTTTAGTTTTATTATTGAAATTTTATCTAATGTATCTATCATATGGTTTTCCAATGGAATAGTGTTAAAGGATGGTTATACAGTTACAGTGTGAGCTCTTCAGGAATTCGTAGAGGTTGATAACCAGTTAATAAGAAAATTCAAATATACTTGACAGTGATTTTATGAGCAGTAACTAGGTAGTATTATGGAAGGAGAAATGACTCGTGGCGCTGGAGAGATGGCTCAGTGGTAAGAGCACAGGCTGCCCTTCCAGAGGGTCGGGAGTTGAGTCCCAGCACCTATGACGTAGCTCACAACTGAATGCCATGCACATGGTGCACATAGGTATGCCCTGGGGAAATGCCCATGTAATTAAATTAAAGGGAAAAAGACAGGGATTTGTGTCAATCATGTAAGCCTCGTGTTCTGCTGTCTTTCTTTGTTCTTCCATGAGGCAGGTAATTCCTAATTCAGGACAGTGCAGACTTAATCAAAGGTTGGCCTCTCTCCTGGCATACGTGAGATGTTTACTAAATACGTGTGGAATAGATAATGGGGATACTAAGGAGGAGAATGAGTAGAAAGGAAGGACATGTGGAAATTTTTCTGAAGTCCTCTCCAGAGACTGGACATAATGACACAAGCAGCCACAAGCTTCTGCTGCTATGGTTCTGTGGGGGACTATACCCTCCAACTGTAAGCCAAAATAAACCCTTCCCTAAGTTGCTTTAGTCAAGTATCATCCCAGGAATGAAGAAGTAGCTGATAGAGGAAATCCAAATTATACACATGTACTGCTATGGCCAGTTTATTGATAGTTCTGTTTTATTTCTCAGATCAGGTTGAGTTCTGTCAGATTATTTTTTTGCTCTTAAAATAATTTTTGTGTTGACAATCATGTACATAAAATACATTTTTATTATATTTACCCCCATTCTTCTCTCTTACTTCTACCCACTTCCTCTGGACACCCTCTTTCCCCTAATTATTCCATGCACACATTTTAAAAATAACACATTGAATTTAATTAGAGGTGCTGCATGTGCCTGGGGATTGGGTAGTTTACTGGATCATAGCTGGCTCACCAGTGGCTACATCACTGAAGATGGGCGTGTCTCCTTCCTCCTGTAGCCATGTGCATCAGTGGCTCCTCAGGAGGAGTGGGTCTCTGCCTGCAATGTTGAATAGCTCCATCTTTTGTGGGTGGGCTTCATGCAGATGACATTAGCTGCTGTGACTTCATGAATGCAATAGCCGCATCATGTCTGAAAGGTAGCATTTCACAGCACCCCTTCTGCCCCCTCTTCCGTGATGTTCTCTGAGCCTTGGAGATGAAGGCTGATATAGATGTCACCAGTTACGAAATCCCTTCATCAACCGCTGACCTTCACAAAAATTGGTCTCTCTGATCAAGGTCCAGAGCAGTAGTGGTCTATGGGCATAAACGTAAATACTAAGAAGGTATTTTGCTATTAAAAAAAATCAATAGTAATAGGTTCCCTACCCTCCTAGTTAGTCCCTGTTGCTGTATAAAAATATAATGGCCCAAAGCAACTGGAGGAGGACAGGATTTATTTTGCCTCGCAGCATGCAATCATGAATGAAAGTCAGAGCAGGAGCCTGGAGGCAGGAATTAAATGGAAACCATGGAGAGAAGCTGCTTACCAGTTTGCTTGCCTTGCTTCCTTTTCTGTACAACTAGGACCAGCTGCCCAGGAGTGGCAAAACCTTCAGTGGGCTCCGTCCTCCCACGGCAATCAAACATCTAGCAAATGCCTCACAGACTTGTCCACAGGCAATCTGATGGAGGCAGCTCCTCAGCTGAGGTTCCCTGCCCCACCTGATTCCAGCTGTATCAAACAGACAAACACCACACTTTACTTGAGCCCTCGACCTCCCCAGTCATAGGCTTTTGACCAGGTTTATAGGACTAGGCATACGCATGAATTCCGTCTGGTGAAGTAGTCCTCAAATCGAGCTAGGAAGCAGTTGTTACCTTCATGTTACCATCACACCACGTGGACACATGTTGTTGGGCACCGTGGTATTATAGCATGAAGGGCTTCTGGAGAGGACCCTAGATGTCTACCTCACCCTAGTGGACTGCATAGCATCTTCTGGTGTTATGAAAGCTAGCTAGTAGGGTAGACGCTTCTAGATCAATTCCAGCTTTGTTTCTTTGTGTTTTACAACCGAGTGAATGTTTACAATGAGTGGTGTTCTTACCAGTATGATCTAGCAATGACATTAGTTTATATTGCTTTTGGGGGTGATTTGGGGGCATCTCCCTGAACAATAGCTTGAAGTATTCCACTCTTGGTGTTGGTATTTTCATTTAATAATGCATCAGCTGCTGGTAGTAGCATTGTGCACCCATGCAAGTAGGATACTTATATTTAAACTTTAATATGTATGTATAATTTATTGAGTGCCTGCATCTGTGCGTGTATTCTAGGGTCTTTTGCTTGCTTAGTTTGTACAGCTGAGCATGTGCCTGCTTGGTGTCCATGGAGGTTAGAAGAGGGCTATCAGATCTCCTGGCACTGGAGTTCCAGGCAATTGCATAGGGGCTAGGAACTGAACCCAGGTCCTCTGTAAGAAGAGCAGACACTCTACTTGCTGTGCAGTCTCTCTAGTCCCTTAGTCATATTTTTACTCTAAAATTAAAAAGTAGTAGGTGACCATATGGCTTTTCATATATCTCTAGCTATGGGTAACTCTCTCATCATCCAGTCTGTACCTAAGTCTTTCCGTTACCAGTATCTTCCCACCTAGTCCTCTTGCCGAGCCTGAATTCCGTCCCCCCACTTAACCTTCCCACCTCCATTACCGTCTACTTTCATGTCACGTGTGTTCCGATACCTTGTTTCCCACTTAAGGCCTTTCCCCCTCTCTATTTATGGGCTATTTCTAGCTTCCTGATCATTACAGACACTCCAAATTAAATCGATGAATTTACAATTTTGAAGCTAGGATTTATGCCTGAGAGATAACGTACAGAACCTGGCTTTTGGGGCCTCAATACATTAGTTACTTTCTGGTTGTTGTAATAAATACCCAGACAAAGGCAACTCAAAGTGAAAAGCGGTTTGGTTTTGACTTCCAGTTCTAGAGGGATGGAGTCCATCATGGTGGGGAAGGCCTGCCAGCAGGTAGGAAATGCATGGTGGCAGGAGCAGGAACCTGGCAAATCACATGTTCATCTGATGTTCATCTGCATACCTGAAGCAGAGAAAACAGGAAATAGAGACAGGCTGTAACCACTCAAAGCTCTTCGCCAGTGGCTTCCGTTATCCAACCAAGCGTCACCTCCTAAAGCCTCCCTAACCTTTGCCCAAAGCGTCACCAACTGGATACCAGCTGTTCAAATGTTTGAGCCTATGAAGAGATTTCTCATTCAAACCACCACCCCGGGTGACCTCATTGAGTACGGTATTTTCCATTGGTAGGCTTGGTCCTGTGAATTCATTTTTGACAGTTGGGCATAATTCATGATCCACTTATTAGTTGATGGATGTCAAGGGCTGGTTCCATTTCCTGACTGCTGTGAATAAAAGCAGCATGAACCCAGATGCACAAGTGTCTCTGTTGCAGGCCATACTTGTACCAATTTACACTCCCACCAACGGTGGATAAGGCCGTCCTTTTCCCCAGACCCTTGACAGAACTCGTCTCATTCCTTGCTTTTGTTGTCTGTTTTGGGTGTTGTTGTTTTTTTTAAGATTCTATTCTGACTGTAGTAGATTTTATTTGCATTTTCCTGGTGGCTAATGGTATTGAACTGTTTTTTTAAAAAAACGTTTATTAGCCATATATATTTCTTTTTTTGAGAAGTATCTATCCAATTCTATAACCCATGTTTTGATTGGGTTGTTTTTACTTTATTGAATAAGAGTCTTTTTTGTTTGTTTGGTGGGGTTTTAGTAGAAGTAATTTGAGTTTTTCCTCATTCAGTATAATATTGGCTATAGGTTTGCCATATATTGCCCCTATTATGTGGAGATATGTTTATTCTATTTGAGTGTTTTTAGGACTTTTATCATGAAGGGATGCTGGATTTTTGTAAAATCCCTTTCCTGCTTCTATCAATACTGCCATGTGATTCTACCCCTGAGTCTATTTATGTAACTTACGTTGTTTGCTAACATACACATACTGAGATATCCCTTCATCTCTGGAATAAAGCCAACATGATCATGGTGAATGATCTTTCTATGTTCTTTTGAATTTAGTTTATAGTGTCTTCTTATTATTTACATCATGTCAAGAAAACAGCACTAACAACATTTTCTCTTATCTTGGTAAATGAATATTATATTTGTTTTTTTATGAGTAGACAAAATGAAAAGTGTATGGGATTCTAAATCTGTTCTATGGTCTCACACTTAGCCTACTAATGCTTTCAAATTTGTTTCATTCTCTGTAAAGAAGTATGATAAATTGTGAAGTTTATTCTGTTACAAGCACTTCATTCAACAATCAAAAGGAGAGAAAAGGTTATACTGTGATTCACTGTGAGATGAACTCAGCAAACAGGGTGGGTCAGACTTAGCCAGAGGATAGCTCATCCCTGATGCCACCAATGGTCTGGCTGAGATTCTTGTGCTATACCTAGATAAAAATCATAGGCAGGCAAGAAAATGCTCAATGCTGGCCTCTCACAGCTGCTGTCGCCTGACACTCTTGGGCTGCAGCGGTAGGCAGACACAGCTGAAGAAAGTCTTTGTTGGTTTTGAAAACTCAACAACTTTTTGGAACTTCTTTTTTAAAATTACTTTATAAATAATACCAATCAAAATTTCCATATTCTCCCCCTCCCTGTCCAGTCCTGAGAGAAGGCAAGGTACCCTGCCCTGTGCGAAGTCTAAGGTCCTCCCAACTCCATCCAGGCTTAGGAAGGTATGCATTCAAATAGAATAGGATCCCAAAAAGCCAGTACATGCAGTAGAGACAAATCCCAGTGCCGTTATCATTGGCTTCTCAGTCGGCCCCAGTTGTCAGCCACATTCAGAGGGTCCAGTTTAACCCCATGTTCATTTAGTCCCAGTCCAGCTGGAGTTGGTGAGCTCCCATTAGCTCAGGCATACTGTCTCAGTGGGAGAACCAACCCCTCGTGGTCCTGACTTCCTTGCTCATATTCTCCCTCCTTCCACTCTTCGACTGGACCTTGGGAGCTTCTGTGGAGACCAGAACCTGTAGCGTTTTGTCTGGATTCCCACAGCTTTCTTTCTTCGCTTCGACAGCTCTTTATTTTTCAATACTTCCACTACCCACCTTCCCGTTCTGGCCATATCTTGAACTGTACAGGTTTTTCTTTTAACACCAGGCATATGGCTACATGACCTTTTTTACCCCTCAGTGGTCATTGCCAGAACCAGGTAAGCTATCAGGAGCTGGATTCCCTCTCAAGCTGGTTCACCCAAGTATGGATGGACTGGCGTAGCCAAGTAGATGAGGTTTCAGAAGGCACCAGGCAGTACTAGGTCCATGGCGGTGCCAGGTAATATAAGACCTTCATTTGAGGTAGGACCCTACACACTGCACCAACTTGCCTACAAAAACAGGAGATCCTAGTATCCATTTCTGTACCTAGGGTAACTCTCTCCCCCTTTTCACTGCTGTAGCTCTTGCTGCTTTTGCTGCTGCTTTTGAATGTCTGCTGACTCACCCAGGAAGCTACATTTTATGGTTGCAATATAGGAAGGAATCACTGGAGAGTATCTATGTAACTTAAGGGGTGCCATTTGTGTGGCCAGTCACAGTTGTGTCTCTAGCTCCAACCACAAGGGGCACCTCACTAGGGAAAGTGCTCCCCTCTAAATAAGGTGGAAATGATCCATCCATGGTAATGGTTGTATAAAGCATGGGGCAACCTGCTTTAACCCGCAACAGGGTCAGTGAGTGGGGCTGCTGTCTTTTGCTTAGTTGACTTAAGGAATCCATGATGTATTCAAGATGGCTGGTGCTGGCTTGAAGGCTTTCTCACCATTTGCCTCGCAGTTCCTTTGCTCAAGGTAATTCGTGCCAGCAAGAGAGAACCCAAGAGCTGCTAATTAGTCAGTCAAATTGCCCCATTTCCCGTGTCTGCTCACATATAAGAAAATTAACATCAGAAGTGAGTAGAATACCAAAAACAAAAGATAAAAAGCTTTTAAAATTTATCTTGAGGCAGGTTTTTGCTATGTACCTTGGTTTGCCTGGAACTCCCTGTGTAGATTAGACTGGCCTTGAATATGTACTGATTCTCCTACCTCTGTCTTCCAAGTGCGGGTGTGACCACCATGTCTGAGCCACAGCATTTATTGATGTGAATAGCACATCTTTGACAATAATCCACACTTGCATGGGAAGGGTAGATCTCTCTCCAGTCTCAGTGGTATCCACGCAGATGGCTCCGTGGAAGGTACAGAATCTTGATAGTGTCCTTTTGAAACCTTGATCCTAGTCAAACGAGGAGAAGCCATGCGTGGCGTCTTTCTTGTTGTGTATAGTTACTCTAAAACATCGTCCTTTAATAGGTTGCTGTTTCTCTCCCTTACACTGCTGTTATTCCACCCTGGGAAGTGGCCTTTTCCGAAGACCTGCTAGAGGTTCAGTTCTGTAATTTGAGCCAGCTCAGTGAGCCAGGCCTCCTTGTTTGCCCTTTGCTCGCTTCTAGCGGTTTAAGCTGAAGAGTGAAGTTTTTGAAAATGTGCTTTTTCATTGGAAAGCAGTTGCATGAAAAAGCGGTACTGTGATTTCATAGCTCACCCAATCCAAGACAACCCATGGTCTCAAAATGATTGTCCAGTAGCACAAGTATTTGAGCAACTAACTTCATAGTTTGAAGTGTATGTAAGAAGCAGGTTTGAGGTGTCACTTTTTATATGTTGTCTGCAACTGGCTACATTTAGATATATCACTAATGAGCATTTGATCAAATACCCAGTATTTGTTTTAAATTTTATATGTGTGGGTGTGTTTCCTGCATGTGTATCTATGCCTTATGTGCATGCCCGGTGCCTATGGCTACAAAGGCCAGAAGAAGTCACCATGTTCCCTGGAACTGGAGTTACAGGTGGATGTGAGCTGCTGTGTGGGTTCTGAGAGATGAACCTGAGTCCTCTAGGAGAGCATCTGGAAGAACTCTGAGACATCTCTAGGCTCTCAGATAGCCAGTATTTCAAGCACAGCACTCAATGTTACTGTTACCATTGGAATACCTTTTGTTAGCCCAGATTCATATTTTTATCTGTTGTAATAGGAGCAGCGGGGCTGCGTCTGGGGCACCCAGCCGCCCACATGGCTAGCTTATACCCCGAAATAATTACACGGAACCTGTATTCTTTTAAACACTGCTTGGACCATTAGCTCTAGCCCTTACAGGCTAATTCTCATATCCCGATCAACCCATCTCTAATAATCTGTGTAGCATCAGTCTTACCGGGAAAGATTCTAGCCTACGTCCATCCTGGGTCTGAGCTTCATGCGTCTGCCTCAGAGACCAGAGCTATCGTGTCTGCCCTGGAAGGGAAGCATGGCATCTCTGAGCTCACTTCCTCTTCCTCTCAGCATTCTGTTCTGTTTACTCCTCCCACGTATGTTTCAACCTATGGGGCCAAGCAGTTTCTTTATTACTTAACCAATGACCTTCCTTCATCATATTGCGCATAACAAAGAGGCACCTTTTCTTTGTGGATGGGATACTGAAGACTACATCTAGGCCTTGCACATGCTAGGCAAGCGCTCTACCACTGAGCTATCCCTAGCCCCCAACGTGCATTTTTAAAAAATCGTGAGTAATATCAGCTGCTGTTCAAAATACTCAGACCTTTGTAACTTTCCATTTACTAGAGCATACAGTCACTGGTAAAATTTCTGCGTCTGACTGCAGAACACAGATGAACTCTTCATGAAATTGATATAAGCAGGTTGGGTTGGGAAAATAGAATAGATGCCACAATTCAGTAAATTTAGTGTTGGTATAGGCTTAGTATCTCTTACAAAACATTTTAAAGAACAGAAATGTTTGAGAACCTTTTTGTATTTTGCAATATTTATTTAAGTATCAAAATATCTTGGGGATAAAAATACAAAATTCATTCTTTTTTATAAATCTCAGAAGCATGGACTTATCCAATAGTTTTAGTGAGCTTCTGTTTTGATCAACAAATCACATGAAATCAGATGTGCAGTGTTCCACTTGTCATACTTCGTTCCACTCCAAGAGATTTGGAATTTGTATTTTTGAATTAGAGATGCCCTAATTTTTATATAAGTAACTGGCTTTCTAATAATGTATCCTTTGTTTATAGACTAATAAGTTATTATCACTTATTATAATTATTAGTCTACAAACTGATAAACCTATAAAAGGGCCATATCATATTTTCCCATTGCCTTTCTGAGGTGATGAGTTCTCATTATTTTACTTAGAGTAATATTGGTGTTTGGGAGCCTCCATTCAAGTGTTTGTTTATGAACACCCCTTGAGAAAGGAGCCGAAATAATAGTGGCTTTTTAAAAAGTGCATACAAGTCACTGTTTTAAAATAATTATGCATGAGAAAAGAAAAGGACATCAAAGAATTGAAGATGCACAGTGATGATTTAATGTGAAGCCTGGTGATTAAGCCCAAAATGTGAAAAAATCATAGCAACTGAATGATGTGTGATGCTGGCTTATCAGAAAAAAAAAAGGCTAACATGGGAAGTAATTAAGAAACTTGACAGCATGGGCACTCATTTGGAATATAAGAAAACTATCGAAAGACACTGCTTTATGAAGCAGCTCCACAGCCCTTTCCCTTTTTAACCACTCTTAATTAATTCATATATTCTACATTGCCATGGTAGCAAGATAGCATCTGTAGATGTCTGTAATTTAGTAGTTGCTAATGGATTAAAATAAAAAAGATCTTATTACGGAAATGTCAGCTGCTGCGTTGAAGAGCATAACCTAGGAGACTTCTATTTCTTCTCTTTTCTTTTTGACTTCATTTTACATCCTGTTGCTTGATGCCTGGTAGGATTCACAGGTATTTTATGCACAGTTCATATTTAACCATATTAGGAGAGAATTATAATGTTACTTGTAAATATGGAAGTAGTATAATGTACTGTTTTTTCATTGAGCTATATCTACTTTTTCATGTAATATTTCTGTTGTTGTATACTATAAAGGTAAATGGTATGTGCAACCAGGTCCAGTAAGGAGGACTTTTGATGTCTGTTTCCACTACTCCTTTTTGACACAGAACTAGAGGTCTCAGAGTAGTTAGTAAGGATAAGGGAGTTGAGGACATGTAAGCAGGAAACAGGGAATTCAAGTTACCTTTGTTTATCACTTACTTTTCTGTTGTTGTGGTCAGCACCATGACCAAGACAACTAATAGCAGAAGGGTTATTTGGACTTAGTGGTACCTGACATGGTTAGAGTCTAGGATGGTCAGGAAGCAGGACAAGCAGCGTGTGTGGTGGCTGGAACAGGATGCTGAGAACTCACATCCTCAAATAAGATGGTAAAGCTGGGAGAGCACACTGGAAACAGCAAAAGGCCTTTAATCTCAAAGTTCACCTGCAATGACACACTTCCTTCAGGAAGATTGCACCACTTCGAGTTCCCCAAACAATAGGACCAAGTGTAAAATATCAGAGACTATTGGAGACATCTCATTCAAACCAAGACACTTAGATTTTGCATGAAGTGGTTTATGTGTGGAAAAATGTAAAGTTGCTATAAAAGTAAGTGTTAGATATGATAATTTATTGGATACAAAAGTCACTATATAAAAGTCATCACAATTTTTATTCACCCATGATGAACTTATTAAGGAACCATCAAGAATGTAATCCCATTCCCGTTAGCTACAAAGTCAAACAAACAAAACACTTAGATTAGTTTCACCAATAAAATTACTTACTTTTCAGTGAAAATTACTAAATGGTGAGAAATTGGAGAGAGTGCAGGAAGAGTGGGAGAGCAAGACTCTCAAGGCATAAACAGCAAAAGCAAATGTAGGTCAATGTGGCAATAGTAAACAGATGTTTGTGCCCAATAAAGCAGGAAAGTTACAAACAGAAACCATTCACAAACTATCTTCTTAGCTAACCACTAGTATTCAGAATTTACAAGGAATAAACACCCCTTCATATCTAATAACAGAAATTCTGAATAAGAAAGTTTAAAATGCAAATTATTTTTAATATAGAGATTTCAAAAGAAACATACAAATAGCCACATATATTTAAAGTTTTAGACATCATTAAATCATTCATGGATTTTCAAATAAAAACCACTCCAAGTTTTTACATCCTAATTAGAAGCTATATTGTCAGAATGACAAAAAAAAATACCATCTAGAATTTAGGGATGTAAAGAAATAAAAACTCATCTAAGACTTATGTGGATTGTAAATGAAAGTGAGCAATTATAAAAATAGTGTAGAGGTTTCTTTAAAGACTAAAATTAGAAATAGCCACATATGGTGGCATATGCCTATGGAGGACTGCCACAAATTTGAGTCCAGCCTGGGCTATTTATGAGTCACTGTCCAAAAATAACAAACAAAAATAGTATTACAGGATTCAGATGACCCACTGTGAGGTGTATATCTATATTCGTCAGGGTTAGGTAGAGAAACAGAATTTGTAGAATCTACGTGCATCAAAAGGGACATATTAGAGTATCTTACAGACTATGGTCCAGCTAATCTAGCAATGGCTGTCTTCTGACAGAAATTTCGAGAATCTGATACTTCTTTTCTCCACAAGGCTGGATGTTTCAGCTGATCTGTCTATGCTGGAATTCTGAAGGGTTAGGTTCTAATGCCAGCGAAGGAATACCTCAGCACAGGATTAATGAACTTCCCAGTGCGAGTGAAGGCAAATGGGAAAAGGCAAGAGCTTCTTTCTCCCATTTTCTTTTCTGTAGGCTGCCACCAGGTGTGGCTCAGATTCAGGCAGGGTCTTCTGATCTAAAATGGTTTAGACTCAGGGAAGGTCTTCACACTCAAATGTTTCAATCAAGAGAACCCTTCACAGCTGTTCCCAGTTACTTGGGTTTTAATTGATTCCAGATATAGTCAAGTGGACAGTCGGGATTAGCCATCACAAGTCCATCCTTATCCATATCAACTTGACATTCAATAATACCTACTTATGTAACAATTAATTTCTAAATGAAAACAATAACCAGGTCATAATTATACCTAACATGATATAACTATCACATGTGCTATTGTAAACATGTTATATACTTAACCAGGTTATAATTATGCGTAACAATATATGTCTCCTACCTACAACTGCAAATGCATTATATATTTTATAATAGGTGGAAATTTTCCTGAGAGATTTTTTTAGTGTCTCATAACTTAAATATGATAACTATGAATATTATTTCAGTTGACATTATATTACATGATAAAGATATGGAGGAAAGAAAACACAAATATTTGAATATTGTTTGTGTGTATATGAACAAACACATTCCTAACAAAATATGACAGATATACATATCAATTGTGATCTTCGTTTTTGCAACTGGTCAAATGACCTTAGCTGGTATGTATAACTACTTTCCTCTACTACTCATCCTAAATTTTCTCTACTCTCAGCATACACCTTATCAAGTCTTTTTTGCCCCTGGAAACTCATAATTTCATTCTTGAAAGGTCTGTGCTCTTTGCCATCATGCGTGCATTGGGTTGTTGTAGTTTCCCATTGATTTTAATCAAAAGACATGGTAACAGCAAAAGCACCTCTAAAACATCACTTGCACTCCAGATGGAATCTTCCTACTTCCATTGTGGAGAAGCAACCCAATTTCTCCATTGGTAACCTTTCCTAACACTGTTATTCATTTCGTAGCCTATTGGCATAATGGCATCGAAAGCCCCATGTGTCCTGGTCAATGGAATGTTTCTTGTGTACCCAGGTAGGAGTACTCCTCCACCTGGAATCAAAACTTGTAGGCCTGCAGATCTTAAGATTGAAAGAACAAGAAGCAAACATTTTTCTGGTGTGTCACTAGGGATGATAGTGAGTAGAAACATTCTTACTTCCATCCCTTGATCCTGGTCCATGAATACTGGCTGAGGGAGAAATCACACCATATATTATACACCTATTCCAAGCATAGAATGCTTTCTGGAGAATGCTGTTCCAGTCCTCCAGGTGCTGCTTCATAACTGGCACCATAACTGCCTTTAAAAGGCAATTCTACCACTGTTTAATCAGGCCAGCAGCTTGAGGATGCTGGGGAACGTGGTAAGACTGGGGAATTCCATGAGTGTGAAACCAGTGTGGTACTCCTCTGACTGTGAAATGAATTCCTTAGTCAGAAGCAATGCAGTATGGAATACCATTCTGGTAGATAAGAGAAAAAAGCTCTCAGATGCTAGTTTTGGCAGATGTATTATGTGTAGGGAAGAAAAATCTGTAACTAGATTAAGTTTCTATCCTGGTAAGGACAATGCACTGCCCTTTCTAAGAAGGAAGCGGTCCTGTGTAATATACCTACCATCAGATCACTAACTACTCATCCCAGAGAACGGTGCTATATGGAAGTTCAGTGAAAAGAGAGAAGCAGATGTGGCACACTGAAGCAACTGGAGCTAGGTCAGCCTTGTGAGCTGAAGTCCATGCCGTTGAGCCCATGTGTAACCTTCATCTCTGCCACCATGGCCATTTTGTTCATGGACCCATTAGGCAATGACAGGAATGGCCAGGGAAAGAGGGTGACTACACAGAACAGGTCATCCTATCTACCTGATTATTGAATTCCTCTTCTTTTTAGGTCACCTTTTGATGAATATTTACATGAGACACATGCATCTTCACATCCTTCACCCATTCAAAGAGATTTAATCTCTTACATCTTCAACAAAGGTCTTCCTCAACAATTTTCCCATCATGCTGCTTGCAAGTCCCTGAACAGCCAGCCAATCCATGGGCTGAGCCCAAGAATCAGCAAACAACAGCACATTTCACCATTTCTCCTCCAAGTAAAATGTACAAATTTGTACAAGCTGATGTTCTACTCACTGCAATGATTCCTCTTTGCTGGTGTCTCTCATAGTTGTTCCAGAAAGGGGTTATAATACTGCAGCTGTTGGCGTCTGTGTGGTGCCTGCATAATCTGTAGAACTATCACTGAGCAATGCTCTCATCCTCTCTTCCTCAGTCAGCCAAACATGGGGCATACCCACGAGGCTCTAGGTGCATGCTTGGAAGCAAACAGCAATGTAAGAAGTATAGAAAGAGCAGGCCTTTGACTAACTTCTTCATGGAACTTGCTTGTACCCTCCAGACTTTCGTGGGCCCAGTCACATATATACCACTTCCATTTGATAATGGGCTGTTGCTCTACACATCCAATGATATGACTGGGTTGGTCAGGTAATACCACGCTTAGACGGGCAACTCAAGGGCTATCTTAACTTGATGGCCCTGTTGCAAAATGTTCAGTTTCCAGTTCCAAGACCCTATAACAGGCCAAGAGCTATCTCTCAAAGGAAAAACAGTTGTCTGCAGATGACAGTGGAGTCTTGCTCCAAAATCCTGAAGGCCTTCTCTGTGAGCCACCTATGCTACTGATACCTCATGTCCCATCGGGTCTGCTGGGTCATACAGGCCAAGTGATAGAGCAGCCTGCACAGCAGCCTATACCTGTTGCAAAGCCAACTCCTGTCTTAGGCCCCACTCAAAGCTAGCAGCTTGCATAGTAACTTGGTATATGGGCTAGCATAACATACCCAAGTGAGGAATATGCTGTCCCCAGAATCCAAATAGGCCCAGTAAGCACTGTGCTTCTTTCTTGTTGATGAGATGGGCCAGATGCAATAACTTAACCTTCATCTTAGGAGAAATATTTCAACATACCCCATACACCACTGGACTCTTTAAATTACACTGAGGTAGAAGGCTAAATTTTCTATCTGCCAGTGTGCTGGTTCAAAGTAGTTGTTACCTCCTGCTCACTTTCTACAATTAGTTGCAAAATTTCTCAATCAAATACTGCAAACCAAATGCAAGAACACATTTAAAAGATCATCCATCATGAACCTTCATCCCAGAGGTGCAGGGATGGCTCAATATATGTAAATCAATTAAGGTAATTATATAAACAGACTGAAAGACAAAAAGCACATAATCACCTCATTAGATGAAAAAAAGGCCTCTGACATAATCTAATCCACCTTTATGATAAAAGTTCTGGAAGGATTAGGGATACAAGAGACATACTCAACTTAATAAATACTACTTACAGCAAACCCACAGCTAACATCAAACCAAAGCATTTCCACTAAAATCAGGAATAAGATAAGGTTGTTTACCCTCTACTTACTTATTCAGTATATTACTAGAAGTCTCAGCACGAGCAAGAAGACAGCTGAAAGAGATTAAAGGAATAAATGAGAAAAAAGACAGTATCTTCATCAAATGATGCTGGTCAAATTAGCTGGCTACATGTGGAAGAATGCAAATAGTACCATACTTAATAACCTGCACAAAACTCCAAATGGATCAAGGACCTCAACATAAGGACAGATGTATTGAATCAGATAGAAGAGAAAGTGAAGAATAGTCTTGAACTCATTGTCACAGGAAAGGAATTTCTGAACAGGACAATTATAGCAAAAGACTAAGAACAATTAATAGATGGGACCACACGAAACTGAAAAGTTTTATATGACAAAGGGCACCATCATTCAGACATAGTGGTAGGCTATAGAATGGAATGGGAAAAGATCTTTACTACCCATTTGATAGAGGGTTAATATCTACTATATATGACGTGTGTGTGTGTGTGTGTGTGTGTGTGTGTGTGTGTGTGTGTGTGTCAAGAAAACAAAAACAAAACTGGACCTCAAGAAAACAAACAACCGAATTATAAATGGGATATAGATGTAAACAAAGTTCTCAAAAATGGCTTAAAATCACTTAAAGAAATGTTCAACATTTCATAGCCATCAAAGTAATGCATATCAGAACTACTTTGAGATTTCATCTTATACCAGTCAGAATGGCCAAGATCAATTAAAAAAAAAAAAGGACAGCTCATGTTGGTGAAGATGTGGAGTAAGGGGAACACTTATCCATTGCTATTGGGAGTGCAAACTTGTACAGTGATTATGGAAATTATTTCATAAGGAAGTTGGGAATAGATCTACCTCAAGATCCAGTTATATCACTCCCCAGCATATACCCAAAGGATGCATCATCCTACCACAGAGACATTTGTTCAACAATGTTCATTGCTACTATATTTATAATAACCAGAAATTGTAAACAGCCTAGATTTCTGTCATCAGATGAACTGATAAAGAAAATGTGGTACAACACAGTGGGATATTACTCAGCTGTTTTGAAAAATGAAACTGAGCCAGGTAGTGGTGATATATGTCTTTAATCCCAGCACTTTGGAGGCAGAGAAATTCAGATCTCTGTGACTTCGAGGCCAGCATGAGCTACAGAATGAGTTCAAGACAGGCTGCAAAGCTACACAGAGAAACCCTGTCTTGAAAAACAAACAAAAGAAACCGGCAAGGGTGTTGTGCAGGCAGCAGAGGAGAGTTCTAGCCTGGAAGTTGCAGTACTGCCAATTCTGCCGTAGCTCTCCCCTCTTGTCTCTCATTAAAGCTGTTGCTGCTGCTGCTTTTGCTATAAGCCAGTTCTTTTCTTCCCAACAGTAAGGTGTTCAGTGATGTGGACCAGGGGTGGAGGACCTAGGAGAGCTCTGACTCCTACTTTAAATGCATCATGTAGCTGCTGAACAAGGCTGCACTCAGCAGGGTGCGGGGGAAGTGAGCATGGATAAAGGACTCCTACACCAGGGACACACTGAGTTTAGGGTCCACCTGCAGCTGCTCCTGCACTGTTCCATTCCCTCACTCCACCTCTGTGAGAACAAGTGGAAGATGGAAAATGAAGAAGCAGGCACTCAAGCGTCTCAAGCTGCAATCTGTGCTGGATCTCCTGGAGGTAGCCCTGTACAGCATGAACCTGATACAAGCCTACATGCATAACGTGGCCTCCCAGATGAACACACTGGAGCGGAGCACCAAGGCCAACCTGAGCTGGGAGAATGAAGTGATTAAAGACAGAGCGTGCCACTTCGGTGAACAGTTGAAGAGCTATGGGAACCAGCTGGCCATCATGATGAACATCACGAAGGAGCTGTCCAGCCTGGGCCTCCAACTGTTGCAGAGGGAATCAGCTGCTTTCCCCACCACTGTCCCAGCCTCAAGCCCTGACAGCAAAACTCAGGACATATCTAGGAGGAAAGGCAAAGACCTAAACTAATATCGCAGTATACAGAAGAGCTTCTCAGACAAGGGCCTTGCAAAACCTCCTAAGGAGAAGCTGCTGAAGACAGAGAGCATCAAAAGCAGAATACCCTGCCCCAGAGTCAAGCCGTGTGCCCTGACTGTGGGAGCCGAGAAAACAGGCCATTTCCCATATTTGTCTGATGGTCCGAGTAGCTGTGACACTGGCTGTTGTATCTGGTACCTTCCGACTCGGGAGGTGGTCGCCTAGCTCCTTTGATAGTAAAGCACACCCAGTGCCATGCTGAAAGTGGTCAGGATATTCTAACGTGGTTCTGCTCCTTCTATTGTAATTATGAGGTCACCTGGGGAAGAGGCGTTTTCAGCCTACATGACAAAATGGACATATGCAAGACGTGACTTAAGACATTCCCCGCTACCTAGGAAACAGAATGTTAATGAAGCTCTTGCTACCTTCCCCCTCAATTTACCTTGATATAAAAGGTATTTGAAGAATAAATGTGGGGATTTCTGGATCTGAATAATTCCTGAAACTCCCTCTCAACACTGTTGTGTGAATTGTATCTTCATTTTCCCCATGCTTCTACGCTGGCAAGGAATTTTATGTTGGGGCTGGTCCTCAACAGCTGACCTAGCAGCAAGCAGTGATCTGAGGTTCCACACTGAGCTGGCAGGAGGCCAGAAAGCATCCAAGGCCATGATTAACAATATCCTCAGGGGCACTTTCTGCCTCCACAAAATATGGAGGCCAAGCTTACTGAACCTAACTGGCAAACATGACAACGTCAGATTTCAGACGTGAGAAGGGGTCACCGTGCTCCATGGCATCTCCATCATCACCACCGTCACCACTCTGAACTCCTGTCACTGTTCCCCAAACCAGTGAGCTACCTTTGCATCCAGAAGCCCCCAGCCAAGGCAGAGAGGACAGCTGTGACAACTGTGGACCATAGTTATTGGTGTCATAAGGGTGCCTGAATGAAGGACCTCACAGCTCAAGATGACAGGATCTACATTACCAACTGTTACTATGGAAACAGCCCAGTGGAATTTCATAACCTGGAAAATTTATAAGAAAGTCAATGGATTAACACACACAAGCTATCCTACAACATGATAGGCACAGGCCATGTGGTGTATCAGGGTGCCTTCGAACGCAATTGTGCCTTAACCAGGAACAACATCAAATGACCCACAGCATTGCTTCATGGTCCACATGGCACTGCTGCCTGATATAGTCTGTGAGGACACAGCATCCTGGAATTGACATGGCCACTCAGCCATTGATTTCACTGTGAATGAGTGTGGCGTATGGCTCATCTACACAGCTGTGGATGACAAGATGAAGCCCAACCTGAGATGATGATGCTGAGCTACCTGAGGCCTGGTGTGTGTCATGGGTGCTCCTTCATGAAGGCCAAAAGAGACCATTTTGTGAAGCAGGGACCCCAAGATGTTAGAGATGACAGAGTTGTGGGGTACCTGCCAAGGAGAGCTGCTAACAGCATGTGGGACCAGCCCAAGAGAGTGGAGTGTGTTGCGGTTAACAAAGCTGCCGTTGGAGAGACTCAGAACCTGGAGTTCTGAAGAGTGCATTGACATCAGACATGAAGATACAGAGTTTGGAGTGTGCCCTGCTGGTTTTTGGTCTTGTGTTGGTCCAGTATTTCCTCATGATGCTCTCTTCCCTCTTTTTTGGAATAGTTTCCTGGGGTGGGAGACAGGGCCTGCCATAGACCTCAGTCATTCATTCTCTAGGTCGCTTCTGTCCACAGGCCTTTGTGTGTTCTGTGGTAAGTACGTGCATTTCAGCTTTCTCCTGCTAGTGATTTCCTTACTGCTTAAGCCTTCCTTTAATTGCCTTCTCAAGTTGGAAGCTTAGTTGGGTGATGTCTTGCCCCGAGGTTACCACTCCCTTTATTCCTTTTAGGACCAGGCTTTTCTTTAACTTTCAACTCCTTGAGCACTGGATTCAGCTCCATTACTCCTCCTGGTGCTCCTCTGTCCTCAAACTGTACATTTGTATTTTTACTTCCTCAGCTTGCTCCTTTTCATCGTAGATCTGCATAATAATCACCACTAATAGACATAGGGCAGGGTCAGTACTAAGCTGCTTTGCCATGAATCCAATACTCTTCCATTTAGCCTCAGGCAGACTTTCTTGGACAAAAGCAGAAAGCAGCCATTTTTTTTTTCACCAAAGTATTGCAGGAATGGTCTCTAGGCCACTTACTCATATTCTTCCCCTCTGAAACTGCTTGGCCAGGCCCTCACAGTGCAAATCTCCATCAGCACATCTTCCCTGTTCCTACTAGGATGGCTTAATATGTTCAGCTGCTTTTCCAATACAAGATTCCAAAGTCCACATTCCACCAACAAGCAGCACGGTCCACACTGTCACAGCAATATCTTGCTCCTGGTCCTTCTGTCTTCGTCAGCATTCCATTGCTATGAAGAGACAACATGACCACAGCAGTTCTTGTAAAAGGAACTACTTAATTAGTGCTTTCAGAGGCCTGATCGATAGTTGTCATGGAGGGATATCGTGGTGACATGCAATTGCACATGGTGCTGAATCTACAAGCAGCAGGGAGAGAGAGAGAGAGAGCCACTGGGTTTGGCATAGTGGTTGGAAAACCAAAATTCACCTCCAGTAACTGACTTCTTTCAACAAGACCTCACCTACTCCAACAAGGACACAACCCCTAAACCCTTTCAGATAGAGTCACTCCTAATGACCATGCATTCAAATATATGATTCTGGAATGGGGTGGGGGGAGTTCTTATTCAAAGCACCACAATAACCAAGATTAGCCATCACAATACATCCACCACAGAAAGAGGAATTAGTGTATGAAAGGGATGCCTCCCCTGATCTATTTCCTCACTATTCACAATAGTCAGGCATTTAAATTAACTGGTGTATTGTCATGTAGATGAATAAAGAAAATATCATGTATATGCATAGCAGAATATTAAACATAGATGATGGCAACATGAATGGACCTGCAAGCTATTGTGTTAAATCGTATTACAGTCACAGAAGGACAATGTCACATGTTCTCATGTGCATAGTGGCTATAGTAGAGATTTCCTTAGAGGCAAGTGTAGGTGCTTAATGGTCACCAGGAGCTAGCAAGGAAAGGGGCTCAGAGTAAGGAGGGACAGGCAGTTCTCCAGCACATCAGGAGCAAGGAGTTCCCAGTGACTTCAACCAGAACCACTTACTTGTCTCAGTCTTATAGAGTTAGAGGAGATGGAATTGCCCTGGTGGACTCATGATATGTATCCGTGTATCAAACTGTCATAATTGTATAATTATTCAATAGTTATGAACATAGAAAAATGCTCTGTAAATTTAATGCAGAATTAGTGTGAGTTTTGCTCTTATAGATTTTAAGAAATATTGTTTCAATTCAAGATGAATTTCAGTGTTTATATGAATTCTTTTAAGGTTTCTGAAATTACCTGGTGCGAGTGAGAAGGAAACACGAAACATGCAACAAACCCGCTTAGGAGTTTATGAGAGGAGAGAGGAGACATGTACAGGCCTGGTGAAGTTGGTGTGCAGAGAGAGAGGGCTGAAGATGGCGCATTCAGCTTTAAAAGGGTGCCTAGCGCATGCGCACAGGGGGATGGCATAGCTACGCCATACACAGATGACAGAGCTGATGCATGCGCGCACAAGTGATGGAACCATGCCGCATGTGGGTCATGCAGGGCCTTTTAAGGTCCCTGGGTGGTTAGGTATTTTTGCCTGAGGGCTTGTCTGCACACGCATGGCCCTGAAACCCGGAAGTGCCAGCCATGCTGGTTGGCTAAAATCATAACAGTTTACTTTTTTGATTTCTTAACACATATATGCTCAATATAAAATTAAAAATTGTACTATACATCAATATTTAGCTTAGCTATTATTTTCCGTTTAGCAAATACTCCTAAGATGTTTTATAAATTTTACTTTAAATTTTTTAATTATAAGTATTTTTTACTCTCAAAACCCAGTACAATAAATCAAATGAATTTACCCCATTTTGCCTCATCAGCAACAATCAGTATTTTTCTCTTATGTCTTCATGTACATGACCTGTAAATCTTTTGATTTTGTAAATCTTTTGATTTTTACTTTTGAAATTACAAAAAAGTGGTATACAGGATTTCATTGTTTTTCCTAACTCTGTACTATAGTAAGTTCAGTATCTGGTTAGAGCACTACTACTAAATGGATGATGTTCAGGTTTTGTTCATTACAAAGAGTAACCTCTCAAACTAAGTTTTATATAATATAAACATATAAATATTAAACAAATATATTTAGACTTAAGTAATTTTTCAAAAACCTTTGTGTATATGTGTGTGTGTGTGTGCACACACATGCACATGCAGAAGAGAAAGAGAGTTGGTTTTGTAAGTTGAAAAATACAACTCTCACCTTGGTGGGGATAGAAGGTAGTTTATTTGTAATGACCATGATGTGGGAACCCAAATTTAGGTTACCCCTAATTTTGTATTCCGATGTGGTGATTGTTTGATGAAGTTTTATAGCAATAGATCAGAAATGTTGCAAATTAGGCACTTTTCAAATACATTGTTGAAAATACTGGTTAAGTGAATTACAGGAAAGTGGGGAGATCATCACCAAGGTCTCAGATACTGTATGACAACACTTAGCCTTTTGGCTGGTAGACTCTAGTAGTCCATTTATTTAGTAAACACATTTTTAAAAGGATTTTCCTTTTAGTCAGACAATTGCTAGGTCAAGCACAGAGGAAGGCAAGAAATAGATCTTAATTAAGGGGCTAAGGAAAGTCCAGGCTTGATTTTATATTGTTTATATTTTTATATATTATATATAAATGTTATTTATACTTATATATTATATATTCTAATTTATGTATGCTATTTATATACTATATATTAAATATATGTGCATAAACTATTATGTTACATATATGGTATATAAGTAATATAGATAACATATTATTTATATTTACATGTATATAAAAATTAGACTGTTCCTTCAGCATTCTACCTTCTCTGCAGTTATTGAAGTTCCTAATCTGTCAGTCAGCCTTGCGAAGGTGAAGTCCTGTTCTTCACTAGAATTGTCAATCACAGTTGTCTTCTTATACAGCACAAACTTAGAGGACAGAACTCAGGTCAGGCTCAGTGACCTGGTGAGCCATCAACTAGTCCCCTCCCCCTTAATAAGCCCTTCTTATGGATACTTCTATTTGTCAAATGATCTGTTTTTCCCAGTCCCCATCTGTTGGCAAAGAATATTCTTGGTGTCACACAAAGAAACTCACAACCCTAAAGTAACTAACTCATTGAGACAATTGCTTATGGCAAAAACAGTACAACATGACCTAACTTGGGCTTGCAAGTACACACACACACAGGGACAGGAAATCTTAGCTTTTAATTCTGATACAGGCCAGGTGGTGACTGTGATTTCCTCCTTGGCTGGGGTCTCATCTCACAGTCTTTTGAGATTGGCTAATTTTAAAAGAACAGGCACAAAGGATAGGAAGGGAATGGGAAGGGTTGGTTGATCATTCCAAGCTGTCAAGTTCTGGGAGTGAAGCAGAGCCTTAGTAGACCAGAGAGGGCAGATTAAAATATTTCCCCAAAGCAAAACTTGACCTTAATTAGTCTTGATCAATAAATACTAGGAGTCAAATATTGGGGAAAAAGCTGAAAGATCAGTGAAACACAGCAGCAGCCACCACAGATGCCTTACCTCTCCAAATCTTCATACTGAAAGGGCAGAGGGATCCTGTCTCCACCCTCTTTTTCACGTCCGCCCTCCACCCAGCCTTATCACTTTCTTTCTCCTGTCTATACAGACCTCCAGACCTCTATGGTTAACTAGTGACCAGCTCCACCCTCTGATCTCCAGGCAAGCTTTATTTGTCAGAACACAAACAAAATATCACACAACATACAAGCTTTACAAATATTTAAAATACTATGCACAAATATTTACAAGATGAGGAAGATTTAAGCACTACTGGGCTCTTGGTGGCAAGCTACCTTTGATAGAAACAAACATTTCACATTTAAGATGCTTCTGGGTCTTAACATCTTTATAGTACTGAATTCATGAACATACTATACTATAAATACTTAGGTATCTTTTAATAGTCTAACTTTTAAAATGATTGATGTTAGTATTCAAGCCTCTTCTCCTACAGACCCTTCCTACTGGGCTCAACCCTTTGTCTTGAGATTTCTTTACTGTGGCCACCCTGGGAAGAGGAACAAAAATACATGGCTAGGTGTGGTCTTCTTGGTCATTGTTGTTTCAGTTCGTGTTCTGAGGTCGTCCAAAGAAGCCCTTACTTCTGTCATCCGTGGCTTGAACGGATGTCACCTCCTAGTCTGAAGAGAGCTCTTTCCTTGAGGCTTATTCTCCCTGGAATTCAAGGTGACTCCTTTAGGAAATGTTAGAGACAGTGATTTATTACTGGTCCTCCAGCCAGATACGAAATCATGGTAGTGATGCCAAGCTTTCCTTTATCCAGTGCGTCCAAGGGAAAGGAAATGTTTCTAAGCAACTCTTTCATTAATAGCATAGTATATTTTAAAATTCTATTTTAAAGTTGCTGCTAGTATTTAGACATGTAATAATATAATAAAACTGTGCTTTAGCCTTTTCTTTTTCTTTTCTTTTTCTCTTCTTAATGGCTCTTATATTTCCGGGCTGTCTGAACTTTGACCTCAAGTAATCAATCCCTTTTCCTCAGCCTCCTGAGTACTATAATTACAGGCACACTTTACCGTGCAAGTCTTTTATCTTTTCTTCTTTTTAAAATGAAGCAGCGCTACTAAACTCTAATTAAAGTATCATTGCTAGGTATGGTGTGCATAATGCTTGTGTTCCCAGGACTGGGGAGGAGGACTCTGAGTTCCAGGCCATGAGAAAAGCAAGGCCATCCTGGTCCACATCATCAGAGCCTATTTCAAAAACAAACACAACTTTTAAATGAATTGAAATCAGGGCTTAATATCACAGACGTTGATCCTGGTACTTGGAAGTCTGAGATCCGAGAATCACTCAGAGTTAGAGGCTAGACTGGGTTGTGCCCGGAGATCTTATCATCTCACGATCAAATAGAGTCAATCAAATCAAGTAGCCTCATGGGAGAGAGACGACTAGGTGCCTACCTGTAAGACATGTACAAACATGTTTGGGGTGGGGGCAGGGAGAAAGAAAAGAAAGAGTTGTCATTGCCATCAAATCCGGATTCCCAGGGTCATCAGCATTCCAGCGGAATGCTTAGTCACCCCAGGTGTTAGCATTTCTGGGTCCACAGCTGTGCCTGAGCCATCAGCATTCAGGCAAATTGCCTAATGACCCTAGGGACTTTATGCGCATGGTCAGCGTGGCCATGTAATCTATATGTATGCATGACATGGCTATGTAAGACCCCCTACGCATGCACTGAACGACCTTTAAAAAGCCAATGCACCTGCCCCACGATCCCTTTGCCATGTTTTGTTCAGCAGGCTTGTATCCCCTTTCCTTTTTTCTTTCCCTACTCTTTATAAATAAAATGTCTTTATAAATAAAAATAAAATTATTTTTACAAAATTTGCAATTATATCATCTATAAATGATTTTCCCTACAAAATTGCAGAAATGTTCTCTTTTAGCTATTTTTTTTAATTATTTATTTTTGGTTTTTCGAGATAGGGTTTCTCTGTAGCTTTGGAGCCTGTCCTGGCGCTCTCTCTGTAGACCAGGCTGGCCTCGAACTCACAGAGATCTGTTTGCCTCTGCCTCCCAAGTGCTGGGGACCCTTTTTCTTGCATTAGTGCACTGGCTAGAACTTTTACATTGAGAAGTAGAATAGCATTTATGTTTGATATGTTCCTATTGGCTCATAACGTACTTTAATTGGCTAAATATGATATTTGTTGCATTTTTTTAATGAAATAGCCCTTGCAAATTTTAAGTATTTTAAGTGTTTAAAAATCATGGATGGATATTGAATTTTACCTAGCAGGTTGCAAGTCAGGGAAGTAATAGAACGAAGACGTCTAGAGTTGAAGTTTCCCTTATGGGGATCATTCCTCATTAATACAGTTCATGGATTGTTATAATTTTCCTACATTTTCTGTGCTCTTTAATCCTTCCTACATCTCTATTCTTATATTATCCATGGGGCAGTTTGAATTCTAACTGGCCTCCATAAGCTCATAGGGGATGGCACTATGAGGATGTGTGGCTTTGTTGCAATAAGTGTGGCCTACTTGGAGGAAGTGTGCCACTGTGGGACTGGGCTTTGAGGGCTCATATGTGCTCGCCATGCTCAGTGGTTCACTTCACTTCTGGTGTCCTATGGGTCAAGATGTAGAATTCTCAGCTCCTTCTCTAGCCCCATGCCAACCTGCACGCTGCCGTGGTCCACCATGGTAACAATAGACTGATCTGCTGAACTGTAAGCCACCGTAATTAAATGTTATAGGAGTTGCCATGGTCATGGTGTCTCTTCACAGCATCAGAAACCCTAAGATAATCCATTTGAGATCATCATCTCTCTGACACGAACTTTTAGAATTCTATTTTAGGCATTTGACCCTGTGTTGGAAACAGATTATTTTTCTCCTTTCGGCTTCACAAATCTAGGTTCACAGTTATTTTTCTCGGTGCTGCCAGAATAGGTCAGGGTCTCAGCTTTTGAAGAAACCCGCATTTTGGATTCCACAGATGGCAGGAAGCAATGACATTTATTTTAAAAAGCCAGCAATCTTGATAAGGTGGCAGAGCTACTTACTTTGTAGGTGCACCTTGAGGTGGCTCTGGACCTCTCAGGAGTTGATGAGGAGGCAGGGGAGGAGCAGGACGAAAGGCTTGTGTGCTCACCCGTGCCCTCATCATGTGGCTCATACTCCTACTGCTCCTACTGCCGCCACCACACTGTTTCTACCTCTCCTCTTCCTCTTCCCCCTCTTTTTCCTTCTTCCTCCTCCTCCATTTTCTTCCTCCTTCTCCCCCCATATTTCCTCCTCTTCCTTTTTTCTTCTCTCTTCTTCTTCTTTTTTTTTCTCCAGAGCATGACAATAGAACTTGACCTTCCAGGGTTTGTAGTCCTGTTTAGGCGTGATACTTTTCTGCGCATTGGAACTCACAGCAGTTGACGACAGAACTCCCACGTTAGTTAATACACGGAAGTAAGGTCTACCAGGAAGTATTGCAGAGCCTGCCAGCTGTTCCTTTTTCTAAAAGGTTTAGCAGTTAATGTCTTCACCCTTTGCACAGGGCTCCTTTTGATAGTTTTCAAAGCCTGGTGAAAGGATAGCGATGCAAGTGAACTTGGAGAGGCAGATAGCATGTAAAAGGGTGAAGTCAGGAGCTTCCCAGGGCAGCTTCAGAGGAGTGGCACTTTTTCCTCAGCATCAGGGAAGCACAAGTGCCAAGGTATTCTCTGTTCTTGTTGGTGAGAAGTCAGTTGTGACGTAATAGATAAATTCTAGCAGCAATAAAAGGTTGGCCATAGGAAACTATAACGGTATTTCCTTCACGTTTTAGTGAAAACGGATATGTAAGAAAATTACATTTTTAATTTCTCATAAAATACAAGATCAAGCTAAAAATTAGTAACTATCTAAAGAAAGTAAATACCCGAAAGATTTCATTATTTCCAATATGCCAAAGAAGGGGAAATTTAAAAAAAAAATCTTTCAAAAATGTAAGTAGCTTGCATTAAGTTGATTTACCCTTTGGGAATGGAAATTGCAGTGGTTTTCTTTATTGCCAGCTTGACTGGCTTTGGAATGACCTGAGACGCACCTCTGGGTGTTTGCTGAGAGGTTCAGTAGAGGACGGAAGATCCATCCTGAATGTGAGCAGTTCCATCGCATAGGCCTGGACCCAGGACTGCATTAAAGGGAGGATGAAAAGCCAGCAGAGTGCCAGCATCCCCCTCTCCCTGCTGTCTATTCTGTATCCACGCAAACAGCGAGCCCTGCACAATTTATTCCTTGTTGGGTATTTGGTCCTAGCGAGGAGGATAGCAGCTGACATAGAAGTATAGACTGTGACATTCTTTAGCTATGCCTGTCATATCCATTTACCTGCTCCCTTTTCATCATTCTACATCAGTGTGGGAAAACTTGGGGTCTGTGAGTTAGTGGAGCCCTTCTCAGTTAAAGTGAGCCATAATTTGGGGAGCTAGGGTGCTGGAAAAGCCAGGGCCACCAGAGACATCCCAGGCCAATAACTTCTCATTCTTTTCTCTAGTGAACGTGAAGGGACACTAGTCTCGGGGACAACTGGATCTTTATTACTGGTGACAGATTAAAAGACGGGAAAGAAGCAGAGCTCCTGTACTGCAAAAGTGGTTCCCAAGAAAGGGTTGTAACCAAGGGTCCCGCTCTAGGGGTTAATAATCTGGGTCATGGGAGGGGCATGGTCAGTCAACTTGTCATATTCTTGAGGTATTCACGCACCTTTTCATCTGTGCTTGCTAGTTTTTGTCAGCTGAACACAAACCTCTACCTAATACATAAGAGTTCAATCTCCTGGGGCATACATGGTAGAAAAGAGGATTGATTCTCACAAGTTAACGCCATATGCATACTGTCCAGGTGTACAGGAATGCATGCCCCCCCCTCATGCCCCAACACACATTGGATTTTTGAAAAGAGCCAAGTGTGTGTGAGACAGATGGTATTCAGCTGAGTTGCTGATGATCCATATATAATGTTTTGTTAGGGGCTGTTGGACACTCTAGAAAGTTAATTTTGTAAGATATCCCCAGGAGTAGTCTTCTCACAACCGACTCTGTTATAGGCATTTTGTGTTATATGTAGGTCCAAGCATATTTGGAAGTTGCTGAACATCTTTTGCGTCTTCTTAGGAAAAAAGCTAAATCTGCATTCTAAGTCATGCTAGCCACCTGGTAGCAGTAGACACAGCTATGGAGAAGAATGAAGGTGTAACAGCCAGCCAGTCATAACTGCTATAAAGGCTCCTCTTCTCTTGGACCCCGCATCTTTTTACTAAGGTTCCATCTTTAGAGACAATAAAGTCATGGTTTTAGAAATAAACTCAGGCCACCACAATCCTCATTCCAGAAGCAGTATTATTGGGAGGTGGCTTAGGCACTTCTCAGAAGCTAATTAGTGGCTGCATGGCTTATCACGCTGAGATACCGCTGTGATTCATGGGTATTTATCTATCACAACAGGGTTTGCTAATGCTGTTTGGTTATGAAATTGCTTATGTTTCTGACTCAAGCCTTTGAAAGGGCTTCCAGCAGTTTGTGGAAGGCAGTTTCTGCGTCCCCTCTCCGCGGGTGGTGAGTCCGCTTGCTGCTGGGGATGCTCTTGCACAGTGGTGACCCAGGTGCGGCGTCTCGGTAATGTTTCTCAAGTCAAGCATGATGACAAGTTCCCTTGATGTATCCTTATCTTTTTAAGAAGTTAAGCTTTTAACACCAGTAAATAACACCACCATGCATTTCTATGGTTATATTTACTATAGAAAGATATTGATGTTTGATGCTCAAGTTAACTTCATATGTTTTATTTGTACTATTAACATTAGAATGAGAAGTTGACTTGGTTAGTAACATGCTTGCTATATAAGCTGAGAACCTGAGTTTGGATCCTTAGTATCCTTGTAAAGAAACTCTGGTGGTATATACCTGTCCTCTGAGTGCTGGGGAGGCAGAGCTGGGTGATTCCAGAGCCTTACTGGCCAGTCAGTCTAGCCAGTCGGTGAGCTTTAGCATAAGAAACTGTCTCAAAAATTTAAAACTGTGGAGAGCTATCCATGAAGACACCTGACACCAGACCTCCACTCTGACCTCTCCATGTGCACACACACGAATATGTGCACATCCAAGATAGACACACACACAGCATAAAATAAAATTCGATATGAATGCTCCTTAAAGTTTTGCCTCATTCACATATATGTTTCAGAAACATCTAACTCTTAATTTTGGAAATCTTAGGCTATCATCTTTGGGTTACAACAGGGCAGAAATATGAGCTTCAATACACTGTCTTTACAACAGATATTGTATGCATATTAAGTTATTGCTTATTTGAATGTTCTTGTGGTTTGTTAAAATCTATAGTTAAGCTATACAAACACATAATGATGATTCAAACAGACCCTCACATTTGTTGGTTTTACTTAGCAGTCCTTCATTAGAACACTGAGAATTGTCTCTGGACAGATGCTATTTATTTCTGAAGAGTGGGTTTTAGGGTAACTTAATCATAACTGAAATGTCTGGGGCTTTATATTGTTTGGGAATCCATAAATCAGCTGCTTGCATGGCTTGTTTCATTAAGAGCAGACTGTTGATTGGCAGGGCTTGCGTGTGATGTATGCGCATTGGAACACAGTGAGTGGAGTGAGCATCAGGTTCCTCGTTCTCCAGTTTCATAGAGCAGTTGGATGTATGCTCACAATATGTCTAGCTCACAACAAGACAATTCATTGTACTCAGTTCCCAGTTTTCTTACAGATTGATCTAATCTCTTTAACATGCTACCTGGTGGCAGGAAATCAAACTACAGGGAGAGGGAAACAGAAGAGAGACGGCATTCTTCAAAGATAAAATGTTTCTCAGCTATTTCTTCAGGATCATGTTCTCAGCAGAGGTGTGCCCCTTCATCCTTAAATAGCATTGAAGAAAAGTTGACATGAGCCCCTGAAACCACTTTGGCATTAGCATCTGTGTTATATTACGAAAAAACGAAACCGAACTTTGTGTCCATTTCTGCATTTTCTGTATTTGCTTTTCATTATCAAATACTGTTGATGGGGAAACTTTTAGGCATATGCTGTGATAGTCAAGGGTAAGGCACCATTTACCGTTCACCGTCTGACTTTCCATCCAACAGTGCCCTAAATACAGACTTTTTTTCAGAATGTGGCTCTCAGCAATCTTCTCAAATGTCCTTTCTGAGAGTGACCGACTGCTGTTATCACAATTAGGTGTATTGTTCACACAGTCACCTTTGGAACCCTGCATATCTGTGTGACTTCCAGCTTTTTCTACCCTAGTCTCGGTTTGAAGCTGTACTTAAAGAAATGTTGTCCTGCAATTGAAAGGCATCCAGAGCCCTTGAAAATCAGTCCGGGCCCAGCACGGAACAGCAAGTAGGTTGTAATTTAGCAGCTCTCAAAATCTGTTACTCCCACATCCGCCCTCAAAGCTGAGTTCTTGTTTGCATTTTTTCTCAGACCCATCCCAAGTGTCTTCCTTAAAATTTTCTCCCTTCTTTTTTTCATCTGATCTTCTCTCCACAAATCAAGTTTATTTTGCCTTCATACATTTTTCTACCTCCTACCTTTTCTTTTTGTCTAGAATGACATAACATGCAACCAAAGCTGACAAGGTCAGATTTTCCCATACAGGGGAAAGAAGGAAAGAGGCAAGCTGTCTTGGCAGACTCTGAATTGAGCCAGACAAGCAAGCTGCTGGAACACTACATGTAGCTAACCTGTACCCCCAGCATTCTCAGGGAGCAATATTTACCGCCTGCTGCATGCCTCACAGGCCACTTCTGAGTTTAGCTGTCTCGGACTTTATCTTGTATTTCAATCTGATCATGGCTAGTATTGACTACCTTCTGTATTCAAGTGCTTTACCCTGTTAATAATCCATTGAGATTTCTCAATCTCCTTGAAGGACCTTTAATCTTCTCCTTCCATAGAGAAGAAATTGGAGGCCTAAAAAGTTTAAATAACTTATACTGACTTATCTATCTTGTAACTGGCATGGTGGGTTTTGAAACCTATCGTTCCTGAGCCCACTGTCATCTGTGGCGAAGAGCTAGTTTAGTGTGTGCCATTAAAGTTGGGTTCTGCTAGGTTCTTTGACTCACTGCGTTTTCCGGGATAATGTCCTCTGTGAAGTGAGGTGATTACATGTTCTCAGTGGAGATGGGCTGAGGAAAAGGGCTGCAACCAGGACATGGACAATTCCTAACTAACAGAATTAGGCAGTTTTAACAGCAATACTAAATCAGCATTGTCGATTACAGGATACATTTGCAGGGCTCTTCCTAACCCTACCTATCAATGGCTTTAAGGTTGTCTAGTTCTCTGGTCTTTTTCTCAGCTGTCATCTGTTACCTTCAGCACTCCGGCATTCATTTGAAACCATCAAACTTTCTAAGGCCTGAGGACATGTCTACATTTCTAGTCTTGTAAAATCTGTGGTATGGAGACAAGAATGTATGGCTTAAATGTGTGCTTCTGATTCCCCATGTTTCGTGGGTTATGAGGCTGAGAAATGGAGTGATTGTTTATAACTAGACTAGTATAGAAAAATTCTCAATCATAAATTAGTTCTTATTTATGAAATTTTATTGAGATGGTCCCCTAGTCAGAGAAATGAGGAGAATATAATCAACTTGTTGATATTCTGGAAATGTTTATTTCTCAGTTTTACAGAAGGCATTTTAGAGTATTCTGTGCTGCACTAATACTGCACTAAGATGGGGATGATTTTGTTTAATATTCCTTGCTTATGTTGTAAAACTTATAAAATAGGTGTCTCTACATATGCTCACAGGCACTAAAGGAGCAGGTAGCGCCAGGAAAGCTTAACTGCTTGTATGTTTGCCTTAATGCAGTGGATTTTTCCAGGGTTTTGTTGTTGTTTGTCTATTTATTCTTGCTGCCTGACTCGAAGATGGATAAGGCCAATTAAAATTTAACAAAAGGTAAAACTGGTAAGGCTGCAGGCTGCTATGGTATCATCAGGGAGTTTAGTGAAGTTGAAAACACTGGGTGGAAGTGGGCCTCTGTCTAGAGAAGGAAAAAAGTGAGAGAGATTACAGCTCCAGGGTACTATCAATTGGCTTGCAGTACTCACGTGAGAGAGAACTATGTGATTTAGGTTGGTGATGGCCAAACAGAAACTGCTGATGAATTGAGGGGAGGGAGGGCTTAGTGGTCATGTCCAGTCTGCATGAGCCCCTGGGGTCCATCTCTGTCACTACTGACGATCAGTCGTTTGTTGAGAAGCGCAGGTGTGGCTGTCACCGACTGCAGACAGCTGTCACTGAATATGGAAGGTGGTAGATCCAGGGGCCCTGAAATGAAAGGTCCCCGGACTGGACGTGACAGTTTTCTAGGTGCTTTCTTCAGTACAAACAAGTCCCTTAAAAACAGTTCTACATGGGTCTGTTGTGCAGTTTTGATGTTCAATCTAATTTTGGGATTGTTTAATATGTCTAGAGACATAAATATTGAAGTTAAATAAATAACAATATAAGCAGTTTACTGATCACCTCCCCAGCCCCATAACGCCCACTCATAAGTGGCTTTTAGACATAAAGCAAGAAAACCAGTCCATAATTTCCAATCCCAGAGAACCTAGAGAGCAATGAGGACCCTAAGAGAGACATACATGGATCTGATCTACATGGGAAGTAGAAAAAGGCAAGATCTCCTGAGTAAATTGGGAGCATGGGGACCATAGGAGAGGGTTGAAGGGGAGGGGAGAGGAAGGGAGGGGAGCAGAGAAAAATGTATAACTCAATAAAATCAATTAAAAAGTCATCTGTTTTTCAGAACTGCAGATTCCCAAACATTCCATCATTTTAAGTTGCCTCAGAAATATAGGAGTGGGCAATTGAATGACTTAACTTATTATTAAAACATTCTTATCAGTAAACCAATTTAAAGCTTGGTGTGTCTCTTCTAAATAAAGACTTCGAATGGTTGTTATAAATTATTGAATAGTATTTTATTCTCACTGTTGTCTGATTACATTTCCATATAGACTAAAATAATTTAGCAATTGCATCATTTTTCTGGAACATAATTTTATATCTACAGTCTGTAAAATTGTAAAGCATATTTATCCCTTTAACGTCCTTGTAGGATTGTTAATGTGCTTCTGTATGTGGGCTTTGAAATGACAGTGTGAGCTGAGAATTTGGGAGGTAGAGGCAGGAAGATCAGAAGTTCAAGGTCATTCTTACTTACCTACTGCTTTCATGACCAGCTACATAAGACCTCACTAAATAAAATAAAATAAAAATAAATTACTTTAAATAATAGTATATAAAAAAACAGTATTCGGAGATTGGAACCTCACATACTTCTTTCCTTATATGCAGTTCCCCCACGTCAGTCACAAACAAAATCTTGAGCCTGTGATAACCTGAGTCCAGAGTAGAGTGAAAACTTGAACTGATGTGTGCGTTTTAACCCAGCATGGGTAAGTGTAGTGACGACAGAGCTTGCATGAATGTCTCACGTTTGCTTTGGTTCTTCCCTGCAGGCCTTGCTTCCATGACAGTGCCAGTGTACATCGCTGAGGTTTCTCCACCCAACTTGCGAGGTCGACTGGTCACCATCAATACCCTCTTCATCACAGGGGGACAGTTTTTTGCAAGTGTTGTCGATGGAGCCTTCAGTTATCTGCAGAAAGATGGATGGAGGTTGGTAAATAGTTCTTATCTTGGATTCAGATAAACTACAACGCTGAGGCATTGGAAAAATTGAGATATCTTGAATCATTGTAGTTCATTTCTAAGGAGGTGGCATTCAGCAAAATTGAAAGTAGTCAAGTAATACTTATTTATTTTAATGATAGACAAGAAACCTCCCATTAAGAATTGATATTTGCAGAAGACTGGCTTTTCTAAAGCACTTTGGTGATATTTCTCATACTGTGTCTAGTCTTTTACACATTTAATAATGTAACAGATATACGTGGGTTTTTTTTTGAGTTACAGGAGTGACTGAGAAGCTGTTTGTAAATTGCAGATGTAGATTCCTTTTGGGGAAGAAAAAGCATTCTCATGCTGAAGAGAGTGTCTATAAAAAGGTGTCTAACTAAAATTAAAATATAAAATTATTCATTGATCAAAATTTAAATCGAAATAAATGAGAATGATAATATGAAGATAAATGTTAAAGCTAAATATGTGAATCATATTTGTACAAACAAAATTGCGTTAAAGCTTGAAGGTGAGAACACAGGATTTTTATTCGTTGCTTTATAGTGTTTGAAACAACAGATTCGTCTAAGTATTCTAGGGAATTGTTACTAAAAGCACACCAGGCTGTGCAGTATTGCTTAACTTATCGTTGTGTCTTCGCTTACTATAACAGATGCTCTTTCAGCATGAACTGTGTAGGAATATTCCGTAGGAACATCGATTGAGAGATTGGGCCCTGGCTTCTACAGTGTTTGTGATGGTCAAGCAGCTCAAGGGGATGGTTCCAGTGTGGTGGGGACAGGAAGACCTGAACTGCATTACCAACAGTACCACAAGCCATGTGGCTTAGGAGAAGCTGTGATAAAGCTTTATGAGAAGTCACTGGAAGTCAGTGAGGGTCTGCCTCTCTCAAGGTTCACTAAACCAAATACACAACTAGAATAAAGATCTGCTCTCTAGCTTTTGCCTGCAGAGGTCGGTCTCTACAGACTTTAACATGGCTGGGAAATTGATGTAGAATCTTTGTTTTTATTCTTTTCTACTTTGTAGATGAAAAGAAAGAGGAAGTTTGTTGCTACTCCTGTTTTAATTTGTTTTTTTTTTTTTAGCTTTGATTTGAAACTTACAAGTCAATGCTTACATGTGCACATACAACTCTAAGTTGTCTATTGTATTTTGGTAAACTTTTATTGTGATATATATATATATATATATATATATGTAATATCTGTAAGATTTAGGCCACGTTTCTACTGAAAGGCTAATCACTTAACATTTTTTCAGTAGTGGTTAAGATATCAAGGAGGATCATACAGTTTACGAGTGTGGGGTACTACTGTAAAGGTGGAGTCACTGGGGTAAGCCTTTTATTACCCCTTAAAGGTGGGCGATAAAATCCAACCCAAATCCAAATCTGTCTTCTACTGCTCCTTCATTGCCTACAGATCTGGGACAAATCATACTGTCCCTTTGAGCTTAATTTCCTACCCAAAATGTGGAAGCAAAAAAATAAAACACTTAACTTTGTGAGATCATTGCAGAAACTAAAATATTTTATGCATAACCTATTTGTAGCACCGAACCCAGTGCTTGGTAAACAGTAGGCACTTCATAAATGAGTTTCATAGTTCTCTACTGTTCTGATGCCACCATCACTATGTCACAAGAGAAGCTAAAGGAAAACAAACGCTTTGTGGTCTGTATTTGCTTGTGGCTGAGGGTGTAGCATAGGATGATAGAGAAAATCCCTGGAGAGGGAAAATGACTGTAACTGTTGTGGGTACGTAATCCTAGCCCCAAATCCAAATCGGTCCTTCAACTGTTTCTTCATTACCTACAGATCTGGAACAAATTGTGTAATCCGTCTGAGCTTAATTTCTCCCCAAGCATGTGGGAAGAAATTGACCATACCTTATGCTGTGGGTATATAAGGTAGCAAATACTAAGAAAACAGCTGAATTTCTAGTACCTAGTGTTATCAGCTGGATATGCAGACATCATTTTTTCTTTTCGAGACAGGGTTTCTCCGTGGCTTTTGGTTCCTGTCCTGGAACTAGCTCTTGTAGACCAGGCTGGCCTCGAACTCACAGAGATCTGCCTGCCTCTGCCTCCCGAGTGCTGGGATTAAAGGCGTGTGCCACCACCGCCTGGCAGACATCTTTTTTTTTTAAAGATTTATTTATTTATTATATATATAGCATTCCTTCCATGTATGTTTACATGCCAGAAGAGGGCATCAGATCTCATTATAGATGGCTGTGAGTCACCATGTGGTTGCTGGGAATTGAACTCAGGACCTCGGGAAGAGCAGTCAGTGCTCTTAACCTCTGAGCCACCTCTCCAGCCCTGCAGACATCTTTTTTAAACTGAAAAATTATAGGTGAACTGTAATTATATTTTCATTGTTTTTATTTTTGAGATAATATATTCACATCATTTCTTCATTCTTTTCCCTTCCTCCAAAACCCTCCCATATACCCTTTCTTGTTCTCTTTCAAATTCATGGCCTCGTTTTATAAATTGTTACTATGCGTGTTTATATACATTACTAAATATATAAATACAACCTGCTCAATCTATATGTTCCTTGCATATATATTTTTATAGCTGACCACTTAATATTGAGTAACTAATTGGTGCTTTCTTCCCTATTTTCCCACTCAGCATTCCTGAGTTGCCTGTAGTTCTTTATGCACGGTTGCAGCCTCATGCCCTTTCCCCATCTGCTTCAGCATGTTTATTGATGTCATCCTCCAGCAGTCAGGTTTAGTTTGTGTTGCTGAGACTTTGTCGTTTCTGACAGTCACTGGAGACACAATCTCACATTCCTCCGGTTCTTACAATTTTTCTACCCCCTCTTCAGCAATGATCCGTGAGCCTTGTATGAAGGAACCGGGTTGTCGGATTATCAGCTGGGACAGGGTTTCACAACTCTGCACTTTGATTGGCTGTGATTTTCTGTAGTGATTTTCTTTCTTCTTTTGCAAGGAGAAGTTTCCTTGACAGCGACTGAGGATGACACGCACCATAAGAACAAAGATTTAGAAAATAGTAGGGACAATGCTGGTTCAGTAAAGTAGCAGTTGTAGGTTCTCCTCCAAGATCCATGACATCACTAGCCCTGGATCAAGCGAATGCTACAGTATTAGGCACACTTTCCCTCTTTTTGTGTGGGTCTTAAGTCCAATTAGAGAGCTGTTGGTTACCAACAAGGTGTGTGTGTGTGCCACTAATGTATTCTCAGAATTATTGTGCCATGGTGGTTATTATAGTTCCTATGTCTCATGGCTGGGCAGGACCGTTGGTTGCTTTTCTCCGTTGGAAGCTTGTATGATACCTTCTAGTATTGTGAAAGCTAATCCTCAGTGAGGAGGGTTTCAGGTCAGATCCAGTTTGGGTCTTCTGGGCCCTGTGTCTGAAGTCTGAAGAACATGGTGTCTTTAACAATAGGGACATACCTTCCACCACTGGGGGTGACTGAGGCCAATAGCAATGGCTTACAATGTTTTGGGAGGTTCTTAGAGGAGTCTGACCAAAGTTTCAAAAGAGGGGCTTCTCATGCTTGGTGTTGGGGTATTTGTTAGATGGCCTTTAGCTCTTGGAGCGAACATTGTCTACACAGATGGGAAAATGTCATTTACACTATATGTACCCCTGTCAGTCAGAGCCAGTCACATCTAGTCAAAGAGGGAGGGGATAAGGAGGAGCTTTAGCCATCTGGAAATTTAGTAGGGGCAATGGAAGGCTAGTCTGCAATGGGGTGAACAGAACTTTGAATCCTTTAGTGGCATAGTTTTATCTTGTTTTTTTTTAATTAAATAGTTATCCATTGTTTTAAGAACATTTTAAGTTTGATTTTACTTGCAAGTCTCAGATAATTTTAGCATACATTTTTATTCTTCAATTTTAATGCATATGAGTCCCCTTACATAATTTTTCAAAGAAACTGATTGTATTGGTGAAGTGGTGAGCTTTCCTCTCTTCCAGAATCACTCCCTTGTTATTACCAGTTTTAAAAGCCTCATCAGTGAGATGTTATTTGAATGTTAATTGAAAGAATGTTATTTGTATATCATTTGGAAGGTAATGCTTTCTGAAAACAAATTCATGCTCAAGAAATGTCCTTATAATTTGTGATAATTAGTAATTACTGAATCTATATAAAATAATATAATTTGAGTTAAGCTCTATCATAAAATCATTAAATTACCATTTTAACCAGAATTAATTTGGAAAACATATTAATTATGGGTTAATAGCTTGATAAAATTACAAATCTGAATGCTTAAGATGACTATAATATGCTACTGATAGAATCAATACATAGAAGATAGATAAAGATATTCTAGTGTACCAGGAAATAGAGATGAAGGCTCACTTTCATGGTGTGAGTTGATTAGTCTAAGGTCTCATATCCTCACGTAGCTGGTAAATTCAGCAGTGGTGTTTTTGTATGGACTGAGTGAGTGAATAGCTATGAAAATTCTTTAAAAACTCTTAAATGATATTAAACAGTACTTGCTGTTTTTTTTTTTCAGAAAGCATTAACTTCAGCCTCTATATTCATCTAATCCTGTTAATAAAAAGCACTCCCACCTTCAGTTCTCTGAGTCTCCCCAAGTAAAAACTAAATGAAGGCTGGCAATGACAAGAGAGGTTTGTAGAAGACAAAGCTCCCTGAAGAAGACCATTCTACACCATGGACAGAGTGAAAAAAAAATCTGTTAATGGCCAGAATATAGAGGATCTTGAAAGAAAATATCTGTACAATAGCATCATGGTAGATACACTCCTATATATTGGTCCAAACTCATGGACTAGATTCTTTCAAGAATGAACTATGGGTAATGTTGATCGTACATACAGTTGACTGATTCATCATATGAATGTTCCACATTGGTGAAGATGTTGATAAGAGGGGAGGAAGCATGTGGGGAGAGTAGAGGTGTGTGGGAGACCTCTGTACCTTCTCATCCATTGTAAGATGACAGTAACGAAGCAGGCACATTGAATGGATTTATGCATTTGTGGTTTGCACATTAGTACTTGATAGATCAACAGATAATGCATTCTTTTTATTCTTAGAACAATCACTAGAATATAGTAAAGGAAACAGCTAAGAAGCCATTGTAAAGATTAATAAAGAATACTTAAAATAGGTTGATATGCTATAGAAATGTAAGGTAGTAAAAGTGCAGGTGTAAATACCAGACGGGGCAGATGGAAAGCACATAGCTAAACAGTGCACTTAAAATGTAGCTTTAGCAAGATACCTCATATTAAATGTTAAAAGGTAGATCTAGAAGCATAAAAGCTATCACTGTATACCCAAATGAGGACACAAATAGACACTGCCTAAAAGGTAAGTATTGTGTGCATTAGACAAAAGCGTAAAAAGATGGGAATATGGAAATAAAACTGGGGTACTGTGGGATTTGCAGAGTGGACTAGAGTGCTGTCAGTAGAGCTTAGGGTGGGTCATAATGATCAAGAGCCCGTTTGCCAGGAGCACCAGCGATGATAACAATGTGGAATACATGGTGAGAGCTTCAAAATAGGGAAATCAAAAGGGACTGGGTGCTGGTTACCTAACATCATGCAAGCGTGTGATAGTGTACAGATGCATACTTCAAAATGACAAAAATGGCAAAATGTGTGCTTTATCTCAATAAAAACTAGTAGCATGGGAAAACAGGCAAATCTAGATACTATTCTGAGGTTTTTAAATATTTTATTGCCAAAGAATAGAACAGTTAAACAAAACAGGTAATATATTATAGAAACCCTATAATATCATTAAGTTCCTTGTCTTTTGATTGACTTTTGACTGCCACATTCAACAATGTTTATAATTTGTCAAATTTCTCTCAGGCTTTCTTTGCAAACACTGGCCAGGTGCTGAGTATGAAGTCCATGTTAGTAAGGTTTTAAATAAAGAAATTATATTACATTTTGAACCTATCTGTTTACATTATTAAATTAGAAATTAATAACCATAAAATTGTTAAGAAAGTCCCAAATATTTAGAAATTGAAGCACTATGTTCTAAGTAACCTATAGATCTGTGGTGGTTTGAATAGGAGTGTCCACTGTAGGGTTTTATGTTTGAATATTTACTCCTTAGTTGGTGGAACTTTGCAGGGACGGATTAGAAGCTGTGGCCTTGTTGGAGGAGGTGTGTCACTGGGGAAGGCTTTATGGTCAATCATTCCCAGTGTCTTTTTCTGCCTCCTACTTCAATCACGATGCAAACTGAGGTGTTCTCACTGCCGTGCTTAGTTCTGTCATTGTGGACTCTAAGCCTCTAAAGTCATAAGCCCGAATTAAATACTTTTTTTTATAGTTACCTTAGTCATGGTGTTTTATCCAAGCAAGAGAAAAGTAATTAGGACACATTCTAGGGAAAACTGGAAAAAATTAAATTGAAAATAAAATCTAATATATATATATATATATATATATATATATATATTACATAAAACACATAGTTTTAACTGATGATCTTAGATAAAGGGCTTAAAGTCATAACCTAACTAAGAAACTAGAATAATGGCAAGTTGGATGGCTCACACATTTAAACCTAGCACTGAGAGGCAGAGCCAGGCAGATGTCTAATTAGTTCTAGGCTAGAAGTTCTGCACAGTGTGGTCCAGACCATAGGAGACCCTGTCAGAGAAGGAAGAGGAGGAGAAAGATGAGGTGGGGAAAGGGGAGATAATTGTTGATGCTGTGAAAACTCAAAAGTAAGGATTAGAACAGTAAAACAAGTAGAAGGTATAATAATAGAAAGACAGTGGAGCTGATTTGTGAAAAGATTAATAAAATTAATGAGATTGTTATGACTCATTTTGCTAAGAAAAAAACCCAAAAGCTTCCATTATTAATTCCAAGAATAAAAGAGGGTGTGCCATTCCTCTGGATATTAAAATACCATTACAATTTTCTAAGCAGTAACTTTAGCAAGTTGGAATGGGCATGCTACTTTACAGTCATACTTTATCAAAAATGCACAGCAGCTAAAAGGAAAATACAAAATTCTTTCCATTTCTAAATAAATGTAAGCATGACTCTTTGACCACCAGCCAGATAATTTCACTGGCAAGTTCTAGAAAAGATTGAAAGCAGTGTTTCTCTCACTCAAGGTTGTGGATAGGCACTTTTTCCCATCTATATTCCAGCCCAGGTCAGTGAAAACTAAGACTTACTGCCTAAAAGCAACAGAAACAAAAGTAGCTTGTGCTCCATGGGTCTATGTGTCATCAACAAGCAAACTAAATGACAGGCACATAAATCTTACCAGCCATTAGCCCTGGCTATAATGATCAACTGGCAAAGAGTGAGTGTAAAGGAAGTTTCTTGGGTGGTAGAAATGTTCTTGTCTGTTCTGCTGTTCACAGGGTTCATTCATTTCCTGATAACTCATGCAGAGTTCCTTGCATGGCTTTGATACCCAGTACTGGGGAAACGTTACCACGAGCCTCATACTGGTTCCCTCACATTATTCCTTTCCTTTGCTTTATTTTTGTCTTTTTCGGACAAGGTCTCAAGCTTATTATGCCGCTGAGATAGCCTTTGAATGGATGATCCTCCTGCCTCCACCTCTGAAGTTCCCGGAATTATAGACATGTGCCAAATGTCTAACTTTCCCATGCAAACAGCCTCCATAGAAAAAAGTCTCCTGATATTTGTCGTTTTTAAAAGTCCCAGCATGCAATTAAATTGCCTTATTTTTGTTCAAAATTTTTGGTACATAGACTCTATGACGTAAGGGGTATGTATCATCACATACTTCTCTAATCTCTAGTTGTAAACTGCATGAAAGATTGTCAGAGGCTTGGAGAAATCAATCAATATCTCTCTGTGTCACACACACACACACACACACAGAGAGAGAGAGAGAGAGAGAGAGAGAGAGAGAGAGAGAGAGAGAGAAAGAGACAGAGACAGACACACACATGCAGAGAGAGACTTGTTAGAACGATGGAGCATCCAAACTGCCTAGGCTCCCCCAAAGCCAGTACGTGCAGTAGGATCAGGGAACCCTGATTGCTCTTCGAGCAGATGAGGGAGGGGGACTTGATCGGGGGAGGAGGAGGGAAATGGGAGGCAGTTGCGGGAAGGAAGCAGAAATCCTTAATAAATAAATAAATTTAAAAAAAGAAAGATGGAGCATTAATTGTTGTGGGGAGCTGCGGGTTGCATTCCTTCAGCCCTGCTCCTAGCCGCCTAGCTAGCTTATGCCCCGAAATAACAACACACAAACTGTATTCTTTTAAACACTGCTTGGCCCATTATATCTAGCCTGTTCTCAGCTAACTCTCGCACCTGGACTAGCCCATTTCTAATAATGTGTGTAGCACCCCAAGGTGCACTTATCGGGAAAGATTCAGCATATCTGACCTGGCGGTTTGCTTCATCATGTCTGCCTGGGAGAGGGGAGTATGGCCTCTGAGCTCACTTCCTTTTCCTCCCAGCATTCTGTTCTGTTTACTCCTCCCACCTATGTTTTAACCTATGAGGGCCAAGCAGTTTCTTTATTTTTTAACCAATGACCTTCCTCCATCAATTAGTTGTCAAAGAAACTGTCCTGTGCTATCCTATGAATTTGGTGTAAGTCTTCATGTACTTTGCCAGTTAGTTTGAAACTAACATGTACAGAATGCCTCATTGATTTCAACAGAGTCAGTCTGTTTCTGTCAGAGTATGTCTGTCTACTCTAACCACAAGACTCTAAGTAACATTTCCCAAGTCACCAAATACTGATAGAAGATTTTAGGGTTTTATTTCCCTGTAAATCAAGCACTCTTCATCACATTTATTTGTTTATTTGGTGGTGTTTGTTTTATAAGTACACATAGAATCTGTCTTGAGGTCACAGAATCTGTCTTGAGATAGCACAGACATTTGCTTATTTGCTGATCATAAATCAGTAGGAAGTAAATTGAAATATTCAAGGTATGACATGTAGAGACATTTTCTTTATGCAGCCCCCTTCCCAGTCCTTGTGTCATTAGCTAACATGATTGTCATATGTCAGTCAGCAGTGATGATCTTCCACATGGTCTTTGGTGGCAAGGGAGAGTTAAGTTAAGGCAGCAAAATCTCAGTTTGGCAGCTTTCTAATTTTAAAATTTACCGATACTTAAATTTTGTTTATGTGTGCATGTGTGTGCGTGGGAGGCCAGAGGAAGATGTTGAACCCCTTGGAGCTGGAGTTATGAGCAACTGTAAACCTTCTGATATGGGTGTGGGAACCAAGCTCGGGCCTCTGGAAGAACAGAAAGCATTCCTAACCAATGAGTCATTTCTCTTGCCCAATTTTCTTATTTCAACTGCATACTGTTAAAATGGAGTTATGAGACAATAACAGAAATTCAAAAACCCATCATCAAGTAACTTTCTGTAAGATAGAATATATCAGGTGACTAAAACCCCAGTGTTATCTTTTTGGCAATGTTATTGTGTAGCTATTTTCCCACTGGTCTATGATAGAGTACTCTCAGTAAGCAGATCATTCATACAGTTATTGCTGAAGTATATGAGAAGTAGGTGAATGCCCACAGCCAAGGAACATTGAGTAACTAGCTCTGAATGCAGAGCTGCACAGACAATATTCCTGGGTGCTGGTTTCAGGGATCTGGAGTTACTCTACTCTGTTTGAACTAGAAAGTTTATTTTTCAGATTTATGCAGCATTGTACCGTCTCTGATTAAGTTTATTTGCTGTGCTTGGTGATGAGCCTAGTTCTTGGTCTTTCATATACATTCAGAAGATTTTCTTTTTGTCGGATAAACACTGAGTATTGACTCAGAGAGAACATAAAAAATCCTGGTGTGGCATTCTAAGCTAACATAAATCTTCACTCAGTGGATTTCAAAGAATCTACTGACTCTAACAGACTCTTTATTTTCAGTGAAAAGAAAAAAAGTTTGTTTACTGTTATTTGTGAAGGCCTGCCAACTTGGAAGCATACATGCTCCAGGGTAGTGTGTGAATTGTTTTGTGAAGCACCATGAAGCCCACAAAAATGAAGGAGGTTTTGGGAATAAAACATAGATAGTGTCTGTCTGATTATTTATAGTAATCTTGTAATTTATTTGAGCCGTCCAGATTGATCTAGCGTGGACTTGATTTGTTAATGAGCAGCAAGTGGGTATAAGCACAAAGTTGAAATGAAACAGTTATGACTGCAAAACTAATTTTGTTACTTGATTATATTTTTTCCACGCTCACATGAACAGTACTGGATATTCTTAGACAATCTTCTTTAAGGCCTAACTGTACTCAAGACACACTTTCAAAGACTGTCACTAAGGATCTTTTTAGACTTGCGAAATCCCACCAAGATTTTCTGTGGCCGTGGAAATAGGCAGAGGTTTGGGGCTTGTGGCTTTCAGAGAGTGTTTGTTTGAGCACTCAGTGCTATGGAAGGGAGGCATGGCAAGGGGGGCTGCAGCAGGAGTTTGTGTCTGGCATCCTGCAATTGCAGATGAGAAACAGAGAGAAGCTTAGACTAGAATCTGGGGTTAGGCCAGTCTTCTGGGCCTAATAATCCAGTCTCCCAAAAGGCCCTCAGATGTGTCTCCTACCTCACCCACCACCTGGGTGCTAAGAGTTCAAACACGTGGACATGTGGGAGATTTCATATTAACCCTAACATTCTGTCCTCAGCTTCTATGGTTTGTCACAAAATGTGTAATACATTCAGTCCAACTTTAAAAGTCCCTATAGTCTTAGAGTTCCAATTGGTCAAAAGGTAGTATAGTTTAAGATTCTAGAAAATCTAACTTTCTACCCCCCTTTAAAAAAAAAACAGCAACGAAACAGTTACTTACTTCTAACATACAATCATACGGAGTAAAGCTTCCTGTTCCAAATGGGAGGACGGAGAAATAGAGATCTAAGAATGACTGACACAGCAGGTTGAATACCTAGCCTTGTAGAACCATGTTAGCATCTGCGACTTGTGCTAGAACCTTCTGAGTTTCACTTGCCTTCAGTATCTGCACCTCAGGGGCCTGTGTCATAAGTGGCCACTCTTGGACTATCTGTGCCTGCCGTTTTCCACTATGAAGACTCTTGTTTCTACTGTCTCCAATTGCCTGGGCCTACAATGCAATTTAGGCTCTACCTTCTCAGCTTAATACAGCGGCCTCTCCCTGCAGGGAACTTGCTGCCATGCACGAACTGAAGTTGGGGGCTTTTGAGAAACCTGGTAGAAGCCACTATAACCTCATGTTCATCTTTTATGCCTGCAATACAGTACTATTCAGACAACTGTTGGAAGCTATTCGGGGCTGTGGACCCCTGGATCCTCAATTCCCTGTGATCTGCTTGCTTTTCCTGTGTTTGCAGCTGCTCTGAGCAAAACAACTTGTTTCCCTCTGCTTAGAGCCTGCTGCAGCTGCTCTGAGCAGGAGACCCTGGTAGCAGAGGAGTGGCTTCCGGTTCTGTAGCTGAAAGAGCCCGAGAGCTGGGTGCAGCTATCAGTTGAGGATCCCTATATAAAGCTTCCCCTGAGTTCAAAAAAGTTGGCACTCTTGTACCAAAAGTGACCCATGTCTCTGTCTCCCTGTCTCTCTCTCTATTTGTGTGCCTATGTGTTTTTAAGTCTCCAAGCTTAGTTCCTGGCTCAACCGGTCCTGCAGTGACCTGGGAGCTACAGGACTATTGGGAGCTACAGGCGGAGTACCATATAGCACTCAGCACAGACGCCTGAGGTCTAACATTCCCAATTCCACTGTCAACTTCAGATGTAGTCAGAACCCTTCTACCATAGCCATAGTGAAGTGACCTCTGGGCTCCTACCTGGCTAAACCTAAGAAAACATTTCCATAGGTGCTGAAATCAGTATGCATTGAAAGTTTTTGTTCAAATGGATTTCATTTTTCTATGCGGGAGCCTCCCGTGGCGGTGTTCTTGCCTCCCTGGCACACTTCCTATTCCCCAGTGAAGAAAGGTATGGTTTTGACAAAATGAGTTTGGGAAACATGCGGAGTTGTTGCTTGAACTGCACACCTTTATGCTCTCCGGGTCACTAGGGTAATGGGCCAAGTAGCTGTGTCATTTGAGTGTTTTTATTTCTTCAAGTGGACTATGATCCCTTTCCTCAGTTGAAGGAAGGTCTTCAAGAGCTACAAAAATAATTACATACAGATCAGTTTGAAAATATGCTACAGTGAAGGTCCTTTAGCTATGATGGTTTTCTATTACAGCTTGACTTCTATTTAAAATTATGTGTGTGTGTGTGTGTGTGTGTGTGTGTGTGTGTGTGTGTGTGTGTGTTAGGAAAAAGTACTAAGACAAGCCGCTCTGCCAAAGCAAAGAAATCCAATTAGATCAGATTAAACCAAATTAAAATGCCCATTGTTTTATTAAATACAGCGCTCTCGGGTGGCTGGGCACTTGGCGAGGAGACGGGAAAGCGGGGAGCACATGCAAACCCGGAACCACATGTTCCTCCTCTGGGAACCCACTTAAATACCCTGTGGGAGTGGTCCTGACCCTTCCCAGGGAGGGGTCAGGACGTGGCATGCTGGGATTTGGAGTCTAGACCAATGCAACTCCCAGGCCAGGGAGCTGGGATGGATGCCAGGGGCTGGGGTTACACTCCTGACTTAGCAATATGTATGTACGTATATTGTATGGAGTTCTATTACAAGTGATCACAACCATTTTTCCACATTATTTGAGTGGTGGAAAGACAAAAGAGGAAAGGAGGAAGAGAATTAGATTGTGAACGTACAATGTAGCTCTATATACAATTCCCTCTGAAAGGCTGAGGCTGGGAGAGAATTTCACTAGACTCAGGTTGCAAAATAAAATACAAATTAAAAACAGCTTTGGGCCGGGTGGTGGTAGCGCACGCCTTGAATCCCAGCACTTGGGAGGCAGAGGCAGGCGGATCTCTGTGAGTTCGAGACCAGCCTGGTCTACAAGAGCTAGTTCCAGGACAGGCTCCAAAACCACAGAGAAACCCTGTCTCAAAAAACCAAAACCAAAAACCAAAAAAACAAAACAACAACAACAACAAAAAAACAGCTTTGGATCTATCATGTCTGTCTTGTGTAACTTTGTTTTTCTCCCAATGATTTTTTTTTCAAAAAAATTGTTATTTCTATCGTTTCCTATGTAATTTAAAGGGACATTTCTGGAGGCTGAGGCCGGAGATTGCCAATTTGAGGCATGCTTGAGCTGCCGAGGGAGACCCTGTGTCAGAGAAACAAATCTTCTTTGAACTGGTGGCTGTCCGTGCTATGGTGATCCCTTCGGGAGCTTCCAGTTTAGTCCAGAGGTGTGCTGATAGAATAATGTGGTCTCGTTTGTGGCTAGCTGCTCTGTTCCTGCTGGCTTGCAGTTACCCAGCCCGATGGGGGACACTGTCACACAGTGTGCCGAGGATAATTCAGAATGCTCGCCACTCTCCATTTTCTGCCTTTGCTTCAGGGTTTTAGGTGCATAGGTGTGAGTGAATCCTTGGAATTCTTTAAACCTGAAGTTGAAGTGAATGAATGCAATTTTTTTAATGAGTTCAGCATGACTAATTACTAAGTGATTAATGAAAATTTATTATAGATTGGCTCATAGTAAGTCCATCTAGGGGCCAGACTGCCTGGATTTCATTTGTATCTTTTACCCCTTCTAGCTATGGTTTTCCTTGGTGTTTCAGATCTGGAAAGTGAGGTTAGTCATGGCAGTCGTAGGATTGCTATGAAAATAGTGGGTCTCCTGTATATTCGGATCTGTAAAGGGAGGTTGGTAGTGGCAGCCCTGGGATTGTTATGAAGATGGTAGGTGTCCTGTATTTTGGAGTCTTTTGAACAGTGCTCAGCACATAGCTGGTGTCCTTTGTCAGCTCCTATTGCTGTTGTACAGTGTTCTGTGAGCCAGCTGCACATGGACATTCCAGTAGATTTTCGTGTATTTGGGAAAGACAAAGGCTATGAATCATGTTCATGAACCCACCATGGCCTACTTCATGGCCTAGTACTGTGGACTGCAGAATCCTGTGCCTTAAATGGCCTCCTGTCAGAAGATTCTGGAGTTGCACAGGTAGGAGCAGTGTGATGCCCTTGAAGCAATGGTGTAGTTCGGTGAAGGGCCTGTAAGATGGTCGCAACTGGGGCACATCTGATCCCTGAGAGGCAGCTGGGGCCCAGCAGCGAAGGATGTAGGATTCTCAGAGAATCAGTCCTTTGGAACTGAGAAATGAGTTTACTCTGAGTGAGAAGGGCTTGTCCTACTTGGGCTGACAACATCTGGAAGTATCGCATCATCCTGACGGGTCTTAACTCCAGACTTCATTTCCTGGTAGGCAGGTGGTGGTGGGACCATAGCTGAGACCCTGCTAACGTCTAGGTCGGTGTATTTTAAAAGCTATCTTGCCATAACACTAAGGGTATTTTGAAGTTTCAAAACTCATCAGTGCTCCCATTTTCTTTTTCTAGAGTCAGGCAGTTTTTCTCTTATCAGCCTGTGGTACCTCTTTACCTCCTAAAGATAAATGGTTTTTCCTTGAGATCGCGGGTGTTTGTTGTTCATTTTTACCGCTGGGATTTTAAAATGTTTAGATCTGTGGTTCTTGGCCTCAACTGCACATTAGCACCACCGGGAGAGCTTTTAATGAAATAGAATTCTCTGGGCTCAGAGCCCAGACCAATTAATCACAATCTCGGGGAAAGGTGGGGCTTAGCCACTGGTGTATTTAAACTGCCCCCTGGGGGATTCACACACATGAATCCTGGATCCAGAACCCTTGCTGTAGCTTATGCTAATGAGGTAGCCTGGTCGCTAGGGGTTGCCTAGCTTAGTTTTTATCATAGGACTTCTTGTCACTCAGCTGATTCCTAATTTCTGTGGATTTGGAAGATGGACACCCTTTGATACAACTTTGCTAAGTGTGTGGCTCTCTGCTTCATCTTAGTTGACTTTTTCATCAGCATAGCAGCGATCCTCCCTACTCGTCAGTATGTAGGTCTTCAGAAGAATAATTTTACCGCAGAGAAAGATATTGAATAGGTATTCCCGGTGGAGATTAGGAGGGGATATGGCTATAATAGATCTATGTGGGATTGATTGCTCACAAGGCTAGGCACCCCAAGGCGGGGAAATACTCTGGCTAAGTGTCCACCTTGCTAAGTGAACGAGGAACTGCCTATCACATACTTCTCCCAGCAGTGCGAGGTAACAGGACATGGCCCTGTGTGTGCAGATAGTCACTTGACCAGAGGAGTCTTGTGGTTAGTGCACCTGAACTATGTTAACCAGCCTCCAGTTTTGCTAACGAAATGCCTGAGCTAATTCACTTAAAAGGAGAAATGGGTTTGGAGATCTCAGTTTATGATCACCTGGCCGTTCCTTTCTCGCATGGAATGGGACAGAAAGGGATGGTTGGAGTCATGTAGTGACGTGACAGGTACAGACGCAGACGCTGGCCTCTTGGCAAATGAGAAAGAGACAGGAAGCAGCTCTTTCAAGGGCTTCTAGGACCTAACCTATTTGCCTGATGGAAAGACAAGGTCCTCCAGCCACGCCTCCAGAACTTCTCTGCCTCCTGAAGGTTTCGTCGCCAGCCAGTAGCACAGCCAGCTGCTGACCTACATGCTTAGGGTGGCACTGAATAGAACCATAGAATGAAATAGAATCCAGTCCGTTCTTGCTGTTTATATATCCCAGCTACTCACCCACCCTGTGCAGTGGGTTTCTACAAAGCCGTGAATGTTCTTCTCTTAGGATATATTTAATCAGCAAGGATAATTAAAATAGACTAAACAACTCCCCTTATTTTTACTTTTAGAAAGTAAGTATCCAATATTAGTGTGTACAGTATTTTCAGTTTTCTGGACTAGTCTTTGCAAGGAGAAAGACTGGCAGAGGGTGCAGTATAGGCTTAAAGAGTTTTATACCTAGGTTCTTGGAATGTCCTGTTGTAAAGGACTCTGGGTCCATTCTGGCTTCCAGAGCTGACTTATGCATGGGTTAATATTAAGTTTGAATTTTTTTATTATCTTTCTTCTCTTCTCTTTTGTTTCTTTTATGTTTATAAAAGCATTATGCTATGGGGTTTAATAGCAAGTACCAAAGTACAGAGAGTTGTGTGTACATTTTTTGCATCTGAAAAGGATACAAGTTCTGTTTTTACTTTTGCCTGTCTTTAATCAT